>NC_080383.1:37977366-38577366 GCF_014773155.1 Arachis stenosperma | reverse complement strand
AAGTTTGTAATGTGTTCATGCAGAAAATTATGGGTCAAAACAAGAAAGTTTGAAAAAATTTGAAGTGGAAAACAAAATCTCTGTCCCCTACCTTTCTGGCGTTAAACGCCCAGAATGGTATCCATTCTGGCGTTTAACGCCCAATTGGTGGCCATTATGGGCGTTTAACGCCTAGCCAGGTACCCTGGCTGGCGTTAAACGCCAGGAACCCCTATATCACTGGGCGTTTTGCTAAACGCCTGGTGGACGAAATTGTGATCCTTAAAGTTGTACTCCTTGTACTTGTATGGAATTTAAAAATTGGCTCTATTGGAATTTATGATCACAACTCCATTCAACTTAACCAGTAAGTTTACTGGGTCATCCAAGTAATACCTTACGTGAGTAAGGGTCGATCCCATAGAGATTGTTGGTATGAAGCAAGCTATGGTCACCTTGTAAATCTCAGTTAGGCAGATTAAATGGTTTATGATGAGTTCGAAAATTAATAATAAACAGAAAATAAAAAGGGATAGAAATACTTATGTAAATCAATAGTGGGAATTTCAGATAGGCGTATGGAGATGCTGTGCTCCTCTTGTATTTCTACTTTCTTATTACATTCATCCAATCCTTCTTGCTCCTTTCCATGGCAAGCTGTATGTAGGGCATCACCGTCTTCAATGGCTACTTTTCATCCTCTCGGGAAAATGGTCCTATGCGCTGTCACTGCATGGCTAATCGTCTGGAGGCATCACCCTTGTTGATGGCTACATCCCATTCTCTCAGTGAAAATGGTCAAAATGCTCTGTCACAGCATGGCTAATCATATGTCGGTTCTCAATCAGGTTGGAATAGAATCCCTTGATTCTTTTGCGTCTGTCACTAACGCCCAGCCTTCAGGAGTTTGAAGCTCGTCACAGTCATTCAATACCGGAATCCTACTCGGAATACCACAGACAAGGTTAGACTTTCCGGATTCCCGGGATCCTACTCGGAATACCATAGACAAGGTTAGACTTTCCGGATCCCCATGAATGCCGCCATCTATCTAGCTTATACCACGAAGATTCTGTTGGGGAATCTAAGAGATATGCACCCGGTCTAAGGTAGAATGGAAGTGGTTGTCAGTCACGCACGTTCATAGGTGAGAATGATGATGAGTGTCACGGATCATCACATTCATCAAGTTGAAGTGCAACGTATATCTTGGAATAAGAATAAAAGAGAATTGAATATAAAGTAATGGTAATTGCATTGAAACTTGAGGTACAGCAGAGCTCCACACCCTTAATCTATGGTGTGCAGAAACTCCACCGTTGAAAATACATAAGTGAAAGGTTCAGGCATGGCCGAAAGGCCAGCCCCCTAAAACGTGATCAATAGCCTCTTAAGATGAAGAATAAAACAAAACTGAGACCAAAGATGAAACGTGGTCAAAAGACATCTAATGCAATAGTTAAATGTTCTATTTATACTAAACTAGCTACTAGGGTTTACATGAGTAAGTAATTGATGCATAAATCCACTTTCGGGGTCCACTTGGTGTATGCTTGGGCTGAGCTTGATCTATCCACGAGCTGAGGCTTCTCTTGGAGTTGAACGCCGAGTTATAGCGTGTTTTTGGCGTTCAACTCCGGGTTATGACGTGTTTCTAGCGTTTAACTCCAGACAGCAGCATGTACTTGGCGTTGAGCGCCACTTTACGTCGTCAATTCCCGAATAAAGTATGAACTATTATATATTGCTGGAAAGCTCTGGATGTCTACTTTCCAACGACGTTGAGAGCGCGCCATTTGGAGTTCTGTAGCTCCAGAAAATCTATTTTGAGTGCAGGGAGGTCAGAATCCAACAGCATCAGCAGTCCTTTTGTCAGCCTTTTTCAGAGTTTTGCTCAAGTCCCTCAATTTCAGCCAGAAATTACCTGAAATTATAGAAAAACACACAAACTCATAGTAAAGTCCAGAAATGTGAATTTAACATAAAAATTAATGAAAACATCCCTAAAAGTAGCTTGAACTTACTAAAAACTACCTAAAAACAATGCCAAAAAGCGTATAAATTATCCGCTCATCACAACACCAAACTTAAATTGTTGCTTGTCCCCAAGCAACTGAAAATAAATTAGGATAAAAAGAAGAGAATATACTATAAATTCCAAAATATCAATGAATATTAATTCTAATTAGATGAGCGGGACTTGTAGCTTTTTGCTTGTGAACAGTTTTGGCATCCCACTTTTTCCTTTGAAGTTTAGAATGATTGGCTTCTCTAGGAACTTAGAATTTCGGATAGTGTTATTGAATTTCCTAGTTAAGTATGTTGATTCTTGAACACAGCTATTTATGAGTCTTGGCTGTGGCCCTAAGCACTTTGTTTTCCAGTATTACCATCGGATACATAAATGCCACAGACACATGACTGGGTGAACCTTTTCAGATTGTGACTCAGCTTTGCTAGAGTCCCCAGTTAGAGGTGTCCAGAGCTCTTAAGCACACTCTTTTTTTGCTTTGGATCACGACTTTAACCACTCAGTCTCAAGCTTTTCACTTGGACCTTCATGACACAAGCACATGGTTAGGGACAGCTTGATTTAGCCGCCTAGGCCTGGATTTTATTTCCTTGGGCCCTCCTATCCATTGATGCTCAAAGCCTTGGATCCTTTTTACCCTTGCCTTTTGGTTTTAAGGGCTATTGGCTTTTTCTGCTTGCTTTTTCTTTTTCTTTTTCTTTTTCTGCTTGCTTTTGGCATTATCCTCCAATAGGATCTTGTGCATGCATCTTGCTGGGCTAATGCCCTTAAGATCACTTATGGACCATCCAAGAGCTGTCTTGTGTGTCCTTAGCACTTGAATTAGTGCTTCCTCTTCCTGTGAATTTAAAGCAAAGCTTATGATCACTAGAAAAGTGTCACCCTTTCCCAGAAATGCATACTTCAGGGATGGTGGTAGTAGTTTGAGCTCAGGCTTGGGAGGCTTATCCTCTTCCTGAGGAATTTTCAAAAATTCTTTTATTTCCTCTGGTTCCTCCTGATCAGGCTGAACATCCTTGAAGATGTCCTCTAGCTCTGATTCTAGACTTTCAGTCATATTGATCTCTTCCACCAAAGAGTCAATAATATCAGTGCTCATGCAGTCATTTGATGTGTCTGGATGCTGCATAGCTTTGACAGCATTCAACTTGAACTCATCCTCATTGACTCTCAGGGTTACTTCCCCTTTTTGTACATCAATAAGAGTTCATCCAGTTGCTAGGAAAGGTCTTCCTAGGATGAGAGTTGCACTCTTGTGCTCCTCTATTTCCAGCACTACAAAGTCAGTTGGAAAGGCAAATGGCCCAACCTTGACAATCATGTCCTCAATTATGCCTGATGGATATTTAATGGAGCCATCAGCAAGTTGGAGACATATCCGGGTTGGTTTGACTTCTTCAGTCAACCCAAGCTTTCTGATAGTGGATGCAGGTTTTAGATTGATACTTGCTCCAAGGTCACATAGGGCTGTCTTGGTACAAGCACCTTCTAATGTGCATGGTATCATAAAGCTTCCTGGATCTTGAAGCTTCTCTGGTAAGCTTTTCAGAATGACTGCACTGCATTCTTCAGTGAGAAATACTTTTTCAGCTTCTCTCCAATCCTTCTTATGACTTAAGATCTCTTTCATGAACTTAGCATAAGAAGGTATTTGCTCAAGTACTTCTGCAAACGGAATCTTTATTTCAAGAGTCCTTAGATAGTCTGCAAAGCGGGCAAATTGTTTATCCTATTTTGCTTGGCGGAGTTTCTGAGGATAAGGCATCTTGGCTTTATATTCTTCAACCTTAGTTGCTGCAGGTTTATTCCCTACAGAGGTGGTTGGAGAAGCCTTTTTAGAGGGGTTACTATCAGCACTCTCAGGTGTCTGATTCCTTATTGGCGTTTGAACGCCAGGACTGGGTGAGGAATGGGCATTTAACACCAACTTTTCCCTCTCTTCTGGCATATGAATGCCAGGAGTATTCCTCTCTGGGCTCTTACTATCCTCAGAGGGATTTTGGGCAGTGGTTTGGTTATCCTCTGTCAGTTGTTCCTTTCTTGACTTTTTGCTACTTTGAGCAGTGTTATTCAATGTCTTCCCACTCCTCAGTTGAACTGCTTGGCATTCTTCTGTTATCTGTTTAGATAACTGCTGTTTTGTCTGATTCATCTGTGATTCGATATTCTTGTTAGCAATTTTGGTTTCTTGGAGCATCTCTTTAAATTCTGCTAACTGTTTTATCATCAGGAGTAATTGCTGATTAAGCTCAACAATTTGTTCTTGAGGATTAGGATCAGTAGTTACTGCCATAGCTTCTTCTTTTGTAGAGGACTCACTGCTTGAGTATAGATGTTGATTTCTAGCAACAGTATCTATGAGCTCTTGAGCCTCTTCAATCGTCTTCGTCATATGTACAGATCCACCAGCTGAGTGGTCTAGAGACATCTGAGCTTTTTCTGTAAGCCCATAGTAGAAGATGTCTAACTGTACCCACTCTGAAAATATTTCAGAGGGGCATTTTCTTAGCATACATCTGTACCTCTCCCAGGCATTATAAAGAGATTCATTATCCTCTTGTTTAAAGCCTTGGATGTCCAGCCTTAGCTGTGTCATCCTTTTTAGAGGGTAAAATTGATTCAGGAATTTGTCTGATAACTGTCTCCATGTTTTTATACTTGCTGTGGGTTGGTTATTCAACCACCTCTTAGCTTGATCTTTTACAACAAATGGAAACAATAATAATCTGTAGACATCCTGATCTACCTCTTTATCATGTACTGTGTCAGCAATTTGTAAGAACTGTGCCAGAAACTCAGTAGGTTCTTCATGTGGAAGACCGGAATACTGTCAATTTTGCTGCACCATGATAATGAGTTGAGGATTTAGCTCAAAGCTGCTTGCTTTAATGGGAGGTATACAGATGCTACTCCCATATGCAGCTGTAATGGGGTTAGCATATGACCCCAGAGTCCTTCTGGACTGCTCAATTCCACTTAGGTCCATGATGGAGAAAGGGAAATGATATGGATTCACAAGTAAAGTAAAATAATTTTTTTTAAAAAGTAACCGAAAATAATAAAATAAAATAAATGGAAAATGAAATAAAAATTCGAAAACCAAAAGGTAAAGAAATAACTAAGACTATGCAAATTCGAAAAATTAAGAGAGAGTAAAAGCATGCAATTGACACCAAACTTAGAATATGAAACTAGACTCAAATAAAAGATTCTAAACCAACAAAAATAAAATATTCCTAATCTAAGCAACAAGATAAACCGTCAGTTGTCCAAACTCGAACAATCCCCGGCAACGGCGCCAAAAACTTGGTGCACGAAATTGCAATCACACTTTTGCAATTCCGCACAACTAACCAGCAAGTGCAGTGGGTCGTCCAAGTAATACCTTACGTGAGTAAGGGTCGATCCCACAGAGATTGTCGGCTTGAAGCAAGCTATGGTTATTGATGAGCGGATAATTTATACGCTTTTTGGCATTGTTTTTAGGTAGTTTTTAGTAAGTTCAAGCTACTTTTAGGGATGTTTTCATTAGTTTTTATGTTAAAATCACATTTCTGGACTTTACTATGAGTTTGTGTGTTTTTCTGTGATTTCATGTAAATTCTGGCTGAAATTGAGGGACTTGAGCAAAACTCTGAAAAAGGCTGACAAAAGGACTGCTGATGTTGTTGGAATCTGACCTCCCTGCACTCAAAATGGATTTTCTGGAGCTACAGAACTCCAAATGGCGCGCTCTCAACGGCGTTGGAAAGTATACATCCAGGGCTTTCCAGCAATATATAATAGTCCATACTTTATTCAGAAATTGACGACGTAACTTGGCATTGAACGCCAAGTACATGCTGCTATCTGGAGTTAAACGCCAGAAAAACGTCATGATCCGGAGTTGAACGCCCAAAACACGTCATAACTCGGAGTTCAACTCCAAGAGAAGCCTCAGCTCGTGGATTGATCAAGATCAGCCCAAGCATACACCAAGTGGGCCCCGGAAGTGGATTTATGCATCAATTACCTACTCATGTAAACCCTAGGAGCTAGTTTATTATAAATAGAACATTTAACTATTGTATTAGATGTCTTTTGACCACGTTTCATCTTTGGTCTCAGTTTTGTTTTATTCTTCATCCTAAGAGGCTATTGATCACGTTTTAGGGGGCTGGCCATTCGGCCATGCCTGAACCTTTCACTTATGTATTTTCAACGGTGGAGTTTCTGCACACCATAGATTAAGGGTGTGGAGCTCTGCTGTACCTCAAGTATTAATGCAATTCTATTTTCTTTTATTCAATTCACTCTTATTCTTATTCCAAGATATTCATTCGCACCCAAGAACATGATGAATGTGATGATTATATGACGCTCATTATCATTCTCACTTATGAACGCAAGTGATTGACAACCACTTCCGTTCTACATGCAACAGAGCTTGAATGTGTATCTCTTAGATTCCCCAACAGAATCTTCGTGGTATAAGCTAGATAGATGGCGGCATTTATGAGGATCCGGAAAGTCTCACCTTGTCTGTGGTATTCCGAGTAGGATCCTGGGAATCCGGAAAGTCTAACCTTGTCTGTGGTATTCCGAGTAGGATTCCGGTAATGAATGACTGTGACGTGCTTCAGACTCGCAAGTGCTGGGCGTTAGTGACAGACGCAAAAGAATCAAGGGATTCTATTCCAGTAGGTGTGGGAACCAACCAGTGATTAGCCGTGCTGTGACAGAGCGCGTGAGCGTAGTTTTCACTGCGAGGATGGGATGTAGCCTTCGGCCAGGTGATGCCTCCAGATGATTAGCCATGCGAGTGACAACCGCAGAGGACCATTTTCCCGAGAGGATTAAAAGTAACCATCGTCGAACGGTGAACCCCTATACACAGCTTGCCATGGAAAGGAGTAAGAAGGATTGAGTTGAGGCAGTAGGAGAGTGGGCGTCCTTGAGCCATACAGTATCTCCATTCGCTTATCTGAAATTCCCACCAATGAATCTGCATAAGTATTCTATCCCTTTTATTATTTCTATTTTCTTATTTCTATTTTCGAAACCATAAACCAAATTTAATCTGCCTAACTGAGATTTACAAGGTGACCATAGCTTGCTTCATACCAACAATCTCTGTGGGATCGACCCTTACTCACATAAGGTTTATTACTTGGACGACCCAGTACACTTGCTGGTTAGTTGAACGGAGTTGTGTTCACTCGTGCCAATTTCAAATTCCATAATTTTACAAGGAGTACAACTTAAAGAATATGGATCATAATTTCGTCCACCAAGTTTTTGGCGCCGTTGCCGGGGATTGTTCGAGTGTGGACAACTGACGGTTCATCTTGTTGCTCAGATTAGGTAATTTTCTTTTCAAAAATATTTTTCAAAATTTTTCTTTTCTTTTTCGTTTTTCTCAAATATATTTTCGAAAAAATTTAATAAAAATCCAAAAAAATAATAAAATCATAAAAACTAAAAATATTTGGTGTTTCTTGTTTGAATCTTGAGTCAATTTTTAAGTTTGGTGTCAATTGCATGCTTTTAAAAATTTTTCTTGCATTTTTTCAAAAATCCATGCATTCATAGTGTTCTTCATGATCTTCAAGTTGTTCTTGACAAGTCTTCTTGTTTGATCTTGATGATTTCTTGTTTTGTGTTTTTTGTTGTTTTTCATATGCATTTTTCGTTTGTTAGAGTCCATGCATTAAAGATTTCTAAGTTTGGTGTCTTGCATGTTTTCTTTGCATCAAAAATTTTTTTCAAAATTATGTTCTTGATGTTCATCATGATCTTCAAAGTGTTCTTGGTGTTCATCTTGACATTCATAGCATTCTTGCATGCATTCATTGTTTTGATCTAAAAATTTCATGCATTGAGCATTTTTGTTGTTTTTCTCTCATAATTAAAAAATTCAAAAATAAAAAAATATCTTTTCCTTATTTCCCTCCAAATTTTTGAAATTTTGGGTTGACTTGGTCAAAAATTTTCAAAATTAGTTGTTTCTTACAAGTCAAGTCAAAATTTCAATTTTAAAAATCCTATCTTTTCAAAATCTTTTTCAAAAATCATATCTTTTCCATTTTTTTTCGAAAATTTCAAAAATATTTTTCAAAATATTTTCAAAATCTTTTTCTTATCTTTATATCATATTTTGAAGAATATGCTAACAATTAATGTGATTGATTCAAAAATTTGAAGTTTGTTACTTTCTTGTTAAGAAAGGTTCAATCTTTAAATTCTAGAATCTTATCTTGTGGTTTCTTGTTAGTTAAGTCTTTTTAAAAATTAAATCTTTTTTTCAAAATATCTTTTTATTAAAATTTTTATCTTATCTTTTTATCTTATCCCTCTCAAAATTTTATCTTTTTCAAAATTTGATTTCAAAATATCTTATCTAACTTATTATCTTCTTATCTTTTTAAAATTTTGATTTCAAATCTTTTTCAATCAACTAACTAACTTTTTGTTTGTTTCTTATCTTTTTCAAAACCACCTAACTATTTTTCCCTCTCTAATTTTCGAAAATATCTTACCCCTTTTTTTTCAAAAAATTCTTTTTAATTAATTGATTGTTTCATGTTTTAATTTTAATTACATTTTATCTCTAAATTTTCGAAAATTACTAACCTCCTTTTCAAAATAATTTTCGAAATCTCCCTCCTCTTTTCTTCTTCTATTTAATTATTTAATTACTAACACTTCTCTCCACCTCTCTTCATCCAAAATCCAAATCTCCCTCTTCATTCTTCTACCCCTTCTTTTTCTACTAACATAAAGGAATCTCTATACTGTGACATAGAGGATTCCTCTTTCTTTTCTTGTTTTCTTCTCTTTCATATGAGCAGGAACAGGGATAAAGGCACTCTTGTTGAAATTGATCCAGAACCTGAAAGGACTCTGAAGAGAAAATTAAGAGAAGCTAAATTACAACAATCCAGAAATAACCTTTCAGAAATTTTCGAACAAGAGAAGGAGATGGCAGCCGAAAATAATAATAATGCAAGGAGAATGATTGGTGACTTCACAAAGCCAACGTCCAAGTTTGATGGAAGAAGCATCTCCATTCCTGCCATTGGAGCCAATAACTTTGAGCTGAAACCTCAGCTAGTTGCATTAATGCAACAAAACTGCAAGTTTTATGGACTTCCATCTGAAGATCCTTATCAGTTTTTAACTGAGTTCTTGCAGATCTGTGAGACTGTAAAAACGAATGGAGTAGATCCTGAAGTCTACAGACTCATGCTTTTCCCTTTTGCTGTAAGAGACAAAGCTAGAATATGGTTGGATTCACAACCTAAGGATAGCCTGGACTCATGGGATAAGCTGGTCACTGCTTTCTTGGATAAATTCTTTCCTCCTCCAAAGCTGAGCAAGCTGAGAGTGGATGTTCAAACCTTCAAACAAAAAGATGGTGAATCCCTCTATGAAGCTTGGGAAAGATACAAGCAGCTGACCAAAAGATGTACATCTGACATGTTTTCAGAATGGACCATTTTAGATATATTCTATTATGGTCTCTCTGAATTTTCGAAAATGTCATTGGACCATTCTGCTGGTGGATCTATTCACCTGAAGAAAACGCCTGAAGAGGCTCGAGAGCTCATTGACATGGTTGCAAACAACCAATTCATGTACACTTCTGAGAGGAATTCCGTGAACAATGGGATACCTCAAAAGAAAGGAGTTCTTGAAATTGATACTCTGAATGCCATATTGGCTCAGAACAAAGTGTTGACTCAACAGGTCAACATGATCTCTCAAAATCTGAATGGATGGCAACATGCATCCAACAGTACTAGAGAGGCAGCTTCTGAAGAAGCTTATGATCCTGAGAACCCTGCCATGGCAGAGGTTAATTACATGGGTGAACCTTATGGAAACACCTATAACTCATCATGGAGAAATCATCAAAATTTCTCATGGAAGGATCAACAAAAACCTCAACAAGGTTTTAACAATGGTGGACGTAATAGGCTGGGCAATAGCAAGCCATATCCATCATCTTCTCAGCAACAGACAGAGAATTCTGAACAAAACACTTCTAATTTAGCCAATGTAGTCTCTGATCTGTCAAAGGCCACTTTCAGTTTCATGAGTGAAACAAGATCCTCCATTAGAAATCTGGAGGCACAAGTGGGCCAGCTGAGTAAGAAAGTCATTGAAACTCCTCCCAGTACTCTCCCAAGCAATACAGAAGAGAATCCAAAAGGGGAGTGCAAAGCCATTGACATAGTCAATTTGGCCGAATGCACAAGGGAGGAGGAGGACGAAAATCCTAGTGAGGAAGACCTCCTGGGACGTTCCTCAAGCAAGAAGGAGTTTCCTAGTAAGGATCCAAAGGAATCTGAGGCTCATACAGAGACCATAGAGATTCCATTGAATCTCCTTCTGCCATTCATGAGCTCTGAAGACTATTCTTCCTCTGAAGAGGATGAAGATGTGACTGGAGAGCAAGTTGCTCAATATTTAGGAGCTATCATGAAGCTGAATGCCAAGTTATTTGGTAATGGGACTTGGGAAAGTGAACCTCCCTTGCTCATTAATGAACTGGATACTTGGATTCAGAAAATTCTACCTCAAAAGAAATAAGATCCTGGCAAGTTCTTAATACCTTGTACCATAGGCACCATGATCTTTGAAAAAGCTCTGTGTGACCTGGGGTCAGGGATAAATCTAATGCCACTCTCTGTAATGGAGAAGCTGGGGATCATTGAGGTACAACCTGCCTTGTTCTCATTACAACTGGCAGACAAGTCATTGAGACAAGCTTATGGAATAGTAGAGGACGTGTTGGTAAAGGTTGAAGGCCTTTACATCCCTGCTGATTTCATAATCTTAGACACTAGGAAGGAAGAGGATGATTGCATCATCCTTGGAAGACCTTTTCTAGCCACAGCAGGAGCTGTGATAGATGTCAACAGAGGTGAATTAGTCCTTCAATTGAATGGGGACTACCTTGTGTTTAAGGCACATGGCCATCCCTCTGTGACAGAAGAGAGTAAGCATGAAGAGCTTCTCTCAGTTCAGAGTCAAGAAGAGCCCACACAGTCAAACTCTAAGTTTGGTGTTGTGAGGCCACAACCAAACTCTAAGTTTGGTGTTAAGATCCCATATCCAAACTCTAAGTTTGGTGTGGACAAACTATACAACATTGACCTGATCACCTTGTGGCTCCATGAGAGCCACTGTCAAGCTATTGACATTAAAGAAGCGCTTGTTGGGAGGCAACCCAATTTTATTTATCTAATTTCTATTTTCTACTATTTTATTGTTATTTTGTGTTTTATTAGGTACATGATCATGATGAGTCACAAAAAAAATCATAAAAATTAAAAACAGAATCAAAAACAGCAGAAGAAAAAAATTTTCACCCTGGAGGACGCACAGGCTGGCGTTCAACACCAGTAAGGTGCATCTGGCTGGCGTTCAACGCCAGAACAGAGCATCATTCTGGCGCTGAACGCCAGAAACAAGCAACATTCTGGCGCTGAACGCCAGGAATGTGCCCAGAGAGGAAAAAACTGGCGCTGAACGCCAGTAACAAGCATGAAACTGGCGTTCAACGCCAGGAACATGCTTTACATGGGCGTTGAACACCCAGAATGTGCACCAATGGGCGTTTAAACGCCAGAATGATGCACAAAGGCATTTTACATGCCTATTTGGTGCAGGGATGGAATTCCTTGACACCTCAGGATCTGTGGACCCCACAGGATCACCTCAGGATCTGTGGACCCCACAGGATCCCCACCTACCATATTCCCACCTTACCTTTTAATCCTAATCACACTCTCCTAATCCTATTTCACTCTTCCCCATGTCACACTTCCCAACACCTTTCACCAATCACCTCAATTCCTCTTCCCAATTACCCCATTCACCACTCACATCCATCCACTCTTCCCCATAAACCCCACCTACCTTTAAAATTCAAAACCAATTTCCCACCCATTCCCACCCAAAATGACCGAACATACCTCCTCCCTCTCCCTATAAATACCCTTCCTTTCTACTTCATTTTCACACAACACAAACCCCTTCTTCTTCACCTAAGCCGAACCTACCACTCCCCCTTCTCTACCATATTTTCTTCTTCTTCTTCTTCTCTTCTTTCTTCTTTTACTCGAGGGCGAGCAATATTTTAAGTTTGGTGTGGTAAAAGCATAAGCTTTTTTTTGTTTTTCCATTACCAATGGCACCTAAGGCCGGAGTATCCTCTAGAAAAGGAAAAGGGAAGACAAAAGCTTCCACCTCCGAGTCATGGGAGATGGAAAGATTCATCTCCAAGAGCCATCAAGACCTCTTCTATGATGTTGTGGCAAAGAAGAAGGTGATCCCTGAGGTCCCTTTCAAGCTCAAGAAAAATGAGTATCCAGAGATCCGACATGAAGTCCGAAGAAGAGGTTGGGAAGTCTTAACCAACCCCATGCAACAAGTCGGAATCTTAATGGTTCAAGAGTTCTATGCCAATGCATGGATCACTAGGAACCATGATCAAGGTATGAACCCGAGTCCAAAGAATTATCTCACAATGGTTCGGGGGAAATACTTGGATTTCAGTCCGGAAAATGTAAGGTTGGAATTCCACTTGCCCATGATGCAAGGTGATGAACGCCCCTACACTAGAAGGGTCAACTTTGATCAAAGGTTGGACCAAGTCTTTATGGACATTTGTGTGGAAGGAGCTCAATGGAAGAGAGACTCCAAAGGCAAGCCAGTCCAACTAAGAAGACTGGACCTCAAGCCTATAGCTAGAGGATGGTTGGAGTTCATTCAACGCTCCATCATTCCTACTAGCAACCGATCTGAAGTTACTGTGGATCGGGCCATCATGATTCATGGCATCATGATTGGAGAGGAAGTAGAAGTTCATGAGGTCATCTCCAATGAAATCTACAAAATAGCCGACAAGCCTTCACCCATGGCACGGTTAGCTTTTCCTCACCTTATTTGCCATCTATGTTACTCAGCTGGAGTTATCATAGAAGGAGACATCTCCATTGAAGAGGATAAGCCCATCACCAAGAAGAGGATGGAGCAAGCAAGAGAAGC
Source organism: Arachis stenosperma (assembly GCF_014773155.1). Lineage (NCBI taxonomy): Eukaryota > Viridiplantae > Streptophyta > Magnoliopsida > Fabales > Fabaceae > Arachis > Arachis stenosperma. The sequence goes on along the minus strand of NC_080383.1, from coordinate 38,564,318 downwards.
CCCTCACGGTTCTCAAGAGGTGCATGAGGAAGCTCATCATCAAGAAATCCCTGAGATGCCTCAAGGGATGCACTTTCCTCCAAACAACTATTGGGAGCAACTCAACACTTCTTTAGAAGGTTTGAGCCACAATGTGGAACAATTAAGGGTGGAACATCATGAGCACTCCATCATTCTCCAAGAAATAAGAGAAGATCAAAGAGCAATGAGGGAGGAGCAACAAAGGCAAGGAAGGGACATAGAAGAGCTAAAGAACATCATTGGTCCTTCAAGAAGAAGACGCCACTAGAGGTGGATTCATTTCTTGTTCTTTATTTCTTTCTGTTTTTCGGTTTTTAATATTGTGTTTATCTATGTTTTGTGTCTTTATTTCATGATCATTAGTATGTAACCATGCCTTAAAGCTATGAATAAATTCCATTAATCCTTCACCTCTCTTAAAAGAAAAATGTTTTAATTCAAAAGAACAAGAAGTACATAAATTTCGAAAATAGCTCTTGAATTTAGTTTAATTATATTGATGTGGTGACAATACTTTTTGATTTCTGAATGAATGCTTGAACAGTGCATATGTCTTTTGATTTTGTTGTTTATGAATGTTAAAATTGTTGGCTCTTAAAAGAATGATGAACAAAGAGAAATGTTATTGATGATCTGAAAAATCATGAAATTGATTCTTGAAGCAAGAAAAAGTAGTGAATGGCGAAAAAAAAGGAGCAATAGAAAAAGCCAAGAGCCCTTAAAACCAAAAGGCAAGGGTAAAAAGGATCCAAGGCTTTGAGCATCAATGGATAGGAGGGCCCAAGGAAATTAAATCCAGGCCTAAGCGGTTAAATCAAGCTGTCCCTAACCATGTGCTTGTGTCATGAAGGTCCAAGTGAAAAGCTTGAGACTGAGTGGTTAAAGTCGTGATCCAAAGCAAAAGAGTGTGCTTAAGAGCTCTGGACACCACTAACTGGGGACTCTAGCAAAGCTGAGTCACAATCTGAAAAGGTTCACCCAGTTATGTGTCTGTGGCATTTATGTATCCGGTGGTAATACTGGAAAACAAAGTGCTTAGGGCCACGGCCAAGACTCATAAAAGTAGCTGTGTTCAAGAATCAACATACTTAACTAGCAAAGTCAATAACACTATCCGAAATTCTAAGTTCCTAGAGAAGCCAATCATTCTAAACTTCAAAGGAAAAAGTGAGATGCCAAAACTGTTCAGAAGCAAAAAGCTACAAGTCCCGCTCATTTAATAATAATTAATATTCATTGATATTTTGGAATTTATAGTATATTCTCTTCTTTTTATCCTATTTGATTTTCAGTTGCTTGGGGACAAGCAACAATTTAAGTTTGGTGTTGTGATGAGCGGATAATTTATACGCTTTTTGGCATTGTTTTTAGGTAGTTTTTAGTAAGTTCAAGCTACTTTTAGGGATGTTTTCATTAGTTTTTATGTTAAAATCACATTTCTGGACTTTACTATGAGTTTGTGTGTTTTTCTGTGATTTCAGGTAAATTCTGGCTAAAATTGAGGGACTTGAGCAAAACTCTGAAAAAGGCTGACAAAAGGACTGCTGATGCTGTTGGAATCTGACCTCCCTGCACTCGAAATGGATTTTCTGGAGCCACAGAACTCCAAATGGCGCGCTCTCAACGGCGTTGGAAAGTAGACATCTAGGGCTTTCCAGAAATATATAATAGTCCATACTTTATTCGGAAATTGATGACGTAACTTGGCATTGAACGGCAAGTACATGCTGCTGTCTGGAGTTAAACGCCAGAAAAACGTCATGATTCGGAGTTGAACGCCCAAAACACGTCATAACTCGGAGTTCAACTCCAAGAGAAGCCTCAGCTCGTGGATTGATCAAGCTCAGCCCAAGCATACACCAAGTGGGCCCCGAAAGTGGATTTATGCATCAATTACCTACTCATGTAAACCCTAGGAGCTAGTTTATTATAAATAGAATATTTAACTATTGTATTAGATGTCTTTTGACCACGTTTCATCTTTGGTCTCAGTTTTGTTTTATTCTTCATCCTAAGAGGCTATTGATCACGTTTTAGGGGGCTGGCCATTCGGCCATGCCTGAACCTTTCACTTATGTATTTTCAACGGTGGAGTTTCTGCACACCATAGATTAAGGGTGTGGAGCTCTGCTGTACCTCAAGTATTAATGCAATTCTATTTTCTTTTATTCAATTCTCTCTTATTCTTATTCCAAGATATTCATTCGCACCCAAGAACATGATGAATGTGATGATTATGTGACGCTCATTATCATTCTCACTTATGAACGCAAGTGATTGACAACCACTTCCGTTCTACATGCAACAGAGCTTGAATGTGTATCTCTTAGATTCCCCAACAGAATCTTCGTGGTATAAGCTAGATAGATGGCGGCATTTATGAGGATCCGGAAAGTCTCACCTTGTCTGTGGTATTCCGAGTAGGATCCTGGGAATCCAGAAAGTCTAACCTTGTCTGTGGTATTCCGAGTAGAATTTCGGTAATGAATGACTGTGACGTGCTTCAGACTCACAAGTGCTGGGCGTTAGTGACAGACGCAAAAGAATCAAGGGATTCTATTCCAGTAGGCGCGGGAACCAACCAGTGATTAGCCGTGCTGTGACAGAGCGCGTGAGCGTAGTTTTCACTGCGAGGATGGGATGTAGCCTTCGGCCAGGTGATGCCTCCAGACGATTAGCCATGCGAGTGACAACCGCAGAGGACCATTTTCCCGAGAGGATTAAAAGTAGCCATCGTCGAACGGTGAACCCCTATACACAGCTTGCCATGGAAAGGAGTAAGAAGGATTGAGTTGAGGCAGTAGGAGAGTGGGCGTCCTTGAGCCATACAGTATCTCCATTCGCTTATCTGAAATTCCCACCAATGAATCTGCATAAGTATTCTATCCCTTTTATTATTTCTATTTTCTTATTTCTATTTTCGAAACCATAAACCAAATTTAATCTGCCTAACTGAGATTTACAAGGTGACCATAGCTTGCTTCATACCAACAATCTCTGTGGGATCGACCCTTACTCACGTAAGGTTTATTACTTGGACGACCCAGTACACTTGCTGCTTAGTTGAACGGAGTTGTGTTCACTCGTGCCAATTTCAAATTCCATAATTTTACAAGGAGTACAACTTAAAGAATATGGATCACAATTTCGTCCACCAGTTATCTTGTAACTCTTAGTCAGGATATCAATAATTCTCATGTTTAATTGTGAAAAATAGAAGAACATGAAATAAATACTTGTTTGTAGTAATGGAGAACAGGTTGAGGTTTTGGAGATGCTCTATCTTCTGAATCTCTGCTTTCCTACTGTCTTCTTCTTCAAGCACGCAAGGCTCCTTCCATGGCAAGCTGTATGTAGGGTTTCACCGTTGTCAATGGCTACCTCCCATCCTTTCAGTGAAAATGTTCAACGCGCTCTGTCACAGCACGGCTATTCATCTGTCAGTTCTCGATCATGTCGGAATAGAATCCAGTGATTCTTTTGCGTCTGTCACTAATGCCCCACAATCGCAAGTTTGAAGCTCGTCACAGTCATTCAATCTCTAAATCCTACTCAGAATACCACAGACAAGGTTTAGACCTTCTGGATTCTCCTGAATGCCACCATCAATTCTAGCTTATAATACGAAGATTCTGGTTGAAGAATCCAAGAGATATCCACTCAATCTAAAGTAGAACGGAGGTGGTTGTCAGACACACGTTCATAGGTGAGAATGATGATGAGTGTCACGGATCATCACATTTATCAAGTTGAGGAACAAGTGATATCTTAGAATGGAAGCAAGCGTAATTGAATGAAAAAATAGTAATTGCATTAATCCATCAAGACACAGCAGAGCTCCTCACCCCCAACCATGGGGTTTAGAGACTCATGCCGTAGAAGATACAATAAGAAACGTGTAATGTGTCGTGAGGTCCAGATACAATGTCAAAAGGTCCTATTAATAGTGAACTAGTAACCTAGGATATACAAAAATGAGTAAATGACGTAAAAATCCACTTCCGGGGTTCACTTGGTGTGTGCTTGGGCTGAGCATTGAAGCTTTCATGTGTAGAGACTTTTTCTGGAGTTAAACGCCAGCTTTTGTGCCAGTTTGGGCGTTTAACTCCAATTTTTGTGCCAGTTCCGGCGTTAAACGCCGGGAATTCTGAAGCTGATTTGCAACGCCGGTTTGGGCCATCAAATATCATGCAAAGTTTGGACTATTATACATTGCTGAAAAGCCCAGGATGTCTAATTTCCAACGCAATTGAGAGCGCGCCAATTGGGTATCTGTAGCTCCAGAAAATCCACTTTGAGTGCAGGGAGGTCAGAATCCAACAGCATCTGCAGTCCTTTTTCAGCCTCTGAATCAGATTTTTGCTCAGGTCCCTCAATTTCACCCAGAAATTACCTGAAATCACAGAAAAATACACAAACTCATAGTAAAGTCCAGAAAAGTAATTTTAAATAAAAACTAATAAAAACATACTAAAAACTAACTAAAATGTACTAAAAGCATACTAAAAACAGTGCCAAAAAGCGTATAAATTATCCGCTCATCAGAAACTCTTGGCAAGGATTGGGGAGTTTAGTATTCCTATCCTAGTTATGGACAACAAACATGGCAATTGTGTGGAATTAATCTAAATTAGTCAATCCCCCTTGAGAATTAGTCAAAAGGGCGTAATTGATCTCAAACCATAAGTCCTAGTCAACTCACTAATTACTTAGTGAAAGACTAGCGTCAATGGAAACCAAACCAATTAACTATTCTCACACAATGTGGAATGGACATCCACAACTCAATTCCACCTAAACACCCAATTTCTCAACCAAGAGTGTGAAAACTAAACATGCAAGAATTTAACATCAAAGCAATAAAAGTCAAAGCAATTAAATGCAAGGAAAGGAAGCTTCAAATGCAAGAAACATCTTGGCAAGTAATTGAGAGCTAAGGTTACCTATCCTAGTCATTGACCACAAACACATGATGATTATGAAGAGTTAATCCTACTTAGTCAACCCTAACATCGAGGATAAGTCAAATAGGTATAGTTGATTTCAATCCTTAAGTCCTATGTCAACACTAAAGGGTCACATAGAGTCAAAGGAGACCAAATCAACTAACTACTCTAATGTATCAAACAAGAATGGACATCAATGACTCAAAGATCACCAAAGTCAACAATTTAAAGCCAAGAGTAGAGAAAAACTAAGTAAAAACTAAGTCAAGTATTTTATCAAATACTTGGTGTGCATGAGAATAAAATAATATTAAATTACAATAAAATAAATTCCAAAGCTACCAAAGCAAGACAATAACAATAACAACTAAAGAAAGCAATAAATGACATGAAAACTTAAATTTGCATTAATTGGAATTAAAATAACAAAAGTGTGCATAAACATAAAAATGACAAAATAAAGGAATAACAAGAGAAATAAAGAAGAACAAGATGAAGGAACATGAAAACATAAAGGAAATTACACTAAAACAAGAATTAAAGACAGAAATTAAAGAGAAATTAAACTAATAAACCCTAATTCTAGAGAGAGGGGGGAGCTTCTCTCTTTAGAAACTAAGAGAAAACATGATAAAAGCTAAACCTAATAGCCCCTTCTTCATCCTTCTTCAATTTGGCCTTAAATAGCTTCAAAAAATGAGTTGGATTAGGTTTTGGGGGCCCAGAAATCGCTGTCAGCGAGTTGCAATTAATGAGGTCATGTGCAGGGACCTGTGCGGACGCACAGACGTGTGCGTCCGCACACATACTGAATTCTGACTTGTACGTACGCACAAGTACCTGTTCGTACGCACACGTAAACTTATGTCCGCTATAGCAAATTGCATATCATTTTGAAGCCCCGGACGTTAGCTTTCCAATGCCACTAAAACCGCCTCATTTGGACCTCTGTAGCTCAAGTTATGACCAATTTAGTACAAAGAGGTCAGGGTTGACAACTTTATAAATCCTTCATTTCTTGAATTCTTCCCTTTTGCATGCTCTTTTCCTCACTTCTTCAACCCATACTTGCCTTAGAAACCTGAAAATCACTTAACAAATACATCAAGGCACCATATGGGATTAAAGTAAATAAAATTGACTAAATTAAGCACAAAAGAGCATGTTTTCACTTTCAAGCACAATTTAGGAAGAAATCTCAAAAGCATGCTATTTAGGTGAATAAATGTGGGTTTATGTGATGAAATCCACTCAAATCAAACCAAAATATATTAGAAAATATGGACTCATCAATTTTCCCACACTTAAACCAAGCATGTCCTCATGCTAAACCAACCAAAGGAGATGAATGAAGGGGTAATTATTAATGCAACTACCTACATGCATGTAACTATACTAAATGCTGTCTATATATATCTACACTATGATTCCTATTGAGTTTGGTAAAAACAAACAAAAGAATCTCAATCAATCCAAAATAAAGCTTAGGGCCAAGACAAAGCAAATATAGCAATATGATCCATATCCAAAGATTTGATTTGAAGTTTACAAAATTAAGTTCAACAACTTGCATGAAGACATGATAAGCAATGGAATTATAGAATTGAGCAATTGAACCCCTCACCGGATGTATTTTCACTCTAATTGCTCAGTGCATAGGGCTTAATCACTCAATTCTTCTTTAATCATGTTTCTCAAAGATTTGCAAGTCGTCTAACAATCAACTAATATTTGATGAATGAATGCAAATATCATGAGGACTTTTGTGGGTTGTAATGGGGCTTAGGTAAGGGTAGGATTAATATGGTTAAGTGGCTAATAGATTAGATCTTTGATTAGCTCAAGTATCCCACCTAATCCTATATCATCCTATATACATAACAAAACAACCTAACTACCCATTTATCCCCTTTTCTCACATTCATTCATGTATCTTCTTTCTAATTCAACCACATATGCATCTTTTATTTACATTCTTATTATCCTTTCTTTTCTTTTCTTTTTTTTCTTTTTCTTTTTTTTTTCTTTTTCTTTTTCTCTTTTTTTTTTTGTAAACAAAGTATATACACAATTTTTTTTATCAACAAGAAGAGATGCATATGTTTCAAGTAATAGATGCATGAGTATTTACCCATTTTTTCAAATATTCCTAATGAACACCCAAAGTAAACTAACTACCAAAATTTCCCCACACTTGATTAACACACACACACACACACTCAAACCCAAGCTAATCAAAGATACAATTCAAGGACATAATAGTTTTTCACTTAGGGTGAATGATGTGCTTATAATGAGAACAAAGGGGAATTAAAAGGCTCAAAAGTGGTTTGCAAAGGTAGATGTAAGGGTTGGCCATATGGGTTAGTGAGTTCAAATTCAAAAAAATGGCCTCAATCATACTAAATGCAATTCAAAACATCAAATATAGGATATATAGACTAAAGCAAATCTAAGATCATAATCATGAAAGGGGTTTTATCACACAAGAACAAACATTGTGGTTAAAATGTATAACCACACAATTAAAGCTCAAATCTCACTTGATATTTGTTCAAGCTCTTTTCTATGTTCCATATAAAAGATACTTCAAGCAAGTTCAAAAATAAGTTTTCAAATCTAATCAATAGAATGCCCAAAACAGAGATTTTTTTGAAAATTCTTTGTTGTTTTACCAAAGCTTATTTACTATATGTATGTATGTATGTATGTATATTGTGATGGATGTAATTTCAAAATCTTTCCTAGTTCTATTCCTAATTTTCAACAAGCAAAAATTAACATGAACAATTAGGACAAAATTGACTAGGCTTTATACTATTCACATCATCCAATCACAACTTCTATCTATCAAATGTATACTAATAAGAAGATGCAAAAAAATGCAACATGCAATAGTTAGAAGTAAACTATGATATGTATACTAAAAGGAAATGCAATGAAACAGTAAAAAACTCTACAAATATATACAAGAAACCTAAAGAAATAAAAATAAAGTGCAAAGTATTTGGAAAAAGAAAGTTTACACCCCAAAATGATGAATCCTCCCCCACACTTAAACATTGGACGGTCCTCCGTGCACAAACACGATATGGGGAGAATGTCTCTTAAGAGCTCCACCTTCATTTGGCGGATGCGGGGGCTCGGGTTGTGTGAAAATCGCCAAGTCCTATGCATGCTCGGCATCTCCCTCCTTGGTGTCCTCCTTCTCTCCTGGCTCCTTGCCTCTATGTCTCATCCTCGAAAAGAACAAATAAAGTATAAGTAGGAATCATAGGGCAAGTTGCACAAAAAGGTAAAGGAGTAAGCAAATAAGCATCTAATTGAGGAAGTGTACATAGTTGTGTGGTATGATGAAAATGATGAGCCATGTGTGTATTCTGATTATGCGCGCGGTTAGAATACACACAGCGACCTGTTAAAATGGCATCCACACAATCAAAAAGTAAGAATGAGTTCCTCAATTAAATGTCCTAAGATGCAAGTATGAGGTAAGATCAATTAAACATAAGCAATCTTAGGCAATTACAATAAGAGTGAATTGAAATGTAGGAAATATTGGATATTGAAGGTGTGCAAGTGAAAGAGCAAAAGCGATGTAAATTAGCACAACAAACAATAACCAATACAATGATGAAAAGAAAATTACTTATTCATCCTTAGGAAAAAATCAAATAATCACATGGTTAAAGTGTTTGTTACAAAAAGTGACAAGTCTTGATAGAATCAAGCCAAGTCAACTCAAACAAATGCAAAGCATTAACAAGAAACAAGGACCTTGTGATGTGATTATATTGACTTAAAAACTATGATGAACAAGCAACTCAATTCAATTCACTAAATTTCATGTGCACTCATAAAAGTTTCACCTAATATGCAACATGTAAATGTGCAAATCCAATTAGGTGCTAGTAATTTAAGACCAAGTATAAGTGCGTTGATGAAATTCAAGCAATAGGCAACCCAATCAAACAACTAGCAAACACTTGCAAATTATTCAATTAACAAACAACTAAAGCAAAACTAATATAATCACTAAAGGAGAATAGAAAGCAAACAAAACAAAGTAGAGCAGGTAGAGAATAGGGCAAAAGTAAGAGAAGAGATGGGTGGAAGAGAGAAGAAGAGAAAAAGTGGAGAGAAGAGGAGAAAAGAAGCATAAAAATGAGAAAACAGAGGCGTGCGTTGATAGGCAAAATTATGATTCATACTTTTCATAACTCGAACAATTCCTAGCAATGGCTCCAAAAACTTGGTGCACAATACTATGGTTCACTCACATTCCTCACAACTTCACACAACTAACCAGCAAGTGCACTAGGTCGTCCAAGTAATAAACCTTACATGAGTAAGGGTCGATCCCACGGAGATTGTTGGTATGAAGCAAGCTATGGTCATCTTGTAAATCTCAGTCAGGTAGATTATAATGGTTATAATGGTTTTTGAATATAAAGACAAATAAAGCATAAAATAGAGATAAAGATACTTATGTAATTTATTGTTGGGAATTCCAGATAAGCGCATGAAGATACTGTGTTCCTTCTGAATCTCTGTTTTTCTACTACTTTCATCCAATCATTCTTACTCCTTTCCATGGCAAGTTGTATGTAGGGTGGCACCATTGTCAATGGCTACTTCCCATCCTCTCAGTGAAAATGGTCCAAATGCGCTGTCACAACATGGCTAATCATCTGTTGGTTCTTGATCATGTCGGAATAGAATCTAGTGATTCTTTTGCGTCTGTCACTACGCCCAACACTCGCGAGTTTGAAGGTCGTCACAGTCATCCCATCTCAAATCCTACTCGGAATACCACAGACAAGGTTTAGACTTTTCGGATCTTAGGAATGGCCGCCAATAATTCTAGCTTATCCCACGAAGACTCCGATCTTTCGGAATAGAGGCTAAGAGATACAGGCTCGTTCTAAGGTAGAGCGGAAGTGGTTGTCAGTCACGCGTTCATAGGTGAGAATGATGATGAGTGTCACAGATCATCACATTCATCATGTTGAAGTTCAGCGAATATCTTAGAATAAGAATAAGCATGAATTCAATAGAAGAACAATAGTACTTTGCATTAATAATCGAGGAACAGCAGAGCTCCACACCTTAATCTATGGTGTGTAGAAACTCCACCGTTGAAAATACATAAGTGATGGTGGTCCAAGCATGGCCGAATGGCCAGCCTCCAATGTCTAAGAACTAAACATCCAAAGATTGATAAAAAGATTCTGGGACCCTGAATACAATAGTAAAAAGTTCTATTTATACTAGACTAGTTACTAGGGTTTACAGAAATAAGTTTAAGTGCAGAAATCTACTTCTGGGGCCCACTTTGGTGTGTGCTTGGGCTGAGCTTGAGCTTTACACGTGCAGAGGCTTCTCTTGGGGTTAAACGCCAAGTTGTAACGTGTTTTTGGCGTTTAACTCTGGTTTGTGACATGTTTCTGGTGTTTTACTCCAGAATGCATCATGGAACTAGCGTTGAACACCAGTTTGCGTCATCTAAGCTCGAATAAAGTATGAACTATTAACTATTGCTGGAAAGCCCTAGATGTATACTTTCCAACGCGATTGAGAGCGCACCATTTGGAGTTTTGTAGCTCCAGAAAATCCATCTCGAGTGCAGGGAGGTCAGAATCCAACAGCATCAGCAGTCCTTTATTAGCCTCCTATCAGATTTTTGCTCAGGTCCCTTAATTTCAGCCAGAAAATACCTGAAATCACAGAAAAACACACAAACTCATAGTAAAGTCTAGAAATGTGAATTTTGCATAAAAACTAAAAAAAACATCCCTAAAAGTAGCTAGATCCTACTAAAAACTACCTAAAAATAATGCCAAAAAGCGTATAAATTATTTGCTCATCACAACACCAAACTTATATTGTTGCTTGTCCCCAAGCAACTGAAAATAAAATAGGATAAAAAGAAGAGAATATACTATAAATCCCAAAATATCAATGAATATTAGTTCTAATTAGATGAGCGGGACTTGTAGCTTTTTGCTTCTGAACGGTTTTGGCATCTCACTTTATCCTTAGAAGTTTAGAATGATTGGCATCCATAGGAACTCAGAGTTCAGATAGTGTTATTGATTCTCCTAGTTAAGTATGTTGATTCTTGAACACAACTACTTTTAAGAGTCTTGGCCGTGGCCCTAAGCACTTTGTTTTCCAATATTACCACCGGATACATAAATGCCACAGACACATGACTGGGTGAACCTTTTCAGATTATGACTCAACTTTGCTAAAGTCCCCAGTTAGAGGTGTCCAGAGCTCTTAAGCACACTCTTTTTGCTTTGGATCACGACTTTAACCACTTAGTCTCAAGCTTTTCACTTGGACCTGCATGTCACAAGCACATGGTTAGGGACAGCTTGATTTAGCCACTTAGGCCTGGATTTTATTTCCTTGAGCCCTCCTATCCATTGATGCTCAAAGCCTTGGATCCTTTTTACCCTTGCCTTTTGGTTTTAAGGGTTATTGGCTTTTTCTGCTTGCTTTTTCTTTTTCTTTCTCGTTTTTTTTGCCAATTTTTTTTTCACAAGCTTTGTTCTTCACTGTTTTTTCTTGCTTCAAGAATCAATTTTATGATTTTTCAGATTATCAATAATATTTCTCTTTTTTCATCATTCTTTCAAGAGCCAACAATTTTAACATTCATAAACAACAAGATAAAAATATGCACTGTTCAAGCATTCATTCAGAAAACAAAAAGTATTGTCACCACATCAATATAATTAAACCAATTTCAGGGATGAATTCGAAACTCATGTACTTCTTATTCTTTTGTATTAAAAACATTTTTCATTTAAGAAAGGTGAAAGATTCATGGAATTTTTCATAGCCTTAAGACATAGACACTAGACACTAATGATCATGTAATAAAGACACAAACATAGACAAACATGAAGTTCAAAGACCGAAAAACAGAGAGTTAAGAATAAGGAAGTTAAGGAATGAGTCCACCTTAGTGATGGTGGCGCCTTCTTCTTGAAGGACCAATGGTGTCCTTGAGCTCCTCCATGAACGGGCTCTCTTGTTTGCTTCATCCTCTTCTTAGTGATGGGCTTGTCCTCTTCAATGAGGATGTCTCCTTCTATGACAACTCCAGTTAAGTTGCATATATGGCAAATGAGATGAGGAAAAGCTAGCCTTGCCAAGGTGGAGGGCTTTTCGGCTACTTTGTAGAGTTATAGAGGGATGACTTCATGAACTTCTACCTCTTCTCCAATCATGATGCTATGGATCATGATGGCCCGATCCACAGTTACTTCGAATCGGTTGCTAGTGGGGATGATGGAGCGTTGGATGAACTCTAACTATCCTCTAGCCACAGGCTTAAGGTCCAGTCTTCTCAATTGAACTGGCTTGCCTTTTGAGTCTCTTTTCCATTGAGCTCCTTCCACACATATGTCCATGAGGACTTGGTCTAACCTTTGATCAAAGTTAATCCTTCTAGTGTAGGGGCGTGCGTCTTCTTACATCATAGGCAAGTTGAACGCCAACCTCACGTTCTCCGGACTGAAATCTAAGCATTTCCCCCGAACTATTGTAAGCTAATTCTTTGGGTTTGGGTTCATGCTTTGATCATGGTTCCTAGTGATCTATGCATTTGTATAGAACTATTGAACCATTAAGATTCTGACTTGTTAAATGGGATTGGAGAGAAATTCCCATCCTCTTCTTCTAATCTCTTGTCAGATCTCCGGATATTCACCCTTTTTGAGCTTAAAAGGGACCTCAGGGATCACCTTTTTCTTGGCCACAACTTCATAGAAGTGGTCTTGATGAGCTTTTGAGATGAATCTCTCCATCTCCCATGATTTAGAGGTGGAAGCAATTGCCTTCCTTTCCCTCTTTCTTGAGGTTTCTCTGGCCTTAGGTGCCATTGATAAACCACTTTTTTATGGTTTATATTGTGTTTTATTGAGTGGTTTTATCAAGCTTTTCACCCACTTATTCATATGATTTGCATGTATTTACAATTCCTTCCTAAAAATATCCTATGATTAATAACTTGCTTCCTAAGGACCTTTTTGTTGTATAATTTTATCTTCCTTCGTACCATTTGATGCCGTGATCTGTATGTTAAGTGTTTTAGGCTTCATAGGGCAGGAATGGCATAAGGAATGAAGAGGAAGCATGCAAAAATGGAAGGAACACAAGGAATTGAGGAGATGACCAGCGAGAAGTCACGCGGTCGCATAACTCACGCGACCGCGCGAAATGGAAGAAATCAGAGTGACGCGTTCGCGTGTCTGACGCGACTGCGCGGACTGTAAGCTGCACGAATGACGCGAATGCGTGGACGACGCACATGCGTGGTACAAAAAACACTGAGTGTCACGATCGCGTGGACGACGCGGCTGCGTGACGTGCGCGATCTGCAGAATTACAAAAGTCGCTGGCAGAGATTTTGGGCCGCATTTCAACCCAGTTTTTGGCCCAGAAATACAGATTAAAGTCCGGGAACATGCAGAGACTCAACATGCTTATCATAATTCACTTTTCAGAGTTTAGATGTAGTTTTTAGAGAGAGAGGTTCTCTCCTCTCTCTTAGGATTTAAAATTAGGATTCCTCTTAAAGGATTTAGGATTTATCTCATCTTCATATCAGGTTCAATATTCCTTTATTTTGACTTCTCTTATTTTTAATTATATATGTTGCCAATTTGGCTTAATGACATTCATGTTATGATTTTCTTAATTAATATTATTTGAGGTATTTCAGACTTATGATTGTTTTCTCTAATTTAAGTTATTGATGCTTGGGCTCTATCCAAATTATTTTCATTCAAGTAGATTTTATTCCCTTTTGGCTTTGGTTGATTAATTGGTAACTCTTGAGTTGTCAAACTCAGCAGTGGTTGAAATTGGCAGATTCTAATTGATCTAGATCGCTCTAAAGCTAGTCTTCCCACAGGGATTGACTAGGACTTGAGGATCAAACTAATTGGTCCACTTGACTTTCCTTTGCTTTAGTAAAGGTTAACTAAGTGGGATTAAAACCCAATTCTCATCACACCTGATAAGGATAACTAGGATATGACTTCCAACTTCTCATATCTTGCCAAGAGTTTATTTTACAGTTATTTATTTATTTTACTTGTCATTCAACATACTCCTTCCTCACTTTCAAAACCCCCAATTTACAAGACTCATAACCAACAAGAAGAACATACCTCCCTGCAATTCCTTGAGAAGACGACCCGAGGTTTAAATACTTTGGTTATCAATTTATTTAGGGGTTTGTTACTTGTGACAATCAAAATGTTTGTACGAAGAGATTTTCTGTTGGTTTAGAATCTATACTCACAACGCGACTATATTTTTATAAATTCTTTACTAGCAAAAATCCTAACATCAGCCATCAATGGTTATGGCAAAACAGAAAAGCTATGCTTTTACCACATCAAACTTAGAATGTTGCTCGCCCTCGAGCAAAAGAAGAAAGAATAGAAGAAGAAGAAGACATGGAGGAGATGGAGAGAGGTGTGTATTCGGCTAAGGGGGAGAAGAGAGGGTTGTGTTGTGTGAAAATGAAGAAGGATGGAGGGGTTTATATAGTGGAGGGAGAGGGGTATGGGTTCGGTTGTTTAGGGTGGGTTTGGGTGGGAAAGAGATTTTGAATTTGAAGGTAGGTGGGTGTTCCGAGGGTTACCTGAAACTGGAGGTCGATCTCGTACGAGATCTTCTGCGCTGGTTGGAGCGGTTGTGTCCGACTTGTTGGACTTGGTGATAGTGCTGATCCTTCGTCCCCGGAGGGTGGGGGGGTACCTGCAAGGGACTCCGATGCTTAAGTTAGCAAGGGTATTAAGCAGGTATTGAGTAGAATCAGAGTATGAGTTATACCTGGGTGCTCCAGTGTATTTATAAGGGTAAGATGTGACCTTCTGTGGATAAGATAAGTTAGTTATCTTATCTTATCTTATCTCTTGTTGAGGTCAGCTTATCTTCCATGGAACCGCCCTTGTCTCTATCGGCTTGGGTTGCCTTTCGGATCTGGGTCGTATTCCTTGAGTTGGGCCCTCCTTTGGGCTTTTCTATCGCTTTGGCCGACTTCTTTACAAAGAAGTCGGTCCGCTTGACCCTAAGAGGTCGGTAGCTTTGTTTATTGAACATCCCGGCTCGGATAGCTCGACCCAGGGTATGAACAGTGCCCCTGTTTGAGCTCGGTCTTCTTTTTTTTGAGGTCGAGTCTTTGACTTTGGTCTTTCTTTGGTGAACCCGAACTCAAGCATTTTGTCGATTCCTTTGTAGCAGCTTTTGAATGTAGAATGTTTCCTCTAAAAGCGCGCGCTTTTATATCAGTGCTTTTTTGGGAACGTGCGAGGGTTTAACTCTTTTATTAGCATTAATTACCCGTTTCCCTTTTGGCTTGTTTTTAATTTTGAAAAACTCAGAAACGGTTTCTCTTCTTTGCTTTCCTTGTAATCTCTTCGCAACTTCTTTCTCTGCTCTCTTCACTCTCTGTCTTTCGCTTCTGCTTCTGCTTCCTTAATTTGCGGCGCCGCTTGGCGATCTTCTTGGGCAGCTTTCATTTTTGCGCCTCCCTTTTCTCCTCGAAGCTTCTTTCGTTTCCAGGTTAGTCCCATTTCGTGTTTTCTCGCTGTTTTTTGGCTTGATGATGAGGTTTTGATTTTGATCCTCCTTTAGAGAAAGTTTGGATCTTTCTATTTTCGTTGTGCCCTGTTGTTGTTGAAATGTGCGTTCTGGGAGTTTCTTCATCTTCTGCATGATCCTTTTTGCTTTTACTTAATGCTTTTAGGGCTTTTGCATGTTCCTGTTGTTTTTGTTCTGATATCGTTATCCAGGAAATCCGCATCTATTTTCTTTGCTTTATTTGAAGGTTGCTTTTCCTGATTCTGAAAAGGTTCGCACCTTTGGCGTACTTGATTTTTGGGAATGCTTTTGCTGGTAGACTGTAATGACTTTTGTGTTTTATTTTGACGGAGAATGCTTGCTGTTTTGACGTCTTTTTCTTGTTTGAGAGATGCTGGGGTGGGAGCTGTAGATTTTCCTGGAAACCTTGCTTTGTTACTGCCTCCAAAGGATGCCCCAGGACGTCGGCTTGAGTCTTGGGGTTTTCCTTTTCTATTTGTTTATCTGTATCATTTTGACCCCTGTCCAAGATGCTTTTAGTAACCCCATCTTCTTTTCTTATTGTAGGATTAGTTGGCCTTATGTCTTCTCGTAATAACATTGTAGAGATGTCTTCCAGAGTTTCTGAGGGGATGTCCGATTGGCTGGACTCCCTTGTCTTGCTGTGTGTTTCTGTTGTGGATGCTGAATTTTGCGTAGAGCTGAGGAAGCACCATGGGATTTGTGGTAATAGCGCCCGGGAGGGGGATTATGAGCTTGTTGCTCCTGATGCTGACGAGAGAGTTTATTTTCCGACTTCTATTAAGGGGGAGTGTCCCTTCTTTTTCGCCTATGAATACTTCTTCAGTCAGTTGAACGTTACTTTTCCTTTTACTGCTTTCGAGACCGACCTGTTGTGGTCGTGTAATATTGCCTCATCCCAGCTTCACCTAAATTCCTGGGGTTTTATTAAAATTTTTCAGCTTCGTTGTAGAGAGTTAGATATAACACCTTCTCAGACTCTTTTCCTTTATTTGTTTGTTTCCGCCAAGCCTGGCGGTTCTTCAAAAAACAATGCTTCTTGGGTTTCTTTAAGTCCGCCCAGGGCCATAAAGTTTTTGCTATGTATGATGAGTCCTTTAAGGACTTCAAGAATTACTTCTTTAAAGTTCGTGCTGTCGAGGGGGCCCGCCCCTTTTTCCTTGATGAGAATGATGAGCCTTGTTTCCCTCTTGAGTGGCAGAGGTATGTAAGAGTGTCTTGCTATACCTGGGAGATGCTTAATGATGTTGAGCGTGCCTTTGTTGTTGTGCTTGAGGATTTATGGGGAGCCCCGCCCCATCTTGATACAAAAAAGTTTTTGAATGACCCGTCCTTGGTTCGAACTGTTTTGGGTACTTGTCTGGCTTATTTCTACACTTGTTTCTTAATTTTTCCTTCCTCTTATTGTGACTGTAACTCTTTGCTGTGGCTGATTTTGTATTTGCAGAGATGTCAAAGAACAACGACTCCATGAAGGCCTTTAAAAAGGCAAAGAAGGCAACTGCTGCTCTGAACATCTCGGCCAAGGTGGCTGGAGAGGGATCTTCTCAGGTTCCAGTGAAACCTCCTGTGCCGAGTTCTCTAGGGCCAAGGAAAGCAATTTCTATTCCTCGAGTTTGTCTAGTCGATCCTCCACAGACTTCTACCGCTGCTTTTGGTGCTCCTCCTAGTAAGAAGCAAAAAACAATTGAGCCTTTCAACCTTGCTGCTCTTGACTTTGATGTGGTTGAGTTTGTAGATCAGCAAATCGGTCCTTATGGTGTCCTCCCTATGGATGACGTGTCACTTCTTCATCATTTTGATTATATAACTCGAAGTAGTATCAAGATGGCACACATGGGAACGGCCCTGTATTGAACTGCTCAAAGTCTTCCTCTCCATCCCACCAAAGCTTTTATGGAGGAGGCTAAACGGGAGTTTGATCGGATAAAAGGCTTGAAGGAGGAGCTTGAAGTGAAGGTGGCCAAGTTGGAAAAAGATTTGGAGAATGAGAAGGCGAGTTCCCTCTCTTTGGCTGCCTCTGTGAGGCTGGCTGAAGACACGGCACTTAGGCATAAGGATAGCTATGTCACATCTTATTGGGAGGGAATGCGTCTGAAGGAGGAGTTGGAGAACGTCCGAGTTGATTACTCCGAGCTCCAGGGTCATCTTGTTGGCAGTGTAACTACTGCATATGAGAACCTGAAGAAGCAGGTTTGGGTTATTGCTCCTGAGGCCGATCTTACTCTCTTCAGCCTGGACAATATTGTGAGGGATGGCAAGATTGTTCCTGATGACCAGGATGATGATGATGTTGAACCTCCCCCAGTGCCTTCTATCAAGGTGTCGACCTCCTCGGTTCCTCTAGTTATGTCTGATTCGGATTGTCAGATTCTAAACCGGGATGATGGAATTGTAGATGCTGTGCCTATTCAGACTCGCCCTCCTTCTCCCCGTACTGATGCTGTCGGGAAGGCTCCGTATCTTTGCTGATCTTCTTTTTAAGTATTTGTGTAAATAGCCCGGTTTGTGGGCTTTTGAACTTCATTGTTTTGTTTAACTGCTGACGCTTTTTAGTTGCCTGCCTGGCAACTTTTACTTTGAAAAACAAAAGTAACTTTCTGAGGTAGATTTTGGTGGCCTCTTGAAGCTTTATTATACTATGCTTTTATTGCGCTTTAACATGGTATCTCTTCTGGTTTCTGAGAGTGTTAGAATCTTGCTGCTTGACCTCTTTGGATTGCTTTTGTACTTATTGTTTGTAACTTGGATCCTTTGAGGCCGTGACTGTGTGGGTCTGACTTGTTTCTCGGTTTTCTCGCTTTTGCTTGTATTTTTAGCGCCCCATAACCGATTTCTTTGTGTTGGTCCCCTTCTAAGTTATTTTTGCAATCCTCTTTCTTGGACTTTTGTCAGGTCTCTTTCAGGGATTACTTTTATAACTTGTCTTGTAGGAGACCGACTTCGTTAGGTCGATGATGAGCGGATATTTTATACGCTTTTTGGGGGTAATTTCATGTAGATTTTAGCATGTTTTAATTAGTTTTTAGTTAAATATTATTAGTTTTTAGGCAAAAATCATATTTCTGGACTTTACTATGAGTTTGTGTGTTTTTCTGTGATTTCAGGTATTTTCTGACTGAAATTGAGGGAGCTGAGCAAAAATCTGAGTTTGGCTGAAAAAGGACTGCTGATGCTGTTGGATCCTGACCTCCCTGCACTCGAAATAGATTTTTTGGAGCTACAGGAGTCCGATTGGCGCACTCTCAACGGCGTTGGAAAGTAGACATCCAGAACTTTCCAGCAATATATAATAGTCCATACTTTGCGCAAAGATAGATGACATAACTTGGCGTTGAACGCCAAGTACATGCTGCTGTCTGGAGTTAAACGCCAGAAACACGTCATGATCCGGAGTTGCACGCCCAAAACACGTTATAACTTGGAGTTCAACTCCAAGAAAAGCCTCGGCTCGTGGATAACTTTAGTCTCAGCCCCAGCACACACCAAGTGGGCCCCAGAAGTGGATTTCTGCACCAATTATCTTAGTTTATTCATATTCTGTAAACCTAGGTTACTAGTTTACTATTTAAACAACTTTTAGAGACTTATCTTGTACCTCATGACATTTTCAGATTTGAATTACATACTTTTTGACGGCATGAGTCTCTAAACTCCATTGTTGGGGGTGAGGAGCTCTGCAGCGTCTCGATGAATTAATGCAATTGTTTCTATTCCATTCAAACGTGCGTATGGTCCGATCTAAGATGTTTATTCGCGCTTAATTATGAAGGAGGTGATGATCCGTGACACTCATCACCTCCCTCAATCCATGAACGTGTGCCTGACAAACACCTTTGTTCTACATCAGACTGAATGAGCTTCTCTTAGATTCCTTAATCAGAATCTCCGCAGTATAAGCTAGAATTGATGGCGGCCATTCTTGAGAATCCGGAAGGTCTAAACCTTGTCTGTGGTATTCCGAGTAGGATTCAAAGATTGAATGGCTGTGACGCGCTTCAAACTCGCGATTGCTGGGTGTGATGACAAACGCAAAAGGATCAATGGATCCTATTCCAACATGATCGAGAACCAACAGCTGATTAGCCGTGCTGTGACAGAGCACAGGAACGTTTTCACTGAGAGGATGGGAGGTAGCCACTGACAATGGTGACACCCTACATACAGCTTGCCGTAGACGTGCTTTACAAACAATTGAGTTGAATGTTACATTGCAGAAATTCAGAGGACAAAGCATCTCTAAAACTCCAACATATTTCTCATTACTGCACAACAAGTAACGATTTTATTTTCTTTTATTTTTCCAATCTAATAATTCCAACTGATAATTTTAATTAATATCCTGACTAAGATTAATAAAATAAACATAGCTTGCTTCAAACCAATAATCTCCGTGGGATCGACCCTTACTCACGTAAGGTATTACTTGGACGACCCAGTGCACTTGCTGGTTAGTGGTACGAGATCATAAGAAATTTTGACTTTGATAATTGGGATTAAGATTTCGTGCACCAAGTTTTTGGTGCCGTTGCCGGGGATTATTCGAGTTTGAACAACTAAAGGTTTATTTTATTTCTTAGATTAGGAATAATTTATTTTTATTGTTATTGTTATAGAGTCATCAAATTCTGGTAGGATAGTTTCTTTTCAAAAATTTCTTTTAAAAAAAATATATTATTTTTCTTTATTAATTGTTAATTTTTCGTGAGTCTAGTGTCTTGTTCTAAGTTTGGTGTCAATTGCATTTTTTATCTTTTTTTCTTTAAATTTTCGAACTTGTGTTCTTTGTTCTTCATTGATCTCCAAGTTGTTCTTGTTTATTTTCTTGTTTGATCTTGAGTTTTTCTTGTGTTGTGTCTTTTCTTGTTTTTCTGGTGCTTTTTTTTTCAAAACATTAGCTTTCAAAAATTTTATACTTTTATCTATAAATATAATACATTTTTAAAATCAACTCTGAAGTTGCTGCCCAATTGGCTGGAGCTTTAGTAGTTGTTCTTGATAATTGGGTATCCTCTTTGGAATCTTTTTCAAAAATAACTTTTCTTTGATTGAATTTTGTGCCAAACTCTAAGTTTGGTGTTTCCTTGTTAATTTTCTTTAATTTTCGAAAATTTGTCTTGGTTTTCTAAAAAAAATTTTAAGTTTGGTGTTCTTTCTTTTGTTCTTGGTGTTCTTGTGAATCTTCAAGGTGTTCTTGAGTCTTTCTTGTGTTTTGATCTTAAAATTTTTAAGTTTGGTGTTCCTTGGCGTTTTCCCTCCAAAATTTTCGAAAATAAGGAACATTGGATCTAAAAATTTTAAATCTTGTGTCTTTTGCATATTTTTCTCTTTCATCATAAAATTCAAAATTAAAAAAAATATATACTTTCTAACTAATTTTGAACTACATTTTTCGAAAATTTTATATAAAAATTCAATTTTCAATTTCAAAATATTTCTAATTTCTTTTATTTATTTCGTTTTTATTCCATCAACATACATATCAACATACATATCATCTCTTTTATTCCATCATGGAATTAAGTGGGAATGAACAGTCTAGGAGGACTCTGGGGTCATATGCTAACCCCACTACTGCTTCATATGGGAGTAGTATCTGTATACCCTCTATTGGAGTTAGTAGCTTTGAGTTGAATCCTCAGCTCATTATCATGGTGCAGCAAAACTGCCAGTATTCTGGTCTTCCACATGAAGAACATACATAGTTTCTGGCACAATTTTTGCAAATTGCTGATACAGTACATGGTGAGGAAGTGAATCAAGATGTCTACAGACTATTACTGTTTCCATTTGCTGTAAAAGATCAAGCTAAGAGATGGTTAAATAACCAGCCTAAGAACAGCATAAAAACATGGAAGCAGCGGTCAGAAAAATTCCTGAGTCACTATTTCCCTCCAAAATGGATGACACAGCTAAGGCTAAGCATCCAAGGCTTCAAACAAGGAGATAATAAATCCCTTTATGATGCCTGGGAGAGATACAGAGAGATGCTAAGAAAATGCCCCTCTGAAATGTTTTCAGAATGGGTGCAATTAGACATCTTCTACTATGGGCTTACAGAAAAAGCTCAGATTTCTCTAGACCACTCAGCTGGTGGATCTATACATATGAGAAAAACAATTGAAGAAGCTCAAGAGCTTATTGATACAGTTGCCAGAAATCAGCATCTGTACCTAAGCAGTGAATCTTCCATGAAAGAAGAAGCTAAAACAATAACTGCTGAACTCAGTCCTGTAGATCAGGCTAATGAATTCAATCAGCAATTAGACTTTCTAACTCAGCAGCTAGCCGAATTCAAGGAAATACTACAGAAAACAAGAATGGCTAACAGGAATATGGAAGTACAGTTAAAGCAAACAGAAAAGCAACTGTCAAAACAAATAGCAGAAGAATGCCAAGCAGTTCAATTAAGAAGTGGGAAAACATTAAATACTTCACTTCAAAGCAGCAGGAAGCCAAGAAATGAACAAATGGCTACTCAAAATCCCTCTGAGGACAGTCAGAGCCCAGAGAGGAATAATGCTGGCGCCGAACGCCCAGATCATGCTCATTCCTGGCGTTCAACGCCAGAAACAAGCATGAATCCGGCGTTGAACGCCCAAAAGGAGCATGGTTCTGGCGTTCAGATGCCAGTAACAAATAAGGAGGTGGCATCTGACGCCACTCCAGCTTCCACCCCTGGCATTCAAATGCCAGTGGGGGATCAGTCACATATAAGTACTGATAACAACCTTTCTAAAAAGGCTTCCCAACCCACTTCTGTAGGTAATAAACCTGCAGCAACTAAGGTTGAGAAATACAAAGCCAAAATGCCTTATCCTCAAAAACTCCGCCAAGCGGAACAGGATAAGCAATTTACCCGCTTTGCAGACTATCTTAGGACTATTGAAATAAAGATCCCGTTTGCAGAAGCACTTGAGCAAATACCCTCTTATGCTAAGTTCATGAAAGAGATCTTAAGTCATAAGAAGGATTGGAGGGAGACTGAAAAAGTTTACCTCACTAAAGAATGCAGTGCAGTCATTCTGAATAGCTTACCTGAGAAGCTTAAAGATCCTGGGAACTTTATGATACCATGCACATTAGAGGGTACTTGTACCAAGCAAGCTCTATGTGATCTTGGGGCAAGTATCAACCTAATACCTGCATCTATTATCACAAAGCTTGGTTTGACTGAAGAGGTCAAACCAACCCGGATATGTCTTCAACTTGCTGATGGCTCCATTAAATACCCATTAGGCGTGATTGAAGACATGATTGTCAAGGTTGGGCCATTCGCCTTCCCTACTGACTTTGTGGTGCTGGAAATGGAGGAGCACAAGAGTGCAACTCTCATTTTAGGAAGACCTTTCCTAGCAACTGGCCGAACCCTCATTGACGTCTGGTGGACGAAATTGTGATCACTGTTCTTTGATTTGCATTTATTGTAGAATTGTGGAACTTAGGATTTTTGGCACGAGTGGACACAACTCCGTTCAACTAACCAGCAAGTGTACTGGGTCGTCCAAGTAATAAACCTTACGTGAGTAAGGGTCGAATCCACAGAGATTGTTGGTATGAAGCAAGCTATGGTCACCTTGCAAATCTCAGTTAGGCAGATTAAAAAGTTACGGGTTTCGAAAATAGAAATAATAAAATAGAAATACTAAAAGGGATAGAATACTTATGTAGATTCATTGGTAGGAATTTCAGTTAAGTATATGAAGATGCTGTATGGCTCAAGGACGCCTGCCCTCCTACTGCTTCTACTCAATCCTTCTTAATCCTTTCCATGGCAAGCTGTGTATAGGGGTTCACCATCAGCGGTGGCTACTTTCAATCCTCTCGGGAAAATGGTCCTCTGCGGCTGTCACTCGCATGGCTAATCGTCTGGAGGCATCACCCATGGTTGATGGCTACATCCCATCCTCGCAGTGAAAACTACGCTCACGCACTCTGTCACAGCACGGCTAATCACTGGTTGGTTCCTGCGCCTACTGGAATAGAATCCTTTGATTCTTTTGCGTTTGTCACTAACGCCCAGCACTTGCAAGTCTGAAGCACGTCACAGTCATTCATTACCGGAATCCTACTCGGAATACCATAGACAAGGTTAGACTTTCCGGATTCCCAGGATCCTACTCGGAATACCACAGACAAGGTGAGACTTTCCGGATCCTCATAAATGCCGCCATCTATCTAGCTTATACCACGAAGATTCTGTTGGGGAATCTAAGAGATACACATTCAAGCTTGGTTGCATGTAGAACGGAAGTGGTTGTCAATCACGCGCGTTCATAAGTGAGAATGATAATGAGGGTTATTTACTCATCACATTCATCATGTTCTTGGGTGCGAATGAATATCTTGGAATAAGAATAAGAGAGATTTGAATAAAAGAAAATAAAACTTCATTAATACTTGAGGTACAGCAGAGCTCCACACCCTTAATCTATGGTGTGCAGAAACTCCACCGTTGAAAATACATAAGTGAAAGGTCCAGGCATGGCCGAATGGCCAGCCCCCTAAAACGTGATCAATAGCCTCTTAGGATGAAGAATAAAACAAAACTGAGACCAAAGATATCTAATACATTAGTA
Source organism: Arachis stenosperma (assembly GCF_014773155.1). NCBI lineage: Eukaryota > Viridiplantae > Streptophyta > Magnoliopsida > Fabales > Fabaceae > Arachis > Arachis stenosperma. The sequence continues at coordinate 38,540,143 of NC_080383.1, read as the reverse complement.
AATCATCCTATTTATAATAAACTAACTCCTAGGGTTTACATGAGTAAGTAATTGATGCATAAATCCACTTCCGGGGCCCACATGGTGTATGCTTGGGCTGAGCTTGATCAATCCACGAGCTGAGGCTTCTCTTGGAGTTGAACTCCGAGTTATGACGTGTTTTGGGCGTTCAACTCCGGATCATGACGTTTTTCTGGCGTTTAACTCCAGACAGCAGCATGTACTTGGCGTTCAACGCCAAGTTACGTCGTCATTCTTCGAATAAAGTATGGACTATTATATATTGCTGGAAAGCCCTGGATGTCTACTTTCCAACGCCGTTGAGAGCGCGCCAATTGGAGTTCTGTAGCTCCAGAAAAGCCATTTCGAGTGCAGGGAGGTCAGAATCCAACAGCATCAGCAGTCCTTTTGTCAGCCTTTTTCAGAGTTTTGCTCAAATCCCTCAATTTCAGCCAGAATTTACCTGAAATCACAGAAAAACACACAAACTCATAGTAAAGTCCAGAAATGTGAATTTAACATAAAAACTAATGAAAACATCCCTAAAAGTAGCTCAATCTTACTAAAAACTATCTAAAAACAATGCCAAAAAGCGTATAAATTATCCGCTCATCACAACACCAAACTTAAATTGTTGCTTGTCCCCAAGCAACTGAAAATCAAATAGGATAAAAAGAAGAGAATATACTATAAATTCCAAAACATCAATGAATATTAATTATAATTAAATGAGCGGGACTTGTAGCTTTTTGCTTCTGAATAGTTTTGGCATCTCACTTTTTCCTTTGAAGTTCAGAATGATTGGCTTCTCTAGGAACTTTGAATTTCGGATAGTGTTATTGACTTTCCTAGTTAAGCATGTTGATTCTTGAACACAGCTACTTATGAGTCTTGGCCATGGCCCTAAGCATTTTGTTTTCCAGTATTACCACCGGATACATAAATGCCACAGACACATAACTGGGTGAACCTTTTCAGATTGTGACTTAGCTTTGCTAAAGTCCCCAGTTAGTGGTGTCCAGAGCTCTTAAGCACACTCTTTTGCCTTGGATCACGACTTTAACCACTTAGTCTCAAGCTTTTCACTTGGACCTTGGTGCGCGAAATTGTGAACAATACTTTTTCACAACTCAAATAATCCCCGGTAATGGCTCCAAGAACTTGGTGGCTCAATACCATGGCATTACACAACTTCGCACAACTAACCAGCAAGTGCACTGGGTCGTCCAAGTAATAAACCTTACGTGAGTAAGGGTCGATCCCACGGAGATTGTTAGTATTGAAGCAAGCTATGGTCATCTTGTAAATCTTAGTCAGGCAAACTCAAATGTATATGATGATGAACGAAAATAACATAAAAGATAAGGATAGTGATACTTATGTATATCATTGGTGTAAGAGCTTCAGACAAGTGTATGAAGATGCCTTCCCTTCCGTCTCTCTGCTTTCTTACTGTCTTCATCCAATCCTTCTTACTCCTTTCCATGGCAAGCTCGTGTAAGGTTTCACTGTTGTCAGCAGCTACCTCCCATCCGCGCAGTGAAAGCTAATGCACACACTCTGTCACAGTGCTGCCAATCACCGGTTTGGTTCCCTCCCCTACCGGAATAGAATAACTCTTTTGCGTCTGTCACTAACGCCCAGTAGGTTACAGGTTTGAAGCACGTCACAGTCATTCAATCATTGAATCCTACTCAGAATACCACAGACAAGGTTAGACCTTCCGGATTCTCTTGAATGCTGCCATCAGTTCTTGCCTATACCACGAAGACTCTGATCTCACGGAATGGCTGGCTCGTTTGTCAGGCGAGCACTCGGTTGTCAGGCGATCAACCATGCATCATGCAATCAGAAATCCAAGAGATATTCACTAAGCCTCAGATGCTTGTAGAACAAGAATGGTTGTCAGTCACCTTGTTCATGGGTGAGAATGGTGATGGGCGTCAATCATCACCTTCATCATGTTGAAGAACAAGTGATATCTTGGTAAAAGAACAAGCGGAATTGAATGGAAGAACAATAGTAATTGCATTAATACTCGAGGTACAGCAGAGCTCCACACCTTAATCTATGGTGTGTAGAAACTCCACCGTTGAAAATACATAAGCATAAGGTCTAGGCATGGCCGAATGGCCAGCCTCCCAATGATCTAAGATAGCATAAAACTCAAAGATAGCTACCAAGATCTAGATGTAGATGTCAAATACAATAGTAAAAGGTCCTACTTATAGAAAACTAGTACATAGATGAGTAAATGACATAAAAATCCACTTCCGGGCCCACTTGGTGTGTGTTTGGGCTGAGCAATGAAGCAATTTCGTGTAGAGACTCTCCTTGGAGTTAAACGCCAGCTTTAGTGCCAGTTTGGGCGTTTAACTCCCAATTAGGTGCCAGTTCCGGCGTTTAACGCTGGAATTTCTTGAGGTGACTTTGAACGCCGGTTTGGGCCATCAAATCTTGGGCAAAGTATGGACTATTATATATTGCTGGAAAGCCCAGGATGTCTACTTTCCAACGCCGTTGAGAGCGCGCCAATTGGGCTTCTGTATCTCCAGAAAATCCACTTCGAGTGCAGGGAGGTCAGAATCCAACAGCATCTGCAGTCCTTTTGAGTCTCTGGATCAGATTTTTGCTCAGGTCCCTCAATTTCAGCCAGAAAATACCTGAAATCACAGAAAAACACACAAACTCATAGTAAAGTCCAGAAAAGTGAATTTTAACTAAAAACTAATAAAAATATACTAAAAACTAACTAGATTATATCAAAAACCTACTAAAAACATGCCAAAAAGTATACAATCATCCGCTCATCACAACACCAAACTTAAATTGTTGCTTGTCCCAAGCAACTGAAAATCAAATAAGATAAAAGGAAGAGAATATGCAATGAATTCCAAAAACATCTGTGAAGATCAGTATTAATTAGATGAGCGGGGCTTTAACTTTTTGCCTCTGAACAGTTTTGGCATCTCAATCTATCCTTTGAAATTCAGAATGGTTGGCTTCTTTGGGAACTTAGAATCCAGATAGTGTTAATGATTCTCCTAGTAAAGTATGATGATTCTTGAACATAGCTATTTATTGAGTCTTGGCTATGGCCCAAAGCACTCTGTCTTTCCAGTATTACCACCGGATACATACATGCCACAGACACATAATTGGGTGAACCTTTTCAGATTGTGAGTTAGCTTTGCTAAAGTCCCCAATTAGAGGTGTCCAGGGTTCTTAAGCACACTCTTATTTGCCTTGGATCACAACTCTTATTATTATTTTTTTTCGTTTTTTTTTTTTTTTCTTTTTTTTTTTCGTTTTTTTTTTTTTGAATAGCAAGCTTTTTCTTGCTTCAAGAATCATTTTATTGATTTTTCAGATCCTCAATAACATGTCTCCTTTTTCATCATTCTTTCAAGAGCCAACATTCATGAACCACAAATTCAAGATACATATGCACTGTTTAAGCATACATTCAGAGAACAAAAATATTGCCACCACATCAAATAATTAAACTATTATAAAATTCAAATTCATGCAATTCTTCCTTTTTCAATTAAGCACATTTTTATTCAAGAAAGGTGATGGATTCATAGGACATTCATAACTTTAAGGCATAGACACTAAGACACTAATGATCATAAGACACAAGCATGGATAACATAAAGCACTAAAATTCGAAAACAAAGGAATAAAGAACAAGGAAATCAAGGAATGGGTCCACCTCAGTGATGGCGGCTCTTCCTTGCTTTTGAAGGTCCTATGGAGTGCTTGAGCTCCTCAATGTCTCTTCCTTGCCTTTGTTGCTCCTCTCTCATGATTCTTTGTTCTTCTCTAATTTCATGGAGGAGAATGGAGTGTTCTTGGTGCTCCACCCTTAGTTGTCCCATGTTGGAACTCAATTCTCCTAGGGAGGTGTTTAGTTGCCCCCAATAGTCTTGTGGAGGAAAATTCATCCCTTGAGGAATCTCAGGGATCTCATGATGAGTGGGATCTCTTGTGTACTCCATCCTTTTCTTAGTGATGGGCTTGTCCTCATCAATGGTGATGTCTCCCTCTATGTCAACTCCCACTGAATAACAGAGGTGACAAATGAGGTGAGGAAAGGCTAACCTTGCCAAGGTAGAGGTCTTGTCCGCCACCCTATAGAGTTCTTGGGCTATAACCTCATGAACCTCTATTTCTTCTCCAATCATGAGGCTATGGATCATGATAGCCCGGTCTATGGTAACTTCGGACCGGTTGCTAGTGGGAATGATTGAGCGTTGTATGAACTCTAACCATCCTCTAGCCACGGGTTTGAGGTCATGCCTTCTCAATTGGACCGGCTTTCCTCTTGAATCTTGCTTCCATTGTGCGCCCTCTTCACATATGACTGTGAGGACTTGGTCCAACCTTTGATCAAAGTTGACCCTTCTAGTGTAAGGATGCTCATCTCCTTGCATCATAGGCAAGTTGAACGCCACCCTCACACTTTCCGGACTAAAATCCAAGTATTTCCCCCGAACCATAGTAAGATATTCTTTGGATCCGGGTTCACACTTTGGTCATGGTTCTTGGTGATCCATGCATTGGCATAGAACTCTTGAACCATCAAGATTCCGACTTGTTGAATGGGGTTGGTAAGTACTTCCCAACCTCTTCTTCGGATCTCATGGCGGATCTCCGGATATTCACCCTTTTGAGTGAAAGGGGACTTCGGGGATCACCTTCTTCAAGGCCACAACTTCATAGAAGTGGTCTTGATGCACCCTTGAGAGGAATCTATCCATCTCCCATGACTCGGAGGTGGAAGCCTTTGCCTTCCCTTTCCTCTTTCTAGAGGTTTCTCCGGCCTTGGATGCCATAAATGGTTATGGAAAAACGAAAAGCAATGCTTTCACCACACCAAACTTAAAATGTTTGCTCGTCCTCGAGCAAAAGAAGAAAGAAGAGAGTAGAAGAAGAAGAAATGAGGAAGAGGGAGAGGGTGGTGTATTCGGCCAAGGAGGGGAGAAGTGGTGTTTAGGTAGTGGGAAAATGAAGGGGTAAGAGGGGTTTATATAGGAAAGAGGGGGATGAGGGTTCGGCCATTTGAGGGTGGGTTTGGGAGGGAAAGTGGTTTGAATTTGAAGGGGAGGTTGGTGGGGTTTTATGAATGATGGATGTGAGTGGTGAAGAGAAAGATGGGATTTGATAGGTGAGGGGTTTTTGGGGAAGAGGTGTTAAGGTGATTGGTGAATGGGGAAGAAGAGAGAGAGTGATGGTAGGGTCCTGTGGGGTCCACAGATCCTGTAGTGTCAAGGAAAAGGCATCCTTGCACCAAATGGCATCAAAATCCACGTTTTGAGCCTTTTCTGGCGTTAAACGCCGGGCTGGTGCCCATTCCTGGCGTTTAACGCCAGGTTTTTGCCCTTTACTGGCGTTTAACGCCAGTCTGGTGCCCCTTTCTGGCGTTAAACGCCCAGAAGGGTGCCAGACTGGGCGTTAAACGCCCAACTGCTAGGCTGACTGGCGTTTGAACGCCAGCAGCATCTTCCTCCAGGGTGTGTTTTTCTTCCTGTTTTTCATTTTGTTTTTGTTTTTTCATTGTTTTTGTGACTTCTTATGATCATCAACCTACAAAAAAGATAAAAGAACAAAAGAAAATAATTAATTATAAAACATTGGGTTGCCTCCCAACAACGCTTCTTTACTGTCATTAGCTTGACAGAGGACTCTCATGGAGCCTCAGAGATGCTCAGAACCGTGTTGGAACTTCCCAACACCAAACTTAGAGTTTGATTGTGGCCTCCCAACACCAAACTTAGAGTCTGACTGTGGGGGCTCTGTTTGGCTCTGTTTTGAGAGAAGCTCTTCATGCTTCTTCTCCATGATGACAGAGGGATCCTTGGGCCTTAAACACCAAGGATTCTTCATTCACTGAATGATCACTCTCCTCTATCAACATCAATCACAGCCTTTGCTGTGGCTAGGAAGGGTCTGCCAAGGATGATGGATTCATCCATGCACTTCCCAGTCTCTAGGACTATGAATCAGTAGGAATGTAATGGTCTTCAACCTTAACCAGAACATCCTCTACAAGTCCATAGGCTTGTTTTCTTGAGTTGTCTGCCATCTCTAGTGAGATTTTTGCAGCTTGCACCTCAAAGATCCCTAATTTCTCCATTACAGAGAGGGGCATGAGGTTTACACTTGACCCTAAGTCACACAAGGCCTTCTTGAAGGTCATGGTGCCTATGGTACAAGGTATAGAAAACTTCCCAGGATCCTGCCTCTTTTGAGGCAATTGCTGCCTAGACAAGTTATCCAGTTCTTTGGTGAGCAAAGGGGGTTCATCCTCTCAAGTCTCATTTCCAAATAACCTGTCATCTAGCTTCATGATTGCTCCAAGGTATTTAGCAACTTGCTCCTCAGTGACATACTCCTCCTCTTCAGAGGAAGAATACTCATCAGAGCTCATGAAAGGCAGTAGTAAGTCCAAGGGAATCTCTATGGTCTCATTTTGAGCCTCAGATTCCCATTGGTCCTCATTGAGGAACTCAGAGGAGATTGGTACACGCCCACTGAGGTCTTCCTCAGTGGCGTCCTCCTCCTCTCTTTCCTCTCCATATTCGGCCATGTCTATGGCTTTGCACTCTCCTTTTGGATTTTCTTCTGTATTACTTGGGAGAGTGCTAGGCGGGAGTTCAGTAACTTTCTTGCTCAGCTGACCCACTTGTCCTTCCAAATTCCTAATGGAGGATCTAGTTTCAGTCATGAAACTTTGAGTGGTTTTGATTAGATCAGAGACCATGGTTGCTAAGTCAGAGGTATTCTGCTTAGAGCTCTCTGTCTGTTGCTGAGAAGATGATGGAAAAGGTTTACCATTGTTAAACCTGTTTCTTCCACCATATTATTGAAACCTTGTTGAGGTCTCTCTTGATTCTTCCATGAGAGATTTGGGTGATTTCTCCATGAAGAATTATAGTGTTACCATAGGGTTCTCCCAGGTAATTCACCTCTTCCATGGAAGGGTTCTCAGGATCATAAGCTTCTTCCTCAGATGAAGCATCCTTAGTACTGTTTGGTGCATTTTGCATTCCAGACAGACTTTGAGAAATCAGATTGACTTGTTGAGTCAATATTTATTCTGAGCCAAAATGGCATTCAGAGTGTCAATTTCAAGAACTCCTTTCTTCTGACTAGTCCATTGTTCAGGATTCCTTTCAGAAGTGTACATGAATTGGTATTTGCAACCATTTCAATCAGTTCTTGAGCCTCATTAGGCGTCTTCTTCAGATGAAGAGATCCTCCAGCTGAGCTATCCAAAGACATCTTGGATAGTTCAGAGAGACCATCATAGAAATACCTATGATGCTCCATTCAGAAAGCATGTCTGAAGGACATCTTCTGATTAATTGTTTGTATCTTTCCCAAGCTTCATAGAGGGATTCTCCATCCTTCTGTCTGAAGGTTTGAACTTCCACTCTAAGCTTACTCCATCTTGTGGTGGAAAGAACTTTGCCAAGAAGGCATTGACTAGCTTTTTCCCAAGAGTCCAGGCTTTCTTTAGGTTGAGAATCCAACCATATTCTAGCTCTGTCGCTTACAGCAAAAGGGAATAGCATCAGTCTATAGACCTCAGGGTTAACCCCATTAGTCTTGACTGTGTCACAGATTTGCAAGAATTCAGCTAAAAACTGATGAGGATCTTCCATTGGAAGTCCATGGAACTTGCAATTCTGTTGCATTAGAGAAACCAATTGAGGCTTAAGCTCAAAGTTGTTTGCTCCAATGGCCGGGATAGAGATGCTTCTCCCATAAAATCAGGAGTAGGTGCCTAAAGTCACCCAGCACCTTCCTTGCATTGTTGGCATTGTTGTTGTTTTCGCTGCCATGTTCTTCTTCCTTGAAGAATCGGTCAGGTCCTCTAAAGAGAGTTGTGCTTTGGCTTCTCTTAGCTTTCTCTTCAAGGTCCTTTCAGGTTCAGGATCACCCTCAACAAGAATGCCTTTGTCTTTGCTCCTGCTCATAAGAAAGAGAAGGGAACAAGAAATTGTGGAATCCTCTATGTCACAGTATAGAGATTCCTTTAGGTGTCAGAAAAAGAAATAGAAGAAAGAAGAAGGAGAATTCGAACTTGATCAGATATAGTTCGAATTGTGCATTAAGAAGGAGTGATACTCCATAAATAGAAGGATGTGGGAAGGAGGGAAGAGAATTTTCGAAAATTCATTTAAAAGATTTTGAAAACATTTTGAAAATTTGATTGATAATTTTCGAAAATTAAAGTGAAAAAGAAATCAAGTGATTTTTGAAAAAGATTTTGAAATTAGAAATTAAAAAGATTTGATTGAAAACTATTTTGAAAAAGATGTGGTTAAAAAGATTTAATTGAAAAGTTATGGTTTTAAAAAGATGTGATTGAGAAGATATGATTTGAAAACAATTTTAAAAGATATGATTTAAAAACAATTTGAAAAGATATGATTTTAAAAATTAATGACTTGCCTAACAAGAAAGATGATTCAAACATAAAACCTTCCTCAACGAAAGGCAACAATTTTGAGATGTTCAACCAAATCATTAATTGTTAGTAAGTATCTTTTAAAAGGAAAGAAATTGATTTTGAAAACTTTGATTGAAAAGATTTGATTTGAAAAAGATTTGATTTTGAAAAACTAAAAAAAATTGATTTGAAAACAAAATCTTCCCCCTAGCACCATCCTGGCGTTAAACGCCCAGAATGGTATACATTCTGGCGTTTAACGCCCAAAATGCTACCTTTTTGGGCGTTAAACGCCCAACCAGGTGCCCTGGCTGGCGTTTAAACGCCAGTCTGCCTTCTTCACTGGGCATTTTGAATGCTCAGCTTTTTCTGTGTAATTCCTCTGCAGTATGTTCTGAATCTTCAATTCTTTGTATCATTGACTTGAAAAGACACAAATTAAAATATTTTGGATTTTTTTTTAAAAATCAAAATGCACAAGAATCAAATAACAATGCATGCAGACACCAACTTAGCAGTTTGTGTACTACTGACACTAACATATGAGAATGCATATGAGACACACAAAATGCTTCAAGTCAATAGAATTCAAAGATCAAAACAAAGAAATATATGCATGGATTCGAAATTATAACAAAAACATGCATTTGACACCAAACTTAGGATGAGACACTAAACTTATGCAAGAAACATCAAATATTTTTGGTCTTTTTATGATTTTGTAATTTTTTTGTGTTTTTCGAAAATTAAGTAGGAAAAGGTATCAAAATTCTTAATGAGAATTCCAGGAATCAGTGCAGCTAGTCTAGGATTCGGTCCAGGAATAGACATGGCTTCACAGCCAGCCAAGCTTTCAAAGAAAGCTTCGGTCAAAACACTAGACATGACCAAAGGTCAGCCAAATCTTAGCAGATCACTGCTCCAAGAGCAAAATTGATGAGAATCAACAAGCTCTTGTGGTGATAAGTTGAAACCTCGTCCAATCAGATTAGACATGGCTTCTCAGCCAGCCAGATTTCAACAAATCATCATGAAACTCTAGAATTCCTCTTCAAGAATTTCGAAAAAAATAATACCTAATCTAAGCAACAAGATGAACCGTCAGTTGTCCAGCCTAAACAATCCCGGGCAATAACACCAAAAACTTGATGTTGTTGCCGGATCTTGGCACTGATGTTACCAAAAGCTTGCTCAAAACTTGAACAATCCCCGGCAACGGCGCCAAAAACTTGGTGCGCGAAATTGTGAACAATACTTTTTCACAACTCAAATATCCCCGGTAATGGCTCCAAGAACTTGGTGCTCATACCATGGCATTACACAACTTCGCACAACTAACCAGCAAGTGCACTGGGTCGTCCAAGTAATAAACCTTAGGTGAGTAAGGGTCGATCCCACGGAGATTGTTAGTATTGAAGCAAGCTATGGTCATCTTGTAAATCTTAGTCAGGCAAACTCAAATGTATATGATGATGAACGAAAATAACATAAAAGATAAGGATAGTGATACTTATGTATATCATTGGTGTAAGAGCTTCAGACAAGTGTATGAAGATGCCTTCCCTTCCGTCTCTCTGCTTTCTTACTGTCTTCATCCAATCCTTCTTACTCCTTTCCATGGCAAGCTCGTGTAAGGTTTCACTGTTGTCAGCAGCTACCTCCCATCCGCGCAGTGAAAGCTAATGCACACACTCTGTCACAGTGCTGCCAATCACCGGTTTGGTTCCCTCCCCTACCGGAATAGAATAACTCTTTTGCGTCTGTCACTAACGCCCGTAGGTTACAGGTTTGAAGCACGTCACAGTCATTCAATCATTGAATCCTACTCAGAATACCACAGACAAGGTTAGACCTTCCGATTCTCTTGAATGCTGCCATCAGTTCTTGCCTATACCACGAAGACTCTGATCTCACGGAATGGCTGGCTCGTTTGTCAGGCGAGCACTCGGTTGTCAGGCGATCAACCATGCATCATGCAATCAGAAATCCAAGAGATATTCACTAAGCCTCAGATGCTTGTAGAACAAGAATGGTTGTCAGTCACCTTGTTCAGGGTGAGAATGGTGATGGGCGTCAATCATCACCTTCATCATGTTGAAGAACAAGTGATATCTTGGTAAAAGAACAGCGGAATTGAATGGAAGAATAATAGTAATTGCATTAATACTCGAGGTACAGCGAGCTCCACACCTTAATCTATGGTGTGTAGAAAACTCCACCGTTGAAAATACATAAGCATAAGGTCTAGGCATGGCCGAATGGCAGCCTCCCAATGATCTAAGATAGCATAAAACTCAAGATAGCTACCAAGATCTAGATGTCTCTATACAATAGTAAAAGGTCCTACTTATAGAAAACTAGTACATAGATGAGTAAATGACATAAAAATCCACTTCCGGGCCCACTTGGTGTGTGCTTGGGCTGAGCAATGAAGCAATTTCGTGTAGAGACTCTCCTTGGAGTAAACGCCAGCTTTAGTGCCAGTTTGGGCGTTTAACTCCCAATTAGGTGCCAGTTCCGGCGTTTAACGCTGGAATTTCTTGAGGTGACTTTGAACGCCGGTTTGGGCCATCAAATCTTGGGCAAAGTATGGACTATTATATATTGCTGGAAAGCCCAGGATGTCTACTTTCCAACGCCGTTGAGAGCGCGCCAATTGGGCTTCTGTAGCTCCAGAAAATCCACTTCGAGTGCAGGGAGGTCAGAATCCAACAGCATCTGCAGTCCTTTTGAGTCTCTGGATCAGATTTTTGCTCAGGTCCCTCAATTTCAGCCAGAAAATACCTGAAATCACAGAAAAACACATAAACTCATAGTAAAGTCCAGAAAAGTGAATTTTAACTAAAAACTAATAAAAATATACTAAAAACTAACTAGATTATATCAAAAACCTACTAAAAACAATGCCAAAAAGTATACAAATCATCCGCTCATCAGATAGCCCTGTGCCTTAAACACAAGGTAGTCCCCATTCAATTGAAGGACTAATTCTCCTCTGTTGACATCTATCACAGCTCCTGCTGTGGCTAGGAAAGGTCTTCCAAGGATGATGCAATCATCCTCTTCCTTCCTAGTGTCTAAGATTATGAAATCAGCAGGGATGTAAAGGTCTTCAACCTTTACTAACACGTCCTCTACTATTCCATAAGCTTGTCTCAATGACTTGTCTGCCAATTGTAATGAGAACAAGGCAGGTTGTACCTCAATGATCCCCAGCTTCGCCATTACAGAGAGTGGCATAAGATTTATCCCTGACCCTAGATCACACATAGCTTTTTCAAAGATCATGGTGCCTATGGTACAAGGTATTAAGAACTTGCCAGGATCTTGTTTCTTTTGAGGTAGAATTTGCTGAATCCAGGTATCCAGTTCACTAATGAGCAAGGGAGGTTCACTTTCCCAAGTCTCATTACTAAACAACTTGGCATTCAGTTTCATGATAGCTCCTAAATATTGAGCAACTTGCTCTCCAGTTACATCTTCATCTTCTTCAGAGGAAGAATAGTCTTCAGAGCTCATGAATGGCAGAAGGAGATTTAATGGAATCTTTATGGTCTCTATATGAGCCTCAGATTCCCTTGGATCCTTAATAGGAAACTCCTTCTTGCTTGAGAGACGTCCCAGGAGGTCTTCCTCACTAGGATTTTCGTCCTCCTCCTCCTTTGTGCATTCGGCCATATTGATCACATCAATGGCCTTGCACTCTCCTTTTGGATTCTCTTCTGTATTGCTTGGGAGAACACTGGGAGGAGTTTCAATGACTTTCTTACTCAGCTGGCCTACTTGTGCCTCCAGATTTCTAATGGAGGATCTTGTTTCACTCATGAAACTGAAAGTGGCCTTTGACAGATCAGAGACTATATTGGCTAAATTAGAAGTGTTTTGTTCAGAATTCTCTGTCTGTTGCTGAGAAGATGATGGATATGGCTTGCTATTGCTTAGCCTATTGCGTCCACCATTGTTAAAGCCTTGTTGAGGCTTTTGTTGATCCTTCCATGAGAAATTTGGATGATTTCTCCATGATGAGTTATAGGTGTTTCCATAAGGTTCACCCATGTAATTAACCTCTGCCATGGCAGGGTTCTCAGGATCATAAGCTTCTTCAGAAGCTGCCTCTTTAGTACTGTTGGATGCATGTTGCCATCCATTCAGATTTTGAGAGATCATGTTGACCTGTTGAGTCAACACTTTGTTCTGAGCCAATATGGCATTCAGAGTATCAATTTCAAGAACTCCTTTCTTTTGAGGTATTCCATTATTCACGGAATTCCTCTCAGAAGTGTACATGAACTGGTTGTTTGCAACCATGTCAATGAGTTCTTGAGCCTCTTCAGGCGTTTTCTTCAGGTGAATAGATCCACCTGCAGATTGATCCAATGACATTTTCGAAAATTCAGAGAGACCATAATAGAATATATCTAATATGGTCCATTCTGAAAACATGTCAGATGGACATCTTTTGGTCAGCTGCTTGTATCTCTCCCAAGCTTCATAGAGGGATTCACCATCTTTTTGTTTGGAGGTTTGAACATCCACTCTCAACTTGCTCAGCTTTTGAGGAGGAAAGAATTTATCCAAGAAGGCTGTGACCAGCTTATCCCAGGAGTCCAGGCTATCCTTAGGTTGTGAATCCAACCATATTCTAGCTCTGTCTCTTACAGCAAAAGGGAAAAGTATGAGTCTGTAGACTTCAGGATCAACTCCATTTGTCTTTACAGTCTCACAGATCTGCAAGAACTCAGTTAAAAACTGATAAGGATCTTCAGATGGAAGTCCATAAAACTTGCAGTTTTGTTGCATTAAGGCAACTAGCTGAGGTTTCAGCTCAAAGTTGTTGGCTCCAATGGCAGAAGTGGAGATGCTTCTTCCATCAAATTTGGATGTTGGCTTTGTGAAGTCACCAAGCATTCTCCTTGCATTATTATTATTTTTGGCTACCATCTCCTCCTCTTGTTCGAAAATTTCTGAAAGGTTGTTTCTGGATTGTTGTAATTTAGTTTCTCTTAATTTTCTCTTCAGAGTCCTTTCAGGTTCAGGATCAATTTCAACAAGAGTGCCTTTTTTCCCTGTTCCTGCTCATATGAAAGAGAAGAAAACAAGAAAAGAAAGAGAAATCCTCTATGTCACAGTATAGAGATTCCTTTATGTTAGTAGAAAAAGAGAGGGGAGAAGAGTGAAGAAGAATGGTTCGGATTTTTAGATGAAGAGAGGTGAAGAGATGTGTTAGTAATTAAATAATTAAATAAAATAAGAAAAGAGAGAGAGAATTTTCGAAAATAATTTTGAAAAATGGGTTAGTAATTTTCAAAAATTAGAGATAAAATGTAATTAAAATTAAAACATGAAATAATTAGTTAATTAAAAAGAATTTTTGAAAAAGGGGTGAGATATTTTCGAAATTTAGAGAGGGAAAAGTAGTTAGGTGGTTTTGAACAAGATAAGAAACAAACAAAAAGTTAGTTAGTTGATTGAAAAAGAGTTGAAATCAAATTTGAAAAAGATAAGAAGATAAGAAGTTAGATAAGATATTTTGAAATCAAATTTTGAAAAAGATAAAAATTTTGAAAAAGATAAGATAAAAGATAAAAAGATCTAATTTTTTAAAATGACTTAACTAACAAGAAACTACAAGATAAGATTCTAGAACTTAAAGATTGAACCTTTCTTAACAAGAAAGTAACAAACTTCAAATTTTTGAACCAACCACATTAATTGTTAGCTAATTTTCGAAAATTTGATATAAAGATAAGAAAAAGATTTTGAAAAATATTTTGAAAAAGATTTTTGAAATTTTTGAAAAATAAAAAAAATGAAAAAGATATGATTTTTGAAAAAGATTTTGAAAAGATAAGATTTTTAAAATTTGAAATTTTGACTTGACTTGTAAGAAACAACTAATTTTTTAAAATTTTTTGACCAAGTCAACCCAAAATTTCGAAAATTTGGAGGAAAATAAGGAAAAGATATTTTTTTTTATTTTTGACTTTTTAATTATGAGAGAGAAAAACAACAAAAATACTCCATGCATGAAATTTTTAGATCAAAACAATGAATGCATGCAAGAATGCTATGAATGTCAAGATGAACAACAAGAACACCTTGAAGATCATAATGAACATCAAGAACATAATTTTGAAAAATTTTTGATGCAAAGAAAACATGCAAGACACCAAACTTAGAAATCTTTAATGCATGGACTCTAACAAACGAAAAATGCATATGAAAAATAACAAACAACACAAAACAAGAAATCATCAAGATCAAACAAGAGGACTTATCAAGAACAACTTGAAGATCATGAAGAACACTATGAATGCATGGAATTTTCGAAAAATGCAAGAAAAATTTTTAAAGCATGCAATTGACACCAAACTTAAAAATTGACTCAAGACTCAAACAAGAAACACAAAATATTTTTGGATTTTATGATTTTCTAATTTTTTTTGTATTTTTATTAATTTTTTTCGAAAACAAAGTTGGAAAAATGAAAAAGAAAAGAAAAATTTTGAAAAAGATTTTTGAAAAGAAAATTACCTAATCTGAGCAACAAGATGAACCGTCAGTTGTCCAAACTCGAACAATCCCCGGCAACGGCGCCAAAAACTTGGTGGACGAAATTGTGATCAACAATTTTAGCTCTTTGGTATGTGCACAAAAACATTAAGTCAGCACTTTCTTTTCACAACTCCGTTCAACTAACCAGCAAGTGTACTGGGTCGTCCAAGTAATAAACCTTACGCGAGTAAGGGTCGATCCCACAGAGATTGTTGGTATGAAGCAAGCTATGGTCACCTTGTAAATCTCAGTCAGGCAGATAAAATTATGGAATTTAGAAAATCAAATAATAAAAAGAAAATAAAAAGGGATAGGAATACTCATGTAATTCAATAGTGGGAGTTTCAGATAAGTGCATGGAGATGCTGTGCTCCTCTTGAATCTCTACTTTCTTATTGCTTTCATCCAATCCTTCTTACTCCTTTCCATGGCAAGCTGTATGTAGGGCATCACCATCATCAATGGCTACTTTCAATCCTCTCGGGAAAATGGTCCTATGCGCTGTCACTGCACGGCTAATCGTCTGGAGCCATCACCCTTGGTTGATAGCTACATCCCATCCTCTAAGTGAAAATGGTCCAAATGCTCTGTCACAGCACGGCTAATCATCTGTCGGTTCTCAATCAGGTTGGAATAGAATCCATTGATTCTTTTGCGTCTGTCACTAACACCCAGCCTTCAGGAGTTTGAAGCTCGTCACAGTCATTCAATACCGGAATCCTACTCGGAATACCACAGACAAGGTTAGACTTTCCGGATTCCCAGGATCCTACTCGGAATACCACAGACAAGGTTAGACTTTCCGGATCCTCATGAAAGCCGCCATCTATCTAGCTTATACCACGAAGATTCTGTTGGGGAATCTAAGAGATATGCGCCCGGCCTAAGGTAAAACGGAAGTGGTTGTCAATCACGCTCGTTCATAGGTGAGAATGACGATGAGTGTCACGGATCATCACATTCATCAAATGTTGTGCAACTTATATCTTGGAATAAGAATAAAAGAGAATTGAATAAAAAGTAATAGTAATTGTATTGAAACTTGAGGTACAGCAGAGCTCCACACCCTTAATCTATGGTGTGGAGAAACTCCACCGTTGAAAATACATAAGTGAAAGGTTCAGGCATCGCCGAATGGCCAGCCCCCATGTGGTCACAAGACCGAATGATCAAAAGACCTCTAATACAATAGTTAAATGTTCTATTTATAATAAACTAGCTTCTAGGGTTTACATGAGTAAATAATTGATGCATAAATCCACTTCCGGGGCCCACTTGGTGTATGCTTGGGCTGAGCTTGATCTATCCATGAGCTGAGGCTTTTCTTGGAGTTGAACTCCAAGTTATGACGTGTTTTGGGCGTTCAACTCCGGATCATGACGTTCTTCTGGCGTTTAACTCCAGACAGCAGCATGTACTTGGCGTTCAACGCCAAGTTACGTCGTAAATTTCCGAATAAAGTATGAACTATTATATTTCCGAATAAAGTATGAACTACTTGGCGCGCCATTTGGAGTTTTGTAGCTCCAGAAAATCCATTTCGAGTGCAGGGAGGTCAGATTCCAACAGCATCAGCAGTCCTTTTGTCAGCCTTTTTCAGAGTTTTGCTCAAGTCCCTCAATTTCAGCCAGAAATTACCTGAAATCACAGAAAAACACACAAACTCATAGTAAAGTCCAGAAATGTGAATTTAACATAAAAACTAATGAAAACATCCCTAAAAGTAGCTTGAACTTACTAAAAACTACCTAAAAACAATGCCAAAAAGCGTATAAATTATCCGCTCATCAGCTATAACCTCATGAACTTCTACTTCTTCTCCAATCATGATACTATGGATCATGATGGCCCGGTTTATAGTAACTTCAGACCGATTACTAGTGGGAATGATTGAGCGTTGGATAAACTCCAACCATCCCCTAGCCACGGGCTTGAGGTCATGCCTTCTTAGTTGAACCGGCTTCCCTCTTGAATCTCTCTTCCATTGGGTGCCCTCTTCACAGATGTCTATGAGGACTTGGTCCAACCTTTGATCAAAGTTGACCCTTCTAGTGTAAGGGTGTTCATCTCCTTGCATCGTGGGCAAGTTGAATGCCAACCTTACATTTTCCGGACTAAAATCTAAGTATTTCCCTCGAACCATTGTAAGCCAATTCTTTGGGTCCGGGTTCACACTTTGATCATGGTTCTTGGTGATCCATGCATTGGCATAGAACTCTTGAACCATCAAGATTCCGACTTGTTGAATAGGGTTGGTAAGAACTTCCCAACCTTTCATTCGGATCTCATGTCGGATCTCCGGATATTCACTCTTTTTGAGTTTGAAAGGGACCTCGGGGATCACCTTCTTCAAGGTCACAACTTCATAGAAGTGGTCTTGATGCACCCTTGAGATGAATCTCTCCATCTCCCATGACTCGGAGGTGGAAGCTTTTGCCTTCCCTTTCCTCTTTCTAGAGGTTTCTCCGGCCTTGGATGCCATAAATGGTTATGGAAAAACAAAAAGCAATGCTTTTACCACACCAAACTTAAAAGGTTTGCTCGTCTTCGAGCAAAAGAAGAAAGAAGAGAGTAGAAGAAGAAGAAATAGAGGAGATGGAGATGGCTTTGTGGTTCGGCCAAAAGGGGGAGCAATAGTGTTTAGGGTGTGTGAAAATGAGGGAGTGAAGATGGGTTTATATAGGGGTGGAGAGAGTGGTAGGGTTCGGCTATGGGAGGGTGGGTTTAGGAGGGAAAGTGGTTTGAATTTGAATGGTGAGGTAGGTGGGGTTTTATGGGGTCCACAGATCCTGAGGTGTCAAGGAGAAGTCATCCCTGCACCAAGTGGCGAGCGAAATTGCTTTATATGCCAATTCTGGCGTTAAACGCCGGGCTGGTGCCCATTTCTGGCGTTTAACGCCAGCTCTTGCCCTTTCCTGGCGTTTAACGCCAGTCTGGTGCCCTTTTCTGGCGTTAAACGCCCAGAATGGTGCCAAACGGGGCGTTAAACGCCCATTTGCTGCCCTTACTGGCGTTTAAACGCCAGCAAGGTCTTCCTCCAGGGTGTGCTATTTTTCTTTCTATTTTTCATTCTGTTTTTGCTTTTTCAATTGATTTTGTGACTTCTCATGATCATCAACCTACAGAAAACATAAAATAACAAAGGAAAATAGATAAAATATAACATTGGGTTGCCTCCTAACAATCGCTTCTTTAATGTCAGTAGCTTGACAGTGGGCTTTCATGGAGCCTCACAGATACTCAGAGCAATGTTGGAACCTCCCAACACCAAACTTAGAGTTTGAATGTGGGGGTTCAACACCAAACTTAGAATTTGGTTGTGGCCTCCCAACACCAAACTTAGAGTTTGACTGTGGGGGCTCTGTTTGACTCTGTTTTGAGAGAAGCTCTTCATGCTTTCTCTCCATGGTGACAGAGGGACATTCTTGAGCCTTAAACATAAAGGATTCTTCATTCACTTGAATGATCAATTCACCTCTGTCCACATCAATCACAGCCTTTGCTGTGGCTAGGAAGGGTCTGCCAAGGATGATAGATTCATCCATGCACTTCCCAGTCTCTAGGACTATGAAATCAGCAGGGATGTATTGGTCTTCAACCTTTACCAAAACATCCTCTACAAGTCCATAAGCTTGTTTTCTTGAGTTGTCTGCCATCTCTAGTGAGATTCTTGCAGCTTGCACCTCAAAGATCCCTAGCTTCTCCATTACAGAGAGAGGCATGAGGTTTATACTTGACCCTAAGTCACATAGAGCCTTCTTAAAGGTCATGGTGCCTATGGTACAAGGTATTGAAAACTTCCCAGGATCTTGTCTCTTTTGAGGTAATCTCTGCCTAGACAAGTCATCCAGTTCTTTGGTGAGCAAAGGAGGTTCGTTCTCCCAAGTCTCATTACCAAATAACTTGTCATTTAGCTTCATGATTGCTCCAAGGTATTTAGCAACTTGCTCTTCAGTGACATACTCATCCTCTTCAGAGGAAGAATACTCATCAGAGCTCATGAATGGCAGAAGTAAATCCATTGGAATCTCTATGGTCTCAGTGTGAGCTTCAGATTCCCATGGTTCCTTATTAGGGAACTCATTGGAGGCCAGTGGACGTCCATTGAGGTCTTCCTCAGTGGCGCTCACTGCCTCTTCATCCTCTCCAAGTTCGGCCATGTTGATGGCCTTACACTCTCCTTTTGGATTCTCTTCTGTATTGCTTGGAAGAGTACTAGGAGGGAGTTCAGTAATTTTCTTGCTCAGCTGACCCACTTGTGCCTCCAAATTCCTAATAGAGGACCTTGTTTCAGTCATGAAACTTTGAGTGGTTTTGATTAGATCAGAGACCATGGTTGCTAAGTCAGAGTGGCTCTACTTAGAATTCTCTGTCTATTGCTGAGAAGATGATGGAAAAGGCTTGCCATTGCTAAACCTGTTTCTTCCACCATTGTTGTTGTTGAAACCTTGTTGAGGTCTCTGTTGATCCTTCCATGAGAGATTTGGATGATTTCTTCATGAAGAATTATAGGTGTTTCCATAGGGTTCTCCCAGGTAATTCACCTCTTCTATTGAAGGGTTCTCAGGGTCATAAGCTTCTTCTTCAGATGAAGCATCCTTAGTACTGCTTGGTGCATTTTGCATTCCAGACAGACTTTGAGAAATCAAATTGACTTGCTGAGTCAATATCTTATTCTGAGCCAATATGGCATTCAGAGTATCAATCTCAAGAACTCCTTTCTTCTGATTTGTCCCATTGTTCACAGGATTCCTTTCAGAAGTGTACATGAATTGGTTATTTGCAACCATTTCAATTAGTTCTTGAGCTTCTGTAGGCGTCTTCTTCAGATGAAGAGATCCTCCAGCAGAGCTATCCAATGACATCTTGGATAGTTCAGAGAGACCATCATAGAAGATACCTATGATGCTCCATTCAGAAAGCATGTCAGAGGGACACTTTCTGATCAATTGTTTGTATCTTTCCCAAGCTTCATAGAGGGATTCACCTTCCTTCTGTCTGAAGGTTTGGACTTCCACTCTAAGCTTACTCAATTTTTGAGGTGGAAAGAACTTTGCCAAGAAGGCATTGACTAGCTTTTCCCAAGAGTTCATGCTTTCTTTAGGTTGTGAGTCCAACCATATCCTAGCTCTGTCTCTTACAGCAAAAGGGAATAGCATAAGTCTGTAGACCTCAGGGTCAACCCCATTAGTCTTGACAGTGTCACAGATTTGCAAGAATTCAGCTAAACACTGATGAGGATCTTCCAATGGAAGTCCATAGAACTTGCAATTCTGTTGCATTAGAGAAACTAATTGAGGCTTAAGCTCAAAGTTTTTTGCTCCAATGGCAGGGATAGAGATGCTTCTCCCATAGAAGTCGAGAGTAGGTGCAGTAAAGTCACCCAGCACCTTCCTTGCATTGTTTGCATTGTCGTTGTTTTCGGTTGCCATGTCTTCTTCTTCGAAGATTTCTGTTAGATCCTCTATAGAGGGTTGTGCCTTGGCTTCTCTTAGCTTTTGCTTCAAGGTCCTTTCAGGTTCAGGGTCAGCCTCAACAAGAATGCTTTTGTCTTTGCTCCTGCTCATATGAAAGAGAAGAGAACAAGAAAATATGGAATCCTCTATGTCACAGTATAGAGATTTCTTGAGGTGTCAGAGGAAAAGAAAAATAGAAGGAAGAAGTAGAGAATTCGAACTTATCAAGAAAGATGGAGTTCGAATTGTGCATTAAGGAATAGTGTTAGTCCATAAATAGAAGGATGTGAGAAGAGGGGAAGAAATTTTTGAAAATAATTTAAAAAGATTTTAAAAACATTTTGAAAAACTTTAATTGATTTTCGAAAATTAAGAGTGGAAAAGAAATCAAGTGATTTTTGAAAAAGATTTTGAAATTAGAAATCAAAAAGATATGATTGAAAACTATTTTGAAAAAGATGTGATTAAAAAGATATGATTGAAAAGTTTTGGTTTTAAAAAGATATGATTGAAAAGATATGATTTGAAAATTTTTTTTAAAAAGATTTGATTTTAAAAATTAATGACTTGGCTAACAAGAAAAGATATGATTCAAACATTAAACCTTTCTCAACAGAAAAGGCAACTTACTTGAAATGTTGAATCAAATCATTAATTGATAGCAAGTATTTTTGAAAATGGAAAGAAATTGATTTTGAAAAAGATTTGATTGAAAAGATATGATTTGAAAAAGATTTGATTTTGAAAAAATTTTGAAAACTTGAAAAAATTTGATTTGAAAACAAAATCTTCCCTTTTATGCCATCCTGGCGTTAAACGCCCAGAATGGTGCACATTCTGGCGTTTAACACCCAAAGTACTACCCTTTTGGGCGTTAAACGCCCAGCCAGGCACCCTGGCTGGCGTTTAAACGCCAGTTTGCCTTCCTCACTGGGCGTTTTGAATGCCCAGCTTTTTCTGTGTAATTCCTCTGCTGAATGTTCTGAATCTTCAATTCCCTGTATTATTGACTTGAAAAGACACAAATTAAAAATATTTTTGGATTTTTAATGCTGAAGAATAATCAAAATGCACTAAAATCAAATAACAATGCATGCAAGACACCAAACTTAGAAGTTTGTATACTACTGACACTAACAAAATGAGAATGCATATGAGAAACAACAAAACACTCAAGTCAAGAGAATTTAAAGATCAGAGCAATGAAATCATCAAGAACATCTTGAAGACCACTTAAGACACATGAATGAATGCAAGAAGAACAGAAACATGCAATTGACACCAAACTTAAAATGAGACACTAGACTCAAACAAGAAACATACAATATTTTTGGTTTTTATGATTTTGTAATTTTTTTGGATTTTTTTTTTCGAAAATTAAGTGGAAAAAGAAAATAAAGATATCAAAATTCTTAATGAGAATTCCAGGAATCATGCAATGTTAGTCTAAAGCTTCAGTCTAAAGAAATTAGACATGGCTAGCCAAGCTTCAGCAGGACATTGCATTCAAGAGCTAAATTGATGAGAATCAATCAGCTTTGGTGATGATAAGAACATCACCTTGAAACACTAGAATTCATTCTTAAGAACTCTGAAGATAAATACCTAATCTAAGCAACAAGATGAACCGTTAGTTGTCCAAACTCAACAATCCCCGGCAACGGCGCCAAAAACTTGGTGCACGAAATTGTGATCATCAATGGCGCCATCAGCATGGTACGCTCAATTGTAATCTCAACTTTTTTATCACAACTTCGCACAACTAACCAGCAAGTGCACTGGGTCGTCCAAGTAATAAACCTTACGCGAGTAAGGGTCGATCCCACGGAGATTGTTGGTATGAAGCAAGCTATGGTCACCTTGTAAATCTTAGTCAGGCAGATTCAAATGGTTATGGATGATATATGAATAAAACATAAAACAAGGATAGAGATACTTATGTAATTCATTGGTGAGAATTTCAGATAAGCGTATGGAGATGCTTTATCCCTTCCGTCTCTCTGCTTTCCTACTGTCTTCATCCAATCCTTCTTACTCCTTTCCATGGCAAGCTGTATGTTGGGCATCACCGTTGTCAGTGGCTACAGTCCCGTCCTCTCAGTGAAAATGTTCAACGCACCCTGTCACGGTACGACTATTCATCTGTCGGTTCTCAATCAGGTTGGAGTAGAATCCATTGATTCTTTTGCGTCTGTCACTAACGCCCAGCCTTCAGGAGTTTGAAGCTCGTCACAGTCATTCAATCATTGAATCCTACTCAGAATACCACAGACAAGGTTTAGACCTTTCGGATTCTCTTGAATGCCACCATCAATTCTAGCTTATACCACGAAGATTCCGATTAAAGAATCCAAGAGATAAACATTCAAGCCTTGTTTGCTTGTAGAACGGGAGTGGTTGTCAGGCACGCGTTCATAAGTGAGAATGATGATGAGCGTCACATAATCATCACATTCATCATGTTCTTGAGTGCGAATGAATATCTTGGAATAAGAACAAGCTGAACTGAATAGAAGAACAATAGTAATTGCATTAATACTCGAGGTACAGCAGAGCTCCACACCTTAATCTATGGTGTGTAGAAAATCCACCGTTGAAAATACATAAGAACAAGGTCTAGACATGGCCGAATGGCCAGCCTCCCAATAATCTAAGAACTCGATGTCCAAAGATGATCCTAAGATCGAAAATGATCCCAAGATGATAAATACAATAGCAAAAGGTCTTATTTATAAAGAACTAGTAGCCTAAGGTTTATAGAAATGAGTAAATGACAGAAAAATCCACTTCCGGGCCCACTTGGTGTGTGCTTGGGCTGAGCATTGAAGCATTTTCGTGTAGAGACTCTTCTTGGAGTTAAACGCCAGCTTTTGTGCCAGTTTGGGCGTTTAACTCCCATTCTTGTGCCAGTTCCGGCGTTTAACGCCGGGCATTCTTGAGCTAATTTGGAACGCCGGTTTGGGCCATCAAATCTTGGGCAAAGTATGGACTATTATACATTTCTGGAAAGCCCAGGATGTCTACTTTTCAACGCCGTTAAGAGCGTGCCAATTGGGCTTCTGTAGCTCAAGAAAATCCACTTCGAGTGCAGGGAGGTCAGAATCCAATAGCATCTGCAGTCCTTTTCAGTCTCTGAATCAGATTTTTGCTCAAGTCCCTCAATTTCAGCCAGAAAATACCTGAAATCACGGAAAAACACACAAACTCATAGTAAAGTCCAGAAAAGTAAATTTTAACTAAAAACTAACTAAAACATACTAAAAACATACTAAAAACAATGCCAAAAAGCGTACAAATTATCCGTTCATCAATCCCCCAGGTAGCCGTTTACTTATTTGGATATCTATTTTGTTATTTGGATATATATTTTGTTGGCCTTTGGGTTATCGATCCCTGGGTAGATGTTTACTTTTGGATATCCATTTTGTTATTTAGATATCTATTTTGTTGGATTCGGGGTGATCGATCCTTAGGTAGCTATTTACTTATTTGGATATTTGTTTTGTTATTTGGATATCTATTTTGTTGGCCTTGGGGTGATCGATCCTTGGGTCGCCATTTTTTGTTATTTGGATATCTGTTTTGTTATTTGGATATCCGTTTCATGGGCCTCCGCGTGATCCCAGGTAGCCGTTTACTTATTTGGATATCCATTTTGTTAGTCTCGAGGTGATCGATCCCCGGGGGTAGCCGTGTTTAGTTCGTGCTGTCGGACAGGGCAATGCTTTTGAAAAAATGAATTGCATTTGAGGTTTAGGCCTCGTTAAAACCTCCCAATGTGGGTAGGAAAGAGTTCCCGATAAGAAATATACGGTTAAACAATTTAAGTAATAAATGAAAGTTAAAAAAGCAAAAAAATAAAGGGTAAAGAGATAGTCTTACATGACCTCGATCCTGTTGCTTTGGAAGGATGTTCTATGTATAGTAGCATCGTAAGTTGGTGGTATTCCGGGATCTCATGAGCTCGGTCCCGTCTAGTCTTTTGAGCATGTAGGCTCATTTTCTGATTACTGTCTTGATTCGGTAGGGACCCTCCCAGTTGGGCATGAGCTTCCCTTCTCCAAGTCTCGTTGTACCGTGCTACGATTGCACCTTAAGCTTATTCTCTATTTTACGGCTAGCTCCCGTAGGCGTGCTATGCTTCTGACCTCATCTATGAGGTCTCACTCTGCTTCTTCGTCATTTCCTCCCACGATTCTGCACAGACTGGGGTCTTGTCATGCATCGAGGTCGGCAAGAAAGATGCCTGCCACGACTCGGGATCTCTTGCGGAGGGCCAAGTTGGTGTTGTTGCACTCTACTCGATGGTGCCATTATCGGCCTGGAACTTCATGATTAGGAACTTAGTGAAGATGACAGCGGATAGGTCATTGATTGTCTTTTTTCCGAAGATGATGTTGTAGGCAGTGGAGTCTTTGAGGACCACGAACTCGAAGAGGATGGTTTCCTTTGGCTTCTGGTTCCGATGGTTAGTGGTAACACTATAGAATCCGAGTCCAGTCACCCCGTTGCGGTGGGTTTGTAGATTTTCGTTTTGGAGACCCAGCTTGTCGAAGGCTTATTGGTGCACGAATTTGTGATCACACTTTTCACAACTCTGCACAACTAACCAGCAAGTGCACTGGGTTGTCCATGTAATACCTTACATGAGTAAGGGTCGATCCCACGGAGATTGACGACTTGAAGAAAGCTATGGTCATCTTGTAAATCTCAGTCAGGCGGATTCAAATGGTTATGAGGTTTTGATAATTAACAGATAAATAAAACATAAAATAAAATAGAGATACTTATGTAATTTATTGATGGGAATTTCAGATGAGCGTTTAGAGATGCTTTGTTGCTTCTGAACCTCTGCTTCCCTATTGCTTCCATCCAATCATGCGCACTCCCTTCCATGGCAAGGTGTAAGTTGGTGGATCACCGTTGTCAATGGCTACCATCCGTCCTCTAAGTGAAAATGGTCCGGCTACGGTTCTTACTGCAGGGCTAATCATCTGTCAGTTCTCACTTGTGTCGGAATAAGATCCATTTATCCATTTGCGCATTGTCACTGTGCCCAACAGTCACGAGTTTGAAGCTCGTCACAGTCATCCTCTCCCAGATCCTACTCAGAATACCACAGACATGGTTTAGACTTTCTGGATTTCAGGAATGCTGCCAATTGTTTCTAGCCTATACCACGAAGATTCTAATCTCACTGATTTGGATGCTCTGTTGTCAGGAGATGCTAGTCAAATGCATGGATCAGACACCCAAGAGAATATACTCCAGTTGGCGTCCAATGACTACGTTGAACATCATGTAGATCGCTTGTGGTTGTCAGGCATGCGGATCTTGGCTAAGCGAGTATTGAAGATAGTGGGTGATTGTCACGGATCACCCCTTCAGTCTGACTTAACTGAACTAAGTATGAGAGTATATCTTGGAGAAGAAGTAGGCGTGAATTGAAAGAAAAACAATAGTACTTGCATTAATTCATGAGGAACAGTAGAGCTCCTCACCTTAATCTATGAGGTGTAGAAACTCCACCGTTGAAAATACATAAGAACAAAAGTTCTAGGCATGGCCGAATGGCCAGCCTCCCAATAGCATAAGAATTCAAAAATAGGGGATGAAGACCCCATGTAATAGTAAAAAGTGCTATTTATACTAAACTAGTAAACTAGGTTTACAAAAAATGAGTAGATAGTGCAGAAATCCACTTTTGGAGCCCACTTGGTGTGTGCTTGGGTTGAGCTTTGAAGCCTTCACGTGCATAGGCCATCCTTGGAGTTAAACGCCAGTTTGGGTGCCAGTTTGGGCGTTTAACTCCAGCTTTGGTGCCAGTTCTGGCGTTTTACGCCAAAAAAGGGTCTCTAGTGGGCGTTTGGACGCCAGTTTGGGACATCAAATCTCGGATAAAGTATGGACTATTATACATTGATGGAAAGCCCAAGATGTCTACTTTCCAAAGCAATTGAGAGCGCGCCAATTGGGTTTCTGTAGCTCTAGAAAATCTACTTCGAGTGCAAGGAGGTCAGAATCCAACAGCATCTGTAGTCCTTTCTTAGCCTTTGAATCAGATTTTTGCTTAGGTCCCTCAATTTCAGCCAAAAAATACCTGAAATCACAGAAAAATACACAAACTCATAGTAAAGTCCAGAAATGTGAATTTTGCATAAAAAATAATAAAAATATACTAAAAAGTGACTAAAACATACTAGAAACTACCTAAAAACAATGCCAAAAAGCGTATAAATTATCCGCTCATCACAACACCAAACTTAAATTGTTGCTTGTCCCCAAGAAACTAAAAACAGAAGAGGATAAAAAGAAGAGAATAAACAATAAATTCCAAAACATCAATGAAGCTTAGTTCCAATTAGATGAGCGGGGCTAGTAGCTTTTTGCTTCTGAACAGTTTTGGCATCTCACTTTATCCTTTGAAGTTCAGAGTGATTGGCATCCATAGGAACTCAGAATTCAGATAGTGTTATTGATTCTCCTAGTTTAGTATGTTGATTCTTGAACACAGCTACTTATGAGTCTTGGCCGTGACCCTAAGCATCTTGTTTTCCAGTATTACCACCGGATACATAAATGCCACAGACACATAACTGGGTGAACCTTTTCAGATTGTGACTCAGCTTTGCTAGAGTCCCCAGTTAGAGGTGCCCAGAGTTCTTAAGGACACTCTTTTTGCTTTGGATCACAACTTTAACCACTTAGTCTCAAGCTTTTCACTTGGACCTTCATGACACAAGCACATGGTTAGGGACAGCTTGATTTAGCCGCTTAGGCCAGGATTTTATTCCTTTGGGCCCTCCTATCCATTAATGCTCAAAGCCTTGGATCCTTTTTACCCATGCCTTTTGGTTTAAAGGGCTATTGGCTTTTTTTGCTTGCTTTTTCTTTTTCTTTCTTTTTTTTCGCCTAATTTTTTTCGCAAGCTTTGTATTTTTCACTGCTTTTTCTTGCTTCAAGAATCAATTTTATGATTTTTCATATTATCAATAATATTTCTCTTTTTTCATCATTCTTTCAAGAGCCAACATCTTTAACATTCATAAACTTCACTATAAAAAATATGCACTGTTCAAGCATTCATTCAGAAAATAAAAAGTATTGCCACCACATCAAAATAATTAAACTAATTTCAAGATAGAATTCGAAATTCATGTACTTCTTGTTCTTTTGCAATTAAAAACATTTTTCATTTAAGAAAGGTGAAGGATTCATGGGACATTCATAGCTTCAAGGCATAGACACTAGACAGTAATGATCATGTAATAAAGACACAAACATAGACAAAACATAAAGCATAAGAAACAAAAAAAAACAAAAAAACAAATAACAAGAAAATTAAAGAATGGGTCCACCTTAGTGATGGCGGCTAGTTCTTCCTCTTGAAGATCCTACGGAGTGCTTAAGCTCCTCAATGCCTCTTCCTTGCCTTTGTTGCTCTTCCCTCATGGCTCTTTGGTCCTCTATAATTTCATGGAGGATAATGGAGTGCTCTTGGTGCTCCATCCTTAGTTGCTCCATATTGGAACTCAAATCTCCTAAAGAGGTGTTGAGTTGCTCCCAATAGTTGTGTGAAGGAAAATGCATCCCTTGAGACATCTCATGGATTTCTTGATGAGGGACTTTCTCATGCTCTTGTTGAGGTCCATGAGTGGGCTCTCTTGTTAGCTCCATCCTCTTTTTAGTGATGGGCTTGTCCTCTTCAATGAGGATGTCTTCCTCTATGACAATTCTGACTAAATTGCATAAGTGATAGATAAGATGAGGAAAGGCTAACCTTCCCAAAGTGGAGGGTTTGTTAACCACCTTGTATAGTTCTAGAGGTATGATTTCATGAACTTCCACTTCCTCTCCAATCATGATGCTATGGATCATGATAGCCCGATCCACAGTTACTTCAGATTGGTTGCTAGTAGGAATGATAGAGCGTTGGATGAACTCTAACCATCCTCTATCCATGGGTTTGAGGTCAAGCCTCCTCAGTTGAACTGGCTTACCTTTGTAGTCTCTCTTCTATTGGGCTCCTTCCACATAGATGTCCATGAGGACTTGGTCCAACGTTTGATCAAAGTTGACCCTTCTTGTGAAAGGATGAAGATCTCCTTGCATCATTGGCAAGTTGAATGCCAACCTCACATTTTCCGGAATAAAATCTAAGTATTTCCCTCGAACCATTGTGTTCCGAGGGTTACCTGAAACTGTAGGTCGATCTCGGACGAGATCTTCTGTACTGGTCGGAGCCGACGTGTTCGGCAGGTGTACGGCGGCCGGAGCTGGTGTGCCCGACTTGTTGGACTTAGTGATGGTGCTGATCCTTCGTCCCCGGAGGGTGGGGGGTACCTGCAAGAGACTCCGATGCTTAAGTTAGCAAGGGTATTAAGCAGGTATTTGAGTAGAGTCAGAGTATGAGTTATACCTGGGTGCTCCAGTGTATTTATAATGGTGAGATGTGGCCTCCTGCGGATAAGATAAGTTAGTTATCTTATCTTTTTATCTTATCTTTAAGTGAGGTCATCTTTATGGGAACCGCCTTTATCTCTATGGGCTTGGGCTACCCTTGGATTTGGGGTGCGTTCCCCTATTTGGACCCTTTGTTTGGGCTTTTCTGTGACGTGGCCGAGCTCTTTGAGAAGAGGTCGGGTTGTCCTGACCTGAAGAGGTCGGTCGCTTTGCCTGTAGAACATCCCGGGTCGGACAGCACGGCCCAGGGTATGAACAGTGCCCCTGCTTGAGCTCGGTCTTCTCTTTTTGAGGCCGAGTCCTTGACTTTGGTCCTTTCTTCAATGAAGTTGAACTCAAGCATTTTGTCGATTCCTTTCTCTGTAGAGTCCTTTTGAATGTAGAACGTTTTCCTCTAAAAGCGCGTGTTTTTGTATTTGCGCTTTTTTGGGAACGCAAGTAGTTTTTAATATCCGCATTTAATTGGCATTAATTGCCCCATTCTCTCTTGGCTTTTATTTTGAATCTCTTTAATAAAAAAACGGTTTCTCTTCTTCACTTTTTCTCCGTAACCCCTCCCTTTTCTCTCTCATTTTCTGTTTCTTGCTCAAAGCTTTTGAAATTTCTCCTTTGTGACGTCTGTTCTGCTACTGTGTTTTCGTAAGAGGGCTGATTCCACATTTTCTCCTTCTGTCTTTGTGTTCTTCCATTTCGAGGGGGTGGCTTTGTTGCTTTCTGCTCTTCAGCTTTCTTTCGAGTTTTTCTTCTATTCTCCAGGTTAGTCCCATCCTTGTTTATTTCCGATTTTGCAATGGATTTTTTCCTTTTGATCTTCCCTTTGGAGAAAGTTTGGATCTTTCTATTTTTATCGTGCTTGACTTGTTGCATGCTATGGTTTTTTCTCTAGTGCGAATCTTTTGTTTGCTTGAATTTTTTCTTTTGCATGTTGCCGCTGTTTCTGTTTGTGCTTTGGGCGATTGATTTGATTTTGAAAAGTTTGTGCCTTTGCTGTTTTTCATTGGCCTTTTTGGTGTTCTTGTGAACAGTAGCAGTAGTGTTGGTAAACTGTAGGAGCAAGGCTTTTCCTGATAAACTGTAGAAGGGTGGATTTTTTGCATTTTTTGGCTTCCTTTGCTTTTTTTTTCTGGACTTTATTCTGATGAGTGCCGAGATGTAGATTGTAGAAATGATTTTGAGGGCCCTTCTTGTTTACTGCCTCCAAGGGATGCTCCAAGACTTCATCTCTTGAGTCTTGGGGTTTTCCCTTTTTTGGTTAACCCGTCCGTTTGAGACGTTTTGACCCATGTCCGAGATGTTTTTAAGTAATCCACTCTTCTTTTCTTTTTTGTAGGATTTAGTTGGCCTCATGTCTTCCCGAAATAACATTGTAGAGATGCCTTCCCAGGTTCTTGCGGGTATGGCCGATTGGGTGGACTCTATGGTTCTCCTGTGTGTTTCGCTGGCTGATTCTGAGTTTTGTTCTCAGCTTAGGCAATTTCATAGCATCTGTAGCAATTCTGGTGATGAGAAGAACTATGAACTTGTCCCTCCTTCCTCTAATGAGAGAGTCTGTTTTTCAACTCGGGTTGTTGATGGTCGCCCTTTTTTTTATGTTTATGACTTTTTCTTTGGTCCGCTGGGTATTACTCTTCCTTTTACTCAATTTGAAACTGACCTGTTATGGTCTTGTAATATTGCCCCCTCTCAACTTCACCCTAATTCCTGGGGTTTTATAAAGATTTTTCAATTGTTGTGCAATGGTTTTGGTATCCCTGCTTCCCAATCTCTCTTTTTCTATTTGTTTGTCTTGACTAAACCCGGAGTGGTAAAAAAGAAGGCAGCTTGGGTCTCCTTTCGCTCTACCCAGGGAAAAAAGGTCTTTTCCATGTTTGACGAGTCATTCCGTGATTTTAAAAACTACTTCTTCAAGGTCCGAGCTGTTGAAGGAGCTCGCCCCTTTTTTCTGGACGAAAATGATGAGCCTGCCTTTCCCCTGGAATGGCAAAAAGATGTGAGGGTCTCCAGGTATTCTTGGGACATGTTGGATGAGGCTGAGCGGGCCTTTGTGACTGTTTTGGAAGAGCGCTGGGGTCAGCCTCCCCATCTCGATACAAAGAAATTTCTAACCAATCCTTCTCTTCTTCGAACTGAACTGGGTATCTTGTATTTTGCTATCTGTTTAGTTTTACTTGTAGCTGTATTTCCGACTTGTTCGATTTGTAGCTTGACTTATGTTTTATTTGCAGAGGCAATGAAGAATAACGAATCCATGAAGGCCTTTAAGAGGGCGCAAAAGGCGACTGCTGCCAGGAACATTGTTGCTAAGGCGGCTGGGGAGGGGTCCTCCCAAATACGCGAGAAGCCATCGGTGCCGATCTCCCCTATAGTGAAGAAAGCGATTCCGACACCTCGGGTCCGCTTGGTGGATCCTCATCCTGCTTCTGCCGTTCCATCTGCTGCCCCTCCAAGTAAGAAACAAAAGATGGTTGAGCCCTTCGACCTTAATGCCCCTGACTTCAATGCCATCGAGTTCATAGACCAGCAAATTGGGCCCTATGGTACCCTTTCGATGGATGATGTGTCCATCCTCCATCATTTGGAATTTATGGCCCGGAATCACGTGCAGATGGCTTTTATGGCGGCCGCTATACACCGGACTGCTCAAAGTCTCCCTCTTCATGCCACCAAGGCATTTATGGAGGAGGCAAAGCAAGAGTTTGACCGGATGAAGGGGCTGAAGGAGGAGCTTGAATTAAAGGTGACCAAGTTAGAGAAGGATCTAGAGAATGAGAAGGCGAGTTCCCTTTCATTGGCGGCTTCTTTGAGGTTGGCCGAGGACACAGCTCTAATGCATAAAGATAGTTATGTTACAACTTATCGGGAGGTGATGCGTCTGAGGGGGGAGTTGGACAGTGCTCGAGAGGATTATTCTGAGCTCCAAGGTCATCTTGTCGGCAGCGTGACTGCTGCTTACGAGAACTTGAAGGAGCAAGTTCGGGTCATTGCTCCCGAGGCCGATCTTACCCTTTTCAGTTTAGATAATGTTGTCAGAGACGGCAAGATTGTCCCTGATGACGAGGGTGATGATGACACTGATCCTCTTCCTGTGTCCTCTGCCAAAGTGTCGACTACCTCTGCTCCCCCAGTTGTACCTGATTCGGATTGCCAAGTTCTGAACCGGGAGGATGGGACTGTAGATGCCGTGCCTATTCAGACTTGTCCTCCTTCTCCTTGTCCTGATACTGCCAAAGATGCTTCTGATGTTTGTTGATCTTTTTCTGGGTTCTCATGTTTAGTTGGCCCGGCTTGTGGGTTCTTGAAACTTTATTTGCTGAAGTTTTCTGGTTGTTTTGTTTGGAAACCTTTTTGAAAAACAAAAAATAGCTCGTTACCCTTTTTTGATGGCCTCCGAGGCTTTAGAACTTTGTAGATCATATCAAGGTTTTTGATATTCTCTTCTATTTTCTGAGAATGTTGGTCCTTGCAATTTTTTATTTTTTGAATCGCCTCGTGCTTATCGCTTGGATCATCTGTATTTGTGTGGATCCGACTTGTTTTGTAGGTATTTTTGATTTCTTTGTGTTGATTCCCTTTATTTCTGGACCTTCGTTAGGTCTCTTTCAGGGATTACTTTGCTCGTAGGAGTCCGACTTCAATTAGGTCGGTCTCTTCTGAATTATAATTTTTCAGTAGCAGGAGTCCGATTTCGTTATGTCGGTCTCCTTTAAGTTATAGCGTAATCCTCTCTTTTGGATCTTTGTCAGATCTCCTTTAGGGACTTACTTGTATAACTTTTTACTGATAGGAGTCCGATTTGGTTATGTCGGTCTCCTTTAAGTTATTTCTCGTAGTCCTCTTTCTTGGATCTTTTGTTAGATCTCTTTCAGGGTCTACTTGTATAACTTTTTTAATGGTAGGAGTCCGATTTGGTTATGTCGGTCTCCTTTAAGTTATTTCTCGTAGTCCTCTTTCTTGGATCTTTTGTCAGATCTCTTTCAGGGTCTACTTGTATAACTTTTTAGTTTTGGGCTGACTTTGTTATGTCAAGCCCTTCTAAGTTAAAGTAATCCTCTTTAATAGGGTTGGCCAGACCTCTTTCCAGGGTTTACTTATAACTTGGGTTGACTTGGTCCAATTTCTGAATGCCGGCCAGTCTTTTAAGTTATTATATTAGCTATCCGTAAGACCTCGTCAGGTTCTTTTTTTTAGATTGCTTTCGATAACTTCTTACATTATTCTGTGTTCATCTTTGTCGATTTGTAGAAAATGGTTGGCATCTTTAGATCGTCCTTTCAGTGAATCGCGTTTTCACCTTTATCGGACGATTGTTTTTATCGTGGTCGCGTAGTGAATTTATTTTTCACTTTCTGTCGACCTGTTGCTTTATAATCGGACGATGAATACTTCAGATTAATGCGTCTTGGAATCGTGTAGAATATCTAAATAAGCTTTATTTCAAAGAAAAAATACAAATGTATATATGTGGGAATTTGGTGCACGAAATTGTGATCACTACTTTTCACAACTCAAATAATCCCTAGTAATGGCCCCAAAGACTTGGTGCTCAATACCATGGCATAAACACAAATTCGCACAACTAACCAGCAAGTGCACTGGGTCGTCCAAGTAATAAACCTTACGCGAGTAACGGTCGATCCCACGGAGATTGTTGGTATGAAGCAAGCTATGGTCACCTTGTAAATCTTAGTCAGGCAGACTCAAATGGTTATAGATGAAATATGAATAAAACATAAAGATAAAGATAGAGATACTTATGTATATCATTGGTGAGAGCTTCAGATAAGCGTATGAAGATGCTTTGTCCCTTCCGTCTCTCTGCTTTCCTACTGTCTTCATCCAATCCTTCTTACTCCTTTCCATGACAAGCTTATGCAAGGGTTTCACCGTTGTCAGTGGCTACCTCCCATCCTCTCAGTGGAAATGTTCAACGCACCCTGTCACGGCACGGCTATCCATCTGTCGGTTCTCAATCAAGCCGGAATAGAATCCAGTGATTCTTTTGCGTCTGTCACTAACGCCCCGCCCTCAGGAGTTTGAAGCACGTCACAGTCATTCAATCATTGAATCCAACTCAGAATACCACAGACAAGGTTAGACCTTCCAGATTCTCTTGAATGCCGCCATCAGTTCTTGCCTATACCACGAAGACTCTGATCTCACGGAATGGCTGGCTCGTTTGTCAGGCGAGCGCTCGGTTGTCAGGCGATCAACCATGCATCGTGTATCAGGAATCCAAGAGATATTCACCCAATCTAAGGTAGAACGGAGGTGGTTGTCAGTCACACGTTCATAGGTGAGAGTGATGATGAGTGTCACGGATCATCACATTCATCAAGTTGAAGAACAAGTGATATCTTGGAACAAGAACAAGCGGAATTGAATAGAAGAACAATAGTAATTGCATTAATACTCGAGGTACAGCAGAGCTCCACACCTTAATCTATGGTGTGTAGAAACTTCACCGTTGAAAATACATAAGAACAAGAGTGATCGTTGGCTTCGGTCCCAAAGAGGGAACCAGAAGAACCAAGATGAAAATACAATAGTAAAAGGTCCTATTTATAGGGAACTAGTAGCTTAAGAATTACAAAGATGAGTAAAAGACATAAAAATCCACTTCTGGGCCCACTTGGTGTGTGCTTGGGCTGAGAAATGAAGCATTTTCGTGTAGAGACTCTTCTTGGAGTTAAACGCCAGCTTTTGTGCCAGTTTGGGTGTTTAACTCCCACTTTGGTGCCAGTTCCGGCGTTTAACGCTGGGAATTCTGAAGGTGACTTTGAACGCCGGTTTGGGCCATCAAATCTTGAGAAAAGTATGGGCTATCATATATTGTTGGAAAGCCCAGGATGTCTACTTTCCAACGCCGTTGAGAGTGCGCCAATTGGGCTTCTGTAGCTCCAGAAAATCCACTTCGAGTGCAGGGAGGTCAGAATCTAACAGCATCTGCAGTCCTTTTCAGTCTCTGAATCAGATTTTTGCTCAGGTCCCTCAATTTCAGCCAGAAAATACCTGAAATCACAGAAAAACACACAAACTCATAGGAAAGTCCAGAAAAGTGAATTTTAACTAAAAACTAATAAAAATATACTAAAAACTAACTAAATCCTACTAAAAACATACTAAAAACAATGCCAAAAAGCGTATAAATTATCCGCTCATCACAACACCAAACTTAAATTGTTGCTTGTCCCCAAGTAACTGAAAATCAAATAAGATAAAAAGAAGAGAATATACTATAGACTCCAAATTATCAATGAAACTTAGCTCCAATTAGATGAGCGGGACTAGTAGCTTTTTGCCTCTGAACAGTTTTGGCATCTCACTTTATCCTTTGAAATTCAGAATGATTGGCTTCTCTAGGAACTCAGAGTCCAGATAGTGTTATTGATTCTCCTAGTTAAGTATGATGATTCTTGAACACAGCTACTTTATGAGTCTTGGCCGTGGCCCAAAGCACTATGTCTTCCAGTATTACCACCAGATACATACATGCCACAGACACATAACTGGGTGAACCTTTTCAGATTGTGACTCAGCTTTGCTAGAGTCCCCAATTAGAGGTGTCCAGGGTTCTTAAGCACACTCTTTTTGCCTTTGATCACAACTTTATTTCTTTCTTTTTCTTTCTTTTTTTTTCAATTTTTTTTGTATTCACTGCTTTTTCTTGCTTCAAGAATCATTTTTATGATTTTTCAGATTCTCAGTAACATGTTTCCTTTTTCATCATTCTTTCAAGAGCCAACAATTTTAACATTCATGAACAACAAATTCAAAAGACATATGCACTGTTCAAGCATACATTCAGAAAACAAAAAGTATTGTCACCACATCAAACTAATTAAGCTAGTTTTAAAGATGAAGTCGAAATCCTGTACTTCTTGTTCTTTTGTAATAAAAACAGTTTTCATTTAAGAAAGGTGATGGATTCATAGGACATTCATAACTTTAAGGCATAGACACTAAGACACTAATGATCATAAGACACAAACATGGACAAACATAAGCATAAATTTTCGAAAAACAGAAAAATAAAGAACAAGGAGATTAAAGAACGGGTCCACCTTAGTGATGGCGGCTTGTTCTTCCTTTTGAAGGTCTTATGGAGTGCTTGAGCTCCTCAATGTCTCTTCCTTGCCTTTGTTGCTTCTCTCTCATGATTCTTTGATCTTCTCTAATTTCATGGAGGAGGATGGAATGTTCTTGGTGCTCCACCCTTAGTTGTCCCATGTTGGAACTCAATTCTCTTAGGGAGGTGTTGATTTGCTCCCAATAGTTTTGTGGAGGAAAGTGCATCCCTTGAGGCATCTCAGGGATTTCATGATGAGTGGGGTCTCTTGTTTGCTCCATCCTTTTCTTAGTGATGGTCTTGAGGTCATGCCTTCTCAGTTGAACCGGCTTTCCTCTTGAATCTCTCTTCCATTGAATGCCCTCTTCACAAATGTCTGTGAGGACTTGGTCCAACCTTTGATGAAAGTTGACCCTTTTTGAGTTTGAAAGGGACCTCATGGATCACCTTCTTCATGGCCACAACTTCATAGAAGTGGTCTTGATGCACCCTTGAGATGAATCTCTCCATCTCCCATGACTCGGAGGTGAAAGCTTTTGCCTTCCCTTTCCTCTTTCTAGAGGTTTCTCCGGCCTTGGATGCCATAAATGGTTATGGAAAAACAAAAAGCAATGCTTTTACCACACCAAACTTAAAAGGTTTGCTCGTCCTCGAGCAAAAGAAGAAAGAATAGAGGAGAAGAAGAAGAAAATGGAGGAGATGGAGGAGGTTGTGTGGTTCGGCCAAAAGGGGGAAGAAGTAGTGTTTAGGGTGTGTGAAAATGAAGGAGTGAAGATGGGTTTATATAGGGGTGAAGGGAGGGGTAGGGTTCGGCCATTATGGGTGGGTTTGGGAGGGAAAGTGGTTTGAATTTGAATGGTGAGGTAGGTGGGGTTTTATGAAGGATGGATGTGAGTGGTGAAGAGAAAGATGGGATTTGATAGGTGAAGGGTTTTTGGGGAAGAGGTGTTGAGGTGATTGGTGAATGGGTGAAGAAGAAGAGAGAGGGTGGTGGGGTAGGTGGGGATCCTGTGGGGTCCACAGATCCTGAGGTGTCAAGGAAAAGTCATCCCTGCACCAAATGGCATGCAAAAATGCGTTTTGAGCCAATTCTGGCGTTAAACGCCGGGCTGGTGCCCATTTCTGGCGTTTAACGCCAAGTGCTTGCCCATATCTAGCGTTTAACGCCAGTCTGGTGCCCCTTTCTGGCGTTAAACGCCCAGAATGGTGCCAGACTGGGCGTTAAACGCCCATCTGCTAGCCTTACTGGCGTTTAAACGCCAGTAGGTTCTTCCTCCAGGGTGTGCTGTTTTTCTTCCTGTTTTTCATTCTGTTTTTGCTTTTTCAATTGATTTTGTGACTTCTCATGATCATCAACCTACAGAAAACATAGAATAACAAAGGAAAATAGATAAAATATAACATTGGTTTGCCTCCCAACAAGCGCTTCTTTAATGTCAGTAGCTTGACAGAGGGCTCTCATGGAGCCTCACAGATACTCAGAGCAATGTTGGAACCTCCCAACACCAAACTTAGAGTTTGAATGTGGGGGTTCAACACCAAACTTAGAGTTTGGTTGTGGCCTCCCAACACCAAACTTAGAGTTTGACTGTGGGGGCTCTGTTTGGCTCTGATTTGAGAGAAGCTCTTCATGCTTCCTCTCCATGGTGACAGAGGGATATCCTTGAGCCTTAAACACAAAGGATTCTTCATTCACTTGAATGATCAGTTCACCTCTATCAACATCAATCACAGCCTTAGCTGTGGCTAGGAAGGGTCTGCCAAGGATGACGGATTCATCCATGCATTTCCCAGTCTCTAGGACTATGAAATCAGCAGGGATGTAATGGTCTTCAATCTTCACCAGAACATCCTCTACAAGTCCATAGGCTTGTTTCTTTGAATTATCTGCCATCTCTAGTGAGATTCTTGCAGCTTGTACCTCAGAGATCCCTAGCTTCTCCATTACAGAGAGAGGCATGAGGTTTACACTTGACCCTCAGTCACACAGAGCCTTCTTGAAGGTCATGGTGCCTATGGTGCAAGGTAGTGAAAACTTCCCAGGATCTTGTCTCTTTTGAGGTAATTTCTGCCTAGACAAGTCATCCAGTTCTTTGGTGAGCAAAGGGGGTTCCTTCTCCCAAGTCTCATTACCAAACAACTTGTCATTTAGCTTCATGATTGCTCCAAGGTATTTAGCAACTTGCTCTTCAGTGACATACTCATCCTCTTCAGAGGAAGAATACTCATCAGAGCTCATGAATGGCAGAAGTAAATCCAATGGAATCTCTATGAGCTCAGTGTGAGCCTCAGATTCCCATGGTTCCTCATTAGGGAACTCATTGGAGGTCAGTGCACGCCCATTGAGGTCTTCCTCAGTGGCGTTCACTTCCTCTCCTTCCTCTCCAAATTCGGCCATATTGATGGCCTTGCACTCTCCTTTTGGATTTTCTTCTGTATTACTTGGAAGAGTACTAGGAGGGAGTTCAGTAATTTTCTTGCTCAGCTGTCCCACTTGTGCCTCCAAATTCCTAATGGAGGACCTTGTTTCAGTCATGAAACTTTGAGTGGTTTTGATTAGATCAGAGACCATGGTTGCTAAGTCAGAGTGGTTCTGCTTAGAATTCTCTGTCTGTTGCTGAGAAGATGATGGAAAAGGCTTGCCATTGCTAAACCTGTTTCTTCCACCATTATTGTTGTTGAAACCTTGTTGAGGTCTCTGTTGATCTTTCCATGAGAGATTTGGGTGATTTCTCCATGAAGAATTATAGGTGTTTCCATAGGGTTCTCCTATGTAATTCACCTCTTCCATTGAAGGGTTCTCAGGATCATAAGCTTCTTCTTTAGATGAAGCATCCTTAGTACTGCTTGGTGCTCTTTGCATTCCAGACAGACTTTGAGAAATCAAATTGACTTGCTGAGTCAATATTTTTTTCTGAGCCAGAATGGCATTCAGAGTATCAATCTCAAGAACTCCTTTCTTCTGATTAGTCCCATTGTTCACAGGATTCCTTTCAGAAGTGTACATGAGTTGGTTATTTGCAACCATTTCAATTAGTTCTTGAGCTTCTGCAGGCGTCTTCTTCAGATGAAGAGATCCTCCAGCAGAGCTATCCAAAGACATCTTGGATAGTTCAGACAGACCATCATAGAAAATACCTATGATGCTCCATTCAGAAAGCATGTCAGAAAGACATTTTCTGATCAATTGTTTGTATCTTTCCCAAGCTTCATAGAGGGATTCACCTTCCTTCTGTCTGAAGGTTTGGACTTCCACTCTAAGCTTACTCAATTTTTGAGGTGGAAAGAACTTTGCCAAGAAGGCATTGACTAGCTTTTCCCAATAGTTCAGGCTGTCTTTAGGTTGTAAGTCCAACCATATTCTAGCTCTGTCTCTTACAGCAAAAGGGAATAGCATAAGTCTGTAGACCTCAGGGTCAACCCCATTAGTCTTGACAGTGACACAGATTTGCAAGAATTCAGCTAAGAACTGATGAGGATCTTCTAATGGAAGTCCATGAAACTTGCAATTCTGTTGCATTAGAGAAACTTATTGAGGTTTAAGCTCAAAGTTGTTTGCTCCAATGTCAGGGATAGAGATGCTTCTCCCATAGAAGTCGGGAGTAGGTGCAGTAAAGTCACCCAGCACCTTCCTTGCATTGTTGGCATTGTTGTTGTTTTCGGCTGCCATGGGTTCTTCTTCTTTGAAGATTTCTGTTAAGTCCTCTACAGAGAGTTGTGCCTTAGCTTCTCTTAGCTTTCGCTTCAAGGTCCTTTCAGGTTCAGGGTCAGCTTCAACAAAAATGCCTTTGTCCTTGTTCCTGCTCATATGAAAGAGAAGAGAACAAGAAAATATGGAATCCTCTATGTCACAGTATAGAGATTCCTTGAGGTGTCAGAGAAGAGGAAAATCAGAAGGAAGAGGTAGAAGAATTCGAACTTAATCAGATAGAGTTCGAATTGTGCATTGAGGAGGAGTGGTACTCCATAAATAGAAGGATGTGAGAAGAGAGGAAGAAATTTTCGAAAATTAAGTGAAAGATTTTGAAAATATTTTGAAAAACTTTAATTGATTTTCGAAAACCAAGAGTGGGAAAGAAATCAAGTAATTTTTGAAAAAGATTTTGAAATTAGAATTTAAAAAGATATGATTGAAAACTATTTTGAAAAAGATGTGATTAAAAAGATTTGATTGAAAAGTTATGGTTTTTTAAAAAGATATGATTGAAAAGATATGATTTGAAAATTTTTTTTAAAAAGATTTGATTTTAAAAATTAATGACTTGGCTAACAAGAAAAGATATGATT
The DNA here is from genome assembly GCF_014773155.1 of Arachis stenosperma. NCBI lineage: Eukaryota > Viridiplantae > Streptophyta > Magnoliopsida > Fabales > Fabaceae > Arachis > Arachis stenosperma. The sequence continues at coordinate 38,499,855 of NC_080383.1, read as the reverse complement.
CAAACATTAAACCTTTCTCAACAGAAAAGGCAACATACTTGAATTGTTCAATCAAATTATTAATTGTTAGCAAGTATCTTTGAAAAAGAAAAAAAAAATTGATTTTGAAAAAGATTTGATTGAAAAGATTTGATTTGAAAAAGATTTGATTTTGAAAAACTTTGAAAACTTAAAAAAAAATTGATTCGAAAACAAAATCCTCCCTCTTGTGCCATCCTGGCGTTAAACGCCCAGAATGGTGCACATTCTGGCGTTTAACGCCCAATGCACTACCTTTTTGGGCGTTAAACGCCCAACCAGGCACCCTGGCTGGCGTTTAAACGCCAGTCTGTCCTTCTTCACTGGGCGTTTTGAACGCCCAGCTTTTTCTGTTTAATTCCTCTGCTGCATGTTCTGAATCTTCAGTTCCCTGTACTATTGACTTGAAAATAGAACCAAGATCATATAAACAATGCATGCAAGACACCAAACTTAAAATAAGACACTAGACTCAAACAAGAAACATAAAATATTTTTTGGTTTTTATGATTTTTATAATTTTTTTGATTTTTTGAAAATTAAGTGAAAAAGAAAATAAAGGTATCAAAAATCTTAATGAGAATTCCAGGAATCATGCAATGTTAGTCTAAAGCTTTAGTCTAAAGGAATTAGACATGGCTAGCCAAGCTTCAGCAGGTCATTGCATTCAAGAGCTAAATTGATGAGAATCAATCAGCTTTGGTGATGATAAGAACATCACCTTGAAACACTAGAATTCATTCTTAAGAACTCTGAAAAATACCTAATCTAAGCAACAAGATGAACCGTCAGTTGTCCATCTTTATCTTTATGTTTTATTCATATTTCATCTATAACCATTTGAGTCTGCCTGACTAAGATTTACAAGGTGACCATAGCTTGCTTCATACCAACAATCTCCCCGGCAACGACGCCAAAAACTTGGTGCACGAAATTGTGATCACTACTTTTCACAACTCAAATAATCCCTAGTAATGGCCCCAAAGACTTGGTGCTCAATACCATGGCATAAACACAACTTCGCACAACTAACCAGCAAGTGCACTGGGTCGTCCAAGTAATAAACCTTACGTGAGTAAGGGTCGATCCCACGGAGATTGTTGGTATGAAGCAAGCTATGGTCATCGTGTAAATCTTAGTCAGGCAGACTCAAATGGTTATAGATGAAATATGAATAAAACATAAAGATAAAGATAGAGATACTTATGTATATCATTGGTGAGAGCTTCAGATAAGCGTATGAAGATGCTTTGTCCCTTCCGTCTCTCTGCTTTCCTACTGTCTTCATCCAATCCTTCTTACTCCTTTCCATGGCAAGCTTTTGCAAGGGTTTCACCGTTGTCAGTGGCTACCTCCCATCCTCTCAGTGGAAATGTTCAACGCACCCTGTCACGGCACGGCTATCCATCTGTCGGTTCTTAATCAGGCCAGAATAGAATCCAGTGATTCTTTTGCGTCTATCACTAACGCCCCGCCCTCAGGAGTTTGAAGCACGTCACAGTCATTCAATCATTGAATCCTACTCAGAATACCACAGACAAGGTTAGACCTTCCGGATTCTCTTGAATGCCGCCATCAGTTCTTGCCTATACCACGAAGACTCTGATCTCACGGAATGGCTGGCTCGTTTGTCAGGCGAGCGCTCGGTTGTCAGGCGATCAACCATGCATCGTGTATCAGGAATCCAAGAGATATTCACCCAATCTAAGGTAGAACGGAGGTGGTTGTCAGTCACACGTTCATAGGTGAGAATGATGATGAGTGTCACGGATCATCACATTGATCAAGTTGAAGAACAAGTGATATCTTGGAACAAGAACAAGCGGAATTGAATAGAAGAACAATAGTAATTGCATTAACACTCGAGGTACAGCAGAGCTCCACACCTTAATCTATGGTGTGTAGAAACTCCACCATTGAAAATACATAAGAACAAGAGTGATTATTGGCTTCGGTCCCAAAGATGGAACCAAAAGAACCAAGATGAAAATACAATAGTAAAAGGTCCTATTTATAGGGAACTAGTAGCTTAAGAATTACAAAGATGAGTAAAAGACATAAAAATCCACTTCCGGGCCCACTTGGTGTGTGCTTGTGCTGAGCAATGAAACATTTTCGTGTAGAGACTCTTCTTGGAGTTAAACGCCAGCTTTTGTGCCAGTTTGGGCATTTAACTCCCACTTTGGTGCCAGTTCCGGCGTTTAACGTTGGGAATTCTGAAGGTGACTTTGAACGCCGGTTTGGGCCATCAAATCTTGGGCAAAGTATGGACTATCATATATTGCTGGAAAGCCCAGGATGTCTACTTTCTAACGTCGTTGAGAGCGCGCCAATTGGGCTTCTGTAGCTCCAGAAAATTCACTTCGAGTGCAGGGAGGTCAGAATCCAACAGCATCTGCAGTCCTTTTCAGTCTCTAAATCAGATTTTTGCTCAGGTCCCTCAATTTCAGCCAGAAAATACCTGAAATCACAGAAAAACACACAAACTCATAGTAAAGTCCAGAAAAGTGAATTTTAACTAAAAACTAATAAAAATATACTAAAAACTAACTAAATCCTACTAAAAACATACTAAAAACAATGCCAAAAAGCGTATAAATTATCCGCTCATCAGAATTCCCTTGTTCCTAGATCTCAACATGGTGCCTCATTAAAAAACCTTTTCAGGAAAAAGAGCGCATCCACTTAGTGAGATCCTTTTACCTTTCCTAACTGTAGTACCTTCTTAGGTTGCAGGCGTGCCATGATCGAGGAAGCTCCCTTCCATCCAGCTCGGACAGTCTGTAGTAGCCCTTCCCGAGTACTTCAATGACTCGGTAAGGTCCTTTCCAGTTTGCTGCCAGTTTTCCTTCTCCGGGTCGAGTTGTTCCAATATCATTTCTGATTAGGATAAGATCATTCTCTGCGAAACTTCTCGGTACTACCTTTTGATTGTATCTGGAGGCCATTCGTCGCTTTAGAGCTTCTTTCCTGATCCGAGCTCTTTCTTGGATTTCGGGTAACAAGTCGAGCTCTTCTCTCTGAAGTTGGGAGTTTGCTTGTTCATTGTAGTGGACTACTCGGGGAGATCCTTCTTCGATTTCTATTGGAATCATTGCCTCCACTCCGTATGCTAGTCGGAATGGTGATTCGTTTGTAGTGGAATGAGGTGTTGTTCGATACGCCCATAGGACTTGTGGAAGTTCCTCGGCCCAGGCTCCCTTTGCTTCTTGTAGCCTCCACTTTAGTCCGGCCAATATGACTTTGTTGGCCGCTTCGGCTTGTCCATTGGCTTGGGGATGTTCGACGGAGGTGAACTGGTGTTTTATGTTCAAGTCGGCCACCAATTTTTTGAAGCCTGCCTCTGTGAACTGGGTACCGTTGTCCGTGGTGATGGAATATGGTACTCCGAACCTGGTAATGATGTTCCTATATAGGAATTTTCGACTTCTTTGAGCGGTGGCGTTGGCCAGGGGTTCTGCCTCGATCCATTTTGTGAAATAGTCTACTCCTACTATGAGGAATTTTACTTGTCCCGATCCCTGTGGGAAGGGTCCGAGAAGGTCGAGTCCCCATTTCGCAAATGGCCAGGGTGAGGTTACACTGATAAGCTTTTCTGGTGGGGCAATGTGAAAGTTGGCATGTTTCTGGCATGGTGGACATGTCCTTACAAATTCTGCAGCCTCCTTTTGTAGGGTTGGCCAATAGAATCCCGCCCGGAGTATCTTTTTAGCGAGAGCTTGCGCTCCGAGATGATTTCCACAGATGCCGCTGTGTACTTCCTCCAAGACTTCCTTTGTGTTGGAAGTTGGTACGCATTTTAGTAAAGGTGTTGATATTCCTCTTTTGTACAATGTAGTACTGTGCCTCCCTTTTCAGCCTCTTTGCCTCTTTTTCATCTGTAGGGAGTTCTTCTGTTTTGAGGTAATTTATTATGGGGGTTAGTGCACGAAATTGTGATTCATTCTTTTCACTTCAACAATCCCAGGTAATGGCTCCAAAAACTTGGTGTCAATGCCATGGTTCACAACTTCGCACAACTAACCAGCAAGTGCACTGGGTCATCCAAGTAATACCTTACGTGAGTAAGGGTCGATCCCACGGAGATTGTTGGTATGAAGCAAACTATGGTCATCTTGTAAATCTCAGTCAGGCTTATCTATGTGGTTATGGGAGATTAGATAATTAAAAGATAAATAAAATAGGATAGAAATACTTATGTAATTCAATGGTGGGAATTTCAGATAGGCGTATGAAGATGCTGTGCTCCTCTTGAATCTCTGCTTTCCTGCTGCTTTCATCCAATTCTTCTTACTCCTTTCCATGGCAAGCTGTTTGTAGGGCATCACCATTGTCAATGGCTACATCCCATCCTCTCAGTGAAAAAGGTCCAAATGCTCTGTCACGGCACGGCTAATCATCTGTCGGTTCTCAATCAGGTTGGAATAGAATCCCTTGATTCTTTTGCGTTTGTCATCACGCCCAGCCTTCAGGAGTTTGAAGCTCGTCACAGTCATTCAATCCAAGAATCCTACTCGGAATACCATAGTCAAGGTTTAGACTTTCCGGATCCTCATGAATGCCGCCATCTATCTAGCTTATACCACGAAGATTCTGTTGGGGAATCTAAGAGATATGCGCTCGGCCTAAGGTAGAACGGAAGTGGTTGTCAGTCACGCGCGTTCATAGGTGAGAATGATGATGAGTGTCACGGATCATCACATTCATCAAGTTGAAGTGCAACGTATATCTTGGAATAGGAATAAATGGAATTGAATAGGATATAATAGTAATTGCATTGAAACTTGAGGTACAGCAGAGCTCCACACCCTTAATCTATGGTGTGTAGAAACTCCACCGTTGAAAATACATAAGTGAGAGGTTCAGGCATGGCCGAATGGCCAGCCCCCATGATCTGAGAACTAATCGTCCCAAGATGTCTAATACACTAGTAAAAAGTCCTATTTATAATAAACTAGCTACTAGGGTTTACATGAGTAAGTAATTGATGCATAAATCCACTTCCGGGGCCCACTTGGTGTATGTTTGGGCTGAGCTTGGTCTATCCACGAGCTAAGGCTTTTCTTGGAGTTGAACTCCAAGATATAACGTGTTTTGGGCGTTCAACTCCGGATCATGACGTGTTTCTGGCGTTTAACTCCAGACAGCAGCATGTACTTGGCGTTCAACGCCAAGTTACGTCGTCAATTTCCGAATAAAGTGTGGACTATTATATATTTCTAGAAAGCTCTGGATGTCTACTTTCCAACGCCGTTGAGAGTGCACCATTTGGAGTTCTGTAGCTCCAGAAAATTTATTTTGAGTGCAGGGAGGTCAGATTCCAACAGCATCAGCAGTCCTTTTGTCAGCCCTTTTCAGAGTTTTGCTCAAGTCCCTCAATTTCAGCCAAAAATTACCTGAAATCACAGAAAAACACACAAACTCCTAGTAAAGTCCAGAAATGTGAATTTAACATAAAAACTAATGAAAACATCCCTAAAAGTAACTAGATCATACCAAAAACTACCTAAAAACAATGACAAAAAGCGTATAAATTATCCGCTCATCAGGGGTCATCCATCCTTGATCCCGGCCTATTATGGCTAGGATTCTTTCTTCTTCTGCTATTGACGGGTTCTGTAATACCTCCTGGATGAGGCTTCTGTTGTTGTCCCCTGGTTTGGTGCTGGCTAATTTTGAAAGGGCGTCAGCTCGGGCATTTTGCTCACGAGGTATGTGGTGGATTCTATACTCCCCGAGTTGTCCGAGCTGTTCTTTGGTTTTATCCAAGTATTTTTTCATGGTCGGATCTTTGGCTTGGTAGCTTCCTGCTATTTGTGAGGTGATGACTTGTGAGTCACTGTAGATGTTGAGTTTTCGAGCTCCCACCTCCCTGGCCAGCTTCAGACCGGCTAATAGTGCTTCGTATTCTGCCTGGTTGTTTGAGGCCGAGAATCCGAATTTAAGGGAGAGCTCAAGTTGAGTTCCTTGGTTACTCTCAACTATCACACCCGCACCACTTCCTGTTTTATTCGAGGATCCGTCTACATATATGTTCCATTCTAGGGGAATTTTCGGGATGTCTGTAAATTCTGCGATGAAGTCGGCCAGGTGTTGTGATTTGATCACCGTACGCGCCTCGTATTGGAGATCGAATTCGGATAACTCGATTGCCCATTGTAGGATTCTTCCTGCTAGATCTATTTTCTGCAATATTCCTTTTATGGGTTGGTTGGTTCGAACTTTAATGGTATGTGCTTGGAAATACGGGCGAAGCCGCCGGGATGTGAGGATCAGAGCGTAGGCAAACTTTTCTATTTTCTGGTAGTTCAGTTCGGATCCCTGTAGCGCTTTGCTAATGAAGTAGACGGGTTTTTGCCCATGCTCATCTTCTCTGACTAGTGCTGAGGCTATTGCTTGGCTCCCTACTGCGAGATATAATATGAGCGGTTCTCCTTCTCGTGGCCGAGATAGGATGGGTGGCCGTCCTAAGAACTCCTTGAAGTCTAGGAAGGCTTGCTCACATTCTGTTGTCCATTCAAATTGTTTTCCCTTTCTTAAAGTAGCATAGAAGGGAAGAGATCTTATCGCAGCTCCTGCTAAAAATCGGGATAGAGCGGCCAACCTTCCGTTGAGTTGTTGTACTTCTTTGATACAGGTTGGGCTCTTCATGTTGAGTATGGCTCGACACTTGTCTGGATTTGCTTCAATCCCCCTTTGTGTGAGCATGAAGCCCAAGAATTTGCCGGCTTCTACTGCGAAGGTGCATTTTGCAGGATTGAGTCGCATGTTATGTTTCCTGATAGTAGAAAACACTTGAGTCAGGTCGGATAACAATGTATCTTCGCTTTGTGTCTTTATCAACATATCGTCTACATAAACTTCCATGATTTTTCCGATATGATCTGCGAAAACTTTATTCATTAGCCTTTGATAAGTAGCTCCTGCGTTCTTGAGACCAAAAGGCATCACGATGTAATAGTAGTTTGCTTTTGGTGTTAGGAACGAGGTTTTTTCTTGATCTGGTGGATACATGGGGATTTGGTTGTACCCTGAATATGCATCCATGAATGAGAGATACTTATATCCTAATGAAGCATCCACTAGAGCATCGATGCTTGGGAGTGGATAGGGGTCTTTTGGGCAGGCTTTGTTGAGGTCGGTGTAGTCGGTGCACATTCGCCACTTCCCATTTGACTTTTTCACCAAGACGACGTTTGCTAGCCATAGTGGATATTTGACTTCCCTTATGAATCCGGCTTCAAGTAGTGCTTGTATTTGTTCTTCTACAGCCTGAGCTCGTTCGGGTCCGAGTTTTCTTCGTCTTTGTTGTACTGGTCGGGATCCCGGATAAACTGCCAATTTGTGGCTCATTAACTCGGGATCAATACCTGGCATGTCGGCAGCTTTCCATGCGAAGAGATCAACATTATCTCGTAGGAACCGTATTAGTGATTCTTTTATGTCTCCTTTCAGGATCGTGCCAATATTAGTTGTTTTATCCGAGGTGTCTCCGATCTGGATTCTTTCTACTTCTCCTTCGGGTTGTGGTCGGAATTCGTCTCGCCTCTGAACTCCACCGAGCTCGATTGTGTGGAACTCTCCTCCTTCACCTCGGAGGTTTAGGCTTTCGTTGTAACAGCGGCGTGCCATTTTTTGATCTGCCTTTATTGTAGCTATCCCTTCTGCAGTTGGAAATTTCATACATAGATGTGGGGTAGAAACTATTGCGCCGAGTTGATTTAACGTTGTCCGACCTATTAAGGCATTGTAGGCTGAGCTTACGTCGACCACGATGTAATCTATCCTGAGTGTTCGAGACTGGTTCCCCTTTTCGAAGGTTGTATGCAGCGATACGTATCCCAACGGTTGAACCGGGGCATCTCCTAGTCCGAACAGGCTGTTCGGGTATGCTCTTAGCTCTTTTTCGTCTAGGCCGAGTTTGTCGAAGGCAGTTTTGAATAAGATGTCTGCAGAGCTTCCCTAGTCAATTAATGTACGGTGAAGGTTGGCGTTTGCCAGTATGATCGTAATGACCATGGGGTCGTCGTGTCCCGAGATGATTCTGGATGCGTCTTCTTTGGTAAACGTGATTGCTGGGATGTCTGGGACTTCCTTTTTTCCTTCGACGTGGTATACTTCTTTGAGATGTCGCTTTCGGGATGATTTGGAGATTCCTCCTCCAGCAAATCCGCCGTGTATTATATGAACATGTCTTTCCGGTGTGCGAGGTGATCGTTCAGATCGTCCAACATCCTCATCCCTTCTTCTTTTTCTTGGTTCTTCATCCCGATTGGCCAAAAATCGATCTAGCTTTCCTTCCCTTACTAGTTTTTCTATGACGTTTTTCAAGTCGAAGCATTCATTGGTGGAATGCCCTCGAAGTCGGTGATACTCACAATATTCGTTCCAATTTCCTCCTCCTCTTTTGCCTTTAAGTGGCCGAGCTGGAGGGATTTTCTCTATATGGCAGACTTCTTTGTAAACATCTACCAAGGATACCCTAAGAGGAGTATAGTTATGATATTTTTTGATTTTCTCTCCGGAGCGATCTTCCTTTTTCTTAGATTCTTTATCTCGGTAGGTAGAGCCGATCCTTGAGGCTTCGACAAGTCGAGAGTTTTCCTCCATGTTGATGTATTTTTGTGCCCATTCTTGTACCTCGTCTAAGGATGTAGGGTATCTCTTTGATATAGATTGGCTAAATGGTCCTTCTCGTAGGCCATTTATAAGGCCCATAATGGCAGCCTCTGTTGGTAGACTCTGTATGTCCATGCATGTTTTGTTGAATCTTTCCATGTAGTTGCGAAGGCTCTCCCGATCTCCCTGCTTGATCCCCAGTAGGCTAGGTGCGTGTTTGGCTTTGTCCTTTTGTATGGAGAATCGGGCCAGGAACTTCTTGGCCAGATCGTCAAAACTCGAGATGGATTTTGGAGGTAGGTTGTCAAACCATTTAATGGCTGTCTTTGTGAGAGTTGTTGGAAAGGCTTTGCAGCGGACTGCATCTGAGGCATCTGTGAGGTACATTCTACTTCTAAAGTTGCTGAGATGATGGTTGGGGTCCGAGGTGCCGTCATATAGAGTCATATCCAGAAGCTTGAAATCTTTTGGAATTTTGGTCTTCATAATTTTTCTGGTGAATGGATCTTGATCTTTCTGAGAGCTATCTTCTGCGGACGATCGAGTAGCTTTAATTTTAAGATCGGCTTCGAGTTTTACAAGCTTATCTTCCAGTTCTCTGCGCCGCCTTATTTCTCGGCGTAGATCTTCTTCCTTTTCACGTCGATGTTGGGCTTCTTTCTCGAGTTGCTCCAATCGATTTTGAAGTGCTTCTATTACTCCTGGATTTGATGAATTTTTGTCTCCATTGGTTTCTGGAGTATCTTTGAGTATTGTGTCCGCGTTTTTATGTGGCATTTTGTCTTCCAAACCTAAATCATGGTCATTGTCATGGTCATCCGCCATGTCAATGGGACGACTTTCAGGATCCCCAGCGACGGTGCCAATGTTTCGAGGGTTACCTGAAACTGTAGGTCGATCTCGGACGAGATCTTCTGTACTGGTCGGAGCCGACGTGTCTGGCAGGTGTACGGCGACCGGAGCTGGTGTGCCCGACTTGTTGGACTTAGTGATGGTGCTGATCCTTCGTCCCCGGAGGGTGGAGGGTACCTGCAAGAGACTCCGATGCTTAAGTTAGCAAGGGTATTAAGCAGGTATTTGAGTAGAATCAGAGTATGAGTTATACCTGGGTGCTCCAGTGTATTTATAACGGTGAGATGTGGCCTCCTGCGGATAAGATAAGTTAGTTATCTTATCTTTTTATCTTATCTATAAGTGAGGTCATCTTTATGGGAACCGCCTTTATCTCTATGGGCTTGGGCTGCCCTTGGATTTGGGGTGCATTCCCCTATTTGGACCCTTTGTTTGGGCTTTTCTGTGATGTGGCCGAGCTCTTTGAGAAGAGGTCGGGTTGTCCTGACCTGAAGAGGTCGGTCGCTTTGCCTGTAGAACATCCCGGCTCGGACAGCACGGCCCAGGGTATGAACACATTGTGAGCTAATTCTTTGGGTTCGGGTTCATACTTTGATCATGGTTCTTAGTGATCCATGCATTAGCATAGAACTCTTGAACCATTAAGATTCTGACTTGTTGGATGGGGTTGGTGAGAGCTTCCCAACCTCTTCTCCAAATCTCTTGTCGGATCTCCGGATATTCGCTCTTTTTGAGCTTGAAAGGGACCTCGGAGATCACCTTCTTCTTGGCCACAACTTCATAGAAGTGATCTTGATGGACCTTTGAGATGAATCTCTCCATCTCCCATGACTCGGAGGTGGAAACAATTGCCTTCCCTTTCCTCTTTCTAGAGGTTTCTCCGGCCTTAGGTGCCATTAATGGTTATGGAAAAAACAAAAAATAACGCTTTTTCCACACCAAACTTAAAAGGTTTGCTCGTCCTCGAGCAAAAGAAGAAAGAAAGGAATAGAAGAAGAAGAAATGGAGGAGATGGAGGTGGAGGAGTGGTTCACCCAAGGGGGGTTTGGAGTGTTTGTGATGTGTGAAAATGAAGGAGTAAGGAGGGGTATATATAGGGTAAGGAGGAGAGGGAATCCGTGTGATAGGGGTTGGGTTTGGGAGGGAAATGGTTTGAATTTAAGTGGGTGGGAGTACGTGGTTTGTATGATGGAAAATAGTGAATGGATGTGAGTGGTGAAGAGGTTATCGGGAATAGGGTAGGATTTGATAGGTGAATGGTGTTTGGGGAAGGGTGTTATGGAAAGGTGTGAAGAGGAGTGAGAATGAGTTGGGGTAGGTAGGGATCCTGTGGGGTCCACAGATCCTCAGGTGTCAAGAATTTCTCATCCCTGCACCTTTCTGGCATTTAAACGCCCTCTGTGTGGCATTTCTAGCATTGAACGCTAGGCTGTTGCCCATTTCTGGCGTTAAAAGCCAGTCTGGCTACCAGTTCTGGTGTTTAACGCCCAAAATGCTGCTAGACTGGGCGTTAAACACCCATTATGCTACCCTTACTGGCGTTTAATGCCAGCCAGACATCAGACACCCTTTTCTGGTGTTAAACGCCAGTCTGTGTGCCATTTCTGGCATTTAACACACAGAATGGTGCCAGACTGGGCGTTAAACGCCCACTTTGCTAGCCTTACTGGCATTTGAACGCCAGTAAGCTCGTCCTCCAGGGTGTGCTATTTTTGATGCTATTTTTTATTCTTGCTTTAATTCTACAGCTGGTTTTGTGACTTCATATGATCATCAACCTAAAGAAGACATAGACTAACACTAGAAAATAAAAATAAAAAAGTAATTAATATAGATAAATAAGATTGGATTGCCTCCCAATAAGCGCTTTTTTAATGTCAATAGCTTGACAGTGAGCTCTTATAGAGCTTCACAGATGCTCAGAGCATGATTATGGTCTCCCAACACCAAACTTAGAGTTTGAGTGTGGGGGCTCTGCTTGACTCTGTATTGAGAGAAGCTTTTCATGCTTCCTCTCCATGGTTACAGAGGAAGATCATTGAGCCTTGAACACAAGGTAGTCCTCATTCAGTTGCAGGACTAACTCTCATCTGTCCACATCAATCATAGCTTTTGCTGTGACTAGGAAGGGTCTTCCAAGGATGATAGATTCATCCTCATCCTTCCCAGTGTCTAGGATTATGAAGTCAGCAGGGATATAAATGCCTTCAACTTTTACCAAGACATCCTCTACAAGTCCATAAACCTATTTCATTGATTTATCTATCATCTCTAGTGAGATTCTTGCAGCTTGTACCTCAAAGATCCCTAGTTTCTCCATTACAGAGAGTGGCATGAGGTTGATACCTGACCCCAGGTCACACAGAGCCTTTTCAAAGGTCATGGTGCCTATGGTAAAAGGTATTAAGAACTTTTCGGGATCCAGTTTCTTTTGAGGCAATGTCTGTTGAATCCATGTATTTAATTCATTGATGAGCAATGGAGGTTCATCCTCCCAAGTCTCATTACCAAATAACTTGGTATTTAGCTTCATGATTGCTCTTAGATACTGAGCAACTTGCTCTTCAACAGTGTCTTCGTCCTCTTCAGAGGAAGAATCAGAGCTTATGAATGACAATAGTAAGTTAAGTGGAATCTCTATGGTCTCTGTATGAGCCTCAGATTCTTTTGGTTCCTCAATAGGGAACTCCTTATTGGTCAGTGGACGTCCCTTGAGGTCTTCCTCATTGCCTTTTCACTCTCTCCAGGTTTGGCCATTTTGGTTATAGTTATGGCCTTGCACTCTGTTTTAGGATTCTCTTCTGTATTACTTGGGAGAGTACTAGGAGGAGTTTCAGTAACTCTTTTACTCAGCTAACCCACTTGTGCCTCCAAATTTCTGATGGAAGACCTTGTTTCATTCATGAAACTGAGAGTGGCCTTAGATAGATCAGAGACTATGGTTACTAAGCCAGAGAGGCTCTGCTCAGAATTCTCTGTCTGTTGCTGAAAAGATAAGGAAAAAGGCTTGCTATTGCCAAACCTATTTCTCCCACCGTTATTCTTGTTGAGGCCTTGTTGAGGCTTCTATTGATCCTTCCATGAAAAATTTGGATGATTTCTCCATGAAGGATTATAGGTATTTCCATAGGATTCTCCCATGTAATTCACCTCTTCCATTGCAAGATTCTCAGGGTCATAAGCTTCTCCTTCAGAGGAGGCTTCTTTAGCACTGCCGGATGCAGCTTGTAATCCAGTCAGATTCTGAGAAATCATATTGACTTGCTGAGTGAATATCTTGTTCTGAGCCAATATGACATTCAGAGTCAATCTCAAGAACTTCTTTCTTCTGAGTCATCCCATTATTCATAGGATTTCTTTTAGAAGTGTACATGAACTGGTTATTTGCAACCATCTCAATGAGTTCCTGGGATTCTGCAGGGGTTTTCAGATAAAGAGATGCACCAGCAGAATGGTCCAATGACATCTTAGACAATTCAGACAGACCATTATAGAATATGCATATGATGCTCCATTCTGGAAGCATGTCAGAAGGACACCTTTTGGTTAATTGCTTGTATCTTTTCCAAGCTTCATAGAGGGATTCACCTTCTTTCTGTTTGAAAGTTTGGACTTCCACTATAAGCTTGTTCATCTTTTGCGGTAGAAAGAATTTGGTCAAGAAAGCATTGACCAACTTGTCCAAAGAGTTTAGGCTTTCTCTAGGTTGTGAGTCCAACCATATCCTAGCTCTGTCTCTTACAGCAAAGGGGAAAAGCATAAGTCTGTAGACCTTGGGATCAACCCCATTGGTCTTGACAGTATCACAAATTTGTAAGAATTCAGCTAAGAATTGATGAGGATCTTCCGATGGAAGTCTGATGAGCGAATAATTTATACGCTTTTTGGCATTGTTTTTAGGTAGTTTTTAGTAGGATCTAGCTACTTTTAGGATATTTTCATTAGTTTTTATGCAAAATTCACATTTCTGGACTTTACTATGAGTTTGTATGTTTTTCTATGATTTCAGGTATTTTCTGGCTGAAATTGAGGGACCTGAGCAAAAATCTGATTTAGGCTGAGAAAGGACTGCTGATGCTGTTGGATTCTGACCTCCCTGCACTCGAAATAGATTTTCTAGAGCTACAGAACTTCAAATGGCGCGCTCTCAATGGCGTTGGAAATAGACATCCAGAGCTTTCCAGCAATATATAATAGTCCATACTTTGTTCGAGTTTAGATGACACAAACTGGCGTTCAATGCCAGTTCCATGCTGTATTCTGGAGTAAAACACCAGAAACACGTCACAAACCAGAGTTAAACGCCAAAAACATGTTACAACTTGGCGTTTAACTCCAAGAGAAGCCTCTGTACGTGTAAAGCTCAAGCTCAGCCCAAGCACACACCAAAGTGGGCCCCAGAAGTGGATTTCTGCATTTAGACTTATTTCTGTAAACCCTAGTAACTAGTCTAGTATAAATAGGACATTTTACTATTGTATTAGACATTTTTTGTCTCAGTTTTAATCTATTGTTCATCTTAGGAGACTATTGATCACATTCATGGGGGCTGGCAATTTGGCCATGCCTGGACCATCACTTATGTATTTTCAACGGTGGAGTTTCTACACACCATAGATTAAGGTGTGGGAGCTCTGCTGTACCTCGAGTTTTAATGCAAATTACTACTATTTTCTATTCAATTCAGCTTATTCTTGTTCGAAGATATTACTCGTACTTCAACCTGATGGATGTGATGATCCGTGACACTCATCATCATCCGTCCTTATGAACGCGTGCCTGACAACCACTTCTGTTCTACAAGCGAAAGCTAGAGTGGGTATCTCTTGGATTCCTGATGCACGATGCATGGTTGCCCTCGCCTGACAACCGAGCCTTCCATTCCGTGAGATCAGAGTCTTCGTGGTATAAGCTAGAATCCATTGGCAGCATTCATGAGAATCCGGAAAGTCTAAACCTTGTCTGTGGTATTCCGAGTAGGATTCAGAGATTGAATGACTGTGACGAGCTTCAAACTCGTGATTGTTGGGCGTAGTGATAGATGCAAAAGGATCAATGGATCCTATTCTGACATGTTCGAGAACCAACAGCTGATTAGCCATGCGGGAAACCTTAGAGGACCATTTTCACTGAGATGATGGGAAGCAGCCATTGACAACGGTGACACCCTACATACAGCTTGCCATGGAAAGGGATATGAAGGATTGAAGGAAGGCAGTAGGAAAGCAGAGATTCAACAGGGACAAAGCATCTCCATACACTTAACTGAAATTCCCACCAATGATTTACATAAGTATATCTATCTTTATTTTATGCTTTATTTATTATTATTTTCGAAAACCAACATAATCATTTGAATCAGCCTAACTGAGATTTACAAGATGACCATAGCTTGCTTCATACCAACAATCTCCGTGGGATCGACCCTTACTCACGTAAGGTTTATTACTTGGACGACCCAGTGCACTTGCTGGTTAGTTGTGCGGAGTTGTGACAAAGTGTGATTCACGTCTGAGAGCGCTACCAAGTTTTTTGGCGCCATTGTTGATGATCACAATTTTGTGCACCAAGTTTTTAGCGCCGTTGTCGGGGATTGTTCGAGTTTGGACAACTGTCGGTTCATCTTATTGCTCAGATTGGGTAATTTTCTTTTCAAAAATTTTCAAAAATCTTTCAAAAAAATTTTTTTCTTTGTTTTTGTTTTTCTAAAAATTATTTTCGAAAAAAATAAAAATCCAAAAAATTAATAAAATAATAAAAATAAAAAATATTTTGTGTTTTTGTTTGAGTCTTGAGTCAATTTTTAAATTTGGTGTCTTGCGTACTTTAAAAACTTTTACATTTTTTCGAAAATTCATGCAAGGTGTTCTTCATGATCTTCAAGTTGTTCTTGACAAGTCTTCTTATTTGATCTTTAAATTTTCTTGTTTTGTGTTTTTTGTTGTTTTTCATATGCATTTTTGCATTCATAGTGTCTAAACATGAAAATTTTCTAAGTTTGGTGCCTTACATGTTTTTCTTTTCTTGAAAATTTTTCAAAAATAAGTTCTTGATGTTCATCTTGATCTTCAAAGTGTTCTTGGTGTTCATCTTGACATTCAAAGTGTTTTTGCATGCATCATTGGTTTTGATCCAAAATTTTCATGTTTTGAGTCAATTTTGTGTTTTTCTCTCTCATCATTAAAAATTCAAAAAAATCTTTTTCTTTTTTCTCTCATAAATTTCGAAAATTTGAATTGACT
The DNA here is from genome assembly GCF_014773155.1 of Arachis stenosperma. Classification (NCBI taxonomy): domain Eukaryota; kingdom Viridiplantae; phylum Streptophyta; class Magnoliopsida; order Fabales; family Fabaceae; genus Arachis; species Arachis stenosperma. The sequence goes on along the minus strand of NC_080383.1, from coordinate 38,484,124 downwards.
TAGTCAAAATTTTTTAAAACTTAGCTATTTCTTATAAGTCAAGTCAAATTTTCAATTTTTAAAAATCTTATCTTTTCAAAACTTTTTCAAAAATCAAATCTTTTTCATTTTTCTTTTATATTTTCGAAAATATTTTAAAATTGATTTTCAAAATCTTTTTCTTATCTTTATTTCATGATTTTCAAAAACTTTACTAACAATTAATGTGATTGATTCAAAAATTTAAAGTTTGTTACTTTCTTGTTAAGAAAGGTTCAATCTTTAAATTCCAGAGTCATATCTTTTAGTTTCTTGTTAGTCAAGTAATCAATTTTAATTTTAAAAATCAAATTTTTTTCAAAATATCTTTTCCATCATATCTTTTTAATTAAATCTGTTTCAATCATATCTTTTTATCTTTTTCAAAAATTTGATTTCAAAATATCTTTTATAACTTCTTATCTTTTCAAAAATTGATTTTCAAATCTTTTTCAACTAACTAACTGACTTTTTGTTTGTTTCTTATCTTTTTCAAAACCACCTAACTACTTTTCTCTCTCTAATTTTTGAAAATTACCTCACCCTTTTTCAAAATCCTTTTTAATTAACTAATTGTTTCAAATTTTAATTTTAATTTTATTTCTTCTCTTAATTTTCGAAAATCACTAACCCTTTTTCAAAATTAATTTTCGAAAATTCTCTCTCTCATCTCTTTCTATTTGTTTATTTAATTACTAACACTTCTCTTCATCTTAAAAATTCGAACCCCCTCTTCCTCTCTGAGTTCGAATTTTCATCTTTTCCTTCTTGTATTCTTTTCTTCTTCTACTAACATAAAGGAATCTCTATACTGTGACATAGAGGATTCCTCTTCTTTTTCTGTTCTCTTCTTTTTCATATGAGCAGGAGCAAGGACAAGAATATTCTTGTTGAAGCAGATCCTGAACCTGAAAAGACTTTGAAGAAGAAGCTTAGAGAAGCTAAAGCACAACAATCCAGAGAAAACCTTACAGAGAATCTCGAAAAAGAAAGAGACATGGCCGAACCCAATATCAATGGTGGAGGCGCAAGGAGGATGCTTGGTGACTATACTATACCTACTTCCAAGTTTGATGGAAGAAGCATCTCAATCCCTGCCATTGGAGCAAACAATTTTGAGCTGAAACCTCAACTAGTTGCTCTAATGCAATAAAACTGCAAGTTTTATGGACTTCCATCAGAAGATCCCTTCTAGTTTTTAACTGAGTTCTTGCAGATCTGTGAGACTGTTAAGACTAATGGACTTCCATCAGAAGATCCCTTCTAGTTTTTTACAGGCTCATGCTTTTCCCTTTTGCTGTAAGAGACAAAGCTAGAACATGGTTGGACTCACAACCTAAAGATAGTCTGGACTCTTGGGATAAGCTGGTCACGACTTTCTTGGCTAAATTCTTTCCTCCTCAAAAGCTGAGCAAGCTTAGAGTAGATGTTTAGACCTTCAAACAAAAAGATGGTGAATCCCTCTATGAAGCTTGGGAAAGATACAAACAGTTGACCAAAAAGTGTCATGCTGACATGCTTTCAGAGTGGACCATTTTGGATATATTCTATAATGGTCTATCTGAGTTCTCTAAAATGTCACTGGACCATTCTACAGGTGGACCCATTCATCTAAAGAAAATGCCTGCAGAAGCTCAAGAACTTATTGACATGGTTACAAATAACCAATTCATGTACACTTCTGAGAGGAATCATGTGAGCAATGGGACGCCTCAGAGGAAGGGAGTTCTTGAAATTAATGCTTTGAATGCCATATTGGCTCAGAACAAAATGTTGACTCAGCAAGTCAACATGATTTCTCAGAGTCTAAATGGATGGCAAAATGCATCCAACAGTACTAAAGAGGCATCTTCTGAAGAAGAAGCTTATGATCCTGAGAACCCTGCAATGGCAGGTTAATTACATGGGTGAACCCTATGGGAACACCTATAACTCCTCATGGAGAAATCATCCAAATTTCTCATGGAAGGATCAACAAAAGCCTCAACAAGGCTTTAATAATGGTGGAAGAAACAGGCTCAGCAATAGCAAGCCTTTTCCATTATCTTCTCAGCAACAGACAGAGAATTCTGAGCAGAGTCCCTCTAGCTTAGTGATAAACCACTATTTTATGGTTTATATTGTGTATAATTATGTGGTTTTATCATGATCCTTACCCACTTATTCAGTAATTTAGCATGCATTTATATTTCCTTCCTGGAATTATTACATGATTGAAAACTGCTTCCTAAAGACTTTTTTATTATGCATTTTAGTTCTCTTTTATCCTATTCGATGCCGTGATCTGTGTGTTAAGTGTTCCAGGCTTTATAGGACATGGATGAGTTGGAGATTGGAAGGGAAGCTAGCAAAAATAGAAGAAACATAAGAAATTGAGGAGACAACCAGGGAGAAGTGACGCGGCCGCATGGCTCACGCGTTCGGGCGAAAGAGGAGAAATCACAGTGACGCAGTCGCATGGCTCACGCGACCGCGCAGAAAGGAAAAGCACAAGTGACGCGGAGGCGTGGACGACGCGAACGCGTGGCACGGAAAAACGCGAATGACGTGTCCGCATGGACGACGCGACCGCGTGACATGCGCGATCTGCATAATCTGCAGATTTCTCTGGGGGCGATTTTGGGCCCTGTTTTGACCCAGTTCTCGGCCCAGAACAGCAGACTAGAGCCAGAGAACATGCAGAAACGAAAAAAGAACATTTATTCTACACAGTTTTAAGTTTTTCAGATCTAGTTTTACTCCTCCTCTAGGTTTTCTCTCTACACAATTGATACTTTTAGGATATTATTTTTCTACTACTTTGGCATTGGGATATTGAGAAGAGTTATTTCCTCATCAAGACTTCGTCATTGTAGTTCGTTCTCTTAACTTGGTTTATTTCTTCCATGTTCCTTGCCTTGTTCAATTTTGTCATTGGAATACTTTTATGATTATTTAATACAAGAATTATTTCTTTCATTTTAATCCATTTTTCTTTCCAATAATCATGTCTTTTTTTGATTCCCTTTCATATGTTATGGATTTATTATTTAAAATGAGCGAGTAGTTCCCTAACTTGATGGGGAGTTGATTGAAAAGAACTAATTGAGTTGGAAGGCTTAAAAGAAAGATTGTAATTGGGTTTACTGTTGGATTGCCTTTTAGTAACTAACATCAATCCCTTTAATTAAGTGGGTTGCAACTTGTGAACAGACGTAGCATTCCAACTTGTTTGACTTTCCTTTGCCTAGTAAAGGATAACCAAACAGAATAACTTTTAATTATCAATTAATCTTGAGAGCATTCCAACTATAATAGGGACTCCAACTAATCAACTCCCAGTCATTGTAAATTTCCAGTTATTGTAACTTTTTATTTACATTGTTCAAATTCATCAATTTAATTTCCTGTCATTCAACTCAAACCTTTTTGAAAACATCTGATTAATAAAACAGCACACCTTTCTACAACTCGTTGGGAGACGACCTGGGATTCATACTCCCAGTATTTAAAATTTAAATTTCTGTGACATATTTCTAAATTGATAAGTGGATTTCCGGTGAGTTAAGAACTATACTTGCAACGTACACATTTTCATAATTTTTAATTCACCAAATTCCGCATCATCAATTTTTGGCGCTGTTGCCGGGGAGTTGCAACAGTGTGTTAATTTATTGATTGGTATTTATTTATATTGCAATTTTTTTCTGGTAATTCTATCACTATAAACTGCACGTTTCTTTCGTTAAATGACGCGTTCGCTTCCTGATCCAAGCTCGCCAGCATTTGATCCTGAAATTGAAAGAACTCTTTCGCATATAAGGCGAGCTAGGCGTAGGCGACTCCTCTTTGAGGATGAACCTGAACCGTCATTTAAGGAAGAAACAACCCCTCTTTCTACTGATCCAGTTCATTTACGTGCAGGTGACATGGCAGCACCCAGAAGAGTCACCATCCAGGAGGAAGGAGCCCCTGATTTTACGCTCCAACCATTCCAGGCGTACCACCCAACAGTAGCTGTAGATTTTGAAATAAAATCCTCACTACTCAACTTAATGCCCAAATTTCATGGCTTACCTACTCAAGAGCCTATCAAGCATCTCAGGGATTTCCAGACCGCTTGCTCTACTGTTAAGCGTGATGGAACTGATAAAATATCTATTCTACTAAAAGCCTTCCTGTTTTCTCTGGAAGGAAAGGCAAGAGAGTGGTACTATACTCAGCCCAGAGAAACTATTTCCAACTGGGATACACTTAGGAGCGAATTTCTGGATAAATTTTTTCCAGCTGAAATTGCTGATAAGCTAAGGAAGGACATGTCTATGATCGTTCAGGACGAATCTGAGACCCTCTATGAATACTTGGAACGCTTCAATACACTTCGAAATGCATGTCCCCATCATATGATTGACAAGATAGTCTTACTCGGTTACTTTACACAGGGTCTGAGACCTCAAGATAGGACCACACTGGACGGTGCTTGCAATGGTTCTATGAAAAAGCACAAGACTACGGACGAAGCATGGCAATTGATCAGAGACTTAGCTGATTCTACTAGGAATCATAGGCAGAGATAAGATCGGTCAAGAGCTGTTGTAGAGGTATCCACTAATACAGAGACTACCGCTATAGCCCAGAATCTATGTGAAATTACTAACTTGCTGAAGCAGATGCAACTGAATCAACAACAATCTCAGCAAGTTTAGCCTTCTCCATCACAGCACAGCCAGCAGTTAGTCCCACAAAGAGTGTGTGGCATCTGTGCAGATTATAGTCACTATACCAATGAGTGTCTGCAGCTCCAACCAGAAGACAATACTGTAGCAACCACTCACAACCTTTATGACCGCCCCAATCAAGGATACAATCAAGGTGGCAATTATAACCAAGGATGGCAGGATAATTCCAACCAAGGCTGGAGAGACAATTCTAACCTGGGTTGGAGGGACAATTCTAACAGAAGAGGCAGAGATAATAATGAAAATCAGAGGTGGAATAACAACAACAACAGGCAGCAGAATCAACCTTACGGAGCACCTCATTTAAGACAACCTCAAGCCCCTTAGCAAGCCTCTCAAACCACTAGCATCTCTTCACCCCCTAATGCTGACTTACTACAAGCCATTGATCGGAGACATCAGGCTATGGAAGAAAATATTAAAGCAACTCTGAATACTTTCGCTTCTACTTTACAAACTCTTGTCTCACAAATGGGTTCAACGCAAAATTCCAGTAACCAGTCCTCAAGCTCTGGTGGACTCCCCTCTCAACCATTCCCCAACCCAAAGGGTGGTATTAATGCCATCACCCTAAGGTCTAAAACCACACTGCAGGAGAGAAGTCAGGAGGAGCCAAGCCTACCAGAACACGCCTCAGCTGAAGAGGTTATGGAATTAGAAGATGTTGAAGAGGAAGAGGACATACAGGACATAGCTGAGAGAGAAGAAGCTCAATCACAGGAGAGAGCACCAAAAGGCACAGACACTGCAGAAAACACCACTCCCATTCCATTTCCACAACTTGCAAGGAAGCCCAGGAAGCAGTTGGAACCTGACCCCAAGATGGTAGAAATCTTCAAAAAGGTTGAGGTAACTGTTTTCCTTTTTGATGTCATTCAATAGGTACCTAAATATGCAAAGTTTCTAAAAGATCTATGTATACATAAGGACAAAATTAATGAATTAGAAACTATTCATTTAGGAAGTTCCATATCTGCTTTAATGGGAAGTTTACCTGAAAAATGCAGTGACCCAGGTCCTTGTATAGTTAGTTGCACTATTGGTGGTGTAGTAATTTATGATTGCATGTGTGATTTGGGAGCATGTTTTAGTATTATGCCTTTATCTGTATATGATGTTTTAAGGCTCCCTCCCTTAAAAAGGTCGCCAGCTCGTTTTGTGTTGGCAGATAAAAGCATTATTACAGTAGCTGGAGTTGCTGAAGATGTTTTAGTAAACATTAAAGGGCTCACATTTTCCACTGATTTCTATATCTTGGAGATGCCCAATAATGACTCGGATAAGCCATCATCAATCCTACTTGGCAGACCATTCCTGAAGACATCAAGATTCAAGTTAGATGCTTTTTCAGGAACATATTCTTTTGAAGTAGATGGCCGAATAGTAATCTTCAATTTGAATGGAGTCACAAACAACCCTTCAGAAGATCATTCCATTTTCCAGTGTGATGTCATAGATAAAGCTGTAGCTGAAATTCACCAGGAAGAGTTGGAAGAAAAGCACGCAGAACAAAGTCCAAGTGTGAGGGCTCTATTAACTAACAATAAGGACATTTCTGAACTTTCACAAGCTCCAGACAATCCAGAGCCTGCCCATGACCAGAAGATTGAGTTGAAACCTCTCCCTCCACATCTCAAATATGCTTATCTTAAAGAAGGGCAGAAGTTTCCAGTTATCATTGCACAGGATCTCACTCCTGAACAGGAAGAGCAGCTACTTAATGTGCTAAGGAAGCACAAAAAAGCAATTGGGTGGAGTTTGGCAAACATCGTAGGCATCAACCCTCAAGTATGTGAGCACAGAATATTTTTAGAGGAAGGAGCAAGACTTGTCCGCCAACCCCAGAGAAGACTGAATCCCACTATTTTGGAAGTTGTCAAAAAGGAAGTGACCAGATGATGAGCGGATAATTTGTACCCTTTTTGGCATTGTTTTTAGTATGTTTTTAGTATCATTTAGTTAGTTTTTATTATATTTTTATTAGTTTTTAGTTAAAATTCACTTTTCTGGACTTTACTATGAGTTTGTGTGTTTTTCTGTGATTTCAGGTATTTTCTGGCTGAAATTGAGGGATCTGAGCAAAAATCTGATCCAGAGACTCAAAAGGACTGCAGATGCTGTTGGATTCTGACCTCCCTGCACTCGAAGTGGCTTTTCGGGAGCTACAGAAGCCCAATTGGCGCGCTCTCAACGGCGTTGGAAAGTAGACATCCTGGGCTTTCCAGCAATATACGATAGTCTATACTTTGCCCAAGATTTGATGGCCCAAACCGGCGTTCAAAGTCACCCTCAGAATTCCCAGCGTTAAACGCCGGAACTGACACCAAAATGGGAGTTAAACGCCCAAACTGGCACCAAAGCTGGCGTTTAACTCCAAGAAGAGTCTCTACACGAAAATGCTTCATTGCTCAGCCCAAGCACACACCAAGTGGGCCCGGAAGTGGATCTCTATGACATTTACTCATCTCTGTACACCCTAGGCTACTAGTTTTCTATAAGTAGGACCTTTTTACTATTGTATTAGACATCTTGGTAGCTATCTTTGAGTTTCATGCTATCTTAGATCATTTGGGAGGCTGGCCATTCGGCCATGCCTAGACCTTGTTCTTATGTATTTTCAACGGTGGAGTTTCTACACACCATAGATTAAGGTGTGGAGCTCTGCTGTACCTCGAGTATTAATGCAATTACTATTGTTCTTCTATTCAATTCCGCTTGTTCTTTGTCCAAGATATCACTTGTTCTTCAACTTGATGAATGTGATGATCCGTGACACTCATCATCATTCTCACTTATGAACAAAGTGACTGACAACCACTTATGTTCTACAAGCAATCAAGGCTCTAGTGTTTATCTCTTGGATTCCTGATACACGATGCATGGTTGATCGCCTGACAACCGAGTGCTCGCCTGACAAACGAGCCAGCCATTCCGTGAGATCAGAGTCTTCGTGGTATAGGCGAGAACTGATGGCGGCATTCAAGAGAATCCGGAAGGTCTAACCTTGTCTGTGGTATTCTGAGTAGGATTCAATGATTGAATGACTGTGGCGTGCTTCAAACTCCTAGCAGGCGGGGCGTTAGTGACAGACGCAAAAGAATCAATGGATTCTATTCCGGCTTGACCGAGAACCGACAGCTGATTAGCCATATGCTGTGACAGAGCATAGGAACATTTTCACTGAGAGGATGGGAGGTAGCCACTGACAACGGTGAAACCCTTGCATAAGCTTGCCATGGAAAGGAGTAAGAAGGATTGGATGAAGACAGTAGGAAAGCAGAGAGACGGAAGGGAAGGCATCTTCATTCGCTTATCTGAAGCTCTCACCAATGATATACATAAGTATCTCTATCTTTATCTTTATGCTTTATTCGTTTATCACTATACCCATTTGAGTCTGCCTGACTGAGATTTACAAGGTGACCATAGCTTGCTTCATAGCAACAATCTCCGTGGGATCGACCCTTACTCGCGTAAGGTATTACTTGGACGACCCAGTGCACTTGCTGGTTAGTTGTGCGAAGTTGTGTTTATGCCATGGTATTGAGTGGTAGACGAAATTGTGATCCTCGATATTGGCTTTTTGGTATGTACACAAAAACTATTGTGGCATTGGTTGAATTCACAACTCCGTTCAACTAACCAGCAAGTGTACTGGGTCGTCCAAGTAATAAACCTTACGTGAGTAAGGGTCGATCCCACAGAGATTGTTGGTATGAAGCAAGCTATGGTCACCTTGTAAATCTCAGTTAGGCAGATTAAAAAAGGTTATAGGTTTCGAAAATTATATAAAAAGAAGAAATAATAAAAGGGATAGAATACTTATGCAGATTCATTGGTGGGAATTTCAGATAAGCGAATGGAGATGCTGTATGGCCCAAGAACGCCTACCTTCCTATTGCTTCAACTCAATCCTTCTTACTCCTTCCCATGGCAAGCTGTGTATAGGGGTTCACCATCAGCGGTGGCTACTTTCAATCCTCTCGGGAAAATGGTCCTCTGCGGCTGTCACTCGCATGGCTAATCGTCTGGAGGCATCACCCATGGTTGATGGCTACATCCCATCCTCGCAGTGAAAACTACGCTCACGCACTCTGTCACAGCACGGCTAATCACTGGTTGGTTCCTGCGCCTACTGGAATAGAATCCCTTGATTCTTTTGCGTTTGTCATCACGCCCAGCACTTGCAAGTCTGAAGCACGTCACAGTCATTCATTACCGGAATCCTACTCGGAATACCACAGACAAGGTGAGACTTTCCGGATTCCCAGGATCCTACTCGGAATACCACAGACAAGGTGAGACTTTCCGGATCCTCATAAATGCCGCCATCTATCTAGCTTATACCACGAAGATTCTGTTGGGGAATCTAAGAGATACACATTCAAGCTATGTTGCATGTAGAACGAAAGTGGTTGTCAATCACGCGCGTTCATAATTGAGAATGATAATGAGGGTTATCTAATCATCACATTCATCATGTTCTTGGGTGCGAATGAATATCTTGGAATGAGAATAAGAGAGATTTGAATAAAAGAAAATAGAATTGCATTAATGCTTTGAGGTACAGCAGAGCTCCACACCCTTAATCTATGGTGTGCAGAAACTCCACCGTTGAAAATACATAAGTAAAAGGTTCAGGCATGGCCGAATGGCCAGCCCCCAAAACGTGATCACTAGATTCAAAATACAATCCAGGATCAAAAGACCTCTAATACAATAGTTAAATGTTCTATTTATAATAAACTAGCTCCTAGGGTTTACATGAGTAAGTAATTGATGCATAAATCCACTTCCGGGGCCCACTTGGTGTATGTTTGGGCTGAGCTTGTTCAATCCACGAGCTGAGGCTTCTCTTGGAGTTGAACTCCGAGTTATGACGTGTTTTGGGCGTTCAACTCCGGATCATGACGTTTTTCTGGCGTTTAACTCCAGACAGCAGCATGTACTTGGCGTTCAACGCCAAGTTACGTCGTCATTCTTCGAATAAAGTATGGACTATTATATATTGCTGGAAAGCTCTGGATATCTACTTTCCAACGCCATTGAGAGCGCGCCAATTGGAGTTCTGTAGCTCCAGAAAATCCATTTCGAGTGCAGGGAGGTCAGATTCCAACAGCATCAGCAGTCCTTTTGTCAGCCTTTTTCAGAGTTTTGCTCAAATCCCTCAATTTCAGCCAGAAATTACCTGAAATCACAGAAAAACACACAAACTCATAGTAAAGTCTAGAAATGTGAATTTAACATAAAAACTAATGAAAACATCCCTAAAAGTAGCTCAAACTTACTAAAAACTACCTAAAAACAATGCCAAAAAGCGTATAAATTATCCGCTCATCACAACACCAAACTTAAACTGTTGCTTGTCCCCAAGCAACTGAAAATCAAATAGTATAAAAAGAAGAGAATATACTATAAATTCCAAAATATCAATGAATATTAATTATAATTAAATGAGCGGGACTTGTAGCTTTTTGCTTCTGAACAGTTTTGGCATCTCACTTTTTCCTTTGTAGTTTAGAGGGATTGGCGTCTCTGGGGAACTTAGAATTTGAGATAGTGTTATTGACTTTCTTAGTTAAGCATGTTGATTCTTGAACATAGCTACTTATGAGTCTTGGCCGTGGCCCTAAGCACTTTGTTTTCCAGTATTACCACCGGATACATAAATGCCACAAACACATAACTGTGTGAACCTTTTCAGATTGTGACTTAGCTTTGCTAAAGTCCCCAGTTAGTGATGTCCAGAGCTCTTAAGCACACTCTTTTGCCTTGGATCACGACTTTAACCACTTAGTCTCAAGCTTTTCACTTGGACCTTCATGACACAAGCACATGGTTAGGGACAGCTTGATTTAGCCGCTTAGGCCTGGATTTTATTTCCTTGGGCCCTCCTATCCATTGATGCTCAAAGCCTTGGATCCTTTTTACCCTTGCCTTTTGGTTTTAAGGGCTATTGGCTTTTTCTACTGCTCCGTCTTTTTCTATATACTCTTTTTAGCCATTTTTTTTTCACTGCTTTTTCTTGCTTCAAGAATCAATTTCATGATTTTTCAGATCATCAATAACATTTCTCTTTGTTCATCATTCTTTCAAGAGCCAACAATTTTAACACTCATAAACAACAATATCAAAAGACATATGCACTGTTCAATCTTTCATTCAGAAAATAAAAAGTATTGTCACCACATCAATATAATTAAATTAAATTCAATAATAAATTCGAAATTTATGTACTTCTTGTTCTTTTGAATTAAAACATTTTTCATTTAAGAGAGGTGAAGGACTAATGGATTTTATTTATAGCTTTAAGGCATGGTTACACACTAATGATCATGAAATAAAGACACAAAACATAGATAAACATAATACTAAAAACCGAAAACAGAAAGAAATAAAGAACAAGGAATGAATCCACCTCTAATGGCGTCTTCTTCTTGAAGGACCAAAGATGTTCTTCAGCTCTTCTATGTCCCTTCCTTGCCTTTGTTGCTCCTCCCTCATTGCTCTTTGATCTTCTCTTATTTCTTGGAGAATGATGGAGTGCTCATGATGTTCCACCCTTAATTGTCCTACATTGTGGCTCAAATCTTCTAAGGAGGTATTGAGTTGCTCCCAATAGTTGTTGGGAGGAAAATGCATTCCCTGAGGCATCTCAGGAATTTGTTGATGATGAGCTTCCTCATGCATCTCTTGAGGGCCGTGAGGAGCTTCTCTAGCTTGCTCCATCCTTTTCTTGGTGATGGGCTTGTCTTCTTCAATGGAGACATCTCCTTCTATGATAACTCCAGCTGAGTAACATAGATGGCAAATAAGGTGAGGGAAGTGTAACGACCCAACTTCCAAAACGTCATGATCGTACCGAAAGTAAGGCGTTACCAACCTGCTTTCCTTTATTAACTATTTACTATTGAGCCTCTAGTTCGATATCGCGATTCAATTTTAGTAAAAATACCAGAAAATTTTGTTTTTGATAATTAAAATCATATAGCAAACATTACCAAGTAATAATAATCACATAATTATTAATCATAGTAATATTATACAACAGAATTTAAATAAAATTCAGGTACAACTCCTATCCCTCTGCATAAAATAAAAACCTTAAGCAGTAAGGGCGAGGGAATTCTATGAAAGCAAATTAACTCATACATTTAACTCATAAATAAATTCTATAATCGCCCGCAGCTTCAAACTGTATCTTCGAACCTGTGTCACTGAAAGGGTGGAAGATTTTGGGGTGAGAACAAACCACACGTTCTCAGTAGGGGATGGGAATGCCGTAAAAGTAATGAAATAGAATGCAAATAATTAATATACTCAAGGAAACTATATTTCTATCAAACTCTTTTTATAAAATACAATTCTTTTGGTTTTACTTTACTAATTATTTAGCTCTTTCAAAAAAATCTAAGCTCAAAGCAAATTTCAAAATATAAAACTGGTTACTTTAAACATTTTTCAAACCACATAGTTAATTTTCAGTCACAACGTCAATTCTCAATCATCATCATACATTCACCAACTAATAGCACTAACAAGAGATTCAATTCAACACACAAACAAATCACAGCAAGGCAGACAGCACAAACACAGAGAAGTACAACGAGCAAACCCAATCAAATGCAAATGCACACACAAGGATGATGCATGTCTAGCCCTAGTGCAGGTAATGAGCTCATCTGTCGGTTACTAACCCGCTCCCGACGTTATCCAGCAACCTCTGTCTGGATAAGGCTTTCCTATTGGCTATACCCCTGTGTACAGGAAATAACCCCTCTGCCACCACAGGGTCCACTGCACGCAGGAAATAACACATCTGCCACTGCAGGGATGTATGCCGACACACCTTCTGTATACAGGAAATAACCCCTCTGCCACTACAGAAATGGAATAGGTGGTCACGGTACTTCTGTAGCAGGAAATAACCCCTCTGCCTTACAGAATTAAAACATGGATCTGTACCGCAGGAAAGCGTTCTCAGTGGTCGCACCACCATCTATCTGACTGCCTTCACGCAGCAGATCATCACATAAACATCTCAGGAGTTGCCTCAAGCAACAAATCAATATCTCTTGGGTTGCCTCAAGCAACAAATGACCTTTCAACAGGTCTTCTGCTTTTTATTCTCTTTTATAATCATAAATACGCAAGCGGGACAAAACCCACGTCCTTGCCAATAATCCCGTATACCAAATAATCTTTTCTTAAAAGAATCATTGAAGTTATTATCATTAGATAAGTCTTAAATATTGATTTTGGTTAAGTCCTTATTTTTATAAAAATTTGGACATAATCCCCTTTAAAAATAGGACTTAGCCACCCTTACGGGTTCCTTCTTTCTCAACATTTCATCAGCCTCTTTCAGCAGTTGTCACAACAATATATGTTCTCAACAACATTTGATAATAATATAGAAAATCTATTTCTTAAATTCCATTTCCAAAATAATTGCCAACACAACTTGGCAGCCTGATTTCCATTTTGTTTTTAAAATATCAAATGAATTCGGAATCACGCAAACTTTATATCCATGTGACCGTCTCGGATTAAGCTTCCTATTAAACCAAAAATCATAATTTTTCACTGACTCTAGCTTCAGGAATATAAGCAAAATCGGGACTGTTCTGCAGTGTTTTAAAACCAGCAGCACCATACAACATTTGAAATTTCATATAAAATCCAAATTAAATCCAACTACTTTCAAAATTAATGTGGTTAAACATAACTCATCCAAATTTCTTTCTCAATTGGTTCCAGGGTCATACCATTTTTAATGAAGGAGTTACATAGCTTGGAAGTTAGGTAATTTTCTGCAGAATTCTGTTTTACAAATCATTGAACACAACCTCTTCCAAGTCCCATAACTCACTTATTAAAACATGGAAAATCCTAAAATTTAAATCACATATACTAAACATACTTAATTTTCACCTCCAATTGGTTGCATCTCAATATCTATCCAGGATCAAAAGTTATAAACTCCCAAAGTTACTAATTTAAGAAAACCGAATCTGGCTTTTTCTGCATAATGCATCACCCTTCAAAAATTCATATCTTTAAAACTACAAGTCCAATTGTTCTAAAATTTTACGGCATTTAAATAATAGGAATAAAGTTTTATTTAAAATTGGTTCCATATCAAAATTCAAACTACAGAATTTTCAATAGAGGAATCAAGTTGCTGCTGTGTTCAGCATTCTGCAGAAAACCAGATTTGACACCCATGACTCAAAAATTCACCATAAATCATAAACTTAGTGAAAAAGCCTCAAATTCAGCAGTCCAGTTCCCTATATTCCCAAGCTCAATCCGGACTTGGTCTCACACAATTCCGATAATCACAGAAATAGTTATAGCTTTTCAAAGTTTCCGGCTTCTTTTAAACATAATGCAGAAAATCAAGTTTTACACTTTAACTTTGAAACATCATAACTAGTTCTATAGTTAATTCAAACTTCTCAAAATTGAATCCTAACAACAACTTTTATCAGTAGTTATCACAACAGAAGCTCAATAATCATCTTATCATTTCATATTTACTTTTCACTTATCATAAAATCCTTTCCACATTAAACACAATCAACTAGTAATCCCAAAAGAATCAGCCTTTCATAATTCAAAGTCATTTACTTGTTAACAAAGTAACTGTTTTAGTTTGGAAATCATATTTCAAGAGAATAATTCGGTAATCAAACTTCAATCTTTTAACAGTTCTCAAGCCTAACTCTAATCACGAATCAACATTAACAAGCATCAAAACCAATCCCAACCAGTCACAAGTCAATTACACGGCCATTCCAACATGTCAAATTACCAAAATCAACAACAAACACTTATTCTCAATAATCAAAATATAGCCACAACTTAAACCATCATCACAATAATCCCAAACCAAACACAAATCCAACTCAGTTCCTCAAATATCAATACGACAACCTTTCAACAGTCAACTCATCAAATTTCAATTTAACCAGTATTGTCAAATGAATCACCATTCACAACCACATTTCACCCAATTCAGCAATATCACACAAGTTCAGAATTTCCAACAAATCTATCAAAATTAGAACACCAATATCAATTACAGCTTCAAACACTCACAACAACAAAACCCAAAGAACATTCACAGCAGCAATCCCAACTCAATTCATCCGTTATCCATACGACCGCTTTTCAATAATTAATTCAGCATATTTCAATTTAATAAGTTACACTAAATTAATCATTATTTACAACGACATCTAAGTTCAATCACAGCTCAGAATAATCACAACGATTAACTAATTTAAAATGCATTTCAAGTCATTCATGTCAATTAAGAAATTCTTAAATATTGTTAACCATTTGCACTTATCCAATAACTTGGTAGGCATTCTAAATTAAAAACGTTAAATCCCCTACCTCGATGTCGAAACTCACGAAGATCGCCAAGCACAGCAGTTCCGTTAGCAGTTCCCAGCACCAGTTCCCATGGCAACAACAGCAACAAGGAAAACGGCATCCTCCCCTTTCTGGTTTGTGATTCCAGAGGCAGCAGTGAGATTCTCGAAACAGGATAGAATCAGAATGAGTGACAAAAACCTCTGAGCAGTTCCAACGAGCTCCATCGGTGGTTCTCCGACGGCCAGAACGACTACAACAGCAACAGACAGCTCAATGGCAGCAGTGCGTTCTCGTCAGATTCCATAAACCTTGGCAGCAGCGGCGATGGAAGGGCAGCGTTGCTTCCTCTTCTCCCTCGCGAACTCATCCTTTTCCCTCTCCTCTGTTTGCAGTTCATGGTGGTGGCAGAAGCTTCATTAACGGTGACGCAGCAACACAGTGACAGATCGGCGACGCGACACGGAAGCTCCTGCTTCGCGTCCTTCTCTACGGGCTCCCTCTCTCTCTTCGGGTTCTTCTCAGGCAACGGCGGCGGCGACGATAGACCCTTGAAGCGACGGCGGCAGAACGCGAATGAACGACGGCGACGCGGCTTTCCTCGGCGGCGAGCTCACGGCAGACGCGACGCTACTCTCCTCCGTTTCTGTCTCCCTTCTTGGCGTGGGTGGATGGCACGACGGCGAGCAAGACGCGGCTGGGTGTGATGGTGTGCGGTGGCGGCGAGGCTCCTCCCTCTTCTTCGATTCTGATCTCTCTCTTGTCCCTCTCTATCTCTACGTTTCTTTCTCTGTTTTGTGTGTGTATTGTGTTTAGGAAGGAAGGGGGTGGGGGCTGCGTGCTTCAGGGCTGGGGAAAGGGGAAAAATTAGGGTTAGGGTTTCTCAATTTGGGAAATTAGGATTTTCTGAGTTTGATTTGGGAATTTAGGAATTAGGGATTTTATAAAGTAATATGGATAGATATGAATAGATATTTTGATAAAATTGGAGGATAGGATAATTTTAAAATCAAATGTACTCTATTAAAAATATTTAGAAACATTATTTATCAACATATTGCTAAGTTAAATCAATTATTTCTAATTTACATTATAAAATGAACAAGTTAATTATATTTTGTAAAGTACAACTTAAATTTAAATATCAATTTTCTAGATTAAATCATATAAATCTCTATTACTTTTCTATCTCCGAAACTTTAATTTCAATTTATAAAGTAATTAATCATAATAAAAATTGTACATAAATATTAATTGACTTAAACTTAAAGTATTTATAAATATCAATCTAATCATTTCTAATAAAATAATTTCTAGAAGTTCAAATTAATAACATAATTCAATCAAAATAAAATTTATTTAAATTAAATTATACAATGCTTTTCTTATTTTTCAATTACCAAAATTATAACTTCAATTATACCAAATATCTAATAAAGATTATATAAGAATTCTAATTAATTTAAACTCCAATTATGAGGAAATTCCATTTAATTACCTTTAGTAAAATAATTTTCTTAAAATAAATCACAAATAACTAATTATTTGATTTTCAAAAACTAGGGTTGTTACAGGAAGGCTAGCCGTGCCATGGGTGAGGACTTGTCGGCTATTTTGTAGAGTTCATTGGAGATGACCTCATGAACTTCTACTTCCTCTCCAATCATGATGCTATGGATCATGATGGCCCGATCCACAGTAACTTCAGATCGGTTGCTTGTAGGGATGATGGATCTTTGGATGAACTCCAACCATCCTCTAGCTACAGGCTTGAGGTCCAGTCTTCTTAGTTGGACCGGTTTGCCTTTGGAGTCTATTCTCCATTGGGCGCCTTCCACACATATGTCCATTAGGACTTGGTCCAACCTTTGATTAAAGTTGACCCTTCTTGTGTAGGGGCGTTCATCACCTTGCATCATGGGTAAGTGAAACGCCAACCTCACATTTTCCGGACTAAAATCTAAGTATTTCCCCCGAACCATTGTGAGATAGTTCTTTGGATTCGGGTTCATACTTTGATCATGGTTCCTAGTGATCCATGCATTGGCATAGAATTCTTGAACCATTAATATTCCGACTTGTTGCATGGGGTTGGTTATGACTTCCCACCCTCTTCTTTGGATCTCATGTCGGATTTCCGGATACTCATTCTTTTTGAGCTTGAAATGGACCTCGGGGATCACCTTCTTCTTTGCCACAACATCATAGAAGTGGTCTTGATGGCTCTTGGAGATGAATCTTTCCATCTCCCATGACTCGGAGGTGGAAGCTTTTGCTTTCCCTTTCCCTTTTCTAGAGGATACTCCGGCCTTAGGTGCCATTGATGGTAATGGAAAAATAAAAAGCTTTTGCTTTTACCACACCAAACTTAAAATTTGCTCGTCCTCGAGCAAGAAAGAAAAGAAGAGTAGAAGAAGAAGAAGAGAATATGGTAGAGAGGGAGAGAAGTAGGTTCGGCTATATGGGAGAAGAAGGGATTTGTGTTGTGTGAAAATGAAGAAGAATGGAAGGTTATTTATAGGGAGAGGGGAGGGTGGTTGTTCGGCCATTTTGGGAGGGAATGGGTGGGAAATTGAATTTGAATTTTATGAAGGTAGGTGGGGTTTATGGGGAAGAGTGGGTTGATGTGAATGGTGAATGGGGTAATTGGGGAGAGGAATTGAGGTGATTGGTGAAAGGTGTTGGGAAGTGTGACATGGGGAAGAATGAGATTTAGATTAGGAGAGTGTGATTAGGATTAAAAGGTAGGGTGGGAATATGGTAGGTGGGGATCCTGTGGGGTCCACAGATCCTGAGGTGATAAGAAATACCATTCCTTCACCCTATAGGCGTGTAAAATGCCTTCATGCATCATTCTGGCGTTCAAACGCCCATTGGTGCACGTCTTGGGCGTTCAACGCCCATGTAATGCATGTTTCTGGCGTTGAATGCCAGTTTCATGCTTGTTTCTGGCGTTCAGCGCCAGTTTGTCCTCTCTGTGCACGTTCCTGGCGTTTAACGCCAGGTTGTTGCTTGTTTCTGGCGTTCAGCGCCAGAATGGTGCTCTGTTCTGGCGTTGAACGCCGGCCAGATGCACCTTACTGGCGTTGAACGCCAGTCTGCGCTACCTCCAGGGTGAAAAATTTTTTTCTTCTGTTTTTGACTCTGTTTTTAATTTTTTTGATTTTTTTCGTGACTCCTCATGATCATGTACCTAATTAAACACAAAAATAACAAAGAAACAAAATAAAATAAAATTAGATAAATAAAATTGGGTTGCCTCCCAACAAGCGCTTCTTTAATGTCAATAGCTTGACAGTGGCTCTCATGGAGCCACAAGATGATCAGGTCAATTTAAGTGTGGCCCCAACACCAAACTTAGAGTTTGGATATGGAGTTTGAACACCAAACTTAGAGTTTGGTTATGGCCTCACAACACCAAACTTAGAGTTTGACTGTGTGGGCTCTTCTTGACTCTGAACTGAGAGAAGCTCTTCATGCTTACTCTCTTTTGTCACAGAGGGATGGCCATGTGCCTTAAACACAAGGTAGTCCCCATTCAATTGAAGGACTAACTCACCTCTGTTGACATCTATCACAGCTCCTGCTGTGGCTAGGAAAGGTCTTCCTAGGATGATGCATTCATCATCTTCCTTCCTAGTGTCTAGGATTATGAAATCAGCAGGGATGTAAAGGCCTTCAACCTTTACTAGCACGTCCTCTACTATTCCATGAGCTTGTCTCATTGACTTGTCTGCCAATTGTAATGAGAACAAGGCAGGTTGTACCTCAATGATCCCCAGCTTCTCCATTACAGAGAGTGGCATAAGGTTTATCCCTGACCCTAGATCACATAGAGCTTTTTCAAAGCTCGTGGTGCCTATGGTACAAGGTATTAGAAACTTGCCAGGATCTTGTCTCTTTTGAGGTAGAGTTTTCTGAATCCAAGTATCCAGTTCACTAATGAGCAAGGGAGGTTCACTTTCCCAAGTCTCATTACCAAACAGCTTGGCATTCAGCTTCATGATAGCTCTTAAATATTGAGCAACTTGCTCTCCAGTCACATCTTCATCCTCTTCAGAGGAAGAATAGTCCTCAGAGCTCATGAATGGCAGAAGAAGGTTTAATGGAATCTCTATGGTCTCTAGATGAGCCTCAGATTCCTCTGGATCCTTAATAGGAAACTCCTTCTTGCTTGAGGGACGTCCCAGGAGGTCTTCCTCACTAGGATTTTCGTCCCCCTCCTCCCTTGTGTATTCGGCCTCTTTGATCACATCAATGGCCTTGCACTCTCCTTTTGGATTCTCTTCTGTATTGCTTGGGAGAATACTGGGAGGAGTTTCAATAACTTTCTTACTCAACTGGCCCACTTGTGCCTCCAGATTTCTAATAGAGGATCTTATTTCATTCATGAAGCTAAAAGTGGCCTTTGACAGATCAGAGACTATATTGTGTAAATTAGAATTGTTTTGTTCAGAATTTTTTGTCTGTTGCTGAGAAGATGATGGATATGGCTTGCTATTGCCTAGCCTATTACGTCCACCATTGTTAAAGCCTTGTTGAGGCTTTTGTTGATCCTTCCATGAGAAATTTGGATGATTTCTCCATGATGAGTTATAGGTGTTTCCATAAGGTTCACCCATGTAATTAACCTCTGCCATGGCAGGGTTCTCAGGATCATAAGCTTCTTCAGAAGCTGCCTCTCTAGTACTGTTGGATGCATGTTGCAATCCATTCAGATTTTGAGAGATTATGTTGACCTGTTGAGTCAACATTTTGTTCTGAGCCAATATGGCATTCAGAGCATCAATTTCAAGAACTCCTTTCTTCTGAGGTACCCCATTATTCACGGAATTCCTCTCAGAGGTGTACATAAACTGGTTGTTTGCAACCATGTCAATGAGTTCTTGAGCCTCTTCAGGCGTTTTCTTCAGGTGAATAGATCCACCTGCAGAATGGTCCAATGACATTTTCGAAAATTCAGAGAGACCATAATAGAATATATCTTATATGGTCCATTCTGAAAACATGTCAGATGGACATCTTTTGGTCAGCTGCTTGTATCTTTCCCAAGCTTCATAGAGGGATTCACCATCTTTTGGTTTGAAGGTTTGAACATCCACTCTCAGCTTGCTCAGCTTTTGAGGAGGAAAGAATTTATCCAAAAAGGCAGTGACCAGCTTATCCCAGGAGTCCAGGCTATCCTTGGGTTGTGAATCCAACCATATTCTAGCTCTGTCTCTTACAGCAAAAGGGAAAAGCATGAGTTTGTAGACTTCAGGATCAACTCCATTCGTCTTTACAGTCTCACAGATCTGCAAGAACTCAGTTAAAAACTGATAAGGATCTTCAGATGGAAGTCCATAAAACTTGCAGTTTTGTTGCATTAAAGCAACTAGCTGGGGTTTCAGCTCAAAGTTATTGGCTCCAATGGCAGGAATGGAGATGCTTCTTCCATCAAACTTGGACGTTGGTTTTGTGAAGTCCACCAAGCATTCTCCTTGCATTATTATTATTTTCGGCTGCCATCTCCTTCTCTTGTTCGAAAATTTCTGAAAGGTTGTTTCTGGATTGTTGTAATTTAGCTGAACTTAATTTTCTCTTCAGAGTCCTTTCAGGTTCTGGATCAATTTCAACAAGAGTGCCTTTATCCTTGTTCCTGCTCATATGAAAGAGAAGAAAACAAGAAAAGAAAGAGGAATCCTCTATGTCACAGTATAGAGATTCCTTTATGTTAGTAGAGAAAGAAAGGGGTAGAAGAATGAAGAAGGAGGTTCGGATTTTTGGATGAAGAGAGGTGAAGAGAAGTGTTAGTAATGAAATAATTAAATAGAAGAAGGAAAGAAAAGAGAAAATTCGAAAATAGTTTTGAAAAAGAGGTTAGTGATTTTCGAAAATTAGAGATAAATTGTAATTAAAATTAAAACATGAAACAATTAATTAATTAAAAAGAATTTTTGAAAGAGAGAGAGATATTTTCGAAAATAGAAGAGGGAGAAGTAGTTAGGTGGTTTTGAAAAAGATAAGAAACAAACAAGAAGTTAGTTAGTTGATTGAAAAAGATTTGAAATCAAAATTTCAAAAGATAAGAAGATGAGAGGTTAGATAAGATATTTTGAAATCAAATTTTGAAAAAGATAAAATTTTTGAAAAAGATAAAATAAAAGATAAAAAAAAATTTAATTCAAAAAATTTTAAAAATTATTTACTTCACTAACAAGAAACTACAAGATAAGATTCTAGAACTTAAAGATTGAACCTTTCTTAACAAGAAAGTAACAAACTTCAAATTTTTTAACCAACCACATTAATTGTTAGCTAATTTTCGAAAATATGATATAAAGATAAGAAAAAGATTTTGAAAATAATTTGAAATTTTCGAAAATTATAAAAAAAATGAAAAAGATATGATTTTTGAAAAAGATTTTAAAAAGATAATATTTTTAAAATTGAAATTTTGACTTGACTTGTAAGAAACAACTAATTTTGAAAATTTTTGACCAAGTCAACCCAAAATTTCGAAAATTTGGAGGGAAATAAGGAAAAGATATTTTTTTGATTTTTGAATTTTTAATTATGAGAGAGAAAAACAACAAGAATACTTAATGCATGAAATTTTTAGATCAAAACAATGAATGCATGCAAGAATGATATGAATGTCAAGATGAACACCAAGAACACTTTGAAGATCATGATGAACATCAAGAACATAATTTTGAAAAATTTTTGATGCAAAGAAAACATGCAAGACACCAAACTTAGAAATCTTTAATGCATGGACTCTAACAAACAAAAAATGCATATGAAAAACAACAAACAACACAAAACAAGAAATCATCAAGATCAAACAAGAGGACTTATCAAGAACAACTTGAATATCATGAAGAACACTATGAATGCATGGGATTTTTGAAAAATGCAAGAAAAAATTTTAAAAGCATGCAATTGACACCAAACTTAAAAATTGACTCAAGACTCAAACAAGAAACACAAAATAATTTTTTATTTTTATGATTTTCTAAATTTTTTTTTTGGATTTTTATTAAATTTTTTTGAAAAAATATTTTAGAAAAACGAAAAAGAAAAGAAAAATTTTGAAAAAGATTTTTGAAAAGAAAATTACCTAATCTGAGCAACAAGATGAACCGTCAGTTGTCCATACTCGAACAATCCCTGGCAACGGCGCCAAAAACTTGGTGGACGAAATTGTGATCCTCGATATTGGCTTTTTGGTATGTACACAAAAACTATTGTGGCACTGGTTGAATTCACAACTCCGTTCAACTAACCAGCAAGTGTACTGGGTCGTCCAAGTAATAAACCTTACGTGAGTAAGGGTCGATCCCACAGAGATTGTTGGTATGAAGCAAGCTATGGTCACCTTGTAAATCTCAGTTAGGCAGATTAAAAAAGGTTATAGGTTTCGAAAATTATATAAAAAGAAGAAATAATAAAAGGGATAGAATACTTATGCAGATTCATTGGTGGGAATTTCAGATAAGCGAATGGAGATGCTGTATGGCCCAAGAACGCCTACCTTCCTATTGCTTCAACTCAATCCTTCTTACTCCTTCCCATGGCAAGCTGTGTATAGGGGTTCACCATCAGCGGTGGCTACTTTCAATCCTCTCGGAAAAATGGTCCTCTGCGGCTGTCACTCGCATGGCTAATCGTCTGGAGGCATCACCCATGGTTGATGGCTACATCCCATCCTCGCAGTGAAAACTACGCTCACGCACTCTGTCACAGCACGGCTAATCACTGGTTGGTTCCTGCGCCTACTGGAATAGAATCCCTTGATTCTTTTGCGTTTGTCATCACGCCCAGCACTTGCAAGTCTGAAGCATGTCACAGTCATTCATTACCGGAATCCTACTCGGAATACCACAGACAAGGTGAGACTTTCCGGATTCCGAAGATCCTACTCGGAATACCACAGACAAGGTGAGACTTTCCGGATCCTCATAAATGCCGCCATCTATCTAGCTTATACCACGAAGATTCTGTTGGGGAATCTAAGAGATACACATTCAAGCTATGTTGCATGTAGAACGGAAGTGGTTGTCAATCACGCGCGTTCATAATTGAGAATGATAATGAGGGTTATCTAATCATCACATTCATCATGTTCTTGGGTGCGAATGAATATCTTGGAATGAGAATAAGAGAGATTTGAATAAAAGAAAATAGAATTGCATTAATGCTTTGAGGTACAGCAGAGCTCCACACTCTTAATCTATGGTGTGCAGAAACTCCACCGTTGAAAATACATAAGTAAAAGGTTCAGGCATGGCCGAATGGCCAGCCCCCAAAACGTGATCACTAGATTCAAAATACAATCCAGGATCAAAAGACCTCTAATACAATAGTTAAATGTTCTATTTATAATAAACTAGCTCCTAGGGTTTACATGAGTAAGTAATTGATGCATAAATCCACTTCCGGGGCCCACTTGGTGTATGTTTGGGCTGAGCTTGTTCAATCCACGCGCTGAAGCTTCTCTTGGAGTTGAACTCCGAGTTATGACGTGTTTTGGGCGTTCAACTCCGGATCATGACGTTTTTCTGGCGTTTAACTCCAGACAGCAGCATGTACTTGGCGTTCAACGCCAAGTTACGTCGTCATTCTTCGAATAAAGTATGGACTATTATATATTGCTGGAAAGCTCTGGATGTCTACTTTCCAACGCCGTTGAGAGCGCGCCAATTGAAGTTCTGTAGCTCCAGAAAATCCATTTCGAGTGCAGGGAGGTCAGATTCCAACAGCATCAGCAGTCCTTTTGTCAGCCTTTTTCAGAGTTTTGCTCAAATCCCTCAATTTCAGCCAGAAATTACCTGAAATCACAGAAAAACACACAAACTCATAGTAAAGTCCAGAAATGTGAATTTAACATAAAAACTAATGAAAACATCCCTAAAAGTAGCTCAAACTTACTAAAAACTACCTAAAAACAATGCCAAAAAGCGTATAAATTATCCGCTCATCATTGAGCACCAAGTCTTTGGAGCCATTACTAGGGATTATTTTGAGTTGTACTGATCACAATTTCGTGCACCAAGTTTTTGGCGCCGTTGCCGGGGATTGTTCAAGTTTTGAGCAAGCTTTTGGTCCGGTAACATCAGTGCCAAAATCCGGCAACAGCACCAAGTTTTTGGCGCCGTTGCCGGGGATTGTTTGTGTATGGACAACTGACGGTTCATCTTGTTGCTTAGATTAGGTATTTTTTCTTTAGAGTTCTTAAGAATGAATTCTAGTGTTTCATGATGATCTGTTAAAATCTGGCTGGCTGAGAAGCCATGTCTAATCTTATTGGACCGAGGTTTCAACTAATCATCACAATAGCTTGTTGATCTCTATCAATCTTGCTATTGGAGCGATGATCTGCTAAGGCTTGGCTGGTCATTGGCCATGTCTAGTGTTTTGGACCGAAGCTTTCTTTGAAGCTTGGCTGGCTGTGAAGCCATGTCTAATTCCTGGACCGGAGTCTTAGACTAGCATTGCAATGATTCCTGGAAATTCAAATTGAGAATTCTGAAACCTTTATTTTCTATTTTCACATAATTTTCGAAAAAAGCACAAAAAAATTTCAAAATCATAAAAAAACCCAAAAATATTTTATGTTTCTTGTTTGAGTCTAGTGTCTAATCTTAAGTTTGGTGTCTTGCATGCCTTGTTTATTTGATCTTGGTTCTATTTTCAAGTCAATAGTACAGGGGACTGAAGATTCAGAACATGCAGCAGAGGAATTACACAGAAAAAGCTGGGCGTTCAAAACGCCCAGTGAAGAAGGACAGACTGGCGTTTAAACGCCAGCCAGGGTACCTGGTTGGGCGTTCAACGCCCAAAAAGGTAGCATTTTGGGCGTTAAACGCCAGAATGGATACCATTCTGGGCGTTTAACGCCAGGATGGCACAAGGGGGAGGATTTTTGTTTTCAAATCAATTTTTTTTTCAAGTTTTCAAAGTTTTTCAAAATCAAATCTTTTTCAAATCATATCTTTTCAATCAAATGTTTTCAAAATCAATTTCTTTCCTTTTTCAAAGATACTTGCTAACAATTAATGATTTGATTGAACAATTCAAGTATGTTGCCTTTTCTGTTGAGAAAGGTTTAATGTTTTGATCATATCTTTTCTTGTTAGGCAAGTCATTATTTTTTTTATTCAAATCTTTTTTTTAAAATGTTTTTCAAATCATATCTTCTCAATCACATCTTTTTAAAAACCAATCATATCTTTTCAACCACATCTTTTTCAAATTAGTTTTCAATCATATCTTTTTAACTTCTAATTTCAAAATCTTTTTCAAAAATCACTTGAAATCTTTTCCACTTTGAGTTTTCGAAAATTATCAATCAATTTTTTTAAATGTTTTTGACGTCTTTTTAATTAGTTTTCGAAAATTCTCTTCCCCTCTTCTAACATCCTTCTATTTATGGAGTATAACTCCTTCTTAATGCACAATTCGAACTCTATCTGATCAAGTTCGAATTCTTCTACCTCTTTCTTCTATTTTTCTTCTCCTCTGACACCTCAAGGAATCTCTATACTGTGACATAGAGGATTCCACACTTTCTTGTTCTCTTCTCTTTCATATGAGCAGGAGCAGAGACAAAGGCATTCTTGTTGAAGCTGACCCTGAACCTGAAAGGACCTTGAAGCGAAAGCTAAGAGAAGCTAAGGCACAACTCTCTGTAGAGGACCTAACCGAATTCTTCAAAGAAGAAGAAGACATGGCAGCCGAAAACAACAACAATGCCAACAATGCAAGGAAGGTGCTGGGTGACTTTACTGCACCTACTCCCGACTTCTATGGGAGAAGCATCTCTATCCCTGCCATTGGAGCAAACAACTTTGAGCTTAAGCCTCAATTAGTTTCTCTAATGCAACAGAATTGCAAGTTCCATGGACTTCCACTGGAAGATCCTCATCAGTTTTTAGCTGAGTTCTTGCAAATCTGTGACACAGTCAAGACTAATGGGGTTGACCCTGAGGTTTACAGACTGATGCTATTCCCTTTTGCTGTAAGAGACAGAGCTAGAATATGGTTGGACTCTCAACCTAAAGAAAGCCTGGACTCATGGGAAAAGCTAGTCAATGCCTTCTTGGCAAAGTTCTTTCCACCTCAAAAATTGAGTAAGCTTAGAGTGGAAGTCCAAACCTTCAGACAGAAGGATGGAGAATCCCTCTATGAAGCTTGGGAAAGATACAAACAATTGATCAGAAAATGTCCTTCTGACATGCTTTCTGAATGGAGCATCATAGGTATTTTCTATGATGGTCTCTCTGAACTATCCAAGATGTCTTTGGATAGCTCTGCTGGAGGATCTCTTCATTTGAAGAAGACGCCTACAGAGGCTCAAGAGCTAATTGAAATGGTTGCAAATAACCAATTCATGTACACTTCTGAAAGGAATCCTGTGAACAATGGGACAAGTCAGAAGAAAGGAGTTCTTGAGATTGACACCCTGAATGCCATATTGGCTCAGAATAAAATATTGACTCAACAAGTCAATTTGATTTCTCAAAGTCTGTCTGGAATGCAAAATGCACCAAGCAGTACTAAGGATGCTTCATCTGAAGAAGAAGCTTATGATCCTGAGAACCCTTCAATGGAAGAGGTGAATTACCTAGGAGAATCCTATGGAAACACCTATAATTCTTCATGGAGAAATCACCCAAATTTCTCATGGAAGAATCAAGAGAGACCTCAACAAGGTTTCAACAACTATAATGGTCGAAGAAACAGGTTTAGCAATGGCAAGCCTTTTCCATCATCTTCTCAGCAACAGACAGAGAATTCTAAGCAGAACCCCTCTGACTTAGCAACCATGGTCTCTGATCTAATCAAAACCACTCAAAGTTTCACGACTGAAACAAGGTCCTCCATTAGGAACTTGGAGGCACAAGTGGGACAGCTGAGCAAGAAAGTTACTGAACTCCCTCCTAGTACTCTCCCAAGTAATACAGAAGAAAATCCAAAAGGAGAGTGCAAAGCCATAACCATGGCCGAATCTAGAGAGGGAAGAGAGGAAGTGGACGCCACTGAGGAAGGCCTCAATGGGCGTGCACTAGCCTCCAATGCGTTCCCCAATGAGGAACCATGGGAATCTGAGGCTCAAAATGAGACCATAGAAATTCCATTGGATTTACTTCTGCCATTCATGAGCTCTGATGAGTATTCTTCCTCTGAAGAGGATGAGTATGTCACTGAAGAGCAAGTTGCTAAATACCTTGGAACAATCATGAAGCTAAATGACAAGTTATTTGGAAATGAGACTTGGGAGAATGAACCTCCTTTGCTCACCAAAGAACTGGATGACTTGTCTAGGCAGAAATTACCTCAAAAGAAACAAGATCCTGGGAAGTTTTCAATACCTTGTACCATAGGCACCATGACCTTCAAGAAGGCTCTGTGTGACTTAGGGTCAAGTGTAAACCTCATGCCTCTCTCTGTAATGGAGAAGCTAGGGATCTTTGAGGTACAAGCTGCAAGAATCTCACTAGAGATGGCAGACAATTCAAAGAAACAAGCTCATGGACTTGTAGAGGATGTTCTGGTAAAGATTGAAGACCATTACATCCCTGCTGATTTCATAGTCCTAGAGACTGGGAAGTGCATGGATGAATCTATCATCCTTGGCAGACCCTTCCTAGCCACAGCAAAGGCTGTGATTGATGTTGATGGAGGTGAACTGATCATTCAAGTGAATGAAAAATCCTATGTGTTTAAGGCTCAAGGATATCCCTCTGTCATCATGGAGAGGAAGCATGAAGAGCTTCTCTCAAATCAGAGACAAACAGAGCCCCCACAGTCAAACTCTAAGTTTGGTGTTGGGAGGCCACAACCAAACTCTAAGTTTGGTGTTGAACCCCCACATTCAAACTCTAAGTTTGGTGTTAGGAGGTCCCAACATTGCTCTGAGTATCTTTGAGGCTCCATGAGAGCCCTCTGTCAAGCTACTGACATTAAAGAAGCGCTTGTTGGGAGGCAACCCAATGTTATATTTTATCTATTTCCCTTTGTTATTTTTTGTTATTTTGTAGGTTGATGATCATAAGAAGTCACAAAATCAATTGAAAAAGCAAAAACAGAATGAAAAACAGGAAGAAAAACAGCACACCCTGGAGGAAGAACCCACTGGCGTTTAAACGCCAGTGAGGCTAGCAGTTGGGCGTTTAACGCCCAGTCTGGCACCATTCTGGGCGTTTAACGCCAGAAAGGGGCACCAGACTGGCGTTAAACGCCAGAAAAGGGCAAGAACCTGGCGTTAAACGCCAGGAATGGGCATCAGCCCGGCGTTTAACGCCAGAAATGGCTCAAAACGTGATTTTGAATGCCATTTGGTGCAGGGATGACTTTTTCTTGACACCACAGGATCTGTGGACCCCACAGGATCCCCACCAACCCCACCACTCTCTCTCTTCTTCACCCATTCACCAATCACCTCAACACCTCTTCCCCAAAAACCCTTCACCTATCAAATCCCACTATCATCTTCACTCCTTCATTTTCACACACCCTAAACCCTACTTCTTTCCCTTTTGGCCGAACCACAAAGCCATCTCCCTCTCCTCCATTTCTTCTTCTTCTACTCTCTTCTTTCTTCTTTTGCTCGAGGACGAGCAAACCTTTTAAGTTTGGTGTGGTAAAAGCATTGCTTTTTGTTTTTCCATAACCATTTATGGCATCCAAGGCCGGAGAAACCTCTAGAAAGAGGAAAGGGAAGGCAAAAGCTTCCACCTCCGAGTCATGGGAGATGGATAGATTCATCTCAAGGGTGCATCAAGACCACTTCTATGAAGTTGTGGCCTTGAAGAAGGTGATCCCCGAGGTCCCCTTTTCACTCAAAAAGGGTGAATATCCGGAGATCCGCCATGAGATCCGAAGAAGAGGTTGGGAAGTGCTTACCAACCCCATTCAACAAGTCGGAATCTTGATGGTTCAAGAGTTCTATGCCAATGCATGGATCACCAAGAACCATGATCAAAGTGTGAACCCGGATCCAAAGAATTGTCTTACTATGGTTCGGGGGAAATACTTGGATTTTAGTCCGGAAAATATAAGGTTAGCATTCAACTTGCCCATGATGCAAGGAGATGAACATCCTTACACTAGAAGGGTCAACTTTGATCAAAGGTTGGACCAAGTCCTCACAGTCATATGTGAAGAGGTCGCACAATGGAAGAGAGATTCAAGAGGGAAGCCGGTTCAATTGAGAAGGCATGACCTCAAGCCCGTGGCTAGAGGATGGTTGGAGTTTATCCAACGCTCAATCATTCCCACTAGCAACCGGTCCGAAGTTACTCTAGACCGGGCCATCATGATTCATAGCATCATGATTGGAGAAGAAGTGGAAGTTCATGAGGTCATAGCTCAAGAACTCTACAAGGTGGCGGACAAGTCTTCCACCTTGGCAAGGTTAGCCTTTCCTCATCTCATTTGTCACCTCTGTTATTCAGTAGGAGTTGACATAGAAGGAGACACCCCCATTGATGAGGACAAGCCCATCACCAAGAAAAGGATGGAGCAAACAAGAGATCCCTCTCATCATGAGATCCCTGAGATACCTCAAGGGATGCACTTTCCTCCACAAGACTATTGGGAGCAACTAAACACCTCCCTAGGAGAATTGAGTTCCAACATGGGACAACTAAGGGTGGAGCACCAAGAGCATTCCATTCTCCTCCATGAAATTAGAGAAGATCAAAGAATCATGAGAGAGGAGCAACAAAGACAAGGAAGAGACATTGAGGAGCTCAAGCACTCCATAAGGCCTTCAAGAGGAAGAACAAGCCGCCATCACTAAGGTGGACCCGTTCTTTAACCTCCTTGTTCTTTACTTTCTTGTTTTTCGAATTTTATGCTTATGTTTATCTATGTTTGTGTCTTATGATCATTAGTGTCTTAGTGTCTATGCCTTAAAGTTATGAATGTCCTATGAATCCATCACCTTTCTTAAAAGAAAACTGTTTTTATTACAAAAGAACAAGAAGTACAGGATTTCGAATTCATCTTTAAAACTAGCTTAATTAGTTTGATGTGGTGACAATACTTTTTGTTTTCTAAATGTATGCTTGAACAGTGCATATGTCTTTTGAATTTGTAGTTCATGAATGTTAAAATTGTTGGCTCTTGAAAGAATGATGAAAAAGGAGACATGTTACTGAGGATCTGAAAAATCATAAAAATGATTGTTGAAGCAAGAAAAAGCAGTGAATACAAAAAAAAAAGAAGGAGAAAAACGAAAAAAAAAGAGAAAGAGAAAAAGAAAGAAAAAGAAAGAAATAAAGTTGTGATCCAAGGCAAAAAGAGTGTGCTTAAGAACCCTGGACACCTCTAATTGGGGACTCTAGCAAAGCTGAGTCACAATCTGAAAAGGTTCACCCAATTATGTGTCTGTGGCATGTATGTATCCGGTGGTAATACTGGAAGACAGAGTGCTTTGGGCCACGACCAAGACTCATAAAGTAGCTGTGTTCAAGAATCATCATACTCAACTAAGAGAATTAATAACACTATCTGGATTCTGAGTTCCTAAAGAAGCCAATCATTCTGAACCTCAGAGGATAAAGTGAGATGCCAAAACTGTTTGGAGGCAAAAAGCTACTAGTCCCGCTCATCTAATTTGGAGCTAAGTTTCATTGATAATTTGGAGTCTATAGTATATTCTCTTCTTTTTATCTTATTTTATTTTCAGTTGCTTGGGGACAAGCAACAATTTAAGTTTGGTGTTGTGATGAGCGGATAATTTGTACCCTTTTTGGCATTGTTTTTAGTATGTTTTTAGTATCATTTAGTTAGTTTTTATTATATTTTTATTAGTTGTTAGTTAAAATTCACTTTTCTGGACTTTACTATGAGTTTGTGTGTTTTTCTGTGATTTCAGGTATTTTCTGGCTGAAATTGAGGGATCTGAGCAAAAATCTGATCCAGAGACTCAAAAGGACTGCAGATGCTGTTGGATTCTGACCTCCCTGCACTCGAAGTGGATTTTCTGGAGCTACAGAAGCCCAATTGGTGCGCTCTCAACGGCGTTGGAAAGTAGACATCCTGGGCTTTCCAGCAATATATGATAGTCTATACTTTGTCCAAGATTTGATGGCCCAAACCGGCGTTCAAAGTCACCCTCAGAATTCCCAGCGTTAAACGCCGGAACTGGCACCAAAATGGGAGTTAAACGCCCAAACTGGCACCAAAGCTGGCGTTTAACTCCAAGAAGAGTCTCTACACGAAAATGCTTCATTGCTCAGCCCAAGCACACACCAAGTGGGCCCGAAAGTGGATCTCTATGACATTTACTCATCTCTGTACACCCTAGGCTACTAGTTTTCTATAAGTAGGACCTTTTTACTATTGTATTAGACATCTTGGTAGCTATCTTTGAGTTTCATGCTATCTTAGATCATTTGGGAGGCTGGCCATTCGGCCATGCCTAGACCTTGTTCTTATGTATTTTCAACGGTGGAGTTTCTACACACCATAGATTAAGGTGTGGAGCTCTGCTGTACCTCGAGTATTAATGCAATTACTATTGTTCTTCTATTCAATTCCGCTTGTTCTTTGTCCAAGATATCACTTGTTCTTCAACTTGATGAATGTGATGATCCGTGACACTCATCATCATTCTCACTTATGAACAAAGTGACTGACAACCACTTCTGTTCTACAAGCAATCAAGGCTCTAGTGTTTATCTCTTGGATTCCTGATACACGATGCATGGTTGATCGCCTGACAACCGAGTGCTCGCCTGACAAACGAGCCAGCCATTCCGTGAGATCAGAGTCTTCGTGGTATAGGCGAGAACTGATGGCGGCATTCAAGAGAATCCGGAAGGTCTAACCTTGTCTGTGGTATTCTGAGTAGGATTCAATGATTGAATGACTGTGACGTGCTTCAAACTCCTAGCAGGCGGGGCGTTAGTGACAGACGCAAAAGAATCAATGGATTCTATTCCGGCCTGACCGAGAACTGACAGCTGATTAGCCATATGCTGTGACAGAGCATAGGAACATTTTCACTGAGAGGATGGGAGGTAGCCACTGACAACGGTGAAACCCTTGCATAAGCTTGCCATGGAAAGGAGTAAGAAGGATTGGATGAAGACAGTAGGAAAGCAGAGAGACGGAAGGGAAGGCATCTTCATTCGCTTATCTGAAGCTCTCACCAATGATATACATAAGTATCTCTATCTTTATCTTTATGCTTTATTCGTTTATCACTATACCCATTTGAGTCTGCCTGACTGAGATTTACAAGGTGACCATAGCTTGCTTCATAGCAACAATCTCCGTGGGATCGACCCTTACTCGCGTAAGGTATTACTTGGACGACCCAGTGCACTTGCTGGTTAGTTGTGCGAAGTTGTGTTTATGCCATGGTATTGAGCACCAAGTCTTTGGAGCCATTACTAGGGATTATTTTGAGTTGTAGTGATCACAATTTCGTGCACCACCAGACTATTGGAAGCAGGTATCATTTATCCCATTTCAGACAGTGAATGGGTTAGCCCAGTACAAGTGGTGCCCAAGAAGCCTGGAGTCACTACAGTAAAGAACGAGCATGGAGAGCTCATAGTGACCAGAGTATAGAATGCTTGGAGAGTCTGCATTGATTACAGGCGTCTCAACTAAGCTACTCACAAGGATCACTACCCTCTTCCAGTCATTGATCAAATGCTGGATCGCCTGTTAGGTAAATCACATTATTGCTTTTTAGATGGTTACACAGGTTATTTCCAGATTCATATAGCTCCTGAGGATCAGGAAAAGACTACTTTTACATGTCCTTTAGGACTTATGCTTACAAGAGAATGCCCTTTGGCTTGTGCAATGCACCAGCTACTTTTCAGAGGTGCATGATGAGTCTTTTTTCTGATCTCATTGAGGACTGTATGGAAGTTTTTATGGATGATTTTAGCATTTATGGTGATTCTTTTAGCCTTTGCTTAGATGGATTATCTAGAGTATTAGATAGATGTGTCAACACAAACCTTGTATTAAATTTTGAAAAATGCAATTTTATGGTTAAACAAGGGATTGTATTAGGACATGTTGTATCTAATACTGGTATTTCTGTAGACCCAGCAAAGGTGAATGTTATTTCCAGTTTACCTTACCCCTCCTCTGTGAGGGAAGTCCGTTCGTTCCTTGGCCATGCAGGTTTTTACAGGAGATTTATTAAGGACTTTAGTAAGGTAGCACTTCCCCTATCCAGATTGCTGCAGAAGGATATTGAGTTCGAGTTCAGTGAGAATTGTAAGCAAGCGTTCGATAAGCTGAAGACCAATGGTACACGAAATTGTGATCATCAATGGCGCCATCAACATGGTACGCTCAATTGCAATCTCAACTCTTTATCACAACTTCGCACAACTAACCAGCAAGTGCACTGGGTCGTCCAAGTAATAAACCTTACGCGAGTAAGGGTCGATCCCACGGAGATTGTTGGTATGAAGCAAGCTATGGTCACCTTGTAAATCTCAGTTAGGCAGATTCAAATGGTTATGGATGATATATGAATAAAGCATAAAACAAGGATAGAGATACTTATGTAATTCATTGGTGAGAATTTCAGATAAGCGAATGGAGATGCTTTGTCCCTTCCGTCTCTCTGCTTTCCTACTGTCTTCATCCAATCCTTCTTACTCCTTTCCATGGCAAGCTGTATGTTGGGCATCACCATTGTCAGTGGCTACAATCCCGTCCTCTCAGTGAAAATGTTCAACGTACCCTGTCACGGCACGGCTAATCATCTGTCGGTTCTCAATCAGGTTGGAATAGAATCCATTGATTCTTTTGTGTCTGTCACTAACGCCCAACCTTCAGGAGTTTGAAGCTCGTCACAGTCATTCAATCATTGAATCCTACTCAGAATACCACAGACAAGGTTTAGACCTTCCGGATTCTCTTGAATGCCACCATCAATTCTAGCTTATACCACGAAGATTCCGATTAAGGAGTCCAAGAGATAAACATTCAAGTCTTGTTTTCTTGTAGAACGGGAGTGGTTGTCAGGCACGCGTTCATAAGTGAGAATGATGATGAGCGTCACATGATCATCACATTCATCAAGTTCTTGAGTGCGAATGAATATCTTGGAATAAGAACAAGCTGAATTGAATAGAAGAACAATAGTAATTGCATTAATACTCGAGGTACAGCAGAGCTCCACACCTTAATCTATGGTGTGTAGAAACTCCACCGTTGAAAATACATAAGAACAAGGTCTAGGCATGGTCGTGAGGCCAGCCTCCCAATGATCTAAGATAGCATAAGACTAAAGATAGCTACCAAGATGAGAATACAATAGTAAAAGGTCCTATTTGTAGAGAACTAGTAGCCTAGGGTTTACAAAGATGAGTAAATGACATAAAAATCCACTTCCGGGCCCACTTGGTGTGTGCTTGGGCTGAGCATTGAAGCATTGTCGTGTAGAGACTTCTCTTGGAGTTAAACGCCAGCTTTTGTGCCAGTTTGGGCGTTTAACTCCCATTCTTGTGCCAGTTCCGGCGTTTAACGCCGGACAATTTTGACCTGATTTGGAACGCCAGTTTGGGCCATCTTGGACTATTATACATTGCTGGAAAGCCCAGGATGTCTACTTTCCAACGCCGTTGAGAGCGCTCCAATTGGGCTTCTATAGCTCCAGAAAATCCACTTCGAGTGCAGGGAGGTCAGAATCCAACAGCATCTGCAGTCCTTTTCAGCCTCTGAATTAGATTTTTGCTCAGGTCCCTCAATTTCAGCCAGAAAATACCTGAAATCACAGAAAAATACACAAACTCATAGTAAAGTCCAGAAAAGTTAATTTTAACTAAAAACTAATAATAATATAATAGAAACTAACTAAAATATACTAAAAATAATGCCAAAAAACGTATAAATTATCCGCTCATCACAACACCAAACTTAAATTGTTGCTTGTCCCCAAGCAACTAAAAACCAAATAAGATAAAAAGAAGAGAATATGCAATGAATTCCAAAAATATCTATGAAGATCAGTATTAATTAGATGAGCGGGGCTTTTTAGCTTTTTGCCTCTGAACAGTTTTGGCATCTCACTTTATGCTTTGAAATTCAGAATGATTGGCTTCTATAGGAACTCAGAATCCAGATATTGTCATTGATTCTCCTAGTTAAGTATGATGATTCTTGAACACAGCTACTTTATGAGTCTTGGCCGTGGCCCAAAGCACTATGTCCTCCAGTATTACCACCGGATACATACATGCCACAGACACATAATTGGGTGAACCTTTTCAGATTGTGACTCAGCTTTGCTAGAGTCCCCAATTAGAGGTGTCCAGGGTTCTTAAGCACACTCTTTTTGCCTTGGATCACAACTTTATTTTTTTCTTTTTCTCTCTTTTTTTTCGTTTTTTTTCTATTTTTTTTCTTTTTTTGAATAATCACTGCTTTTTCTTGCTTCAAGAATCATTTTTATGATTTTTCAGATCCTCAGTAACATGTCTCCTTTTTCATCATTCTTTCAAGAGCCAACATTCATGAACAACAAATTCAAAAGACATATGCACTGTTTAAGCATACATTCAGAAAACAAAAGTATTGCCACCACATCAAGATAATTAATCTATTATAAAATTCAAAATTCATGCAATTCTTCTCTTTTTCAATTAAGAACATTTTTCATTTAAGAAAGGTGATGGATTCATAGGACATTCATAACTTTAAGGCATAGACACTAATATACTAATGATCATGTAATAAGACACAAACATGGATAAACATAAGCATAAAATTCGAAAAACAAGAAAATAAAGAACAAGGAAATTAAAGAACGGGTCCACCTTAGTGATGGCAGCTTATTCTTCCTCTTGAAGATCTTATGGAGTGCTTGAGCTCCTCAATGTCTCTTCCTTGCCTTTGTTGCTCCTCTCTCATGATTCTTTGATCTTCTCTAATTTCATGGAGGAGGATGGAATGTTCTTGGTGTCCCACCCTTAGTTGTCCCATGTTGGAACTCAATTCTCCTAGGGAGGTGTTGATTTGCTCCCAATAGTTTTATGGAGGAAAGTGCATCCCTTGAGTCAT
This sequence comes from Arachis stenosperma, assembly GCF_014773155.1. Taxonomy (NCBI): domain Eukaryota; kingdom Viridiplantae; phylum Streptophyta; class Magnoliopsida; order Fabales; family Fabaceae; genus Arachis; species Arachis stenosperma. The sequence goes on along the minus strand of NC_080383.1, from coordinate 38,447,972 downwards.
CTCAGGGATTTCATGATGAGTGGGATCTCTTGTTTGCTCCATCCTTTTCTTAGTGATGGGCTTGTCCTCATCAATGGGGATGTCTCCCTCTATGTCAATTCTAACTGAATAACAGAGGTGACAAATGAGATGAGGAAAGGCTAACCTTGCCAAGGTAGAGGACTTGTCCGCCACCTTATAAAGTTCTTGGGCTATAACCTCATGAACTTCTACTTCATCTCCAATCATGATGCTATGAATCATGATGGCCCGGTCTATAGTAACTTCGGACCGGTTGCTAGTGGGAATGATTGAGCGTTGGATAAACTCCAACCATCCCTTTGCCACGGGCTTGAGGTTATGCCTTCTCAGTTGAACCGGCTTCCCTTTCCTCTTTCTAGAGGTTTCTCCGGCCTTGGATGCCATAAATGGTTATGGAAAAACAAAAAGCAATGCTTTTACCACACCAAACTTAAAAGGTTTGCTCGTCCTCGAGCAAAAGAAGATAGAAGAGAGTAGAAGAAGAAGAAATAGAGGAGATGGAGATGGCTTTGTGGTTTGGCCAAAGGGGGAGAAGTAGTGTTTAGGGTGTGTGAAAATGAAGGAGTGAAGATGGGTTTATTTAGGGGTGGAGAGAAAGATGGGATTTGATAGGTGAGGGGTTTTTGGGGAAGAGGTGTTGAGGTGATTGGTGAATGGGTGAAGAAGAAGAGAGAGGGTGGTGGGGTAGGTGGGGATCCTGTGGGGTCCACAAATCCTGAGGTGTCAAGGAAAAGTCATCCCTGCACCAATTGGTGAGCAAGAATGCTCTCTGTGCTAATTCTGGCATTAAACGCCGGGCTGGTGCCCATTTCTGGCGTTTAACACCAATTTCTTGCCCTTTCCTGGCGTTTAATGCCAGTCTGGTGCCCCTTTCTGGCGTTAAACGCCCAGAATGGTGCCAGACTGGGCGTTAAACACCCATTTGCTGCCCTTACTGGCGTTTAAATGCCAGCAAGGTCTTCCTCCAGGGTGTGCTGTTTTTCTTTCTGTTTTTCATTCTGTTTTTACTTTTTCAATTGATTTTGTGACTTCTCATGATCATCAACCTACAGAAAACATGAAATAACAAAGGAAAATAGATTAAATATATCATTGGGTTGCCTCCCAACAAGCACTTCTTTAATGTCAGTAGCTTGACAGAGGGCTCTCATGGAGCCTCAAAGATACTCAGAGCAATGTTGGAACCTCCCAACACCAAACTTAAAGTTTGAATGTGGGGGTTCAACACCAAACTTTTGTGACCTCCCAACACCAAACTTAGAGTTTGACTGTGGGGGCTCTGTTTGACTCTGTTTTGAGAGAAGCTCTTCATGCTTCCTCTCCATGGTGACAGAGGGATATCCTTGAGCCTTAAACACAAAGGATTCTTCATTCACTTGAATGATCAATTCTCCTCTGTCCATATTAATCACAGCCTTTGCTGTGGCTAGGAAGGGTCTGCCAAGGATGATGGATTCATCTATGCACTTCCCAGTCTCTAGGACTATGAAATCAGCAGGGATGTAATGGTTTTCAACTTTCACCAAAACATCCTCTACAAGTCCATAAGCTTGTTTTCTTGAGTTATCTGCCATCTCTAGTGAGATTCTTACAGCTTGTACCTCAAAGATCCCTAGCTTCTCCATTACAGAGAGAGGCATGAGGTTTACACTTGACCCTAAGTCACACAGAGCCTTCTTAAAGGTCATGGTGCCTATGGTACAAGGTATTGAAAACTTCCCAGGATCTTGTCTCTTTTGAGGTAATCTCTGCCTAGACATGTCATCTAGTTCTTTGGTGAGCAGAGAAGGTTCGTTCTCCCAAGTCTCATTACCAAATAACTTGTCATTTAGCTTCATGATTGCTCCAAGGTATTTAGCAACTTGCTCTTCAGTGACATACTCATCCTCTTCAGAGGAAGAATACTCATTAGAGCTCATGAATGGCAGAAGTAAATCCAATAGAATCTCTATGGTCTCAGTGTGAGCCTCAGATTCCCATGGTTCCTCATTAGGGAACTCATTGGAGGCCAGTGGACGTCCATTGAGGTCTTCCTCAGTGGCGTTCACTGCCTCTTTATCCTCTCCAAGTTCGGCCATGTGGATCATGTTAATGGCCTTGCATTCTCCTTTTGGATTCTCTTCTGTATTGCTTGGAAGAGTACTAGGAGGGAGTTCAGTAATTTTCTTGCTCAGCTGTCCCACTTGTGCCTCCAAATTCCTAATGGAGGACCTTGTTTCAGTCATGAAACTTTGAGTGGTTTTGATTAGATCAGAGACCATGGTTGCTAAGTCAGAGTGGCTCTGCTTAGAATTCCCTGTCTATTGCTGAGAAGATGATGGAAAAGGCTTGCCATTGCTAAACCTGTTTCTTCCACCATTATTGTTGTTGAAACCTTATTGAGGTCTCTGTTGATCCTTCCATGAGAGATTTGGATGATTTCTCCATGAAGAATTATAAGTGTTTCCATAGGGTTCTCCCATGTAATTCACCTCTTCCATTGAAGGGTTCTCAGGATCATAAGCTTCTTCTTCAGATGAAGCATCCTTAGTACTGCCTGGTGCAGCTTGCATTCCAGACAGACTTTGAGAAATTAAATTGACTTGCTGAGTCAATATTTTGTTCTGAGCCAGTATGGCATTCAGAGTATCAATCTCAAGAACTCCTTTCTTCTGATTTGTCCCATTGTTCACAGGATTCCTTTCAGAAGTGTACATGAATTGGTTATTTGCAACCATTTCAATGAGTTCTTGAGCTTCTGTAAGCGTCTTCTTCAGATGAAGAGATCCTCCAGCAGAGCTATCCAATGACATCTTGGACAGTTCAGACAGACCATCATAGAAAATACCTATGATGCTCCATTCAGAAAGCATGTCAGAAGGACACTTTCTGATTAATTGTTTGTATCTTTCCCAAGCTTCATAGAGGGATTCTCCTTCCTTCTGTCTGAAGGTTTGGACTTCCACTCTAAGCTTACTCAATTTTTGAGGTGGAAAGAACTTTGCCAAGAAGGCATTGACTAGCTTTTCCCAAGAGTTCAGGCTTTTTTTAGGTTGTGAGTCCAACCATATCCTAGCTTTGTCTCTTACGACAAAAGGGAATAGCATAAGTCTGTAGACCTCAGGGTCAACCCCATTAGTCTTGACAGTGTCACAGATTTACAAGAATTCAGCTAAAAACTGATGAGGATCTTCCAATGGAAGTCCATGGAACTTGCAATTCTATTGCATTAGAGAAACTAATTGAGGCTTAAGCTCAAAGTTGTTTGCTCCAATGGCAGGGATAGAGATGCTTCTCCCATAGAAGTCGGGAGTAGGTGCAGTAAAGTCACCCAGCACCTTCCTTGCATTGTTGGCATTGTTGTTGTTTTCGGCTGCCATGGGTTCTTCTTGTTTGAATATTTCTGTTAGGTCCTCTACAGAGAGTTGTGCCTTAGCTTCTCTTAGCTTTCGCTTCAAGGTCCTTTCAGGTTCAGGGTCAGCCTCAACAAGAATGCTTTTGTCTTTGCTCCTGCTCATATGAAAGAGAAGAGAACAAGAAAGTATGAAATCCTCTATGTCACAGTATAGAGACTCCTTGAGGTGTCAGAGGAAAAGAAAAATAGAAGGAAGAAGTAGAAGAATTCGAACTTATCAAGAGAGATGGAGTTTGAATTGTTCATTGAGGAATAGTGTTAGTCCATAAATAGAAGGATGTGAGAAGAGGGGAAGAAATTTTCGAAAATTAAGTAAAAGATTAAAAACATTTTGAAAAATACTAATTGATTTTCAAAAACTAAGAATGGAAAAGAAATCAAATGATTTTTGAAAAAGATTTTGAAATTAGAAATCAAAAAGATATGATTGAAAACTATTTTGAAAAAGATATGATTAAGAAGATATGATTGAAAAGTTATGGTTTTAAAAAGATGTGATTGAGAAGATATGATTTGAAAAACAATTTAAAAAGATTTGATTTTGAAAATTAATGACTTGGCTAACAAGAAAAGATATGATTCAAACATTAAACCTTTCTCAACAGAAAAGGGAACATACTTGAAATGTTGAATCAAATCATTAATTGATAGCAAGTATTTTTGAAAATGGAAAGAAATTGATTTTGAAAAAGATTTGATTGAAAAGATATGATTTGAAAAAGATTTGATTTTGAAAAGATTTTGAAAACTTGAAAAAAATTTGAATTGAAAATAGAATCTTCCCTCTTGTGCCATCCTGGCATTAAACACCCAGAATGGTGCACATTCTGGCGTTTAACGCCCAAAACACTACCCTTTTGGGCGTTAAACGCCCAACCAGGCACCCTGGCTGGCGTTTAAACACTAGTTTTCCTTCTTCACTGGGCGTTTTGAACGTCCAGCTTTTTCTGTATAATTCCTCTGCTGTATGTTCTAAATCTTCAATTCTCTGTATTATAGACTTGAAAAGACACAAATTAAAAATTTTTTTGGATTTTTAATAATGAGGAATAATCAAAATGCAACAAAAATCAAATAACAATGCATGCAAGACACCAAACTTAGCAGTTTGTATACTATTGACACTAACAAAATGAGAATGCATATGAGAAACAACAAAACACTCAAGTCAAGAGAATTCAAAGATCAGAGCAAGGAAATCATCAAGAACATCTTGAAGATCACTTAAGACACATGAATGAATGCAAGAAGAACAGAAACATGCAATTGACACCAAACTTAACATGAGACTCTAGACTCAACAAGAAACATACAATATTTTTGGTTTTTATGATTTTGTAATTTTTTTTGGATTTTTCGAAAATTAAGTGGAAAAGAAAATAAAGGTATCAAAATTCTTAATGAGAATTCCAGGAATCATGCAATGTTAGTCTAAAGCTTTAGTCTAAAGGAATTAGACATGGCTAGCCAAGCTTCAGTAAGACATTACATTCAAGAGCTAAATTGATGAGAATCAATCAGCTTTGGTGATGATAAGAACATCACCTTGAAACACTAGAATTCATTCTTAAGAACTCTGAAGATAAATACCTAATCTAAGCAACAAGATGAACCGTCAGTTGTCCATACTCGAAACAATCCCCGGCAACGGCGCCAAAAACTTGGTGCACGAAATTGTGATCATCAATGGCGCCATCAACATGGTACGCTCAATCGCAATCTCAACTCTTTATCACAACTTCGCACAACTAACCAGCAAGTGCACTGGGTCGTCCAAGTAATAAACCTTACGCGAGTAAGGGTCGATCCCACAGAGATTGTTGGTATGAAGCAAGCTATAGTCACCTTGTAAATCTTAGTCAGGCAGATTCAAATGGTTATGGATGATATATGAATAAAGCATAAAGATAGAGATACTTATGTAATTCATTGGTGAGAACTTCAGATAAGCGAATGGAGATGCTTTGTCCCTTCCGTCTCTCTGCTTTCCTACTGTCTTCATCCAATCCATCTTACTCCTTTCCACGGCAAGCTGTATGTTGGGCATCACCGTTGTCAGTGGCTACAATCTTATCCTCTCAGTGATAATGTTCAACGCACCTTGTCACGGCACGGCTAATCATCTGTCGGTTCTCAATCAGGTTGGAATAGAATCCATTGATTCTTTTGTGTCTGTCACTAACGCCCAGCCTTCAGGAGTTTGAAGCTCGTCACAGTCATTCAACCATTGAATCTTACTCAGAATACCACAGACAAGGTTTAGACCTTCTGAATTCTCTTAAATGCCGCCATCAATTCTAGCTTATACCACGAAGATTCCGATTAAGGAGTCCAAGAGATAAGCATTCAAGTCTTGTTTGCTTGTAGAACGGGAGTGGTTGTCAGGCACGCGTTCATAAGTGAGAATGATGATGAGCGTCACATAATCATCACATTCAGCAAGTTCTTGAGTGCGAATGAATATCTTGGAATAAGAACAAGCTGAATTGAATAGAAGAACAATAGTAATTGCATTAATACTCGAGGTACAGCAGAGCTCCACACCTTAATCTATGGTGTGTAGAAACTCCACCGTTGAAAATACATAAAAACAAGGTCTAGGCATGGCCGTGAGGCCAGCCTCCCAATGATCAAAGATAGCATAAGACTAAAGATAGCTACCAAGATGAGAATACAATAGTAAAAGGTCCTATTTGTAGAGAACTAGTAGCCTAGGGTTTACAAAGATGAGTAAATGACATAAAAATCCACTTCCGGGCCCACTTGGTATGTGCTTGGACTGAGCATTGAAGCATTGTCGTGTAGAGACTTCTCTTGGAGTTAAACGCCAGCTTTTGTGTCAGTTTGGGCGTTTAACTCCCATTCTTGTGCCAGTTCCGGCGTTTAACGCCGGGCAGTTTTGAGCTGATTTGGAACACCGGTTTGGGCCATCAAATCTTGGGCAAAGTATGAACTATTATATATTGCAGGAAAGCCCAGGATGTCTACTTTCCAACGCCGTTGAGAGTGCGCCAATTGGGCCTCTGTAGCTCCAGAAAATCTACTTCGAGTGCAGGGAGGTCAGAATCCAACAGCATCTGCAGTCCTTTTCACCCTCTGAATCAGATTTTTGCTCAGGTCCCTCAATTTCAGCCAGAAAATACCTGAAATCACAGAAAAACACACAAACTCATAGTAAAGTCCAGAAAAGTGAATTTTAACTAAAAACTAATAAAAATATAATAGAAACTAACTAAAATATACTAAAAACAATGCCAAAAAGCGTATAAATTATCCGCTCATCAACCAACCTGACTCAAGCTCCCATTGTGAGAGGACCAAACTGGAGCTAGCCCTTTGAAATCATGTGCGATGCTTCCAAGCATGCAGTAGGAGCAGCGCTGGCTCAGCGTGAAGGCAAGGATCCTTTTGTTATTGCTTATGCGTCTAAAACTTTAGACGCTGCCCAGTCCAATTATACTACTACTGAGAAAGAGCTTCTTGCAATTGTTTTTGCTCTGGATAAATTCCGAGCTTATCTACTTGGTACTAGAGTAGTAGTGTATTCGGACCATGCAGCTTTGAAGTATCTATTAGCGAAAAAGGAGTCCAAACCAAGGCTCATACGTTGGATATTGCTTTTACAAGAATTTGATTTAGAAATAAAGGATATGAGTGGTAATCAGAATCTAGTGGCAGACCACTTGAGTCACCTTGAGCACATTAAGGATGATTCTACTCCTATAAATGATAATTTTCCATTTGATAACCTGCAAGTAGTATCTGAGGTAGTACCTTGGTATGCACCTGTAGCTAATTACCTAGTTACCCGCACATTTCCCCCACATTGTTCTAAGCATCAAAGGGACAAGCTGAAAAGCGAGTCTAAATATTATATATGGGATGACCCATATTTGTGGAGATGTGGTGTGATGCGGATTTTACAATCCACACTTACTAACCGGCAAGTGCATCGGGTCGTACCAAGTAATACCTTACGTGAGTAAGGGTCGATCCCACGAGGATTGATGGATTAAGCAACAATAGTATTTAATAGAATTAGTTAGGCAAGCAGAAAAGGATGTTGGAAGTTCAAAAGCATTAAACAGTAATGTTAGACTTTCAGAAAGCAAAAGCAGCAATGGGTTGGGAATAAAATATGTAGAAAATAGTTAAGGCTTCAGAGTTATCTATTTTTCCGGATTAACTTTTCTTAATAACTATTTTAATTATGTAGGATTTAATTTATGGCAAACTATATGTGACTAGACCCTAATTCCTTAGACCTTTCTAGTCTCCTCTAAAGTTCATCAACTGCCAATTCCTTGGTCAATTAATTCCAATTAGAGGGTAAAAATCAATTTTCAGTTTTCTTGCCACAAAAACTCTAATTACCCAAAAATAAGGGGATTATATGTCACGTATCCCCTTAAATCCAAATAATTAAAATTTAGGAGAATATGTTTTCAAGCTATTGTTCAAGTATAGAGCTTTTCCAAGTTATACAAGAACTCAAATAGAAATAGGGTCATACTTTCGTTCCACCCAAATTCATAATATAAAGAATGAAAACAATTCTTAAATATAAATCCAAAACATAAATTAAAATAGAAAAAGTAATAAAATCAATCCATACAAATAGGCAGAGCTCCTAACATTAACAATGGAGGATTAGTTGCTCATGGTTCAGAGTAGAAAATAAGGATTATCGTAAAAATTCCGTCCGTGTCTAAATGTACAGAGTTCCTATTTATAATTAATCCTAATAGGTTTGAAATCAAAAATTAAAAATAATATCTTTTCCTAAAAGATAAGATTTGAATTTAAATTCGAATTAATTAACAGATCTTCAGTTGATGGTTGGGGACCACTTGATTTGTCCATTCTGCAGCTTCTAATCTGTGTTTTCTGTGCTAGAAAGTGGGTCAAAACAGCCCAAAATTCGTAACCAGCGTCATTTGTATTTTTGCAGATCGCGCATGTGACGCGTCCGCGTCATCCACGTGTTCGCATCATTTGTGCATATTCCAGTCCACGCGTTCGCGTCAGGCACGCGATCGCGTCATTGTGATTTCTCCATTCCGCACGGTCGCGTGAGCTACGCGTCCGCGTCGGTCTTTGCTGGTCATCTCTTTAGTTTCTTCTTCTTCTCTGCAGAAACTTCATCAAATCCCTCTGAATGCTACCTAAAATAAATAAAATTGCACGAAACTCAAAATAGCATCCATAGTGGCTAAAATATAATTAATTCTAAATTAAACTCAACAATTTAGATGCAAATTCACTAGAAAAAGATAGATAAGATGCTCACGCATCACAACACCAAACTTAAACTGTTGCTTGTCCTCAAGCAACCAAAACTAATATAAGCTTATGATGTGAATTTGCATGAGAATGAGAGTTCGATTAAACTCATGTCTCTTTTTATAGTGGGGTTTATAACTGTAATCCTGAATAGGTTTGGCATCTCACTCTCATTTGAATCAAGAATGTTATTGTCATTCAGAATTAGAATCCAGATGGTATTATGAATTCTCTGATCTGTACATTTCAGTTTAATCCTTGAACACAACAACATTTACTTTAATTTATTTTTCTTTGGTGCTTTGCACCTTGAGCCTAGCCGTGACTTTAAATATTTTGTCTCAAGAGTTACTTGACACAAAAACACCACAAGCACTTAACTGGGAACTCCCTTTTGAGTTCTGATTTTTCTTTCAGTTACTCCCAGACAGTGGTGCTCAAAGCCTTTGGCATACTCTGTTAAACGCACTTGGTCTCGACTCTAAGTGTTCTGTCTCAAGGATTACTTGACACAATCACACCACAAGCATATGACTAGGGAAACAACTCTTTGAGCTTTTAATCATGTCCGACCTCCCTAGTCATTGATGCTCAGAGCTTTGGACCTTGCTTTTATTCTATTTTATATTTTTTTTCTCTGTTTCTTTTGCTTCAAGGATTAAATTTTTATTTATTTCAGAGAAGTCATAATAATTCTCTAAATTCCTGTTCCTTATACATCAACATCACTTGATTCAAATTCAAATATGCACTGTTCATATCATGCATTCAAAAATCACAGAAAATACCACCACATTTAAGTAAATAAGACTATTCTTAGAATTAAACTCAATTTCTCATGCAATACATCACTTCTTTTCTTTTTTTTTTAGATTCAAGTTTAATGAGTGGTACATGAAACATCTTTTCAGCATTAAAGCAATTAAAAGAAAACTAATCCTAGGATTCTGACTAATAAAAGATCATGCAACAGACAAAGTAAAATAGCAGAAAACCGGAACATAACATAGAAAAAGAAAGGAGGAATAAAAATGAAAGGAACTCAACCACCTTATTTATCCTAGCTGTCGCTTTATTCTTCAGGTTGTGCTCCTCAATGAAGATGATTCGCCTCCTTTTTGGTGCCAGAAAACCAATAAGCGCAGCGTCCAACAACACCAAACTTAAAAGTTTGCTTGTCCTCAAGCAAATAAGAACTGAAAATAGAGGAGACAAATATTATGATGAAATAAAAAGAAAAATAAAAGGATAAAAGAACAAGAGAGGATTAGGATTGAGAGAGAGAGAAATAAAACTGGGCGGCGCAAGCGACGCGAACGCGTAGGGCACGCGTTCGCGTGATTGCGTTTTAGTTAGTTGACGCGGTCGCGTCGGTCATGCGGTCGCGTGACCCATGTTATGCTTCGGGGGTGAGTGCAGCCTCGCGCCTGCACAACTCTCTGTTCGAATTTAAATATTTGCCGAATTCGGGGTGACGCGATCGCGTGGGGCATGCAATCGCGTGAGTGGCTTTAGAAGAGAATGACGCGGACGCGTCGGCGACGCATTCGCGTGATAGGGATTATGCGTGTAGCACCAAGCCATCACCACTTCAGCACAATATTTGGTTGTGCACCCTTTTTACGTAAAAAATCAGGGCACGCGGCCGCGTGGGTCACGTGGTCGCGTGGGAGGCTAATATTTCCACATGACGCGGACGCGTCGGCGATGCGGTCGCGTGGGGCGATTTGTGCCACTGGCACGCCTCCAGCCACGCTCCAGCGTGACTCTCTGTTCGTTTTTATTTTCTCCCCTCTCCTTGCTACGCGGACGCGTCGCTGATGCGGTCGCGTCGCGTGGCATTTTTTTTTTGGAAATATATATAGCTTGAGGTGTTTGGTTCCTGGGAGAATATAGTTGCATGATCAGAAAATTAGTAAGAACTCAATAAAAACAAAATAACTAAGAAAAACTACTACTAGAAATAGTGAAGGATACGAAATTATCGGGTTGCCCCCCGACAAGCGCTTCTTTATCGTCACTAGCTTGACGATCAGCTCCTCTAAGGAGGAGGATCATAGGGGCTTAGCTCTTCACCCCTTACTTTGAACTTCTTTCCTGTGTCTCCATAACGCAGCTCAATATGTTCCAGAGAGAGGATTTTGATTACTGTATAAACCCATACTGGATTATGGGTCAACACCACCTTCATTCCTGGGGAGAAACCTTCAGTGGGGATCTTTTTGTTTCTCCATCCTCTTGGTACTTTCTTCTTTTTGGGAATCTTTTCCTTGGTAGATGATGCATTCCCAACACCAAACTTAGGTTTGATGTCAGGAGGAATTTTATTGACTGGTACCAAGGGAGGTTTGAGTTGCAGATTCTGCTGTGTATCATCAGGCGGTTTTTGAAGGTTTGGATCAATAAGCTCAGCCTGCATGCACCTCTCTTCTTTACCTGTTGGATGTATATCTTTAAAGAGATGAAAGACCAGTTGCTCATTATGCACTCTAAGCACTAATTCACCCACTTCTACATCAATCAGAGCTCTTCCAGTGGCTAGGAATGGTCTTCCTAGAATTAGAGAGGCATTCTCATCTTCTCCTGTGTCCAGAATCACAAAGTCTGCTGGGAGAAAGAACTTACCCACTTTGACCAAGATATTCTCCACTAATCCGTATGCAGGCTTCATAGATTTATCTGCCATCTGCAATGCTATCTTTGTGGGTTGTGCCTCTTGGATTTGCAGCTTCTTCATCACAGATAAGGGCATTAGATTTATGCTTGCCCCCAGATCACATAGGGCTTTCTCAAAGGTTGTGCTCCCAATGGTGCATGGAATTTGAAAGCTCCCTGGATCTGGCATCTTCTTTGGCAAGTTATTCTGAATTACAGCACTACATTCCTTAGTCAGGACTATTGTCTCATCTCCCTTTAAACATTTTTTCTTTGACAACAGCTCCTTCATGAATTTGGCATAGATAGGCATTTGCTCCAAAACCTCAGCAAAAGGAATATTGATTTGTAACTTTCTGAAGATTTCCAAGAACTTTGAGAACTGCTTGTCCTTGGTCTCCTTTTGAAGTCTCTGAGGATATGGCATCTTAGGTTTGTACTCAGGAGCCTTTGGCAATGTAGGATAAGTGTCAAGAGAGTCTGGGAATAGGTTGTCTGCACGCTTTGGAGGGTCATGCTCTACTTCTTCCTTCTTCTCTTCCGGAGCTTCCTTTTCAACTAGCTCTTCATTGACTTTGGTCTCAGAACCAACTACTTTACCACTTCTTAATTGAATAGTCTTGAAATCTTCTTCTGGGTTCACCACTGTATCACCTTGAAATGTACTTGCAGACCTCTCAAGTATTTGCTTGCTCAGTTGACCCACTAGCACTTCTAAATTTTTAATAGAGGCTCCGGTTTCCTGCATAACTTGTGCTTCTGCACTTGCCACCTGTCCACTTATCACAGTGATAGCCTTACATTCCTCTCTTGGATTTGGAATTGTGTTACTAGGAAGGCTATTAGTGGTCCTCTGATCAATTTCATTAACTCTGGTGGCTATTTGACCCATTTGAATCTCTAGGTTCTTGATGGATGCTCTGGTTTCCTGTCTAAAACCTGTCAATATTGCTTCCAAATCATTGTTTTATTGGAAACCGCCCTGAGAATTATTGTTGAAGTTCTGAGGTCTCTGAGGTTGATCCTTGGTATGCGAAATTGTGATCATGAATGGCGTCATCAACATGGTACGCTCATTGCAATCTCAACTCTCTATCACAACTCCGCACAACTAACCAGCAAGTGCACTGGGTCGTCCAAGTAATAAACCTTACGCGAGTAAGGGTCGATCCCACGGAGATTGTTGGTATGAAGCAAGCTATGGTCACCTTGTAAATCTTAGTCAGGCAGACTCAAATGGGTATGGGTGATATATGAATAAAACATAAAGATAAAGATAGAGATACTTATGCAATTCATTGGTGAGAACTTCAGATAAGCGAATGGAGATGCTTGGTCCCTTTCGTCTCTCTGCTTTCCTACTGTCTTCATCCAATCCTTCTTACTCCTTTCCATGGCAAGCTTATGCAAGGGTTTCACCGTTGTCAGTGGCTACCTCCCATCCTCTCAGTGGAAATGTTCAACGCACCCTGTCACGGCACGGCTATCCATCTGTCGGTTCTCGATCAGGCCGGAATAGAATCCAGTGATTCTTTTGCGTCTGTCACTAACGCCCCGCCCTCAGGAGTTTGAAGCACGTCACAGTCATTCAATCATTGAATCCTACTCAGAATACCACAGACAAGGTTAGACCTTCCGGATTCTCTTGAATGCCGCCATCAGTTCTTGCCTATACCACGAAGACTCTGATCTCACGGAATGGCTGGCTCGTTTGTCAGGCGAGCACTCGGTTGTCAGGCGATCAACCATGCATCGTGTATCCGGAATCCAAGAGACATTCACCCAATCTAAGGTAGAACGGAGGTGGTTGTCAGTCACACGTTCATAGGTGAGAATGATGATGAGTGTCACGGATCATCACATTCATCAAGTTGAAGAACAAGTGATATCTTGGAACAAGAACAAGCGGAATTGAATAGAAGAACAATAGTAATTGCATTAATACTCGAGGTACAGCAGAGCTCCACACCTTAATCTATGGTGTGTAGAAGCTCCGCCGTTGAAAATACATAAGAACAAGGTCTAGGCATGGCCGAATGGCCAGCCTCCCAAAGTGGGTTCAATCATAAAAACATGATCAAAAGCTCTAAAATACAATAGTAAAAGGTCCTATATATAGAGAACTAGTAGCCTAGGGTGTACAGAGATGAGTAAATGACATAAAAATCCACTTCCGGGCCCATTTGGTGTGTGCTTGGGCTGAGCATTGAAGCATTTTCGTGTAGAGACTCTTCTTGGAGTTAAACGCCAGCTTTTATGCCAGTTTGGGCGTTTAACTCCCACTTTGGTGCCAGTTCCGGCGTTTAACGCAGGGAATTCTGAAGGTGACTTTAAACACCAGTTTGGGCCATCAAATCTTGGGCAAAGTATGGACTATCATATATTGCTGGAAAGCCCAGGATGTCTACTTTCCAACGCCGTTGAGAGCGTGCCAATTGGGCTTCTGTAGCTCCAGAAAATCCACTTCGAGTGCAGGGAGGTCAGAATCCAACAGCATCTGCAGTCCTTTTCAGTCTCTGAATCAGATTTTTGCTCAGGTCCCTCAATTTCAGCCAGAAAATACCTGAAATCACAGAAAAACACACAAACTCATAGTAAAATCCAGAAAAGTGAATTTTAACTAAAAACTAATAAAAACATACTAAAAACTAACTAAATCCTACTGGAAACATACTAAAAACAATGCCAAAAAGCGTACAAATTATCCGCTCATCACAACACCAAACTTAAATTGTTGCTTGTCCCCAAGCAACTGAAAATCAAATAAGATAAAAAGAAGAGAATATGCAATGAATTCCAAAAACATCTATGAAGATCAGTATTAATTAGATGAGCGGGGCTTTTAGCTTTTTGCCTCTGAACAGTTTTGGCATCTCACTTTATCCTTTGAAATTCAGAATGATTGGCTTCTTTAGAAACTTAGAATCCAGATAGTGTCATTGATTCTCCTAGTTAAGTATGATGATTCTTGAACACAGCTACTTTATGAGTCTTGGCTGTGGCCCAAAGCACTCTGTCTTCCAGTATTACCACCGGATACATACATGCCACAGACACATAATTGGGTGAACCTTTTCAGATTGTGACTCAGCTTTCCTAGAGTCCCCAATTAGAGGTGTCCAAGGTTCTTAAGCACACTCTTTTTGCCTTGGATCACAACTTTATTTCTTTCTTTTTTCTTTCTTTTTCTCTTTCTCTTTTTTTTTCGTTTTTTTTTCGCTTCTCTTCTTTTTTTTTTGTATTCACTGCTTTTTCTTGCTTCAAGAATCATTTTTATGATTTTTCAGATCCTCAGTAACATGTCTCCTTTTTCATCATTCTTTCAAGAGCCCAATATTCATGAACCACAAATTCAAAAGATATATGCACTGTTTAAGCATACATTCAGAGAACAAAAGTGTTGCCACCACATCAAAATAATTAAACTGTTATAAAATTCAAAATTCATGCAATTCTTCCCTTTTTCAATTAAGAACATTGTTTATTTAAGAAAGGTGATGGATTCATAGGACATTCATAACTTTAAGGCATAGACACTAAGACACTAATGATCATAAGACACAAACATAGATAAACATAAGCATAAAAATTCGAAAAACAAGAAAATAAAGAACAAGGAGATTAAAGAACGGGTCCACCTCAGTGATGGCGGCTTGTTCTTCCTCTTGAAGGTCTTATGGAGTGCTTGAGCTCCTCAATGTCTCTTCCTTGTCTTTGTTGCTCCTCCCTCATGATTCTTTGATCTTCTCTAATTTCATGGAGGAGAATGGAGTGTTCTTGGTGCTCCACCCTTAGTTGTCCCATGTTGGAACTCAGTTCTCCTAGGGAGGTGTTGATTTGCTCCCAATAGTTTTGTGGAGGAAAGTGCATCCCTTGAGGTATTTCAGGGATTTCATGATGAGAGGGGTCTCTTGTTTGCTCCATCCTTTTCTTAGTGATGGGCTTGTCCTCATCAATGAAGATGTCTCCTTCTATGTCAACTCCTACTGAATAACAGAGGTGACAAATGAGGTGAGGAAATGCTAACCTTGCTAAGGTGGAGGACTTGTCCGCCACCTTATAGAGTTCTTGGGCTATAACCTCATGAACTTCCACTTCTTCTCCAATCATGATGCTATGGATCATGATGGCTCGGTCTAGAGTAACTTCGGACCGGTTGCTAGTGGGAATGATTGAGCGTTGGATAAACTCCAACCATCCTCTAGCCACGGGCTTGAGGTCATGCCTTCTTAGTTGAACCGGCTTCCCTCTTGAATCTCTCTTCCATTGGGCGCCCTCTTCCCAAATGTCAGTGAGGACTTGGTCCAACCTTTGATCAAAGTTGACCCTTCTAGTGTAAGGATGTTCATCTCCTTGCATCATAGGCAAGTTGAATGCCAACCTCACATTTTCCGGACTAAAATCCAAGTATTTCCCCCGAACCATTGTAAGCCAATTCTTTGGGTCCGGGTTCATACTTTGGTCATGGTTCTTGGTGATCCATGCATTGGCATAGAACTCTTGAACCATTAAGATTCTGACTTGTTGAATGGGGTTGGTGAGAACTTCCCAACCTCTTCTTCGGATCTCATGTCGGATCTCCGGATATTCACTCTTTTTGAGTGAAAAAGGGACCTCGGGGATCACCTTCTTCAAGGCCACAACTTCATAGAAGTGGTCTTGATGCACCCTTGAGATGAATCTCTCCATCTCCCATGACTCGGAGGTGGAAGCTTTTGCCTTCCCTTTCCTCTTTTTAGAGGTTTCTCCGGCCTTGGATGCCATAAATGGTTATGGAAAAACAAAAAGCAATGCTTTTACCACACCAAACTTAAAAGGTTTGCTCGTCCTCGAGCAAAAAAAGAAAGAAGAGAGTAGAAGAAGAAGAAATGAGGAAGAAGGGAATGGCTTTGTGTTCGGACAAAGAGGGGGAGAAGTGGTGTTTAGGTTGTGTGAAAATGAAGGAGTGAAGAAGGGTTTATATAGGAGAGGGGGGCTTATGGTTCGGTCATGTAAGGATGGGTTTGGGTGGGAAAGTGGTTTGAATTTGAAGGGTGAGGTAGGTGGAGTTTTATGAAGGATGGATATGAGTGGTGAAGAGAAAGATGGGATTTGATAGGTGAAGGGTTTTTGGGGAAGAGGTATTGAGGTGATTGGTGAATGGGTGAAGAAGAGAGAGGGTGGTGGGGTTGGTGGGGATCCTGTGGGGTCCACAGATCCTGAGGTGTCAAGGAAAAGTCATCCATGCACCAAATAGCATGCAAAATTGCATTTTGAGCCAATTCTGGCGTTAAACGCCGGGCTGGTGCCCATTTCTGGCGTTTAACGCCAGGTTCTTACCCTTTCCTGGCATTTAACGCCAGTCTGGTGCCCCTTTCTGGCGTTAAACGCCCAGAATGGTGCCAGACTGGGCGTTAAACGCCCATCTGCTAGCCTTACTGGCGTTTAAACGCCAGTAGGTTCTTCCTCCAGGGTGTGCTGTTTTTTTCTTCCTGTTTTTCATTCTGTTTTTGCTTTTTCTATTGATTTTGTGACTTCTTATGATCATCAACCTACAAAAAAACATAAAATAACAAAGGGAAATAGATAAAATATAACATTGGGTTGCCTCCCAACAAGCGCTTCTTTAATGTCAGTAGCTTGACAGAGGGCTCTCACGGAGCCTCACAGATACTCAGAGCAATGTTGGAACCTCCCAACACCAAACTTAGAGTTTGAATGTGGGGGTTCAACACCAAACTTAGAGTTTGGTTGTGGCCTCCCAAAACCAAACTTAGAGTTTGACTGTGGGGGCTCTGTTTGACTTTGATTTGAGAGAAGCTCTTCATGCTTCCTCTCCATGGTGATAGAGGGGTATCCTTGAGCCTTAAACACAAAGGATTCTTCATTCACTTGAATGATTAGTTCACCTCTATCAACATCAATCACAGCCTTTGCTGTGGCTAGGAAGGGTCTGCCAAGGATGATGGATTCATCCATGCACTTCCTAGTCTCTAGGACTATGAAATCAGTAGGGATGTAATGGTCTTCAACTTTCACCAAAACATCCTCTACAAGTCCATAAGCTTGTTTCCTTGAGTTGTCTGCCATCTCTAGTGAGATTCTTGCAGCTTGTACCTCAGAGATCCCTAATTTCTCTATTACAGAGAGAGGCATGAGGTTTACACTTGACCCTAAGTCACACAAGGCCTTCTTGAAGGTCATGGTGCCTATGGTACAAGGTATTGAAAACTTCCCAGGGTCTTGTCTCTTTTGAGGTAGTTTCTGCCTAGACAAGTCATCCAGTTCTTTGGTGAGCAAAGGGGGTTCATCCTCCCAAGTCTCATTTCCAAATAACTTGTCATTTAGCTTCATGACTGCTCCAAGGTATTTAGCAACTTCATCTTCAGTGATATACTCATCCTCTTCAGAGGAGGAATACTCATCAGAGCTCATGAATGGCAGAAGTAAGTCCAATGGAATCTCTATGGTCTCATTTTGAGCCTCAGATTCCCATAGTTCCTCATTGGGGAACTCAGTGGAGGCTAATGTACGCCCATTGAGGTCTTCCTCAGTGGCGTTCACTTTCTCTCCTTCCTCTCCATATTCGGCCATGTTGATGGCCTTGCACTCTCCTTTTGGATTTTCTTCTGTATTGCTTGGGAGAGTACTAGGAGGGAGTTCAGTAACTTTCTTGCTCAGCTGTCCCACTTGTGCCTCCAAGTTTCTAATGGAGGACATTGTTTCAGTCATAAAACTTTGAGTGGTTTTGATTAGATCAGAGACCATGGTTGCTAAGTCAGAGTGGCTCTGCTTAGAATTCTCTGTCTGTTGCTGAGAAGATTATGGAAAAGGCTTGCCATTGCTAAACCTGTTTCTTCCACCATTATTGTTGTTGAAACCTTGTTGAGGTCTCTGTTGATCCTTCCATGAGAGATTTGGATGATTTCTCCATGAAGAATTATAGGTGTTTCCATAGGGTTCTCCCATGTAATTCACCTCTTCCATTGAAGGGTTCTCAGGATCATAAGCTTCTTCTTCAGATGAAGCATCCTTAGTACTGCTTGGTGCATTTTGCATTCCAGACAGACTTTGAGAAATCAAATTGACTTGTTGAGTCAATATTTTGTTCTGAGCCAATATGGCATTTAGAGTATCAATCTCAAGAACTCCTTTCTTCTGATTAGTCCCATTGTTCACAGGATTCCTTTCAGAAGTATACATGAATTGGTTATTTGCAACCATTTCAATTAGTTCTTGAGCTTCTGTAGGCGTCTTCTTCAGATGAAGAGATCCTCCAGCAGAGCTATCCAGAGACATCTTGGATAGTTCAGAGAGACCATCATAGAAAATACCTATGATGCTCCATTCAGAAAGCATGTCAGAAGGACATTTTCTGATCAATTGTCTATATCTTTTCCAAGCTTCATAGAGGGATTCTCCTTCCTTCTGTCTGAAGGTTTGGACTTCCACTCTAAGCTTACTCAATTTTTGAGGTGGAAAGAACTTTGCCATGAAGGCATTGAGTAGCTTTTCCCAAGAGTCCAGGCTTTCTTTAGGTTGAGAGTCCAACCATGTCCTAGCTCTGTCTCTTACAGCAAAAGGGAATAGCATTAGTCTGTAGACCTCAGGGTCAACCCCATTAGTCTTGACAGTGTCACAGATTTGCAAGAATTCAGCTAAAAACTGATGAGGATCTTCCAATGGAAGTCCATGGAACTTGCAATTCTGTTGCATTAGAGAAACTAATTGAGGCTTAAGCTCAAAGTTGTTTGCTCCAATGGTAGGGATAGAGATGCTTCTCCCATAGAAGTCGGGAGTAGGTACAGTAAAGTCACCCAGCACCTTCCTTGCATTGTTGGCATTGTTGTTGTTTTCGGCTGCCATGGGTTCTTCTTCTTTGAAGATTTCTGTTAGGTCCTCTACAGAGAGTTGTGCCTTAGCTTCTCTTAGCTTTCGCTTCAAGGTCCTTTCAGGTTCAGGGTCAGCTTCAACAAGAATGCCTTTGTCTTTGTTCCTGCTCATATGAAAGAGAAGAGAACAAGAAAATGTGGAATCCTCTATGTCACAGTATAGAGATTCCTTGAGGTGTCAGAGAAGAAGAAAATTAGAAAGAAGAAGGAGAAGAATTCGAACTTAGTCAGATAGAGTTCGAATTGTGCATTGAGGAGGAGTGGTACTCCATAAATAGAAGGATGTGAGAAGAGGGGAAGAGATTTTTCGAAAATTAATTAAAAAGATTTTAAAAACATTTTGAAAAACTTTAATTTGATTTTCGAAAATCAAGAGTGAGAAAGAGATCAAGTAATTTTTGAAAAAGATTTTAAAATTAGAAATCAAAAAGATATGATTAAAAGCTATTTTGAAAAAGATGTGATTAAAAAGATATGATTAAAAAGTTATGGTTTTAAAAAGATATGATTGAAAAGATATGATTTGAAAACAATTTAAAAAAATTTGATTTTAAGAATTAATGACTTCCCTAACAAGAAAAGATATGATTCAAACATTAAACCTTTCTCAACAGAAAAGGCAGCATACTTGAATTGTTCAATCAAATCATTAATTGTTAGCAAGTATCTTTGAAAAAGGAAAGAAATTGATTTTGAAAACATTTGATTGAAAAGATATGATTTGAAAAAGATTTGATTTTGAAAAACTTTGAAAACTTAAAAAAAATCTGAAAAAAAAAACAGAATCTTCCCTCTTGTGCCATCCTGGCGTTAAACGCTCAGAATGGTGCACATTCTGGCGTTTAACGCCCAATGCACTACCTTTTTGGGCGTTAAACGCCCAACCAGGCACCCTAGCTGGCGTTTAAACGCCAGTCTGTCCTTCTTCACTGGGCGTTTTGAACGCCCAGCTTTTTCTGTGTAATTTCTCTGCTGCATGTTCTGAATCTTCAGTTCCTTGTACTATTGACTTGAAAATAGAACCAAGATCAAATAAACAATGCATGCAAGACACCAAACTTAAAATTAGACACTAGACTCAAACAAGAAACATAAAATATTTTTGGTTTTTTATGATTTTGTAATTTGTAACGACCCAACTTCCAGAACGTCATGATCGTACCGAAAGTAAGGTGTTACCAACCTGCTTTCCTTTATTAACTATTTACTATTGAGCCTCTAGTTCGATATCGCGATTCAATTTTAGTAAAAATACCAGAAAATTTTGTTTTTGATAATTAAAATCATATAGCAAACATCACCAAGTAATAATAATCACATAATTACTAATAATAATATCTGTCATACAAAAGATTTCCAATAAAACTTAGATACAAATCCTATCCCTCTGTGTAAAATAAAAAAAACTAAAGTAACAAGGGCAAGGGAAATTTTATGAAAATAACTCAAGTCATAAACTTAACTCATAAATAAGATCTATAATCGCCTGCAGCTTCAAACGGAGTCTTCGAACCTGTGTCACTGAAAGGGTGGAAGAATTTTGGGGTGAGAACAAACCACACGTTCTCAGTAGGGAATGGGAATGCCGTAAAAGTAATGAAATAGAATGCAAATAATTAATATACTCAAGGAAACTATAGTTTTGTCAAACTCTTTTTGGAAATACTACTCTTTTGGTTTTACTTCACTAGTTATTTACCTCTCAAAAATCTAAGCTCAAAACAAATTCCAAAATATAAAACTGGTCACTTTAAGCATTTTTCAACCTCATAGAAAATTTTCAATCACAACATCAATTCTTAATCATCATCATACATTCACCAACTAATAGCACTAACAAAAGATTCAATTCAGCACACAAACAAGTCACAACAAGGCAAACAGCACAATCATAGAGAAGTACAACGAGCAAACCCAATCAAATGCAAATGCACACACAAGGATGATGCATGTCTATCCCTAGTGCAGGTAATGAGCTCATTTGTCGGTTACATACCCGCTCCCGACGTTACCCAGCAACCTTTGTCTGGATAAGGCTTTCCTGTTGGCAATAACCACTGCGAGCAACCTTTGTCTTGCAGGGTATCCACTGCAAGCAACCTTTGTCTTGCAGGGCGGCACTTATTAGCCAATATACGCCCAACACACTGTAAGCAACCTTTGTCTTACAGGTGCAACAACACACTCACTGTAAGCAACCTCTGTCTTACAGGAGCACTCTAATCTTGATACCTCTGTAAGCAACCTCTGTCTTACAGCAAAGCATTATAGCAAGGTATCACAGGAAAGCGTTCTCAGTGTTCGTACCACCATCTATCTGACTGCCTTCACGCAGCAGATCATCACATAAACATCTCAGGAGTTGCCTCAAGCAACAAATCAATATCTCTTGGGTTGCCTCAAGCAACAAATGACCTTTCAACAGGTCCTCTGCTTTTTATTCTCTTTCATAATCATAAATACGCAAGCGGGACAAAACCCACGTCCTTGCCAACAATCTCATAGATCAAATATTCTTTTCTTAAAAGAATCATTGAAGTTATTATTATTACATAAGCCTTGAATATTTATTTCGATTAAGTCCTTATATTTTTATAAAAATTCGGACATAATCTCCTTTAAAAATAGGACTTAGCCACCCTTACGGGTTCCTTCTTTCTCAACATTTCATCAGCCCCTTTTAGCTATTGCCACAACAATATATTCTCAAAACATTTGATAATAGTATATAAAATCTATTTCTTAAAATACAATATCAAAAATAATTACTAACACAACTTGGCAGCCTGATTTCCATTTTGTTTTTAAAATACCAAATGAATTTGGAATTGCGCAAACTTTATATCCATGCGACCGTCTCGGATTAAGCTTTCTATTAAATCAAAAATCATAATTTTTCGCTGACTATAGCTCCGGGAATATAAGCAAAATCGGGACTGTTCTGCAGTGTTTTAAAACCAGCAGACAGCAGCACCATACAACATTTGAAATTTCATATAAAATCCAAATTAAATCCAACTACCTTCAAAATTAATGTGGTTAAACATAACTCATCCAAATTTCTTTCTCAATTAGTTCCAGGGTCATACCATTTTTAATGAAGGAGTTACATAGCTTGGAAGTTAGGTAATTTTCTGCAGAATTCTGTTTTACAAATCATTGAACACAACCTCTTCCAAGTCCCATAACTCACTTATTAAAACATGAAAAATCCTAAAATTTAAATCACATATACTAAACATACTTAATTTTCACCTCCAATTGGTTGCATCTCAATATCTATCCAGGATCAAAAGTTATAAACTCCCAAAGTTACTAATTTAAGAAAACCGAATCTGGCTTTTTCTGCATAATGCATCACCCTTCAAAAATTCATATCTTTAAAACCACAAGTCCAATTGTTCTAAAATTTTACGGCATTTAAATAATAGGAATAAAGTTTTATTTAAAATTGGTTCCATATCAAAATTCAAACTACAGAATTTTCAATAGAGGAATCAAGTTGCTGCTGTGTTCAGCATTCTGCAGAAAACCAGATTTGACACCCATGACTCAAAAATTCACCATAAATCATAAACTTAGTGAAAAAGCCTCAAATTCAGCAGTCCAGTTCCCTATATTCCCAAGCTCAATCCGGACTTGGTCTCACACAATTCCGATAATCACAGAAATAGTTATAGCTTTTCAAAGTGTCCGGCTTCTTTTAAACATAATGCAGAAAAATCAAGTTTTACACTTTAACTTTGAAAAATCATAACTAGTTCTATAATTAATTCAAACTTCTCAAAATTGAGTCTCAACAACAACTTTTCATATTTCTTGTTCTTTTTAAAGTTACTTAGTTATTAGCAAAGTTACCATTTCATTCTAAAGATCATATTTTAAGAAAATAGTTCAGTGGTCAACCTTCAATTCTTTAACCGTCCTCAAAATCAACTCTAATTAGACTTAAATCAACAATAACAACCAACTCAACATAATCAACTAAAATCTGAATTTCCAATAACTCTGAATTAATCAGAAGGCAGTCACAATTAAACCATTATCACAACAATTCCAAACCGAGCTCAAGCTTGAATCAGTTCAATACTCAGTACAATATTATCCAGTCAAATTAACATATCAAGTAACCAATAATTTCTCAAACAGGCTTGCAACAATATCCACCATCATCAATTACATTTCAATTTCACAACTAAATCATGAAATCCGCATAACCAGGAATTCGAATAATTAGTCACTTTCAAACAATTCAATCATGGCTCACAAATCACAATTCACAGCCTCAAATCAAAATCAGTTTTAACACCACACCAACCTTACTCCCACAACCTCATTCCAAACTTAATCCCACCAACCCATCTCTCATAACAAAAGCATACATTCACAGCCATTCCCATTCATCAAATATCCCCTTCAACATCAAACAAGTCAATAATTCACTCAAAATCAGAATCTCAACCAATTCATCGCAGAATCAATAATTCAGTCACATTTCACAACCGCGTCTAATTTCAATTATAATTCAAAGTAATCACAGCCACATTTAATTCAAATCATAACTCAGAAAAATCACAATAGCTAACCATTCTCGAACACATTTCAAGTCATTCTTATCAATTAAGAAATTCTTACTATGATTAACCATTTGCACTTATCCAATAACTTTGTAGGCATTCTAAATTAAAAACGTTAAATCCCCTACCTCAGAGTGTCAAAATTTGCAGAATTTAAACGCGGCAAACCAAATATTACGAATTCACAGCAGCAACGATGCTCCATCGAATCCCAGCACCTATTCTTAGCTTCGGTGGTGACTTAGCAGCAGTTTCCAATTAGAGCTGGCAGCTACCTCCAGTAACGGCGGCGGCAAGGTAATTTACAATAATCTCTTTATACAATACAAAAAGTTTCAGGGACAAGCTTCAAAGTAGAAACAAATTGGTAGGACAAGGAAACAGAAATAGGGGACAGAGCTCACCAAAACAGTAGTGGTTCTAAGGGTGGTTTCCTGAGCAGCTCAATGTTGGTTCCGAGTGGCAGAGAGCTCCGGCAACTCACAGAATTCAAAGGCAGAGGCAGAACAAGGGATAAAGATGAGTAATAACATGGATGAATTGCTTCAGAATCAGAACAGTATCCTCGGCAAGCTCCAACAACCTTCCCGGTGACAGCTACAGCAGCGCGGTGGTTCGGCGACGGCGGAACGGCGGCGGTCAGTGGCGCGACAGCGGCGACTGGATGCAGCTGGCTTCGTGACTCCCACTCCCTCTTCGCGTCTGTCTCCGGCAGTGGGCTGAGCGGCGACGACACGGCTCCACAAAACGGCGACACTCCTCTTCCTCGCGTTCTACTCGACGGCGGCTCCAATGCAGACCAGCGGCGATGGCGACGAAGGCGGCTGGCTCCAGCGATGGTGACAGGTCATGATGAGGACAACGATGGCGACGGCGGCTTTTCTCCGCGGCGAGCTCGCAGCAGACGCGACGCCACTCTCCTCTGTTTCTCTCTTCCTTCTCGGTGTGGGTGGAGGGCACGACGGCGAGCAAAACACGGCCGGATGTGACGGAGTGCGGTGGCGGCGTGGCTCCTCCCTCTTCTTCGATTCTGATCTCTCTCATTTCCCTCTCCGTTTGTACGTTTCTGTCTTTGTTTTGTGGGTGTATTGTTTTAGGAAGAAAGGGGGGTATGGTTCGGCTGAGTGGTGGTGAGGGAGGGTAAAAATTAGGATTAGGGTTACTCAATTTAGGAATTAGGGTTAGAAATTAGGATTTTTATAAAATAATATGGATAGATATGAATAGATATTTTAATAAAATTGGAGGATAGGATAATTTTAAAATCAAATGTACTCTATTAAAAATATTTAGAAACATTATTTATCAACATATTGCTAAGTTAAATCAATTATTTCTAATTTACGTTATAAAATGAACAAGTTAATTATATTTTGTAAAGTACAATTTAAATTCAAATATTAATTTTCTAGATTAAATCATACAAATCTCTATTATTTTCCTATCTCTGAAACTTTAATTTCAATTTATAAAATAATTAATTATATTAAAAATTGTACATAAATATTAATTGACTTAAACTTAAAGTATTTATAAATATCAATCTAATCATTTCTAATAAAATAATTTCTAGGAGTTCAAATTAATAACATAATTCATTTAAAGTAGAATTTATTTAAATTAAATTATACAATGCTTTCTTATTTTTCAATTATCAAAATTATAATTTCAATTATACCAAATATCTAATAAAATTTATATAAAAATTCTAATTAATTTAAACTTCAATTATCATGAAACTCCATTTAATTATCATTAGTAAAATAATTTTCTTAAAATAAATCACAAATAACTAATTATTTGGTTGTCAGTCACACGTTCATAGGTGAGAATGATGATGAGTGTCACGGATCATCACATTCATCAAGTTGAAGAACAAGTGATATCTTGGAACAAGAACAAGCAGAATTGAATAGAAGAACAATAGTAATTGCATTAATACTCGAGGTACAGCAGAGCTCCACACCTTAATCTATGGTGTGTAGAAGCTCCACCGTTGAAAATACATAAGAACAAGGTCTAGGCATGGCCGAATGGCCAGCCTCCCAAAGTGGGTTCAATCATAAAAACATGATCAAAAGCTCTAAAATACAATAGTAAAAGGTCCTATATATAGAGAACTAGTAGCCTAGGGTGTACAGAGATGAGTAAATGACATAAAAATCCACTTCCAGGCCCACTTGGTGTGTGCTTGGGCTGAGCATTGAAGCATTTTCGTGTAGAGACTCTTCTTGGAGTTAAACGCCAGCTTTTATGCCAGTTTGGGCGTTTAACTCCCACTTTGGTGCCAGTTCCGGCGTTTAACGCTGGGAATTCTAAAGGTGACTTTGAACGCCGGTTTGGGCCATCAAATCTTGGGCAAAGTATGAACTATCATATATTGCTGGAAAGCCCAGGATGTCTACTTTCCAACGCCGTTGAGAGCGCGCCAATTGGGCTTCTGTAGCTCTAGAAAATCTACTTCGAGTGCAGGGAGGTCAGAATCCAACAGCATCTGCAGTCCTTTTCAGTCTCTGAATCAGATTTTTGCTCAGGTCCCTCAATTTCAGCCAGAAAATACCTGAAATCACAGAAAAACACATAAACTCATAGTAAAGTCCAGAAAAGTGAATTTTAACTAAAAACTAATAAAAACATACTAAAAACTAACTAAATCCTACTAGAAACATACTAAAAACAATGCCAAAAAGCGTACAAATTATTGATGAGCGGATAATTTGTACGCTTTTTGGCATTGTTTTTAGTATGTTTTTAGTAGTTTTAGTTGAGTTCTTAGTATATTTTTATTAGTTTTTAGTTAAAATTCACTTTTCTGGACTTTACTATGAGTTTGTGTGTTTTTCTGTGATTTCAGGTATTTTCTGGCTGAAATTGAGGGATCTGAGCAAAAATCTGATTCAGAGACTGAAAAGGACTGCAGATGCTGTTGGATTCTGACCTCCCTGCACTCGAAGTGGATTTTCTGGAGCTACAGAAGCCCAATTGGCGCGCTCTCAACGGCTTTGGAAAGTAGACATCCTGGGCTTTCCAGCAATATATAATAGTCCATACTTTGCCCAAGATTTGATGGCCCAAACCGACGTTCAAAGTCACCTACAGAATTTTCAGCGTTAAACGCCGGAACTGGCACCTAAATGGGAGTTAAACGCCCAAACTGGCATAAAAGCTGGCGTTTAACTCCAAGAAGAGTCTCTACACGAAAATTCTTCATTGCTCAGCCCAAGCACACACCAAGTGGGCCCGGAAGTGGAATTTTATGTCATTTACTCATCTTTGTACACCTTAGGCTACTAGTTTTCTATAAGTAGGAGCTTTTACTATTGTATTTGACATCTTGGTAGCTATCTTCTCATTGTATGCTATCTTAGATCATTTGGGAGGCTGGCCATTCGGCCATGCCTAGACCTTGTTCTTATGTATTTTCAACGGTGGAGTTTCTACACACCATAGATTAAGGTGTGGAGCTCTGCTGTACCTCGAGTATTAATGCAATTACTATTGTTCTTCTATTCAATTCCGCTTGTTCTTTGTCCAAGATATCACTTGTTCTTCAACTTGATGAAGGTGATGATTGACACTCATCATCATTCTCACCTATGAACAAGGTGACTGACAACCATTCTTGTTCTACAAGCATTTGAGGCTTAGTGAATATCTCTTGGATTTCTGATAACATGATGCATGGTTGATCGCCTGACAACCGAGTGCTCGCCTGACAAACGAGCCAGCCATTCCGTGAGATCAGAGTCTTCGTGGTATAGGCGAGAACTGATGGCGGCATTCAAGAGAATCCGGAAGGTCTAACCTTGTCTGTGGTATTCTGAGTAGGATTCAATGATTGAATGACTGTGACGTGCTTCAAACTCCTGAGGGCGGGGCGTTAGTGACAGACGCAAAAGAATCACTGGATTCTATTCCGGCCTGATTGAGAACCGACAGATGGTTAGCCTATGCTGTGACAGAGCATCAGGGACGTATTTCCAATGAGAGGATGGGAGGTAGCCATTGACAACGGTGAAACCCTACATGAGCTTGCCATGGAAAGGAGTAAGAAGGATTGGATGAAGACAGTAGGAAAGCAGAGAGACGGAAGGGAAGGCATCTTCATACGCTTATCTGAAGCTCTCACCAATGATATGCATAAGTATCTCTATCTTTATCTTATTGCTTTATTCGTTTACCACTATACCCATTTGAGTCTGCCTGACTGAGATTTACAAGATGACCATAGCTTGCTTCATACCACCAATCTCCGTGGGATCGACCCTTACTCGCGTAAGGTTTATTACTTGGACGACCCAGTGCACTTGCTGGTTAGTTGTGCGAAGTTGTGTTTATGCCATGGTATTGAGCACCAAGTCTTTGGAGCCATTACTAGGGATTGTTTATGTTTTGAAAAGTATTAATCACAATTTCGTGCACCAAGTTTTTGGCGCCGTTGCCGGGGATTGTTCTTGTGTATGGACAACTGACGGTTCATCTTGTTGCTTAGATTAGGCATTTATTTTTTTTCGAAATTCTTGAAGATGAATTCTAGAGTTTCATGATGATTTGCTGAAATCTGGCTGGCTGTAAAGCCATGTCTAATTTCATTGGACCGAGGTTTCACCTTATCATCACAAGAGCTTGTTGATCTTGCTTTTAGAGCAGTGATCTGCTAAGGCTTGGCTGGCCTTTGGCCATGTCTAGTGTTTTGGACCGAAGCTTTCTTTGAAAGCTTGGCTGGCTGTGAAGCCATGTCTAATTCCTGGACCGGAGTCTTAGACTAGCATTGCACTGATTCCTGGAATTCTCATTAAGAATTTTGATATCTTTTTCCACTTAATTTTCGAAAATCACAAAAAAAATTCACAAAAACCATAAAAACCAAAAATATTTGATGTTTCTTGCTTGAGTCTAGTGTCTCATCTTAAGTTTGGTGTCAATTGCATGCATTCATTCATGTGTCTTAAGGATCTTCAAGTAATTCTTGATGATTTCTTACTCTGATCTTTGAATTCTTTTGACTTGAGTGTTTATGTGTCTCATATAGTGTCAATAGTATACAAACTGCTAAGTTTGGTGTCTTGCATGCATTGTTATTTGATTCTTGTTGCATTTTGATTATTAAAAATCCAAAAATATTTTTTATTTGTGTCTTTTCAAGTCAATAATACAGAGAATTGAAGATTCAGAACATACTGCAGAGGAATTATACAGAAAAAGCTGGGCATTCAAAAATGCCCAGTGAAGAAGGCAGACTGGCGTTTAAACGCCAGCCAGGGTGCCTGGTTGGGCGTTTAACGCCCAAAAAGGTAGTAGTTTGGGCGTTAAACGCCAGAATGTGCACCATTCTGGGCGTTTAACGCCAGGATGGCAAGAGGGGGAAGATTTTGTTTTCAAAATCAATTTTTTTCAAGTTTTCAAAGTTTTTCAAAATCAAATCTTTTTCAAATCAAATCTTTTCAATCAAATGTTTTCAAAATCAATTTCTTTCCTTTTTCAAAGATACTTACTAACAATTAATGATTTGATTGAACATCTCAAGATTGTTACCTTTTCTGTTGAGAAAGGTTTAATGTTTGAATCATATCTTTTCTTGTTAGGCAAGTCATCAATTTTTTAAAATCAAATCTTTTTAAAATTGTTTTCAAATCAAATCTTTTTAAAATTGTTTTCAAATCATATCTTTTCAATCATATTTTCTCAATCACATCTTTTTCAAAATAAGTTTTCAATCAAATTTTTTTTTACTTCTAATTTCAAAATCTTTTTCAAAAATCACTTGATTTCTTTCTTACTTTTATTTTCGAAAATCAATTAAGTGTTTTTCAAAATGTTTTCAAAATATTCTAATTAATTTTCGAAAAATTACTTCCCTCCCTCTCACATCCTTCTATTTATGGAGTATCACTCCTTCTCAATGCACAATTCGAACCTTATCTAGTTAAAGTTCGAATTCTTCTTCTCCTTCTTCTTTCTATTTCTCTTTTCCTCTGACACCTCAAGGAATCTCTATACTGTGACATAGAGGATTCCACATTTTCTTGTTCTCTTCTCTTTCATATGAGCAGGAGCAGAGACAAAGGCATTCTTGTTGAAGCTGACCCTGAACCCGAAAGGACCTTGAAGAGAAAGCTAAGAGAAGCCAAAGCACAACTCTCTTTAGAGGACCTGACCGAATTCTTCAAAGAAGAAGAAGACATGGCAGCCGAAAACAACAATAATGCAAACAATGCAAGGAAGGTGCTGGGTGACTTTACTGCACCTACTCCCGACTTCTATGGGAGAAGCATCTCTATCCCTACCATTGGAGCAAACAACTTTGAGCTTAAACCTCAATTAGTTTCTCTAATGCAACTGAATTGCAAGTTCCATGGACTTCCAATGGAAGATCCTCATCAGTTCTTAGCTGAATTCTTGCAAATCTGTGACACAGTCAAGACTAATGGGATAGACCCTGAGGTCTATAGACTGATGCTATTCCCTTTTGCTGTAAGAGACAGAGCTAGAATATGGTTGGACTCTCAACCTAAAGAAAGCCTGGATTCTTGGGAAAAGCTAGTCAATGCCTTCTTGGCAAAGTTCTTTCCACCACAAAGATGGAGTAAGCTTAGAGTGGAAGTCCAAACCTTCAGACAGAAGGATGGAGAATCCATCTATGAAGCTTGGGAAAGATACAAACAATTAATCAGAAAATGTCCCTCAGACATACTTTCTGAATGGAGCATCATAGGTATTTTCTATGATGGTCTCTCTGAACTATCCAAGATGTCTTTGGATAGCTCTGCTGGAGGATCTCTTCATCTGAAGAAGACGCCCACAGAGGCTCAAGAGCTAATTAAAATGGTTGCAAATAACCAATTCATGTACACTTCTGAAAGGAATCATGTGAACAATGGGACTAGTCAGAAGAAAGGAGTTCTTGAGATTGATACTCTGAATGCCATATTGGCTCAGAATAAGATATTGACTCAACAAGTCAATTTGATTTCTCAAAGTTTGTCTGGAATGCAAAATGCACCAAGCAGTACTAAGGATGCTTCATCTAAGGAAGAAGCTTATGATCCTGAGAACCCTTCAATGGAAGAGGTGAATTACCTAGGAGAACCCTATGGAAACACCTATAATTCTTCATGGAGAAATCACCCAAATTTCTCATGGAAGAATCAAGAGAGACCTCAACAAAGTTTCAACAACAATAATGGTGGAAGAAACAGGTTTAGCAATGGCAAGCCTTTTCCATCATCTTCTCAGCAACAGACAGGGAATTCTAAGCAGAACCCCTCTGACTTAGCAACCATGGTCTCTGATCTAATCAAGACCACTCAAAGTTTCATGACTGAAACAAGGTTCTCCATCAGGAACTTGGAGGCACAAGTGGGACTGCTGAGTAAGAAAATTACTGAACTCCCTCCAAGTACTCTCCCAAGCAATACAGAAGAAAATCCAAAAGGAGAGTGCAAGGCCATCAATATGGCCGAATTTGGAGAGAAAGGAAAGGAAGTAAACGCCACTGAGGAAGGCCTCAATGGGCGTGCACTGACCTCCACTGAGTTCCCTAATGAGGAACCATGGGAATCTGAGGCTCAAAATGAGACCATAGAGATTCCATTGGACTTACTTCTGCCTTTCATGAGCTCTGATGAGTATTCTTCCTCTGAAGAGGATGAGTATGTCACTGAAGAGCAAGTTGCTAAATACCTTGGAGCAATCATGAAGCTAAATGACAAGTTATTTGGAAATGAGACTTGGGAGGATGAACCTCCTTTGCTCACCAAAGAACTGGATGACTTGTCTAGGCAGAAATTACCTCAAAAGAGACAAGACCCTGGGAAGTTTTCCATACCTTGTACCATAGGCACCATGACCTTCAAGAAGGCTCTGTGTGACTTAGGGTCAAGTGTAAACCTCATGCCTTTCTCAGTAATGGAGAAGCTAAGGATCTTTGAGGTACAAGCTGCAAAAATCTCACTAGAGATGGCAGACAACTCAAGAAAACAAGCTTATGGACTTGTAGAGAATGTTTTGGTTAAGATTGAAGACCATTACATCCCTACTGATTTCATAGTCCTAGAGACTGGGAAATGCATGGATGAAACCATCATCCTTGGCAGACCTTTCCTAGCCACAGCAAAGGCTGTGATTGATGTTGATAGAGGTGAACTGATCATTCAAGTGAATGAAGAATCCTATGTGTTTAAAGCCCAAGGATATCCCTCTGTCACCATGGAGAAGAATCATGAAGAGCTTCTCTCAAATCAAAGTCAAGAAGAGCCCCCACAGTCAAACTCTAAGTTTGGTGTTGGGAGGCCACAACCAAACTCTAAGTTTGGTGTTGAACCCCCACATTCAAACTCTAAGTTTGGTGTTGGGAGGTTCCAACATTGCTCTGAGTATCTGTGAGGCTCCATGAGAGCCCTCTGTCAAGCTACTGACATTAAAGAAGCGCTTGTTGGGAGGCAACCCAATATTATATTTTACATATTTTCTTTTGTTATTTTATTTTATTTTGTAGGTTGATGATCATAAGAAGTCACAAAATTAATTGAAAAAGCAAAAACAGAATGAAAAACAGGAAGAAAAATAGCACACCCTGGAGGAAGATGCTGTTGGCGTTCAAACGCCAGTAAGCCTAGCAGTTGGGCGTTTAACGCCCAGTCTGGCACCATTATGGGCGTTTAACGCCAGAAAGGGGCACCAGACTGGCGTTAAACACCAGAAAAGGGCAACAACCTGGCGTTAAACGCCAGGAATGGGCACCAGCCCGGCGTTTAATGCCAGAAATGGCTCAAAACGTGATTTTGAGCAACATTTGGTGCAGGGATGACTTTTCCTTGACACCACAGGATCTGTGGACCCCACAGGACCCTCACCAACCCCACCACCACTCTCTCTCTTCTTCCCCCATTCACCAATCACCTCAACACCTCTTCCCCAAAAAACCCTT
Organism: Arachis stenosperma; assembly: GCF_014773155.1. Lineage (NCBI taxonomy): Eukaryota > Viridiplantae > Streptophyta > Magnoliopsida > Fabales > Fabaceae > Arachis > Arachis stenosperma. The sequence continues at coordinate 38,415,242 of NC_080383.1, read as the reverse complement.
CACCTATCAAATCCCATCTTTCTCTTCACCACTCACATCCATCCTTCATAAAACCCCACCAACCTCACCCTTCAAATTCAAACCACTTTCCCTCCCAAACCCACCCATAATGGCCGAACCTCATCTCCCCTCTCTCCTATATAAACCCTTCTTCACCCATTCATTTTTACACAACCTAAACACCACTTCTCCCCCTCTTTGGCCGAATACACCACCATCTCCCTCTTCCTCAATTCTTCTTCTTCTACTCTCTTCTTTCTTCTTTTGCTCGAGGACGAGCAAACATTTTAAGTTTGGTGTGGTAAAAGTGTTGCTTTTTCGTTTTTCCATAACCATTATGGCATCCAAGGCCGGAGAAACCTCTAGAAAGAGGAAAGGGAAGGCAAAAGCTTCCACCTCCGAGTCATGGGAGATGGATAGATTCATCTCAAGGGTGCATCAAGACCACTTCTATGAAGTTGTGGCCTTGAAGAAGGTGATCCCCGAGGTCTCCTTTTCACTCAAAAAGGGTGAATATCCGGAGATCCGCCATGAGATCCGAAGAAGAGGTTGGGAAGTTTTTACCAACCCCATTCAACAAGTCGGAATCTTGATGGTTCAAGAGTTCTATGCCAATGCATGGATCACCAAGAACCATGATCAAAGTGTGAACCCGGATCCTAAGAATTATCTTACTATGGTTCGGGGAAAATACTTGGATTTTAGTCCGGAAAGTGTGAGGGTGGCGTTCAACTTGCCTATGATGCAAGGAGATGAACATCCTTACACAAGAAGGGTCAACTTTGATCAAAGGTTGGACCAAGTCCTCACAGTCATATGTGAAGAGGGCGCACAATGGAAGAGAAATTCAAGAGGCAAGCCGGTTCAATTGAGAAGGCATGACCTCAAACCCGTGGCTAGAGGATGGTTGGAGTTTATCCAACGCTCAATCATTCCCACTAGCAACCGGTCCGAAGTTACTTTAGACCGGGCCATCATGATCCATAGCATCATGATTGGAGAAGAAGTGGAAGTTCATGAGGTCATAGCCCAAGAACTCTACAAGGTGGCGGATAAATCCTCTACCTTAGCAAGGTTAGCCTTTCCTCACCTCATTTGTCACCTCTGTTATTCAGTTGGAGTTGACATAGAGGGAGACATCACCATTGATGAGGATAAGCCCATTACCAAGAAAAGGATGGAGCACACAAGAGACCCCTCTCATCATGAGATCCCTGAGATGCCTCAAGGGATGCACTTTCCTCCACAAAACTATTGGGAGCAACTAAACACCTCCCTAGGAGAATTGAGTTCCAACATGGGACAACTAAGGGTGGAGCACCAAGAACACTCCATTCTCCTCCATGAAATAAGAGAAGATCAAAGAATCATGAGAGAGGAGCAACAAAGGCAAGGAAGAGACATTGAGGAGCTCAAGCACTCCATAGGACCTTCAAGAGGAAGGAAGAGCCGCCATCACTAAGGTGGACCCATTCCTTGATTTCCTTGTTCTTTATTCTTCTGTTTTTCGAATTTTAGTGCTTATGTTTATCCATGTTTGTGTCTTATGATCATTAGTGTCTTAGTGTTTATGCCTTAAAGTTATGAATGTCCTATGAATCCATCACCTTTCTTAAATAAAAACGTGCTTAATTGAAAAGGGAAAAGAATTGCATGAATTTTGAATTTTATAACAGTTTAATTATTTTGATGTGGTGGCAACACTTTTGTTCTCTGAATGTATGCTTGAACAGTGCATATGTCTTTTGAATTTGTGGTTCATGAATGTTGGCTCTTGAAAGAATGATGAAAAAGGAGACATGTTACTGAGGATCTGAAAAATCATAAAAATGATTCTTGAAGCAAGAAAAAGCAGTGAATACAAAAAAAAAAGAGCAAACGAAAAAAAAAAGGGAGAAAACGAAAAAAATAAAAAAGAGAAAAGAGAAAGAAAAAGAAAGAAATAAAGTTGTGATCCAAGGCAATAAGAGTGTGCTTAAGAACCCTGGACACCTCTAATTGGGGACTTTAGCAAAGCTGAGTCACAATCTGAAAAGGTTCACCCAATTATGTGTCTGTGGCATGTATGTATCCGGTGGTAATACTGGAAGACAGAGTGCTTTGGGCCACAGCCAAGACTCAATAAAGTAGCTGTGTTCAAGAATCATCATACTTAACTAGGAGAATCAATAACACTATCTGGATTCTGAGTTCCTAAAGAAGCCAATCATTCTGAATTCCAAAGGATAAAGTGAGATGCCAAAACTATTCAGAGGCAAAAAGCTAAAAGCCCCGCTCATCTAATTAATACTGATCTTCATAGATGTTTTTGGAGTTCATTGTATATTCTCTTCTTTCTATCTTATTTGATCTTCAGTTGCTTGGGGACAAGCAACAATTTAAGTTTGGTGTTGTGATGAGCGGATAATTTGTACGCTTTTTGGCATTGTTTTTAGTATGTTTTTAGTAGTTTTAGTTGAGTTCTTAGTATATTTTTATTAGTTTTTAGTTAAAATTCACTTTTCTGGACTTTACTATGAGTTTGTGTATTTTTCTGTGATTTCAGGTATTTTCTGGCTGAAATTGAGGGATCTGAGCAAAAATCTGATTCAGAGACTGAAAAGGACTGCAGATGCTGTTGGATTCTGACCTCCCTGCACTCGAAGTGGATTTTCTGGAGCTACAGAAGCCCAATTGGCGCGCTCTCAACGGCGTTGGAAAGTAGACATCCTGGGCTTTCCAGCAATATATAATAGTCCATACTTTGCCCAAGATTTGATGGCCCAAACCGACGTTCAAAGTCACCTACAGAATTTTCAGCGTTAAACGCCGGAACTGGCACCTAAATGGGAGTTAAACGCCCAAACTGGCATAAAAGCTGGCGTTTAACTCCAAGAAGAGTCTCTACACGAAAATTCTTCATTGCTCAGCCCAAGCACACACCAAGTGGGCCCGGAAGTGGATTTTTATGTCATTTACTCATCTTTGTACACCTTAGGCTACTAGTTTTCTATAAGTAGGAGCTTTTACTATTGTATTTGACATCTTGGTAGCTATCTTCTCATTGTATGCTATCTTAGATCATTTGGGAGGCTGGCCATTCGGCCATGCCTAGACCTTGTTCTTATGTATTTTCAACGGTGGAGTTTCTACACACCATAGATTAAGGTGTGGAGCTCTGCTGTACCTCGAGTATTAATGCAATTACTATTGTTCTTCTATTCAATTCCGCTTGTTCTTTGTCCAAGATATCACTTGTTCTTCAACTTGATGAAGGTGATGATTGACACTCATCATCATTCTCACCTATGAACAAGGTGACTGACAACCATTCTTGTTCTACAAGCATTTGAGGCTTAGTGAATATCTCTTGGATTTCTGATAACATGATGCATGGTTGATCGCCTGACAACCGAGTGCTCGCCTGACAAACGAGCCAGCCATTCCGTGAGATCAGAGTCTTCGTGGTATAGGCGAGAACTGATGGCGGCATTCAAGAGAATTCGGAAGGTCTAACCTTGTCTGTGGTATTCTGAGTAGGATTCAATGATTGAATGACTGTGACGTGCTTCAAACTCCTGAGGGCGGGGCGTTAGTGACAGACGCAAAAGAATCACTGGATTCTATTCCGGCCTGATTGAGAACCGACAGATGGTTAGCCTATGCTGTGACAGAGCATCAGGGACGTATTTCCAATGAGAGGATGGGAGGTAGCCATTGACAACGGTGAAACCCTACATGAGCTTGCCATGGAAAGGAGTAAGAAGGATTGGATGAAGACAGTAGGAAAGCAGAGAGACGGAAGGGAAGGCATCTTCATACGCTTATCTGAAGCTCTCACCAATGATATGCATAAGTATCTCTATCTTTATCTTATTGCTTTATTCGTTTACCACTATACCCATTTGAGTCTGCCTGACTGAGATTTACAAGATGACCATAGCTTGCTTCATACCACCAATCTCCGTGGGATCGACCCTTACTCGCGTAAGGTTTATTACTTGGACGACCCAGTGCACTTGCTAGTTAGTTGTGCGAAGTTGTGTTTATGCCATGGTATTGAGCACCAAGTCTTTGGAGCCATTACTAGGGATTGTTTATGTTTTGAAAAGTATTAATCACAATTTCGTGCACCAATTATCCGCTCATCAATCCTTCCATCCAAAATTTGGGTGATTTCTCCATCCCGGGTTGTATGTCTTAGAATATGGGTCATTGTTGGGATTCCTAGGACCACTCCCCATGTAATTCACCTGTTCAAAAGAAGGTTGAGCATAATCATAATTATCATTTTGCACAAAATTACCTGTCATGTCATAAGAGACTTCCTGTGTTGGATTTTGAGTGTTGATAGCTAAGACTTGCATGCCACCCATTTGTTGAGTAAGTAGATTTATTTGCTAAGACATCAGCTTGTTCTGAGCAAGAAGAGCATTAACAGATTCTACTTCTAACACGCCTCTCTTCTGAGGGGTCTCAGAGTTCACAGGATTACTGTTAGATGAGTATAAATATTGGTTGCTTGCAACCAATTCAATCAGCTCAATAGTCTCCTCTGGTGTCTTCTTCTTGTGCAATGAACCGCCTGTAGAAGTGTCGAGGCTCATCTTGGACATCTCACCCAAGCCTTCATAAAAGATATCCAGTTGGGTCCATTTGGATAACATGCCTGGAGGGCATTGCCTAGTCAGTAGCTTGTATCTCTCCCAAGCTTCATACAGAGTTTCACCATCCTTCTGTCTGAAGGTCTGAACCTCCAACCTAAGCTTAGTCAGTTTCTTAGGTGGGAAAAATTTTGTGAGAAACTCAGTAATAACCTTGTCCCAAGTATCCAAACTCTCCTTTGGTTGGGAATCTAGCCATAGCTTTGCTTTATCCCTCAGAGCAAACGGAAAAAGCATGAGTCTGTACACCTCTGGATTCACTCTATTTGTCTTCACAGCATCACATATCTGCAGAAAATCAGATATGAACTGATTTGGATCTTCATGATGAAGTCCGTGATACTGGCAATTTTGTTGCACCAAGGTGACCAATTGTGGCTTCAACTCAAAGTTGTTTGCATTTATAGGAGGCACCACAATACTTTTTCCATAAAGATCCGCAGTAGGGGCAGAGTAAGAGCCAAGCACTTTCCTCTGTTGATCATCCCCATTCGGATTTTCCACATTGGCATTAGCATTATTATTTGCCATAGTGGGTTCTGCAGCCTTGCAAAGTCTTGCTTGTTGTAAACGCCGCCTGAAAGTCCTTTCAGGTTCAGGATCAAAGCCTAAGAGATGTTCTTTGTCTCTGTTCCTGCGCATAAACAAACAGAACACAAGAAAGAATGAGAATCTCTACGTCAGAGTGTAGAGAATTCCCAGTGAGGTAAAGAGATAAAAATATTGAATAAAATAAATAGAAGAATAATAAATAGGTAACACCAAACTTAATTTCAGAAATTAAAAGAAATATTGGTCCTATTTATTTATAAATGATTTTTTTTGACGGTTAAAAATAGAAATAAAATAAAACTAATAAAATATTATAAGATAAAAATAATAATGAAAAGAAACAGAATAAAACGGACGCAGGTTTTGAAAGAAAGAAAGAAAAAAAATTCAAAAGCTAAATGATGAAGAAAAATAAAACAGGAAACAGAATAAAAATAAAAGAAAATAAAAATAAAAATGAAAAGGAAATTTAAAATAAAATAAGAAAAACTGGACGCAGGTTTTGAAAACAAAATTCAAAAGTTAAATGAAGTGGAAAACTTAAAACGGGGACAGAGGGTTGCTAACGCAAAACAAGGGAAATTTTTTTTTTTGAAAAGTAATAAAATAATTATTTTTTTTAATAAAATTAAAATTAAAACGCCTAATCTAAACAATCAAATAACTAATAGTTGTTAATCACATTCAATCCCCGGCAACGGCGCCAAAAACTTGATGCGGATTTTACAATCCACACTTACTAACCGGCAAGTGCACCGGGTCGTACCAAGTAATACCTTACGTGAGTAAGGGTCGTTCCCACGAGGATTGATGGATTAAGCAACAATAGTATTTAATAGAATTAGTTAGGCAAGCAGAAAAGGATGTTGGAAGTTCAAAAGCATTAAACAGTAATGTTAGACTTTCAGAAAGCAAAAGCAGCAATGAGTTGGGAATAAAATATGTAGAAAATAGTTAAGGCTTCAGAGTTATCTATTTTTCCGGATTAACTTTTCTTAATAACTATTTTAATTATGTAGGATTTAATTTATGGCAAACTATATGTGACTAGACCCTAATTCCTTAGACCTTTCTAGTCTCCTCTAAAGTTCATCAACTGCCAATTCCTTGGTCAATTAATTCCAATTAGAGGGTAAAAATCAATTTTCAGTTTTCTTGCCACAAAAACTCTAATTACCCAAAAATAAGGGGATTATATGTCACGTATCCCCTTAAATCCAAATAATTAAAATTTAGGAGAATATGTTTTCAAGCTATTGTTCAAGTATAGAGCTTTTCCAAGTTATACAAGAACTCAAATAGAAAGAGGGTCATACTTCCGTTCCACCCAAATTCATAATATAAAGAACGAAAACAATTCTTAAATATAAATCCAAAAAATAAATTAAAATAGAAAATGTAATAAAATCAATCCATACAAATAGGCAGAGCTCCTAACCTTAACAATGGAGGATTAGTTGCTCATGGTTCAGAGTAGAAAATAAGGATTATCGTAAAAATTCTGTCCGTGTCTAAATGTACAGAGTTCCTATTTATAATTAATCCTAATAGGTTTGAAATCAAAAATTAAAAATAATATCTTTTCCTAAAAGATAAGATTTGAATTTAAATTCGAATTAATTAACAGATCTTCAGTTGATGGTTGGGGACCACTTGATTTGTCCATTCTGCAGCTTCTAATCTGTGTTTTCTGGGCTGGAAAGTGGGTCAAAACAGCCCAAAATTCGTAACCAGCGTCATTTGTATTTTTTCAGATCGCGCATGTGACGCGTCCACGTCATCCACGCGTTCGCGTCATTTGTGCATATTCCAGTCCACGCGTTCGCGTCAGGCGCGCGATCGCGTCATTGTGATTTCTCCATTCCGCGCGGTCGCGTGAGCCACGCGTCCGCTTCGGTCTTCGCTGGTCATCTCTTTAGTTTCTTCTTCTTCTCTGCAGAAACTTCATCAAATCCCTCCGAATGCTCCCTAAAATAAATAAAATTGCACAAAACTCAAAATAGTATCCATAGTGGCTAAAATATAATTAATTCTAAATTAAACTCAACAATTTAGATGCAAATTCACTAGAAAAAGATAGATAAGATGCTCACGCATCATGGTGTTGATCAGGTAATTAGATGTTGTGTACCTCAATCAAATTGTTTTTACAAATTGCTGACACAATACATGATAAGGAGGTAGATCAGGATGTCTACAGGCTATTACTGTTCCCATTTGCTGTAAAAGACCAAGCTAAGAGGTGGTTAAATAACCAACCTAAGGACAGCATAAAGACATGGAAACAACTATCAGAAAAATTCCTGAATCACTATTTTCCTCCAAAATGGATGACACAGCTAAGGCTGAGTGGTATGCGAAATTGTGATCACTACAACATTGCACAACTAACCAGCAAGTGCACTGGGTCGTCCAAGTAATAAACCTTACGCGAGTAAGGGTCGATCCCACGGAGATTGTTGGTATGAAGCAAGCTATGGTCACCTTGTAAATCTTAGTCAGGCAGACTCAAATGGGTATAGATGATGAATAAAACATAAAGATAAAGATAGAGATACTTATGTATTCCATTGGTGAGAATTTCAGATAAGTGAATGGAGATGCTTTGTCCCTTCCGTCTCTCTGCTTTCCTACTGTCTTCATCCAATCCTTCTTACTCCTTTCCATGGCAAGCTTATGCAAGGGTTTCACCGTTGTCAGTGGCTACCTCCCATCCTCTCAGGGGAAATGTTCAACGCACCCTGTCACGGCACGGCTATCCATCTGTCGGTTCTCAATCAGGCCGGAATAGAATCCAGTGATTCTTTTGCGTCTGTCACTAACGCCCCGCCCTCAGGAGTTTGAAGCACGTCACAGTCATTCAATCATTGAATCCTACTCAGAATACCACAGACAAGGTTAGACCTTCCAGATTCTCTTGAATGCCGCCATCAGTTCTTGCCTATACCACGAAGACTCTGATCTCACGGAATGGCTGGCTCGTTTGTCAGGCGAGCGCTCGGTTGTCAGGCGATCAACCATGCATCGTGTATCAGGAATCCAAGAGATATTCACTCAATCTAAGGTAGAACGGAGGTGGTTGTCAGTCACACGTTCATAGGTGAGAATGATGATGAGTGTCACGGATCATCACATTCATCAAGTTGAGGAACAAGTGATATCTTGGAACAAGAACAAGCTGAATTGAATAGAAGAACAATAGTAATTGCATTAATACTCGAGGTACAGCAGAGCTCCACACCTTAATCTATGATGTGTAGAAACTCCCCCATTGAAAATACATAAGAACAAGGTCTAGGCATGGCCGTGAGGCCAGCCCCCAAATGATCTAAGAACTAGATGTCCAAAGATGATCTAGAGATCTAAAGTGATCAAAAGATTCTAAGATTGAAAGATAAGAATACAATAGTAAAAGGTCCTATTTATAGAGAACTAGTAGCCTAGGGTGTACAGAGATGAATAAATGACATAAAAATCCACTTCCGGGCCCACTTGGTGTGTGCTTGGGCTGAGCATTGAAGCATTTTCGTGTAGAGACTTCTCTTGGAGTTAAACGCCAGCTTTTGTGCCAGTTTGGGCGTTTAACTCCCACTTTGGTGCCAGTTCCGGCGTTTAACGCTGGGAATTTTGAGGGTAACTTTGAACGCCAATTTGCGCCATCAAATCTTGAGCAAAGTATGGACTATCATATATTGCTGAAAAGCCCAAGATGTCTACTTTCCAACTCTGTTGAGAGCGTGCCAATTAGACTTCTGTAGCTCCAGAAAATCTACTTCGAGTGCAGGGAGGTCAGAATCCAACAGCATCTGCAGTCCTTTTCAGTCTCTGGGTCAGATTTTTGCTCATGTCCCTCAATTTCAGCCAGAAAATACCTGAAATCACAGAAAAACACACAAACTCATAGTAAAGTCCAAAAAAGTGAATTTTAACTAAAAAATAATAAAAATATACTAAAAACTAACTAGATCATACTAGAAACATACTAAAAACAATGCCAAAAAGCGTATAAATTATCCGCTCATCACTAAGCATCCAAGGCTTCAAACAAGGAGATAATGAATCTCTTTATGATACTTGGGAGAGATACAGAGAGATGTTAAGAAAATGCCCCTCTGAAATGTTTTCAGAGTGGGTGCAGTTAGACATCTTCTACTATGGGCTTACAAAAAGAGCTCAGATTTCTCTAGACCACTCAGCTGGTGGATCTATACACATGAAAAAGACAATAGAAGAAGCTCAAGAGCTCATTGATACAGTTGCTAGAAATCAGCATATGTACCTAAGCAGTGAACCTTCCATGAAAGAAGAGGTTAAGACAGTAACTGCTGAACTGAGTCCTACAGAACAAGTTAATGAATTCAATCAGCAATTGGATTTTCTAACAAAACAGCTAGCCGAATTCAAGGAAATATTATAAGAAACAAGAATGGCTAATATGAATATGGAAGTACAGTTGAAGCAAACAGAACAGCAGTTATCAAAACAAATAACAGAAGAGTGCCAAGCAGTTCAATTAAGAAGTGGAAAAACATTAAATACCTCACTTCAAGATAGCAGGAAGCCAAGAAATGAGCAAGCTAAACAAAATCCCTCTGAGGACAGTAAGAGCCCAGAGAGGAATAATTCTGGCGCTCAAACACCAGAGAATGGGTGGAAAGTTGGCGTTGAACGCCCAAACCATGCTCAGTCCTGGCGTTCAACGCCAGAAACAAGCAAGGATTTGGCGTTGAACGCCCAAAAGGAACACAGTTCTGGCGTTCAGACGCCAGAAACAAGTAAGGAGTTGGCGTCTAACGCCACTCCAGCTTCCACCCCTGACATTCAAATGCCAGTGGGGGATCAGACACATACAAGTACTGATAATAACCCATCTAAAAAGGCTCATCAAACCACATCTGTAGGCAATAAACCTGCAGCAACTAAGGTTGAGGAATACAAAGCCAAAATGCCTTATCCTCAGAAACTCCGCCAAGCAGAACAGGATAAGCAATTTGCCCGCTTTGCAGACTATCTTAGGACTCTTGAAATAAAGATTCCGTTTGCAGAGGCACTTGAGCAAATACCCTCTTATGCTAAGTTCATGAAAGAGATCTTAAGTCTTAAGAAGGATTGGAGGGAAACTGAAAAAGTTTACCTCACTGAAGAATACAGTGCAGTCATTCTGAAAAGTTTACCTAAGAAGCTCAAAGATCCCGGAAGCTTTATGATACCATGCACATTAGAGGGTACTTGTACCAAGCAAGTTCTATGTGATCTTGGGGCAAGTATCAACCAGATACCTGCATCTACTATCAAAAAGCTTGGTTTGACTGAAGAAGTCAAACCAACCCGGATATGTCTCCAACTTGCTGATGGCTCCATTAAATACCCATCAGGCGTGATTGAAGACATGATTGTCAAGGTTGGGCCATTCGCCTTTTCTACTGACTTTGTGGTGCTGGAAATGGAGGAGCACAAGAGCGCAACTCTCATTCTAGGAAGACCTTTTCTAGCAACTGGCCGAACCCTTATTGACGTCCAAAAAGGGGAAGTAACCCTGAGAGTCAATGAGGATGAGTTCAAGTTGAATGTTGTCAAAGCTATGCAGCATCCAGACACCCCAAATGACTGCATGAGCATTGATATTATTGATTCTCTGGTAAAAGAGGTCAATATGACTGAGAGTCTCGAAATAGAGCTAGAGGACATTTTTAAAGATGTTCAGCCTGATCTGGAGGAATCAGAGAGAATAATAGAACTTTTGAAAATCCCTCAGGAAGAGGAGAAACCTCCCAAACCTGAGCTCAAACCATTACCACCATCCCTGAAATATGCATTTCTGGGAGCAGGTGATACCTTTCCTGTAATCATAAGCTCTACCTTAGAGCCACAGGAAGAGGAAGCACTAATTCAAGTGCTAAGAACACACAAGACAGCTCTTGGGTGGTCCATCAGTGATCTTAAGGGCATTAGCCCAGCCAGATGCATGCACAAGATCCTATTGGAGGGTGACGCTAAGCCAGTGGTTCAACCACAGAGGCGGCTGAATCCAGCCATGAAGGAGGTGGTGCAGAAGGAGGTCACTAAATTACTAGAGGCTGGGATTATTTATCCCATTTCTGACAGCCCCTGGGTAAGCCCTGTCTAAGTCGTCCCTAAGAAAGGTGGCATGACAGTGGTTCATAATGAAAAAAATGAACTGGTTCCTACAAGAACAGTTACAGGGTGGCGTATGTGTATTGATTACAGAAGGCTCAATACCGCTACCAGAAAGGATCATTTTCCTTTACCATTCATAGACCAGATGCTAGAAAGACTAGCAGGTCATGAATACTACTGCTTCCTGAATGGATATTCAAGTTATAATCAAATTGCAGTAGATCCCCAGGATCAAGAGAAAACAGCATTCACATGTCCATCCTTAGTATTTGCATACAGAAGGATGCCATTTGGCCTGTGCAATGCACCTGCAACCTTTCAAAGGTGCATGCTCTCTATTTTCTCTGATATGGTGGAAAAATTTCTGGAAGTCTTCATGGATGACTTTTCAGTATTTGGAGACTCATTCAGCTCCTGTCTTGACCATCTAGCACTTGTTCTAAAGAGGTGCCAAGAGACTAACCTGGTTTTAAACTGGAAAAAATGTCACTTTATGGTGACTGAAGGAATAGTCCTTGGGCACAAAATTTCGAACAAGGGAATAGAGGTGGATCAAGCTAAGGTTGAGGTAATTGAAAAATTACCACCACCTGCCAATGTTAAAGCAGTCAGAAGCTTTCTGGGGGCATGCAGGATTCTATAGGATATTTATAAAGGATTTTCAAAAATTGCCAAACCTCTAAGTAATCTGCTAGCTGCCGACACGCCATTTATCTTTGATAAGGAGTGTCTACAGGCGTTTGAAACTCTGAAAGCTAAGCTGGTCACAACACCAGTCATCTCTGCACCAGACTGGACATTACCTTTTGAACTGATGTGTGATGCCAGTGACCATGCCATTGGTGCAGTGTTGGGAAAAAGGCATGACAAGCTTCTGCACGTCATTTACTATGCCAGTCGTGTTCTAAATGACGCACAGAAGAATTACACAACCACAGAAAAAGAGCTACTTGCAGTGGTATACGCCATTGACAAGTTCAGATCCTATTTTGTAAGATCATAAGTGATTGTGTACACTGACCATGCTGCTCTTAAATATCTACTCACAAAGCAGGATTCAAAACCCAGACTCATAAGATGGGTGTTGCTTCTGCAAGAGTTTGATATAGAAATAAGAGACAAAAAAGGGACAAAGAATCAAGTAGCAGATCACCTGTCCCGAATAGAACCAGTAGATGGGGTGTTCCTCCCTCTTACTGAGATCTCTGAAAACTTTCCGGATGAGCAACTCTTTGCCATCCAGGAAGTGCCATGGTTTGCAGACATTGCAAACTACAAGGCAGTGAGATTCATACCCAAAGAGTACAGTAGGCAGCAATCAAAGAAGCTGATCACGGATGCAAAGTACTATCTTTGGGATGAACCATATCTCTTCAAGAGATGTGCAGACAGAGTAATCCGTAGATGTGTGCCTAAAGAAGAAGCACAGAAGATCCTCTGGCTCTGCCATGGATCACAGTATGGAAGACATTTTGGAAGTGAGTGAACAGCCACAAGAGTCCTCCAATGTGGCTTCTACTGGCCTACTCTCTATAAAGACTCCCGAGTATTTGTACTTAACTGTGACAGTAGCCAAAGATCTGGCAATCTGCCTCACAGTTATGCCATGCCTTAACAAGGGATCTTGGAGATTGAGTTGTTTGATGTATGGGGTATTGACTTCATGGGGTCATTCCCACCATCATACTCAAATACTTATATTCTGGTGGCAGTGGATTATGTATCCAAATGGGTAGAAGCTATAGCAACACCCACTAATGATACTAAGACAGTGTTGAAATTTCTCCAGAAACACATCTTCAGCAGATTTGGTACCCCTAGAGTATTAATAAGTGATGGGGGCACTCATTTATGCAATAAACAGCTTTACTCTGCTTTGGTTCGATACGAAGTTAGCCATAGGGTGGCCACTCCATATCATCCACAGACAAATGGGCAAGCTGAAGTCTCTAATAGAGAACTTAAAAGAATCCTAGAACGGACTATGATTAACCGTAGAAGGGATTAGGCAAGAAGCTTGGATGATGCTCTGTGGGCATACAGAACAGCATTCAAGACCCCTATAGGGACCTCTCCATACTAGCTTGTGTATGGAAAGGCATGTCACTTGCCAGTGGAACTGGAACATAAGGCCTATTGGGCAACCAGATTCCTAAACCTTGATGCCAAGTTAGCTGGAGAAAAATGATTGCTCCAGTTAAATGAGCTAGAGGAATTTAGACTCAATGCTTTCGAGAATGCAAAAATTTACAAAGAGAAAGCAAAAAGATGGCATGATAAGAAATTGTCATCCAGAGTCTTTGAGTCAGGACAGAAAGTTCTGCTATTTAATTCTAGGCTCAAATTATTCCCCGGGAAATTGAAGTCCTGGTGGAGAGGAACATATGTGATTACAAGTATGTCACCAGATGGATATGTAGAGCCCCAGGATAATGATTCTAACAAAAAGTTCATTGTTAATGGACAAAGAGTCAAACATTATCTTGACAGCAATTTTGAGCAAGAATGCTCAAAACTGAGACTTAACTAAAGCTCAGTAATAGTCCAGCTAAAGACAATAAAGAAGCGCTTCCTGGGAGGCAACCCAGCCGTTTACAAAGCTTATTTGTTAATTAATTGATTTTTACAGGTATTTGTCAAGTATCTTCAAGGTAAAATAGCAACTGCTTAAGTTCACAGAGTTACAGAAAGAGTTAGAGGATAAAACAGCAAAAAAGGAAGCTCACTGGTGCGAAAAAGCCAGTAAAAGCTGTTTTGGGCGTTGAACGCCTAAAAGAAACACCTACTGGGCGTTAAACGCTAGAAAGGAGCATCTTCTGGGCATTGAACGCCAGAAAGAAGCACCTTCTGGGCGTTCAACGCCAGATTTACAACGTCCTGGGTGTTCAGAAAAATGCCCAGTGACAAAGGACTTCCTAGCGTTCAACGCCAGAAAGAAGCAACAGCTGGGCGTTGAACGCCCAGGAGAAGCTGCACATGGGCGTTAAACGCCCAAAACATGCAGCGTTTGGGCGTTTAACGCTAGGATGTTGGGGAGGAGGTAAATTCGTTTCTACTTCACAATTTTTTAATTTTTTACGTTTCAATTCATGATTTCTTGCATAAACATGTTACAAACTCTCATCCTTCAATTCCAAAAATTTTAATCCTAATTTCTAAAAAATCCCTTTTTCAAAAATATCAAATGTGTCTTAATCCATAAACACAAATCTTTTTCCAATCCAATCCAACTCTTTTTCAAATCTTTTTTCAAAACTCATCTATCTTTTTGAATTCTTTTCAAATCCTTTTTAATTTCTTCTCATATCTTTTGAATTTCGAAATTGCTTCTCCCTCTATTCCTCTCCTTTCCATTTTTTTGCTTGAGGACAAGCAAACCTCTAAGTTTGGTGTGATTTGCCATGATCACTGAGCTAAAACTCATCAAGATCATGGCACCTAAGGGAATAGGAAGAGCAAGGATATGACTTGAAGGAACTAAAGCGTCAGAAATTATCTCTTGAAGGATCAAGCACCCCACAGACTAGAGGAACACCTACTTCCCAAAATAAAGGTTGTTGAGTCCTAATCTTTGCCTTAACTCTGTGATAATTGTTCTTATTATGAATTTACCTTAGAAGTTATATATTAGTAGTAGTAATTAGTATCTCTATTTTAATTTTATCTCCAATTAAGCTATAATTTATTTTTCTCATCATCATCAAACATGAATAAAATAGAAGATTTTTAGAATAAAGAGGCAATATTTTTTTGAGTTCTTAATAAGGAAAATTCTAATTATTTATATGTGGTGGCAATACTTTTCGTCTTCTGAATGAATGCCTGAATAGTGCATATTTTTGATATTGAATTTTATGAATGTTAAAATTGTTGGCTCCTGAAAGAATGATGAACAAGAGAAATGTTATTGATGATCTGAAAAATCATGAAATTGATTCTTGAAGCAAGAAAAAGCAATGAAAAACAAGCTTGCGAAAAAAAATGAAAAGTCAGTAATTTGCGAGGAAAAAAAAAGCAAAAGAGGTAGAAAAAGCCAATAGCCCTTTAAACCAAAAGGCAAGGGTGAAAAGGATCCAAGGCTTTGAGCATCAATGGATAGGAGGGCCCAAGGAAATAAATCCAGGCCTAAGCGGCTAAATCAAGCTGTCCCTAACCATGTGCTTGTGGCATGCAGGTCCAAGTGAAAAGTTTGAGACTGAGTGGTTAAAGTCGTGATCCAAAGCAAAAGAGTGTACTTAAAAACTTTGGACACCTCTAATTGGGGACTCTAGCAAAGCTAAGTCACAATCTAAAAAGGTTCACCCAGTTATGTGTCTGTGGCATTTATGTATCCGGTGGTAATATTGGAAAACAAAGTGCTTAGGGCCACGACCAAGACTCATAAAGTAGCTGTGTTCTAGAGTCAACATACTAAACTAGGAGAATCAATAATACTATCTGAATTCTGAGTTCCTATGGATGCCAATCATTCTGAATTTCAAAGGATAAAGTGAGATGCCAAAACTGTTTGGAAGCAAAAAGCTATTAGCCCCGCTCATCTAATTAGAATATGAGCTTCACTTAAAACTCTGAGATATTATTGTTTCTTGATTTCTTTTTATCCTCTTTTATTTATCTAGTTGCTTGGGGACAAGCAACAGTTTAAGTTTGGTGTTGTGATGAGCGGATATTTATACGCTTTTTGGGGGTAATTTCATGTAGATTTTAGTATGTTTTAGTTAGTTTTAGTATAATTTTATTATTTTTTAGGCAAAATTCATATTTCTGGACTTTACTATGAGTTTATGTGTTTTTCTATAATTTTAGGTATTTTCTGGCTGAAATTGAGGGAGCTGAGCAAAAATCTGATTTAGGCTGAAAAAAGACTGCTAATGCTGTTGGATTCTGACCTCCCTGCACTCGGAGTCCAATTGGCGCGCTCTCAATTGGGTTGGAAAGTAGACATGCAGGGCTTTCCAGCAATATATAATAGTCCATACTTTGTGCGAAGATAGATGACGTAAACTGGCGTTCAACGCCAGTTCCATGTTGCAGTCTGGTGTTCAGCGCCAGAAACAGGTTGCAAGTTGGAGTTCAACGCCAGAAACAGGTTACTCCAGAAACAGCCCAGGCACATGAGAAGCTTAAGTCTTAGTCCCAGCACACACCAAGTGGGCCCCAGAAGTAGATTTTTGCACCAATTATCTTAGTTTACTCATTTTCTGTAAATCTAGGTTATTAGTCTAGTATTTAAACAACTTTTAGAGACTTATTTTGTATCTCATGACATTTTTAGATCTGAAATTTGTACCTTTTGGCAGCATGAGTCTCTAAACTCCATTGTTGGGGGTGAGGAGCTCTGCAGCGTCTCGATGAATTAATGCAATTATTTCTGTTTTTTCATTCAAACATGCGTGTTCGTATCTAAGATGTTCATTCGCGCTTAACTATGGAGAAGGTGGTAATCCGTGACACTCATCACCTTCCTCAATCCATGAACGTGTGTCTGACAACCACCTCCGTTCTACATTAGATTGAATGAGTATCTCTTAGATTCCTTAATCAGAATCTTCGTGGTATAAGCTAGAATTGATGGCGGCATTCATGAGAATCCAGAAAGTCTAAACCTTGTCTGTGGTATTCCGAGTAGGATTCTGGGATTGGATGACTGTGACGAGCTTCAAACTCACGAGTGTTGGGCATGATGACAAACGCAAAAGAATCAATGGATTCTATTCCGACATGATCGAGAACCAACAGCTGATTAGCCGTGCTGTGACAGAGCATTTGGACCATTTTCACTAAGAGGATGGGAAGTAGCCATTGACAACGGCGACACCCTACATAGAGCTTACCATGGAAGGAACTTTGCACTTTTGCATGAGAGGAATATTATGTTATAGAAATTTAGAAGACAAAGCATCTCCAAAACTCCAACATATTCTCCATTATTGCACAACAAGTAATTATTTCACGCTCTTTTATTTTTTAGTAATTCAAACTGATAATTATAATTGATCTCTTGACTAAGAATAATAAAATAAACATAGCTTGCTTCAAACCAACAATCTCTGTAGGATTCGACCCTTACTCACGTAAGGTATTACTTGGACGACCCAGTGCACTTGCTGGTTAGTTATGCGAATTACAAAAGTGTGATTGCAATTTTGTGCACTACATACCCATATGGCCTTACCCTTTCATTATCCTTTGCAAACCAATGTTGAGCCTATTATACCCCTTTGTTCTTTACTTTAGCTCATCCCTAACTCTAAGCGGAAAATAATAATGTCCTTAATTTGAATCCTTGATTAGTTTAGACTAGTGAAAGTGCTCATGAATTACGTGTGGGGAAAGTGGGTTTGGAAACATTTGGTTTGGGAATTGAGTATGTTAGACTTTGTGTGAAAATGTGCAAAATAATAGTTGAGCACATATTATTGCATTCAATACTTTAATTATATGCATTGAGAAGAATAAAAGAAAAATAAAAAAAAAAGAAAAAAAGAAAGAAAAAAAAGTGAAAAAGAAAAGAAAAAAAAACAAATAATAAAAAGGGGACAAAATGCCCCAAAGTAAGTGTTGGTATCAATGCATATGTACTGAAATCAAATTTAGGATGCATGAATACATGGAAAACACAGTTAATGGAAAGTTAGATTTTGTATTTTAATTAAATGGATTGTCTTAAGTTAGGTGGAAAGTTTATGTTAATTAAGGATTCAGATTTTAGTCCACTTGGCCAAATACAATCCTACCTTGACCCTAACCCCATTACAACCCTTAAAAGACCTCTTGATTTGTGTATTGGTGCATTAAATTTTTGTTGATTGTTAGATGAAGAGCAAGCTATAGAAAGCAAGATTAGTAGAGAATTGAGAGAATTGACCCTAGAAACTTGAGAGTTAGAATGATATACACTACTAGTAAAGGTTCAGTGCTTAATTCTATGTTCCCTGCTTTCATGAGCTATCTTCTTCTTGCAAGTTATTTGTATTGTATTTTGTGATTTGAATTAGTGAAATCCAGTTCATATTTGTTCTTGAAAGATTTATTTACTTTTTGACCAAGTAGGTAGAATCATCTTTGCATGTAGTTGCATTCATATAGATAGGTTGCATTTCATACATTCTATCATTCCTCTTCACTCCTTTATAGCTTCTCTTGAGCTTAGCATGAGGACATGCTAATGTTTAAGTGTGGGGAGGTTGATAAACTACTATTTTATGGTTTGTCTTGTGCTTAATTGAGTGGATTTTATCAATCTTTCATACACTTATTCATACTAAATGCATGAGTTTACATTCTCCTTCATGATTTTGTGCTATGATTGAAAAACATGCTTCTTTGGCCTTATATTTGCTAATATTAATCCTCTCTTATTACCATTAGATGCCATGATATGTGTGTTAAGTGATTTCAGGGATTACAGGGCATGAATGGCTCAGAGGATGGAAAGGAAGCATGCAAAAGTGGAAGGAATACCAGAAGTTGAAGAAATTGCAAAGCTGTCAGCCTAACCATCTCGCACTAAAACGACCATAACTTGAGCTACAGAGGTCCAAATGATGCGGTTCTAGTTGTGATGGAAAGCTAACATCCGGGGCTTTGCAACGATATATAATTTATTGTAGCTTCTTTGAAGTTAAGCAATGCGAACGCATGGATGATGCGCCCACGTCGCATCTGCGAACTTCAATCCACGCAAACGCGTGGACGACGCCTCCACGTCACTTTGCCGCGACCTGTACGGACCAGAAAGCGCTGGGAGTGACTTCTGGGCTGTTTTTGACCCAGTTCTTGGCCCATAAAACACAGATTAGAGGCTGGGAGTGGAGCAGAATCAGATCATTCATTCATAACACACTTTTCATAATTTTAGATGTAGTTTTCAGAGAGAGAGGTTCTCTCCTCTCTCTTAGGATTTAGGATTAGGATTTCTATTAGGATTAGGATTGTTTCTTCATACCAGGTTCAATAATTTATATTTCTCTTCTATTTTTGTTTATTCTGAAGCTTTTATTTGTATTTGATTTATGTTGCCCAATTGGCTTATGAACTTCTCCATGTTAGAATTGACATCTCCATGCAATTGAGGTATTCCAGATATTTATGATTTTAATTTATTTTTCTATATTCTTGGCTCTGGTTGATTAATTTGTGACTCTTGAGTTATGAAACTCATCGTGATTGATAATTGCTATTTTTGCTAATTGAATTGAATTCCAGTAACTCTAGTCCTTTCTTAGGAATTGACTAGGATCTGAGGATCAAACTAATTAGTCCACTTGACTTTCCTTTGCTTTAGTAAAGGTTAACTAAGTGGGATTAAAACTCAATTCTCATCACCATCGATAAGGATAACTAGGATAGGACTTCCAATTTCTCATATCTTGCCAAGAGTTTATTTTACAGTTATTTATTTATTTTACCTGTCAATTAATGTAACAACCCTAGTTTTTGAAAATCAAATCATTAGTTATTTGTGATTTATTTTAAGAAAATTATTTTACTAAAGGTAATTAAATGGAGTTTCATGATAATTGAAGTTTAAATTAATTAGAATTTTTATATAAACTTTATTAGATATTTGGTATGATTGAAATTATAATTTTGGTAATTTTAAAATAAGAAAAGCATTGTATAATTTAATTTAAATAAATTCTATTTTGAATAAATTATGTTATTAATTTGAACTCTTAGAAATTAATTTATTAGAAATGATTAGATTAATTTTTATAAATACTTTAAGTTTACGTCAATTAATATTTATGTACAATTTTTTTTATAATTGGTTATTTTATAAATTGAAATTAAAGTTTCAAAGATAGAAAACTAATAGAGATTTGTATGATTTAATCTAGAAAATTGATATTTGAATTTAAATTGTACTTTACAAAATATAAATAACTTGTTCATTTTATAATGTAAATTAGAAATAATTGATTTAACTTAGCAATATGTTGATAAATAATGTTCCTAAATATTTTTAAGAGAGTATATTTGATTTTAAAATCACTCTACCCTTCAATTTTATCAAAATATCTATTCATATCTATCCATATTCTTTTATAAAATCCTAATTTCTAACCCTAATTCCCAAATTGAATCAAAAACCCTGATTCCCAAATTAATTGAGAAACCCTAACCCTAGCTTCCCTCACCACAGCCGCACCCCACCCCCCCTTTCACCCCCTCTCACACGGACAGCACTCACACTCATCAACTCATATCACACACACCCACACTCAACAGAGACAAGAGAGAGGAGATAAGAGGGAGCCATCGCACTGCCACCGTCCAGCTCCGCCTGCACTGTCATGCCTCCCGTCACCATCGGATTTGTCGTTGCCGTTTGTGGAGCCGCGAGGAGCGTTACCGTCGAGGCCACGCTGTTCATCACTGCCTGGTCACCGTTCTACCGTCTGTCAAGCCCGTTCCGTCACCTGAGAAGAACCACGAAGAGGAGAGAGCTCGTGCGCGAAAGGTAACGCTGCCGTGCCTCCGTCGCGCCTCCATCACCGTTGAGCTACCTTGCGGTTTCTAGCCCCGTTGCGTCTGGTCGCTGTTGAGGGAATTGTCAACGTCGCGACTGTGAGCATGGGCTTCAAAGAGAAGAGAACGTAATGAGAAGAGGAGTTGTGTCCCATTTCTGCCGCTATCGTCGCACTCCGCCGCCACGCCAGGTTATCTTGTTGAGGTTAGAAGTCACTGCCATCGCCGTTTGGGTCTGCCGTGGAGAGGAGCAGCATTGACTTCACCAGAAATCTGCTGCTGGAACCTCTGTTAACTTGCCCTGTGCTGCTGAGTGGTGCGCGAAATTGTGAACAATACTTTTTCACAACTCAAATAATCCCCGGTAATGGCTCCAAGAACTTGGTGGCTCAATACCATGGCATTACACAACTTCGCACAACTAACCAGCAAGTGCACTGGGTCGTCCAAGTAATAAACCTTACGTGAGTAAGGGTCGATCCCACGGAGATTGTTAGTATTGAAGCAAGCTATGGTCATCTTGTAAATCTTAGTCAGGCAAACTCAGATGTATATGATGATGATGAACGAAAATAACATAAAAGATAAAGATAGTGATACTTATGTAATTCATTGGTGTAAGAGCTTCAGACAAGTGTATGAAGATGCCTTCCCTTCCGTCTCTCTGCTTTCCTACAGCCTTCACCCAATCCTTCTTACTCCTTTCCATGGCAAACTCGTGTAGGGTCTCACTGTTGTCAGCAGCTACCTCCCATCCTCTCAGTGAAAGCGATTGCATATGTCCTGTCACGGCATAGCGGAATTCATCTGTCGGTTCTCAATCAGGCCGGAATAGAATCCAGTGATTCTTTTGCGTTATCACTAACGCCCCGCCCTCAGGGTTTGAAGCACGTCACAGTCATTCAATCATTGAATCCTACTCAGAACACCACAGACAAGGTTAGACCTTCCGGATTCTCTTGAATGCTGCCATCAGTTCTTGCCTATACCACGAAGACTCTGATCTCACGGAATGGCTGGCTCGTTTGTCAGGCGAGCACTCGGTTGTCAGGCGATCAACCATGCATCGTGCAATCGGAAATCCAAGAGATATTCACTAAGCCTCAGATGCTTGTAGAACAAGAATGGTTGTCAGTCACCTTGTTCATAGGTGAAGAACAAGTGATATCTTGGTAAAAGAACAAGCGGAATTGAATGGAAGAACAATAGTAATTGCATTAATACTCGAGGTACAGCAGAGCTCCACACCCTTAATCTATGGTGTGTAGAAACTCCACCGTTGAAAATACATAAGAACAGGGTCTAGGCATGGCCGAATGGCCAGCCTCCCAAAGATCTAAGATAGCATAAAAGTGAAGATAGCTACCAAAGTCTACTAATACAATAGTAAAAGGTCCTATTAATAGTAAACTAGTAACCTAAGGTGTACAGAAATGAGTAAATGACATAAAAATCCACTTCCGGGCCCACTTGGTGTGTGCTTGGGCTGAGCAATCAAGGAAATTCGTGTAGAGACCTTTTCTGGAGTTAAACGCCAGCTCCCATGCCAGTTTGGGCGTTTAACTCCAACTTTTATTCCTGTTCCGGCGTTTAACGCTGGAATTCCTGAGGCCGGATTGCTTCGCGGGTTTGGGCCATCAAATCTTGGACAAAGTATGGACTATTATATATTGCTGGAAAGCCCTGGATGTCTACTTTCCAACGCCGTTGAGAGCGCGCCAATTGGGCTTCTGTAGCTCCAGAAAATCCACTTCGAGTGCAGGGAGGTCAGAATCCAACAGCATCTGCAGTCCTTTTTGGTCTCTGAATCAGATTTTTGCTCAGGTCCCTCAATTTCAGCCAGAAAATACCTGAAATCACAGAAAAACACACAAACTCATAGTAAAGTCCAGAAAAGTGAATTTTAAATAAAAACTAATAAAAATGTACTAAAATCTAACTAAAAGATATCAAAAACATACTAAAAACAATGCCAAAAAGTATACAAATTATCCGCTCATCACAACACCAAACTTAAATTGTTGCTTGTCCTCAAGCAACTGAAAATCAAATAAGATCAAAAGAAGAGAATATGCAATGAATTCCAAAAACATCTGTGAAGATCAGTATTAATTAGATGAGCGGGGCTTTTAACCTTCTGTCTCTGAACAGTTTTGGCATCTCAATCTATCCCTTGAAATTCAGAATGGTTGGCTTCTTTAGGAACTCAGAGTCCAGATAGTGTTAATGATTCTCCTAGTAAAGTATGATGATTCTTGAACATAGCTATTTATTGAGTCTTGGCTGTGGCCCAAAGCACTCTGTCTTCCAGTATTACCACCGGATACATACATGCCACAGACACATAATTGGGTGAACCTTTTCAGATTGTGACTCAGCTTTGCTAAAGTCCCCAATTAGAGGTGTCCAGGGTTCTTAAGCACACTCTTATTTGCCTTGGATCACAACTTTATTTCTTTTCTTTTTCTTTCTTTTCTTTCTTTTTTTTTCGATTTTTTTTTTTTTTGGTTTTTTTCTCTTTTTTTTTTTTTTTTTGAATAGCTTTTTCTTGCTTCAAGAATCATTTTATTGATTTTTTAGATCCTCAGTAACATGTCTCCTTTTTCATCATTCTTTCAAGAGCCAACATTCATGAACCACAAATTCAAGATACATATGCACTGTTTACACATACATTCAGAGAACAAAAATATTGCCACCACATCAAAATAATTAAACTATTATAAAATTCAAAATTCATGCAATTCTTCCTTTTTCAATTAAGCACATTTTTATTCAAGAAAGGTGATGGATTCATAGGACATTCATAACTTTAAGGCATAGACACTAAGACACTAATGATCATAAGACACAAACATGGATAACATAAAGCATAAAATTCGAAAAACAGAAGAATAAATAACAAGGAAATCAAGGAATGGGTCCACCTCAGTGATGGCGGCTCTTCCTTGCTTTTGAAGGTCCTATGGAGTGCTTGAGCTCCTCAATGTCTCTTCCTTGTCTGTGTTGCTCCTCCCTCATGATTCTTTGATCTTCTCTAATTTCATGGAGGAGAATGGAGTGTTCTTGATGCTCCACCCTTAGTTGTCCCATGTTGGAACTTAATTCTCCTAGGGAGGTGTTTAGTTGCTCCCAATAGTTTGTGGAGGAAAGTTCATCCCTTGAGGAATCTCAGGGATTTCTTGATGAGAGGGGTCTCTTGTGTATTCCATCCTTTTCTTGGTGATGGGCTTGTCCTCATCAATGGGGATATCTCCTTCTATGTCAACTCCAACTGAATAACAGAGGTGACAAATGAGGTGAGGAAAGGCTAATCTTGCCAAAGTGGAGGTCTTGTCCGCCACCTTATAGAGTTCTTGGGCTATAACCTCATGAACTTCTATTTCTTCTCCAATCATGATGCTATGGATCATGATGGCCCGGTCTATGGTAACTTCGGACCGGTTGCTAGTGGGAATGATTGAGCGTTGTATGAACTCTAACCATCCTCTAGCCACGGGTTTGAGGTCATGCCTTCTCAATTGAACCGGCTTTCCTCTTGAGTCTTGCCTCCATTGTGCGCCCTCTTCACATATGACTGTGAGGACTTGGTCCAACCTTTGATCAAAGTTGACCCTTCTAGTGAAAGGATGCTCATCTCCTTGCATCATAGGCAAGTTGAACGCCACCCTCACACTCTCCGGACTAAAATCCAAGTATTTCCCCCGAACCATAGTAAGATAATTCTTTGGATTCGGGTTCACACTTTGGTCATGGTTCTTTGTGATCCATGCATTGGCATAGAACTCTTGAACCATCAAGATTCCAACTTGTTGAATGGGGTTGGTGAGAACTTCCCAACCTCTTCTTTGGATCTCATGGCGGATCTCCGGATATTCACCCTTTTTGAGTAAAAAGGGGACTTCGGGGATCACCTTCTTCAAGGCCACAACTTCATAGAAGTGGTCTTGATGCACCTTTGAGAGGAATCTATCCATCTCCCATGACTCAGAGGTGGAAGCTTTTGCTTTCCCTTTCCTCTTTTTAGAGGTTTCTCCGGCCTTTGGTGCCATAATGGTTATGGAAAAACGAAAAAGCAACGCTTTTACCACACCAAACTTAAAATGTTTGCTCGTCCTCGAGCAAAAGAAGAAAGAAAGGAGTAGAAGAAGAAGAAATGAGGAAGAGGGGGAGGGTAGTGTGTTCGGCCAAAGGGGGAAGAAGTGGTCTTTAGGTTGTGTGAAAATGAAGGGTTGAAGAAGGGTATTTATAGGAGAGAGGGGGGTAAAGGTTCGGCCATTTGAGGGTGGGTTTGGGAGGGAAAGTGGTTTGAATTTGAAGGGTGAGGTTGGTGGGGTTTTATGAAGGATGGATGTGAGTGGTGAAGAGAAAGATGGGATTTGATAGGTGAGGGGTTTTTGGGGAAGAGGTGTTGAGGTGATTGGTGAATGGGGGAAGAAGAGAGAGAGTGATGGTAGGGTCCTGTGGGGTCCACAGATCCTGTAGTGTCAAGGAAAAGTCATCCCTGCACCAAATGGCATCAAAATCCACGTTTTGACCCATTTCTGGCGTTAAACGCCGGGCTGGTGCCCATTCCTGGCGTTTAACGCCAGGTTGTTGCCCTTTACTGGCGTTTAACGCCAGTCTGGTGCCCTTTTCTGGCGTTAAACGCCCAGAAAGGTGCCAGACTGGGCGTTAAACGCCCAACTGCTAGGCTGACTGGCGTTTGAACGCCAGCAGCATCTTCCTCCAGGTGTGCTGTTTTTCTTCCTGTTTTTCATTTTGTTTTTGCTTTTTTCATTGTTTTTGTGACTTCTTATGATCATCAACCTACAAAAAAGATAAAATAACAAAAGAAAATAATTAATTATAAAACATTGGGTTGCCTCCCAACAAGCGCTTCTTTAGTGTCATTAGCTTGACAGAGGACTCCCATGGAGCCTCAGAAACACTCAGAACCTTGTTGAAACCTCCCAACACCAAACTTAGAGTTTGAATGTGGGGTTTCAACACCAAACTTAGAGTTTGGTTGTGGCCTCCCAACACCAAACTTAGAGTTTGACTGTGGGGGCTCTGTTTGGCTCTGTTTTGAGAGAAGCTCTTCATGCTTCCTCTCCATGATGATAGAGGGATATCCTTGGGCCTTAAACACCATGGATTCTTCATTCACTTGAATGATCAACTCTCCTCTATCAACATCAATCACAGCCTTTGCTGTGGCTAGGAATGGTCTGCCAAGGATGATGGATTCATCCATGCACTTCCCAGTCTCTAGGACTATGAAATCAGTAGGAATGTAATGGTTTTCAACCTTAACCAGAACATCCTCTACAAGTCCATGGGCTTGTTTTCTTGAGTTGTCTGCCATTTCTAGTGAGATTTTTGCAGCTTGCACCTCAAAGATCCCTAATTTCTCCATTACAGAGAGGGGCATGAGGTTTACACTTGACCCTAAGTCACACAAGGCCTTCTTGAAGGTCATGGTGCCTATGGTACAAGGTATAGAAAACTTCCCAGGATCCTGCCTCTTTTGAGGCAGTTTCTGCCTAGACAGGTCATCCAGTTCTTTGGTGAGCAAGGGAGGTTCATCTTCCCAAGTCTCATTTCCAATAACTTGTCATTTAGCTTCATGATTGCTCCAAGGTATTTAGCAACTTGCTCTTCAGTGACATACTCATCCTCTTCAGAGGAAGAATACTCATCAGAGCTCATGAAAGGCAGTAGCAAGTCCAAGGGAATCTCTATGGTCTCAGTCTGAGCCTCAGATTCCCAAGGTTCCTCATTGGGGAACTCATTAGAGGCCAGTGGACGTCCAGTGAGGCCTTCCTCAGTGGCGTTCACTGCCTCTTCTTCCTCCCAGAATTCGGCCATGTTTATGGCTTTGCACTCTCCTTTTGGATTTTCTTCAGTGTTACTTGGGAGAGTGCTTGGAGGAAGTTCAGTAATTTTCTTGCTCAGCTGACCCACTTGTCCTTCCAAATTCCTAATGGAAGATCTAGTTTCAGTCATGAAACTTTGAGTGGTTTTGATCAGATCAGAGACCATGGTTGCTAAGTCAGAATTATTCTGCTTAGAGCTCTCTGTCTGTTGCTGAGAAGATGATGGAAAAGGCTTGCCATTGTTAAACCTGTTTCTTCCACCATTGTTATTGAAACCTTGTTGAGGTCTCTCGTGATTCTTCCATGAAAGATTTGGGTGATTTCTCCATGAAGAATTATAGGTGTTACCATAGGGTTCTCCTAGGTAATTTACCTCTTCCATGGAAGGGTTCTCAGGATCATAAGCTTCTTCCTCAGATGAAGCTTCCTTAGTACTGTTTGGTGCATTTTGCATTCCAGACAGACTTTGAGAAATCAAATTGACTTGTTGAGTCAATATTTTATTCTGGGCCAATATGGCATTCAGAGTGTCAATCTCAAGAACTCCTTTCTTCTGACTAGTCCCATTGTTCACAGGATTTCTTTCAGAAGTGTACATGAATTGGTTATTTGCAACCATTTCAATCAGTTCTTGAGCTTCAGTAGGCGTCTTCTTCAGATGAAGAGATCCTCCTGCAGAGCTATCCAAGGACATCTTAGATAGTTCAGAGAGACCATCATAGAAAATACCTATGATGCTCCATTCAGAAAGCATGTCAGAAGGACATTTTCTGATTAATTGTTTGTATCTTTCCCAAGCTTCATAGAGGGATTCTCCATCCTTCTGTCTGAAGGTTTGGACTTCCACTCTAAGCTTACTCCATCTTTGTGGTGGAAAGAACTTTGCCAAGAAGGCATTGACTAGCTTTTCCCATGAGTCCAGGCTTTCTTTAGGTTGAGAGTCCAACCATATTCTAGCTCTGTCTCTTACAGCAAAAGGGAATAGCATCAGTCTATAGACTTCAGGGTCAACCCCATTAGTCTTGACTGTGTCACAGATTTGCAAGAATTCAGCTAAAAACTGATGAGGATCTTCCATTGGAAGTCCATGGAACTTGCAATTCTGTTGCATTAGAGAAACTAATTGAGGCTTAAGCTCAAAGTTGTTTGCTCCAATGGCAGGGATAGAGATGCTTCTCCCATAAAAATCAGGAGTAGGTGCAGTAAAGTCACCCAGCACCTTCCTTGCATTGTTTGCATTGTTGTTGTTTTCTGCTGCCATGTTTTCTTCCTTGAAGAATTCGGTCAGGTCCTCTAAAGAGAGTTGTGCTTTGGCTTCTCTTAGCTTTCTCTTCAAAGTCCTTTCAGGTTCAGGATCAGCTTCAACAAGAATGCCTTTGTCCTTGCTCCTGCTCATATGAAAGAGAAGGGAACAAGAAAATGTGGAGTCCTCTATGTCACAGTATAGAGATTCCTTGAAATGTCAGAGGAAAAGAGAAATAGAAAGAAGAAGGAGAAGATGAATTCGAACTTTAGTTAGATAAGGTTCGAATTGTGCATTGAGAAGGAGTGGCACTCCATAAACAGGAGGATGTGGGAAGGAGGGAAGTTTATTTTCGAAAATTAATTAAAATACTTTGAAAACATTTTTGAAAAACATCAATTGATTTTCGAAAATCAAAGTGGAAAAGAAACCAAGTGATTTTTGAAAAAGATTTTGAAATTAGAAATTAAAAAGATTTGATTGAAAACTGTTTTGAAAAAGATGTGGTTAAAAAGATTTAAAAAAAAATGTGATTGAGAAGATATGATTTGAAAACTATTTTTAAAAGATATGATTTGAAAACCATTTGAAAAGATATGATTTTAAAAATGAATGACTTGCCTAACAAGAAAAGATATGATTTGAAACATTCAAACCTTTCTCAACAGAAAAGGTAACAATCTTGTGATGTTCAATCAAATCATTAATTGTTAGTAAGTATCTTTTAAAAAGGAAAGAAATTGATTTTGAAAACATTTGATTGAAAAGATTTGATTTGAAAAAGATTTGATTTTGAAAAACTAAAAAAAATTTGATTTTGAAAACAAAATCTTCCCCCTGCACCATCCTGGCGTTAAACGCCCAGAATGGTATACATTCTGGCGTTTAACGCCCAAAATGCACCCTTTTTGGGCGTTAAACGCCCAACCAGGTACCCTGGCTGGCGTTTAAACGCCAGTCTGCCTTCTTCACTGGGCATTTTTGAATGCTCAGCTTTTTCTGTATAATTCCTCTGCAGCATGTTTTGAATCTTCAATTCTTTGTATCATTGACTTGAAAGGACACAAATTAAAATATTTTTGGATTTTTGATAATCAAAATGCAAAAGGAATCAATTAACAATGCATGCAAGACACCAAACTTAGCAGTTTGTGTACTACTGACACTAACAACATGAAAATGCATATGAGACACACAAAATACTTCAAGTCAATAGAATTCAAAGATCAAAACAAAGAAATATATGCATGGATTCGAAAAATATAACAAAAACATGCATTTGACACTAAACTTAAGATGAGACTCTAGACTCAAACAAGAAATATTTTTGGGATTTTATGGTTTTGCAAATTTTTTTGTATTTTTCGAAAATTAAGTGAAAAAAAGTATCAAAATTCTTAATGAGAATTCCAGGAATCAGTGCAATGCTAGTCTAAGGCTCCGGTCCAGGAATTAGACATGGCTTCACAGCCAGCCAAGCTTTCAAAGAAAGCTTCGGTCCAAAACACTAGACATGACCAAGGTCAGCCAAGCCTTAGCAAATCACTGCTCCAACAGCAAGATTGATACGAAATCAACAAGCTCTTGTGGTGATAAGTTGAAACCTCGGTCCAATCAGATTAGACATGGCTTCTCAGCCAGCCAGATTTCAACAAATCATCATGAAACTCTAGAATTCACCTTCAAGAATTTCGAAAAAAAATACCTAATCTAAGCAACAAGATGAACCGTCAGTTGTCCAGCCTAAACAATCCCGGGCAATAACACCAAAAATTTGATGTTGTTGCCGGATCTTGGCTCTGATGTTACCAAAAGCTTGCTCAAAACATGAACAATCCCCGGCAACGGCGCCAAGAACTTGGTGCGCGAAATGGTGAACAATACTTTTTCACAACTCAAATAATCCCCGGTAATGGCTCCAAGAACTTGGTGGCTCAATACCATGGCATTACACAACTTCGCACAACTAACCAGCAAGTGCACTGGGTCGTCCAAGTAATAAACCTTACGTGAGTAAGGGTCGATCCCACGGAGATTGTTAGTATTGAAGCAAGCTATGGTCATCTTGTAAATCTTAGTTAGGCAAACTCAAATGTATATGATGATGATGAACGAAAATAACATGCAAGATAAAGATAGTGATACTTATGTATATCATTGGTGTAAGAGCTTCAGACAAGTGTATGAAGATGCCTTCCCTTCCGTCTCTCTGCTTTCCTACTGCCTTCATCCAATCCTTCTTACTCCTTTCCATGGCAAACTCGTGTAGGGTCTCACTGTTGTCAGCAGCTACCTCCCATCCTCTCAGTGAAAGCGATTGCATATGTCCTGTCACGGCATAGCGGAATTCATCTGTCGGTTCTCAATCAGGCCGGAATAGAATCCAGTGATTCTTTTGCGTTATCACTAACGCCCCGCCCTCAGGGTTTGAAGCACGTCACAGTCATTCAATCATTGAATCCTACTCAGAACACCACAGACAAGGTTAGACCTTCCGGATTCTCTTGAATGCTGCCATCAGTTCTTGCCTATACCACGAAGACTCTGATCTCACGGAATGGCTGGCTCGTTTGTCAGGCGAGCACTCGGTTGTCAGGCGATCAACCATGCATCGTGCAATCGGAAATCCAAGAGATATTCACTAAGCCTCAGATGCTTGTAGAACAAGAATGGTTGTCAGTCACCTTGTTCATAGGTGAAGAACAAGTGATATCTTGGTAAAAGAACAAGCGGAATTGAATGGAAGAACAATAGTAATTGCATTAATACTCGAGGTACAGCAGAGCTCCACACCCTTAATCTATGGTGTGTAGAAACTCCACCGTTGAAAATACATAAGAACAGGGTCTAGGCATGGCCGAATGGCCAGCCTCCCAAAGATCTAAGATAGCATAAAAGTGAAGATAGCTACCAAAGTCTACTAATACAATAGTAAAAGGTCCTATTAATAGTAAACTAGTAACCTAAGGTGTACAGAAATGAGTAAATGACATAAAAATCCACTTCCGGGCCCACTTGGTGTGTGCTTGGGCTGAGCAATCAAGGAAATTCGTGTAGAGACCTTTTCTGGAGTTAAACGCCAGCTCCCATGCCAGTTTGGGCGTTTAACTCCAACTTTTATTCCTGTTCCGGCGTTTAACGCTGGAATTCCTGAGGCCGGATTGCTTCGCGGGTTTGGGCCATCAAATCTTGGACAAAGTATGGACTATTATATATTGCTGGAAAGCCCTGGATGTCTACTTTCCAACGCCGTTGAGAGCGCGCCAATTGGGCTTCTGTAGCTCCAGAAAATCCACTTCGAGTGCAGGGAGGTCAGAATCCAACAGCATCTGCAGTCCTTTTTGGTCTCTGAATCAGATTTTTGCTCAGGTCCCTCAATTTCAGCCAGAAAATACCTGAAATCACAGAAAAACACACAAACTCATAGTAAAGTCCAGAAAAGTGAATTTTAAATAAAAACTAATAAAAATGTACTAAAATCTAACTAAAAGATATCAAAAACATACTAAAAACAATGCCAAAAAGTATACAAATTATCCGCTCATCACTGAGTCACCACTAAAGCTAAGAATAGGTACTGGAAACTGTTAACGGAGCAGCTGCGTTAAGTGTTCTCTGCTAGTTTCGACATTTGAGGTAGGGGATTTAACGTTTTTAATTTAGAATGCCTACCAAGTTATTGGATAAGTGCAAATGGTTAACAATATTTAAGAATTTCTTAATTGACATGAATGACTTGAAATGCATTTGAAATTAGTTAATCGTTGTGATTATTCTGAGCTGTGATTGAACGTAGATGTTGTTGAAATAATGATTAATTTAGTGTAACGTATTAAATTGAAATATGCTGAATTAATTATTGAAAAGCGGTCGTATGGATAATTGATGAATTGAGTTTGGATTGCTGCTGTGAATGTTCTTTGGGTTTATATGACTTCCT
Organism: Arachis stenosperma; assembly: GCF_014773155.1. NCBI lineage: Eukaryota > Viridiplantae > Streptophyta > Magnoliopsida > Fabales > Fabaceae > Arachis > Arachis stenosperma. The sequence continues at coordinate 38,383,394 of NC_080383.1, read as the reverse complement.
TTGTATAAGAATTACTAATAATAGTACTTCTGTGATTGTTATTATTATTTGCCATGTTTATCCTTGATACATGTCTTTATTTAATGATAATAACTTCCATGTTTCTTTTAAAAAAAGATTATTTAGTATATGAGATTGTTGGCAAGGGCGTGGGTCTTGTCCCGCTTGCGTATTTACAATTATGAAAGAAAAAGGAAAGAGTAATGTACTTATTGTATGATTATCTGTTGCTTGAAGCAACCCAAGAGATATTTATTTATTTGTTTGTTGCTTAATGCAACCCAAGAGATATTATTTATTTATTTGTTGCCCTGAGGCAACCCAAGAGTAATTTTCCGTTCCCAAGAGTATATTTCCTACGAGTAGAAAGCAGAGGCTGTCTCAGTAGAGCAGCTAATAATTATATGCGCATTTATTTGAACGGAAAATTGTATCCGGGAAATGGTAAACTCGTGACCGGATAAATGTCGGGAATGCAGGTGCTAACCGACACATGAGCTCATGGCTTGCACTAGGGCTAGACATGCATCATCCTTGTGTGTGCATTTGCATTTGATTGGGTTTGCTCGTTGTACTTCTCTGTGTTTGTGCTGTCTGCCTTGCTGTGATTTGTTTGTGTGTTGAATTGAATCTCTTGTTAGTGCTATTAGTTGGTGAATGTATGATGATGATTAAGAATTGACGTTGTGACTGAAAATTAACTATGTGGTTGAAAAATGTTTAAAGCGACCAGTTTTATATTTTGGAATTTGTTTTGAGCTTAGATTTTTGAAAGATGTAAATAATTAGTAAAGTAAAACCAAAAGAATTGTATTTTATAAAAAGAGTTTGACAGAAATATAGTTTCCTTGAGTATATTAATTATTTGCATTCTATTTCATTACTTTTACGGCATTCCCATTCCCTACTGAGAACGTGTAGTTTGTTCTCACCCCAAAATGTTCCACCCTTTCAGTGACGCAGGTTTGAAGACTCTGTTTGAAGCTGCAGGCGATTATAGATCTTATTTATGAGTTAAGTTTGTGACTTGAGTTATTTTCATAGAATTTTCCTCGCCCTTGTTACTTTGGTTTTTATTTTATGCAGAGGGATAGGATTTGTATGTGAGTTTTATTTGAAATATTTTGTATAACAGATATTATTATTAATAATTATGTGATTATTATTACTTGGTGATGCTTGCTATATGATTTTAATTATCAAAAACAAAATTTTCTGGTATTTTTACTAAAATTGGATCGCAATATCGAGCTAGAGGCTCAATAGTAAATAGTTAATAAAGGAAAGCAGGTTGGTAACGCCTTACTTTCGGTACGATCATGACGTTCTGGAAGTTGGGTCGTTACAATTAACATACTTCTTCCTTACTTTCAAAACCTCCAATTTACAAGACTCATAACCAATAATAAGAACATACCTCCCTGCAATTTCTTGAGAAAACGACCCGAGGTTTGAATACTTCGGTTATCAATTTATTTAGGGGTTTGTCACTTGTGACAACCAAATGTTTGTACGAAAGGATTTTCTGTTGGTTTAGAATCTATACTTACAACGCGACTATATTTTTATAAAATTCTTTACTAGCAAAAATCCTAACGTCATCCCCACTTTTGTCATTTTCCTTTGATTTCTTTCTTGGAGAGGCACGATAAAGGTAAAACAATTTAACTGAGCGCCAATGCTTCCTTGCTTTCTCTTGGGCGCTCAGTTAAAATGTTTTAACTTAGCGTTGATGCTTCCTTGGCCTTGGTTTGATGCTGGGCTGGTGCTTTGCTTCCTTTGGTGCACAAGACTGTCGCTCAGTTAACTTAGTTAACTGAGCGCTATGCTTCCTTGCTCCCTTGAGCATGCGCCACGCCTTGGGTTTTTTGTGCCACGCTTTTGGTTCCTTAGGTCACGCCTTGGGTTTCTTGTGCCACGCTTTTGGTTCCTTAGGTCACGCTTTCCAAAGCGTGGCCTAAGGTCTAAAGTGTGCTTTTTCTTCAAAAAGTGTGCCCAAAATCCCTTTTTCAACTGTTTCTTCTCCTACAAGCAATCAAAATAACCAATGAAAGTATCACAAAATTCACAAAGCTTAAAATTCATTTAAAATTAATTAATTTTAGCTCAAACTTCATGATTTTGTGTCAATTAGAGGGTGGTTAATTGATTCAAGGAAACCATGCAATTCCACTCCAAATTGCCTACTTGTAATGCAAGAAAGTGCATAAAAACTAATGAAACAAGTGAAATTAGCTTGGAAAACAAGCATATGATGACTTGTCATCAGCTACCTTGTGTTTAAGGCCCAAGGTTATCCTTCTGCAAACATGGAAAGGAAGCATGAAAAGCTTCTCTCAATACAGAGTCAAACAAAGCCCCCACAGTCAAACTCTAAGTTTGGTGTTGGGAGGCCACAACTAAACTCTAAGTTTGGTGTTGAGAAACCCCCATATTCAAACTCTAAGTTTGGTGTTGGGAGGTCCCAACAATGCTCTGAAAATCTGGGAAGCTCTATGAGAGCTCACTATCAAGCTATTGACATTAAAGAAGCACTTATTGGGAGGCAACCGAATTTTTATTTATTTATATTTTTATTGTTCTTTTATGTTTTGTTAGATTCATGATCATGTGGAGTCACAAAACAAATACTAAAATTAAAAACAGAATAAAAAATAGCAAAGGAAATAGCACACCCTGGAGGAAGAGCTTACTGGCGTTCAATGCCAGAATAGAGCATGAAGCTGGCGTTGAATGCCAGAATGAAGCAGCAGTCTGGCGTTTAAATGCCAGGATTGCACCCTGAGGAAAGCTGGTGTTAAACGCCAGAACAGAGCATGAATCTGGCGTTGAACACCAGAAATAAGCAGCAGTCTGGCGTTTAAACGCTAGGATAGCACCATGAGGAAAGCTGGCATTAAATGCCAGAACAGAGCATGAAACTGGCATTTAACGCCAGGAACAAGCATGGAAGTGGCGTTCAATGCCAGAAACATGCTATAGATTGGCGTTGAACGCCCAAAACAAGCATGGAAGTGGCGTTTAACGCCAGAAACATGCTGCAGTCTGGCGTTAAACGCCAGGATTGCATGCAGAGGGCGTTTTACATGCCTAATTGGTGCAGGGATGATAAATCCTTGACACCTCAGGATCTGTGGACCCCACAAGATCACCTCAGGAACTGTGGACCCCACAGGATCCCCACCTACCTCAACTCACCTTCTCTCTTCTTCACATAATGCAAAAACACTCTTCCCCAAACATTACTCACCAATCACCTCAATCCCTCCCCCCAATTACCCCTTCACCACTCACATCCATCCTCTATTCCCCATAAACCCCACCTACCTTCAAATTCAAAATCTCTTTCCCACCCAAACCCACCCTAAATGGCCGAACCAACACCCTCTCCCTCCACTATATAAACCCCTCCATCCTTCTTCATTTTCACACAACACAACCCTCTCTTCTCCCCCTTGGCCGAATCCACATCTTTCCCCCTCTCCTCCATATTTTCTTTTTCTTCTTCTATTCTTTCTTCTCTTGCTCGAGGATGAGCAATATTCTAAGTTTGGTGTGGTAAAAGCATAGCTTTTTTGTTTTTCCATAACCATTTATGGCACCTAAGGATGGAGAAACCTATAGGAAGAGGAAATGGAAGATAAAAGCTTCCACCTCCGAGTCATGGAAGATGGAGAGATTCATCTCAAAAGCTCATTGATGCGTGAAAACTTGTCTCTCAACAAATTTCCCTTCGGCAAGTATACCGAATTCTCGTCAAGTAATAACTCACAATAGAGTGAGGTCGAATCCCACAGATCTCACAGAGATTAACGGATTAAGCAAACAATGATTAATTGATTATCCTAGTTAGACGAATCATATTGGAGTGATAAATAACAAGGAAATGTAAATGGCATAAAAGTAAAGAAAAGCTATAAAGTGCAGAAGAGTAAAATGGCAAGAAAAGTAAATGTAAGAACTAAAAATAAAATGAACATTGGGATCAAGAGATATTGCAATCCTCCAGATCAAGTTCATTCTCATCTATTCCTCAATCAATGCATTCATTGATCTCCTTGGCAATCTTAAGTGATTGGATCCCAATTCCTTGGCAATCCAATCTCTCTAAGCTTGAACAATTGCCCAATTCCTTGATTTAATTGCTCATGGGAAGAGATGAAGTTTGGTCACTGATTATACCACACACATTCATAGATCAAAGTATTGGTAGGATTACATGTCACAATATCCATCCAACCCCCAACCTAATCCAATGTGAGAGAGTATTTCTAGCATGATTTTCTCATTCCTCTTCCAAGGTTCAGAGGAAATCCAAGTATGAGCAATTTCTCTTCCAAGACAATTACCCAATTGAATTAAGATTGAAAGCTCTCTAGTAAAATCAAGAGAAAAGAAAGAAGAAGAAGAATAAGAACTACAATTGATCCATTGAATCACAATAGAGCTCTCTAACCCAATGAAAAGAGTTAGTTGATCATTGCTCTACCAAAATAGAAAGAAAGAAAGTGCAAAAAGTAAAGATGAAGATTAAAACTAAAAATGAAACTTCCAAATTCATAAATGAAAAGTCCATAGGAAAGAAAGAGAAGGAAAAGAGTGTGAGGGGAGGGAGTCCGAAGACCCCTCTTCAATCCCCAATCTCCAATTCTCAATTCTCTATCCTACCCCCCTTTTGAATGTACAAACTAAGTCCTTTATATAGGCTCTCCTAAATCACAAAATGAAATTAAAAGCAAATTACAATTAAATGAAAATCCCTATTCTAGATGCTTCTTGTGGCCTTAATTGGTTGACACTTGTGGGCTTGCTTCCTTGAGGTTGGGTGGTCCATGAAAGAAAAGTGAATCAAGTTGAGGTCCAGGTGCTAAAGTTAGTGCTAAAGTTAGCCACACTAACGCTACAAGTGTGGCGTTAGTGCTAAAGTTATTGTGGCTAACATTGCACTTGCTGCCCAGTTGGTGTTTTGGGGCTTAAAAAATACCTCTTGTTTGTGCTTCAATTTCATGCCCACTATAGAGTATTATATATCATTGGAAAGCTTTGAAGGTCAGCTTTCTAACGCAACTAAAATCACCTATATTAGATCTATATAACTCAAGTTATACTCCTTTGAAGTGGACATGGTCGCGGGCATAGTCGCTAGCGTTAATGGAAAACGTGAGTCCCGATAACTCTAGCGACCAGGGGCTTAATATTTCCAGGTTCTGGATCTCAAAATCAATGTCCATCCCATACTATTATATATTGTTGGAAAGCTCTGGATGTCTATGATGAGCGGATAATTTATACGCTTTTTGGCAGTATTTTTAGTATGTTTTTAGTATATTTTGGTTAGTTTTTATTTCATTTTTCTTAGTTTTTAGTTAAAATTCACTTTTCTAGGCTTTACTATGAGTTTGTGTATTTTTCTGTGATTTCAGGTATTTTCTGGCTGAAATTGAGGGACCTGAGCAAAAATCTGATTCAGAGGCTGAAAAGGACTGCAGATGCTGTTGGATTCTGACCTACCTGCACTCGAAGTAGATTTTCTGGAGCTACAAAAATCCAATTGGTGCACTCTCAACTGCGTTGAAAAGTAGACATCCTGAGCTTTCCAGCAATGTATAATAGTCCATACTTTGCCCGAGATTTGATGGCCCAAACCGGCGTTGCAAATCAGCTTCAGAATTCCCGGCGTTAACTGGCACAAAAATTGGAGTTAAACGCCCAAATTGGCATAAAAGCTGGCGTTTAACTTCAGAAAAAGTCTCTACACATAAAAGCTTCAATGCTCAGCCCAAGCACACACCAAGTGGACCCCGGAAGTGGATTTTTACGTCATTTACTCATTTCTGTATACCCTAGGTTACTAGTTCACTATTAATAGGACCTTTTGATATTGTATCTGTACCTTATGACACTTTACACGTTTCTCATTGTATCTTCTACAACATGAGTCTCTAAACCCCATGGTTGGGGGTGAGGAGCTCTGCTGTGTCTTGATGGATTAATGCAATTACTACTGTTTTTCATTCAATCACGCTTGCTTCTATTCTAAGATATCACTTGTTCCTAAACCTGATGAATGTGATGATCCGTGACACTCATCATCATTCTCACCTATGAACGTGTGCCTGACAACCACCTCCGTTCTACCTTAGATTGAGTAGATATCTCTTGGATTCCTTAATCAGAATCTTCGTGGTATAAGCTAGAATTGATGGCGGCATTCAAGAGAATCCGGAAGGTCTAAACCTTGTCTGTGGTATTCTGAGTAGGATTCAAGGATTGAATGACTGTGACGAGCTTCAAACTCCTGAAGGCTGGGCGTTAGTGACAGACGCAAAAGAATCACTGGATTCTATTCCAACCTGATTGAGAACCGACAGATGATTAGCCGTGCTGTGACAGAGCGCGTTGAACATTTTCACTGAGAGGATGGGAGGTAGCCATTGACAACGGTGAAACCCTACATACAGCTTGCCATGGAAGGAGCCTTGTGTGCTTGAAGAAGAAGATAGGAGGAAAGCAGAGATTCAGAAGATAGAGCATCTCCAAAACCTCAACCTGTTTTCCATTACTGCAAAACAAGTACTTATTTCATGTTCTTTTACTTTTCACAATTAAACCTGATAATTATTGATATCCTGACTAAGAGTTACAAGATAACCATAGCTTGCTTCAAGCTGACAATCTCCGTGGGATCGACCCTTACTCACGTAAGGTATTACTTGGACGACCCAGTGCACTTGCTGGTTAGTTGTGCGGAATTGCAAAAGTTTGATTGCAATTTCGTGCACCAAGTTTTTGGCGCCGTTGCCGGGGATTGTTCTAGTTTGGACAACTGACGGTTTATCTTATTGCTTAGATTAAGACTGTTTTATTTTTGTTGGTTTAGAGTCTTTTATTTGAGTTTAGTTTCATATTTTAAGTTTGGTGTCAATTGTATGCTTTTGTTTTCTTTTATTTTTCGAATTTGCATGTCCTTAGTCCTTTCTTGATCCTTAAAAATTCTAAGTTTGGTGTCTTCTTTGTGTTTTCCTTTAAGTTTTAGAAAAATTGTGTCTGATTTTCTAAAAATTTTAAGTTTGGTGTCATTTTGTTGTTTTTCTCTTTCCTCATTTCAAAAAATTAAATCTTTTTCAAGATAATTTTCAATCATATCTTTTCAATTGCTAATTCCAAAATCTTTTTTAATTAACTAATTGATTTAGTTTTCAATTTGTTTTGATCTTATTTTTTTTAGTTTTCGAAATTTTATTTTATTTTATTTTAAATTTTTCGGTCACCTTTAATCAAAAAAAAAAATTTACTTTACTTGTGAATCCATATCATATTCCCTTTCTCTATCATGGACTTAAGTGGAATTGAACAGTCCAGAAGGACTCTGGGGTCATATGCTAACCCCATTACAGCTGCATATGGGAGTAGCATCTGTATACCTCCTGTTCATACCCTGACCGGGCTCCTCATACTCGGTCAATCCATGAAAGGTCCGACCTCATCCAAAGGCCCACGCCTAAAGGTCGGACCTCGGACATCATAGCAAGGAAGGCCCATCAAAAGGAACGCAGCCCAAAACCTAAAGGCCGAAATAGGCCTAGAAGAGGCGGTTCTGCAAAGATAGATATAAAACTCCCAAAAGATAAGATAAGATAAGAATATCTTATCCAGGGAAGATCACGGCCAACTACTATAAATACACTGGAGCACCCAGGTATGGCATTCATTCCACATTCTACACTTATCTGCTTGGACCCATGCTAACTTAAGCATCGGAGTGTCATTGCAGGTACCACCACCAACCACTCCACAAATCAAGCTCGGGTCCCTGACCCCCACCTCGGGCCATCCCAAGACGACCGAGCTACACGTTTCAGGTAACCCTCGGAACATTGGCGCCGTTGCCGGGGACCTGGAAGTCATTCCTCTACCATGGTGGACGACCCTCACAACAATGACCACGCGGCATCTGAACAAGAGGAAGAAATCGACACCGGAGAACGTCCGGATAGCCCTCTATCACCACGCACTCCAGGAGGAAACAAACAGAATCGCCCAAAGACATCACTCCCAAATAAAGATCCGCAAAATCCCGAAAAAGAAGAAAGCTCGGAAATTCTAGAAGCAGTCCGGGCACAACAAAACCGACTGAAACAACTCGAAGAGGGCATAAAGAGGCAGAAGGAAACTGAACAAGACCTGAGAAGGGAGGCTCGCAAGCGCAGAGAATTAGAAGAAAAACTGCGGAAAATAGAGGCCAACCTGAAAGATCGGACAGAACGCGGCACCACCCCCGAAGACAGCCATGATCCCTTCACACAAGAGATCATGAAGGAGAAGGTACCGCGAAACTTCAAACCACCCGATATGGATCTCTACGACGGCACCACCGATCCAAATCACCACCTCAGCAACTTCAGAAGCAGAATGTACCTGGTCGACGCCTCCGACGCAATTTGATGCAAAGCCTTCCCCACCACTCTCACCAAGTCAGCCATGAAGTGGTTCGACAACCTGCCACCCAGATCCATCACCAGCTTCGAAGACCTGACCAAAAAATTCCTAACAAGGTTCTCTATTCAAAAGGACAAGACAAAACATGCCCCCAGTCTACTCGGGATCAAACAAGGTAACCAAGAAACCCTACGGGAATACATGGAGCGATTCAACAAAGCCTGCCTGGACATACAACACTTACCCACTGAAGCAGCCATCATGGGACTAGCAAACGGCCTAAAAGAGGGACCGTTTAGCCAATCCCTATCCAAACGATACCCGACCTCCCTATACGAGGTGCAGGAGCGGGCAGAAAAATATATCAACATGGAGGAAACCTCCCAGCTAAGAGACTCTTCTAGGAAGGAATCAACCTACCCACCCCGAGATCGAGATCGGGAACAGAAGAAGAAAGAAGAACCCAACTCGGACAAGCCACGAAAGTACCACAACTACACCCCCCTCCGAGTCTCCCTGGTAGACGTCTACAGAGAAGTGTGCCACACCGAAAAGATCCCCCCGCCCCGACCTCTAAAACACAAAAGAGCGGGGAGAGATCGGTCCGAGTACTGTGAATATCACAAACTCTACGGTCATCCTACTAACGACTGCTACGACCTAAAAAATGTTATAGAAAAGCTAGCCAGAGAAGGAAAACTCGACAGATACATAGCAGAAAAAGGAGAAGAGACCAGGAAGAGAAGGCGGGGAGATAACGAAGGTCGGACCGAACAAACCCCTCGGACCCCCGAAAGGCACGTTCACATGATAAATGGAGGTTTTGCAGGCGGAGGAACATCCAGGTCCTCGCGAAAAAGACACCTCAAAGAAGTCTATCACGTCCGAGAAGACAGTCCCCTGCCCGAGTTACCTACTATCTCATTTACCCGAGAAGATGCTCAAGGGATAATACCCGGGCACGACGATCCAATGGTAATCACCATTATCCTAGCAAACGCCAACTTACATCGAACCCTGATTGACCAGGGAAGCTCAGCAGATATCTGGTGCGCGAAATTGTGAACAATACTTTTTCACAACTCAAATAATCCCCGGTAATGGCTCCAAGAACTTGGTGGCTCAATACCATGGCATTACACAACTTCGCACAACTAACCAGCAAGTGCACTGGGTCGTCCAAGTAATAAACCTTACGTGAGTAAGGGTCGATCCCACGGAGATTGTTAGCATTGAAGCAAGCTATGGTCATCTTGTAAATCTTAGTCAGGCAAACTCAGATGTATATGGTGATGAACGAAAATAACATAAAAGATAAGGATAGAGATACTTATGTATATCATTGGTGTAAGAGCTTCAGACAAGTGTATGAAGATGCCTTCCCTTCCGTCTCTCTGCTTTCCTACAGCCTTTATCCAATCCTTTCTTACTCCTTTCCATGGCAAGCTCGTGTAAGGTTTCACTGTTGTCAGCAGCTACCTCCCATCCGCGCAGTGAAAGCTAATGCACACACTCTGTCACAGTGCTGCCAATCACCGGTTTGGTTCCCTCCCCTACCGGAATAGAATAACTCTTTTGCGTCTGTCACTAACGCCCAGTAGGTTACAGGTTTGAAGCACGTCACAGTCATTCAATCATTGAATCCTACTCAGAATACCACAGACAAGGTTAGACCTTCCGGATTCTCTTGAATGCTGCCATCAGTTCTTGCCTATACCACGAAGACTCTGATCTCACGGAATGGTTGGCTCGTTTGTCAGGCGAGCACTCGGTTGTCAGGCGATCAACCATGCATCATGCAATCAGGAATCCAAGAGATATTCACTAAGCCTCAGATGCTTGTAGAACAAGAATGGTTGTCAGTCACCTTGTTCATGGGTGAGAATGGTGATGGGCGTCAATCATCACCTTCATCATGTTGAAGAACAAGTGATATCTTGGATAAAGAACAAGCGGAATTGAATGGAAGAACAATAGTAATTGCATTAATACTCGAGGTACAGCAGAGCTCCACACCTTAATCTATGGTGTGTAGAAACTCCACCGTTGAAAATACATAAGCATAAGGTCTAGGCATGGCCGAATGGCCAGCCTCCCAATGATCTAAGATAGCATAAAACTCAAAGATAGCTACCCAGATGTCCCTAATACAATAGTAAAAGGTCCTACTTATAGAAAACTAGTACATAGATGAGTAAATGACATAAAAATCCACTTCCGGGCCCACTTGGTGTGTGCTTGGGCTGAGCAATGAAGCTTTTTTCGTGTAGAGACTCTCCTTGGAGTTAAACGCCAGCTTTAGTGCCAGTTTGGGCGTTTAACTCCCAATTAGGTGCCAGTTCCGGCGTTTAACGCTGGAATTTCTTGAGGTGACTTTGAACGCCGGTTTGGGCCATCAAATCTTGGGCAAAGTATGGACTATTATATATTTCTGGAAAGCCCAGGATGTCTACTTTCCAACGCCGTTAAGAGCGCGCCAATTGGGCTTCTGTAGCTCCAGAAAATCCACTTCGAGTGCAGGGAGGTCAGAATCCAACAGCATCTGCAGCCCTTTTGAGTCTCTGGATCAGATTTTTGCTCAGGTCCCTCAATTTCAGCCAGAAAATACCTGAAATCACAGAAAAACACACAAACTCATAGTAAAGTCCAGAAAAGTGAATTTTAACTAAAAACTAATAAAAATATACTAAAAACTAACTAGATCATATCAAAAACATACTAAAAACAATGCCAAAAAGTATACAAATCATCCGCTCATCACAACACCAAACTTAAATTGTTGCTTGTCCCCAAGCAACTGAAAATCAAATAAGATAAAAGGAAGAGAATATGCAATGAATTCCAAAAACATCTGTGAAGATCAGTATTAATTAGATGAGCGGGGCTTTTAACTTTTTGCTTCTGAACAGTTTTGGCATCTCAATCTATCCTTTGAAATTCAGAATGGTTGGCTTCTTTAGGAACTTAGAATCCAGATAGTGTTAATGATTCTCCTAGTAAAGTATGATGATTCTTGAACATAGCTATTTATTGAGTCTTGGCTGTGGCCCAAAGCACTCTGTCTTTCCAGTATTACCACCGGATACATACATGCCACAGACACATAATTGGGTGAACCTTTTCAGATTGTGACTTAGCTTTGCTAAAGTCCCCAATTAGAGGTGTCCAGGGTTCTTAAGCACACTCTTATTTGCCTTGGATCACAACTCTTATTATTATTTATTTTTTTTTCGTTTTCTTTTTTTCTCTTTTTTTTTTCGGTTTTTTTTTTTTTTTTTTGAATAGCAATGCTTTTTCTTGCTTCAAGAATCATTTTATTGATTTTTCAGATCCTCAATAACATTTCTCCTTTTTCATCATTCTTTCAAGAGCCAACATTCATGAACCACAAATTCAAGATACATATGCACTGTTTAAGCATACATTCAGAGAACAAAAATATTGCCACCACATCAAAATAATTAAACTATTATAAAATTCAAATTCATGCAATTCTTCCTTTTTCAATTAAGCACATTTTTATTCAAGAAAGGTGATGGATTCATAGGACATTCATAACTTTAAGGCATAGACACTAAGACACTAATGATCATAAGACACAAGCATGGATAACATAAAGCACTAAAATTCGAAAAACAAAGGAATAAAGAACAAGGAAATCAAGGAACGGGTCCACCTCAGTGATGGCGGCTCTTCCTTGCTTTTGAAGGTCCTATGGAGTGCTTGAGCTCCTCAATGTCTCTTCCTTGCCTTTGTTGCTCCTCTCTCATGATTCTTTGTTCTTCTCTAATTTCATGGAGGAGAATGGAGTGTTCTTGGTGCTCCACCCTTAGTTGTCCCATATTGGAACTCAACTCTCCTAGGGAGGTGTTTAGTTGCCCCCAATAGTCTTGTAGAGGAAAATTCATCCCTTGAGGAATCTCAGGGATCTCATGATGAGTGGGATCTCTTGTGTACTCCATCCTTTTCTTAGTGATGGGCTTGTCCTCATCAATGGTGATGTCTCCCTCTATGTCAACTCCCACTGAATAGCAGAGGTGACAAATGAGGTGAGGAAAGGCTAACCTTGCCAAGGTAGAGGTCTTGTCCGCCACCCTATAGAGTTCTTGGGCTATAACCTCATGAACCTCTATTTCTTCTCCAATCATGATGCTATGGATCATGATAGCCCGGTCTATGGTAACTTCGGACCGGTTGCTAGTGGGAATGATTGAGCGTTGTATGAACTCTAACCATCCTCTAGCCACGGGTTTGAGGTCATGCCTTCTCAATTGGACCGGCTTTCCTCTTGAATCTTGCTTCCATTGTGCGCCCTCTTCACATATGACTGTGAGGACTTGGTCCAACCTTTGATCAAAGTTGACCCTTCTAGTGTAAGGATGCTCATCTCCTTGCATCATAGGCAAGTTGAACGCCACCCTCACACTTTCCGGACTAAAATCCAAGTATTTCCCCCGAACCATAGTAAGATAATTCTTTGGATCCGGGTTCACACTTTGGTCATGGTTCTTGGTGATCCATGCATTGGCATAGAACTCTTGAACCATCAAGATTCCGACTTGTTGAATGGGGTTGGTAAGTACTTCCCAACCTCTTCTTCGGATCTCATGGCGGATCTCTGGATATTCACCCTTTTTGAGTGAAAAGGGGACTTCGGGGATCACCTTCTTCAAGGCCACAACTTCATAGAAGTGGTCTTGATGCACCCTTGAGAGGAATCTATCCATCTCCCATGACTCGGAGGTGGAAGCCTTTGCCTTCCCTTTCCTCTTTCTAGAGGTTTCTCCGGCCTTGGATGCCATAAATGGTTATGGAAAAACGAAAAAGCAACGCTTTCACCACACCAAACTTAAAATGTTTGCTCGTCCTCGAGCAAAAGAAGAAAGAAGAGAGTAGAAGAAGAAGAAATGAGGAAGAGGGAGATGGTGGTGTATTCGGCCAAGGAGGGGGAGGAGTGGTGTTTAGGTAGTGGAAAATGAAGGGGTAAAGAGGGGTTTATATAGGAAAGAGGGGGATGAGGGTTCGGCCATTTGAGGGTGGGTTTGGGAGGGAAAGTGGTTTGAATTTGAAGGGTGGGGTTTTATGAAGGATGGATGTGAGTGGTGAAGAGAAAGATGGGATTTGATAGGTGAGGGGTTTTTGGGGAAGAGGTGTTGAGGTGATTGGTGAATGGGGGAAGAAGAGAGAGAGTGATGGTAGGGTCCTGTGGGGTCCACAGATCCTGTAGTGTCAAGGAAAAGGCATCCTTGCACCAAATGGCATCAAAATCCACGTTTTGAGCCTTTTCTGGCGTTAAACGCCGGGCTGGTGCCCATTCCTGGCATTTAACGCCAGGTTTTTGCCCTTTACTGGCGTTTAACGCCAGTCTGGTGCCCCTTTCTGGCGTTAAACGCCCAGAAGGGTGCCAGACTGGGCGTTAAACGCCCAACTGCTAGGCTGACTGGCGTTTGAACGCCAGCAGCATCTTCCTCCAGAGTGTGCTGTTTTTCTTCCTGTTTTTCATTTTGTTTTTGCTTTTTTCATTGTTTTTGTGACTTCTTATGATCATCAACCTACAAAAAAGATAAAATAACAAAAGAAAATAATTAATTATAAAACATTGGGTTGCCTCCCAACAAGCGCTTCTTTACTGTCATTAGCTTGACAGAGGACTCTCATGGAGCCTCAGAGATACTCAGAACCGTGTTGGAACCTCCCAACACCAAACTTAGAGTTTGAATGTGGGGGTTCAACACCAAACTTAGAGTTTGGTTGTGGCCTCCCAACACCAAACTTAGAGTTTGACTGTGGGGGCTCTGCTTGGCTCTGTTTTGAGAGAAGCTCTTCATGCTTCCTCTCCATGATGATAGAGGGATGTCCTTGGGCCTTAAACACCAAGGATTCTTCATTCACTTGAATGATCAACTCTCCTCTATCAACATCAATCACAGCCTTTGCTGTGGCTAGGAAGGGTCTGCCAAGGATGATGGATTCATCCATGCACTTTCCAGTCTCTAGGACTATGAAGTCAGTAGGGATGTAATGGTCTTCAATCTTCACCAAAACATTCTCTACAAGTCCATGAGCTTGTTTTCTTGAATTGTCTGCCATCTCTAATGAGATTCTTGCAGCTTGCACCTCAAAGATCTCTAATTTCTCTATTACAGAGAGGGGCATGAGGTTTACACTTGACCCTAAGTCACACAAGGCCTTCTTGAAGGTTATGGTGCCTATGGTACAAGGTATAGAAAACTTCCCAGGATCATGCCTCTTTTGAGGCAGTCTCTGCCTAGACAAATCATCCAGTTCTTTGGTGAGCAAAGGTGGTTCATCCTTCCAAGTCTTATTTCCAAATAACTTGTCATTTAGCTTCATGATTGCTCCAAGGTATTTAGCAACTTGCTCTTCAGTGACATACTCATCCTCTTCAGAGGAAGAATACTCATCAGAGCTCATGAATGGCAGAAGCAAGTCCAATGGAATCTCTATGGTCTCATTTTGAGCCTCAGATTCCCATTGGTCCTCATTGAGGAACTCAGAGGAGATTGGTACACGCCCACTGAGGTCTTCCTCAGTGGCGTCCTCCTCCTCTCTTTCCTCTCCATATTCGGCCATGTTTATGGCTTTGCACTCTCCTTTTGGATTTTCTTCTGTATTACTTGGGAGAGTACTTGGAGGGAGTTCGGTAACTTTCTTGCTCAACTGTCCCACTTGTCCTTCCAAATTCCTAATGGAGGACCTTGTTTCATTCATGAAACTTTGAGTGGTCTTCATTAGATCAGAGACCATTGTTGCTAAGTCAGAAGTATTCTGCTTAGAACTCTCTGTCTGTTGCTGAGAAGATGATGGAAAAGGCTTGCTATTGCTAAACCTGTTTCTTCCACCATTATTGTTATTGAAACCTTGTTGAGGTCTCTCTTGATTCTTCCATGAGAGATTTGGGTGATTTCTCCATGAAGAATTATAGGTGTTTCCATAGGGTTCTCCTAGGTAATTCACCTCTTCCATGGAAGGGTTCTCAGGATCATAAGCTTCTTCCTCAGATGAAGCATCCTTAGTACTGTTTGGTGCATTTTGCATTCCAGACAGACTCTGAGAAATCAAATTGACTTGTTGAGTCAATATCTTGTTCTGAGCCAAAAATGGCGTTCAGAGCATCAATCTCAAGAACTCCTTTCTTCTGACTTGTCCCATTGTTCACAGGATTCCTTTCAGAAGTGTACATGAATTGGTTATTTGCAACCATTTCAATCAATTCTTGAGCTTCTGCAGGCGTCTTCTTCAGATGAAGAGATCCTCCAGCAGAGCTATCCAAAGACATCTTGGATAGTTCAGAGAGACCATAATAGAAAATACCTATGATGCTCCATTCAGAAAGCATGTCTGAAGGACATCTTCTGATTAATTGTTTGTATCTTTCCCAAGCTTCATAGAGGGATTCTCCATCCTTCTGCCTTAAGGTTTGGACTTCCACTCTAAGCTTACTCCATCTTTGTGGTGGAAAGAACTTTGCCAAGAAGGCATTGACTAGCTTTTCCCAAGAGTCCAGGCTTTCTTTAGGTTGGGAGTCCAACCATATTCTAGCTCTGTCTCTCACAGCAAAAGGGAATAGCATCAGTCTATAGACCTCAGGGTTAACCCCATTAGTCTTGACTGTGTCACAGATTTGCAAGAACTCAGCTAAAAACTGATGAGGATCTTCCATTGGAAGTCCATGGAACTTGCAATTCTGTTGCATTAGAGAAACTAATTGAGGCTTAAGCTCAAAGTTGTTTGCTCCAATGGCAGGGATAGAGATGCTTCTCCCATAGAAATCAGGAGTAGGTGCAGTAAAGTCACCAAGCACCTTCCTTGCATTGTTGGCATTGTTGTTGTTTTCGGCTGCCATTTGTTCTTCTTCCTTGAGGAATTCGGTCAGGTGCTCTAAAGAGAGTTGTGCTTTGGCTTCTCTTAGCTTTCTCTTCAAGGTCCTTTCAGGTTCAGGATCAGCCTCAACAAGAATGCCTTTGTCTTTGCTCCTGCTCATAAGAAAGAGAAGGGAACAAGAAAATGTGGAATCCTCTATGTCACAGTATAGAGATTCCTTTAGGTGTCAGAGGAAAAGAAAAATAGAAGAAAGAAGAAGGAGAATTCGAACTTGATCAGATATAGTTCGAATTGTGCATTAAGAAGGAGTGATACTCCATAAATAGAAGGATGTGAAGAAGAAGGGAAGAGAATTTTCGAAAATTCATTTAAAAGATTTTGAAAACATTTTGAAAATTTGATTGATAATTTTCGAAAATTAAAAGTGAAAAAGAAATCAAGTGATTTTTGAAAAAGATTTTGAAATTAGAAATCAAAAAGATTTGATTGAAAACTATTTTGAAAAAGATGTGGTTAAAAAGATTTGATTGAAAAGTTATGGTTTTAAAAAGATGTGATTGAGAAGATATGATTTGAAAACAATTTTAAAAAGATATGATTTGAAATCAATAATAAAAAAAAAAATTTGATTTTAAAATTAATGACTTGCCTAACAAGAAAAGATATGATTCAAACATAAAACCTTCCTTAACAGAAAAGGCAAAAAATGCTCAATCAAATCATTAATTGTTAGTAAGTATCTTTGAAAAAGGAAAGAAATTAATTTTGAAAACATTTGATTGAAAAGATTTGATTTGAAAAAGATTTGATTTTGAAAAACTAAAAAAAATTGATTTGAAAACAAAATCTTCCCCCTAGCACCATCCTGGCGTTAAACGCCCAGAATGGTATACATTCTGGCGTTTAACGCCCAAAATGCTACCTCTTTGGGCGTTAAACGCCCAACCAGGTGCCCTGGCTGGCGTTTAAACGCCAGTCTGCCTTCTTCACTGGGCATTTTTGAATGCTCAGCTTTTTCTGTATAATTCCTCTGCAGTATGTTCTGAATCTTCAATTCTTTGTATTATTGACTTGAAAAGACACAAATTAAAAATATTTTTGGATTTTTAATAATCAAAATGCAAAAGGAATCAATTAACAATGCATGCAAGACACCAAACTTAGCAGTTTGTATACTACTGACACTAACAATATGAGAATGAATATGAGACACACAAAATGCTTCAAGTCAATAGAATTCAAAGATCAAAACAAAGAAATGTATGCATGGATTCGAAAATTATAACAAAAACATGCATTTGACACCAAACTTAGGATGAGACACTAAACTTAAGCAAGAAACATCAAATATTTTTGGTCTTTTTATGATTTTGTAATTTTTTTTTGTGTTTTTCGAAAATTAAATGGGAAAAGGTATCAAAATTCTTAATGAGAATTCCAGGAATCAGTGCAATGCTAGTCTAAGACTCCGGTCCAGGAATTAGACATGGCTTCACAGCCAGCCAAGCTTTCAAAGAAAGCTTCGGTCCAAAACACTAGACATGGCCAGAGGCCAGCCAAGCCTTAGCAAATCACTGCTCCAAAAGCAAGATTGATAAGAAATCAACAAGTTCTTGTGGTGATAAGTTGAAACCTCGGTCCAATGAGATTAGACATGGCTTCTCAGCCAGCCAGATTTCAACAAATCATCATGAAACTCTAGAATTCATCTTCAAGAATTTCGAAAAAAAAATAATACCTAATCTAAGCAACAAGATGAACCGTCAGTTGTCCAGCCTAAACAATCCCGGGCAATAACACCAAAAACTTGATGTTGTTGCCGGATCTTGGCACTGATGTTACCAAAAGCTTGCTCAAAACTTGAACAATCCCCAGCAACGGCGCCAAAAACTTGGTGCGCGAAATTGTGAACAATACTTTTTCACAACTCAAATAATCCCCGGTAATGGCTCCAAGAACTTGGTGGCTCAATACCATGGCATTACACAACTTCGCACAACTAACCAGCAAGTGCACTGGGTCGTCCAAGTAATAAACCTTACGTGAGTAAGGGTCGATCCCACGAAGATTGTTAGCATTGAAGCAAGCTATGGTCATCTTGTAAATCTTAGTCAGGCAAACTCAGATGTATATGGTGATGAACGAAAATAACATAAAAGATAAGGATAGAGATACTTATGTATATCATTGGTGTAAGAGCTTCAGACAAGTGTATGAAGATGCCTTCCCTTCCGTCTCTCTGCTTTCCTACAGCCTTTATCCAATCCTTTCTTACTCCTTTCCATGGCAAGCTCGTGTAAGGTTTCACTGTTGTCAGCAGCTACCTCCCATCCGCGCAGTGAAAGCTAATGCACACACTCTGTCACAGTGCTGCCAATCACCGGTTTGGTTCCCTCCCCTACCGGAATAGAATAACTCTTTTGCGTCTGTCACTAACGCCCAGTAGGTTACAGGTTTGAAGCACGTCACAGTCATTCAATCATTGAATCCTACTCAGAATACCACAGACAAGGTTAGACCTTCCGGATTCTCTTGAATGCTGCCATCAGTTCTTGCCTATACCACGAAGACTCTGATCTCACGGAATGGTTGGCTCGTTTGTCAGGCGAGCACTCGGTTGTCAGGCGATCAACCATGCATCATGCAATCAGGAATCCAAGAGATATTCACTAAGCCTCAGATGCTTGTAGAACAAGAATGGTTGTCAGTCACCTTGTTCATGGGTGAGAATGGTGATGGGCGTCAATCATCACCTTCATCATGTTGAAGAACAAGTGATATCTTGGATAAAGAACAAGCGGAATTGAATGGAAGAACAATAGTAATTGCATTAATACTCGAGGTACAGCAGAGCTCCACACCTTAATCTATGGTGTGTAGAAACTCCACCGTTGAAAATACATAAGCATAAGGTCTAGGCATGGCCGAATGGCCAGCCTCCCAATGATCTAAGATAGCATAAAACTCAAAGATAGCTACCCAGATGTCCCTAATACAATAGTAAAAGGTCCTACTTATAGAAAACTAGTACATAGATGAGTAAATGACATAAAAATCCACTTCCGGGCCCACTTGGTGTGTGCTTGGGCTGAGCAATGAAGCTTTTTTCGTGTAGAGACTCTCCTTGGAGTTAAACGCCAGCTTTAGTGCCAGTTTGGGCGTTTAACTCCCAATTAGGTGCCAGTTCCGGCGTTTAACGCTGGAATTTCTTGAGGTGACTTTGAACGCCGGTTTGGGCCATCAAATATTGGGCAAAGTATGGACTATTATATATTGCTGGAAAGCCCAGGATGTCTACTTTCCAACGCCGTTGAGAGCGCGCCAATTGGGCTTCTGTAGCTCCAGAAAATCCACTTCGAGTGCAGGGAGGTCAGAATCCAACAGCATCTGCAGCCCTTTTGAGTCTCTGGATCAGATTTTTGCTCAGGTCCCTCAATTTCAGCTAGAAAATACCTGAAATCACAGAAAAACACACAAACTCATAGTAAAGTCCAGAAAAGTGAATTTTAACTAAAAACTAATAAAAATATACTAAAAACTAACTAGATCATATCAAAAACATACTAAAAACAATGCCAAAAAGTATACAAATCATCCGCTCATCAATATCCTGTTCAAAACGGCCTTCGACAAGCTCGGACTTGAGGAAAAAGAGCTAAAAGCCTATCCTACCGACCTATTTGGGCTAGGGGACACCCCGATCCATCCCTTAGGATACATCTCGCTACACACTACCTTTGGAAGAGGCGAGCAATCTAAAACATTAAGCATCGACTACATTATAGTCGACGTCACTTCAGCATACAACGCCCTCATTGGGCGACCAACTCTGTTCAGATTGGCAGCAATAGTCTCGACCCCACACCTCTGTATGAAGTTCCCTACCGCAAAAGGAATCGCTACCCTAAAAGGTGACCAAAAACTAGCGCGGCGATGCTACAACGAAAGCCTGAGCCTAAAGGGGAAAGAAATCAACACAATAGAACTCGGACGAGTTCAAGCCCGAGAAGATCTTCGGCCACAACCAGAGGGAGAACCCGAAAAAGTCCAGATTGGGAACACACCTGAAAAAATAACAAACATAGGAGCAAACCTTGAGGCAGGCCTAAAAAAGGAACTCATAACCCTCTTAAAGGGGAATTCCGACCTCTTCGCCTGGAAGGCCTCCGACATGCCAGGCATAAGCCCCGACCTAATGTGCCACAAACTATCAGTCTACCCGGGATCCCGACCTGTCCAACAAAGACGCCGGAAGCTCGGACCCGAGCGCATGCAAGCAATAGAAGAACAAGTACAAGCACTACTAGACGCTGGGTTTATTAGGGAAGTAAAATACCCCCTATGGCTCGCAAACGTAGTCCTGGTAAAAAAGCCTAACGGAAAATGGAGGATGTGCGTCGATTACACGGATCTCAACAAAGCCTGCCCCAAAGACCCATATCCACTGCCAAACATCGACGCCTTAGTAGATGCAGCCTCAGGCTACAGATATCTCTCCTTCATGGACGCATACTCGGGATACAACCAAATCCCGATGTACGGACCCGACCAAGAAAAGACCTCGTTCATAACCCCAAGGGCAAACTACTGCTACGTAGTAATGCCCTTCGGGCTGAAGAACGCAGGGGCAACCTACCAGAGGCTAATGAACAAAGTGTTCTCAGAGCACATCGGACTACAGCTGGAGGTGTACGTGGACGACATGCTGGTAAAGACACAAGAAGACGGAAACTTGCTGACCGACCTCACCAGCATCTTCGGCACCCTCAGAAAACACAACATGAGACTTAACCCGACAAAGTGCACCTTCGCCGCAGAAGCCGGAAAGTTCTTAGGCTTCATGCTGACTCAAAGAGGCATCGAAGTGAACCCGGACAAATGCCAAGCAATACTCAATATGAAGAGCCCGACGTGTGTCAAAGAAGTACAGCAGCTAAATGGAAGGCTAGCCGCCCTATCAAGATTCTTGGCAGGATCAGCGATAAAATCACTACCTCTCTACTCGCTCCTAAAGAAAGGGAAACCCTTCTCATGGACCCCGGAGTGCGAAAAAGCCTTCCAAGAATTCAAGGAATTCCTCGGGCAGCCACCAATCCTAACCCGACCTTTAAAAGGAGAAGAACTCGTACTATACCTCTCGGTTGGAAATCGAGCAGTCGCTTCAGCGTTAATACGAGAAAATGACCAAGGACAACGCCCCATATACTTTGTAAGCAAAGCACTACAAGGGGCCGAATTAAACTATCAGAAGATAGAAAAAATCGCCTACGCCCTAGTGTTCACAGCTCGGAGGCTCCGTCCCTACTTCCAAGCCTACACCATCAAAGTCCGGACAAACCAACCCATGAGACACATCCTGCAAAAAACAGACCTGGCAGGACGAATACTACAATGGGCGGTGGAACTGTCCGAGTTCGACCTCTACTATGAAGCCCGGACTGCCATAAAATCTCAGTATCTAGCCGACTTCATCGCAGAATACACTGAAACCCCTGGAACCCCACTCTCATGGAACCTGTATGTCGACGGGTCCTCAAACAAAACAGGAAGCGGAGCCGGGGTTATACTCGAAAGCGACCAAGGAACGCGGATAGAACTATCCCTAAAGTTCGAGTTTCAGGCTTCAAACAACCAAGCCGAATACGAGGCCCTACTAGCCGGTCTAAAGCTAGCTGAAGAGGTCGGAGCCCAGAAAATCATGATCTTCAGCGACTCCCAGGTCGTCACATCACAAGTAAATGGAAGCTACCAGGCCAAAGACCCAACTATGAAGAAATACCTGGACCAGACACAGGCACAGTTACGCCACTTTTCAGAAATACAGATCCAGCACATACCTCGGGAACAAAACGCCCGGGCAGACGCCCTTTCAAAGCTCGCCAGCACCAAGCCCGGAGGCAACAACAGAAGTCTCCTCCAGGAAACCTTACAATCTCCCTCCGTACTAAGAGGGGAAGAAACGCTAAATATATCCAGCCAACAGCAAGAATGGATGACCCCCATACTCAACTACTTAAAGTCGGGAACTCTTCCCGCCGAAAGAAAGGAAGCTAGAAGACTCACGAAAGACGCCCAGAATTATACACTAATTCACGACGAATTATACAGAAGAGGATTCTCAAATCCCCTCCTTAGGTGCGTCCCGACCTCAGAAACAAAGAACGTCCTTGAAGAAGTCCACGGAGGCATGTGTGGGAACCATCTCGGAGCTCGGGCACTGTCCAAGAAAGTAGTCCGAGCCGGGTTCTACTGGCCGACCCTGCAAAGAGACGCAACGGAATTTGTGAAAATATGCCCCCCTGCCAAAAACACGCCAATTTTCACAAGGTACCACCCGAAGACCTTATCAGCATCACCGCAACATGGCCCTTCGCAAAATGGGGACTTGACCTACTCGGCCCGTTTCCCCAAGGACCGGGGCAAGTCAAATACCTCATAGTAGGGGTCGACTACTTCACGAAGTGGATAGAAGCCGAACCCTTAGCCACCATTACGGCTCAGAAAAGTCGCAAATTCCTATACAAAAACATTGTCACAAGGTTCGGAGTCCCCTACTCCATCACAACAGACAATGGAACACAGTTCACAGACACAAGTTTTCAGAACTTGGTGGCCGAACTGAAAATCAAACAGCAATTCACCTCAGTCGAACACCCACAAGCCAATGGACAAGCAGAGGCTGCAAATAAAGTTATCTTGGCCGGGTTGAAACGGAGACTCCAAGAAGCCAAAGGGGCATGGGCCGAAGAGCTTCCCAGGTGCTATGGGCATATCGGACAACTCCACACTCTACAACGGGTGAATCCCCATTCCGACTAGCCTACGGGATGGAGGCAATGATTCCTATCGAAATAGAGGAAGGGTCACCTAGAACCATCTTCTACAACGAAAAAGATAACCCGCAGGCACAAAGGGAAGAACTCGACCTCCTCCCCGAGGTCCGAGAAAGAGCCCGAATCCAAGAAGAGGCCTTAAAACGGCGAACGGCGCTCAGGTACAATCGGAAAGTTATAAAGCGAAGCTTCTCCATTCACGACCTGATTCTAATCCGAAATGACATCGGAACACAAAAGTCGGGAGAAGGAAAGCTAGCTGCAAATTGGAAAGGACCCTACAAGGTAACAGAAGTCTTAGGGACAGGCTACTACAAAATATCCGACCTAGAAGGCAATGAGTTGCCCAGGGCCTGGCACGCCTGTAATCTAAGACGATACTACAGCTAGAAAAATTTAACCCGAGGTGTACTCTTTTTCCCTACAAGGGTTTTTTAATGAGACGCCCGGTTAAATAAAGACACCCGACCTAGTCAAGGGTAAACACTTTGTAAATATTCTTTCTTTTTTAATACTAATCAAATTTTTCTATTTTCCTTTCTCTTTCCTCATGATGAAACAAATCCTAGAAAGTACCCCGCCAAGGCGCATTAATTTATGCTCGGCAAAACGCAAAAAATCATTTGCCAAAAGACCTCACAAGGTCGGCAAAGATAAAGCGACGAGGTTCAAATTAATGTGAGAAGTTATAAAGTAACTCTGAAAAGGCTCAAAAAGCCAAATAAAAAGAGATTACAAAAATAACTTAAAAGGCCGACCGACGACTAGGTCGGACCCAATAAAAGGAGGTACTCGAAACGTTCGAGGTCCGAGAAAAGGCCCGGATCCAAGAAAGAAGCCTTAAAACAGCGAAAGCCAAGATTTCGAAAACGCTTACTAAAAAAGTTGCTGTACAAAAAACAACTAAAAAGTACAAGCGAAGAAAACGAAATCAAAAAGAAAGGATAAAACAAAAGTTCCAAGCGCTAGCTAAAAAGTTGTTATCCAAAAACAACTAAAAAGCATAAAAGCGGAACAAAGGTCAAAAGCCCAAACAAGGGTAAAACAAAAGTTCCAAGCGCAAGCTAAAAAGTTGTTATCCAAAAACAACTAAAAAGCATAAAAGCGGAACAAAAATCAAAAAGCCCAAACAAGGGTAAAACCAAAAGCGCTAGCTAAAAAGTTGTTATCCAAGAAAACAACTAAAAAGCATAAAAGCGGAACAAAAAGTCAAAACAAAAACGCCGCATAATAAGATAAAAAAGTTACTACAAGTAGCTAAAAGCAGAAAGGCGTCCAAAGTGTTCACAGAAACCATCCAAAAACAAAAGAGCCCACAGGTCGGGCAAAAAACCAAAAATAAAAGACTACAGAGGATCAAGCTCCTTTCCGGTCTCCACATCGGTAGAAGGCTGTGGAGGAAGAACCATAGAAATCGGGACAGCCTTGACAGCACCATCATCTCGAGTTGAAACCTCCACACCAGAACCCTCCCCGGCCAAATGTGAAGTCGGGTTCGCAACCGGAACGTTGGGGTCGGACACCGGAACTTTAGGGTCGGACACCGGAACCTCATCCTCGTTGGGAGCAGGAACAATCTTTCCCTCCACCACAACGTTATCCGTACTAAATAAGCTCAGATCCAGGTCGGGAGCAAGAACCCGGACCTGATCCTTCAAATTTGCAAACATAGCATCCATACCCTTGGCCACATGACCTTCCAGCTCGTAAAAATCATCCTGAGCAGATTGCAACCTCTCCTTCGTCTCCACAAGCTCGGCATATATCCGAGTATAATTCTCCGTCGCCGCCTTCGCCATCTCCTCAGATGCTTTCGCCGCCGCCACAGCCGCGGTAGCTTTAGCCTTCTCTTTCTCCAAAGAGGCCTCCAGCTCAGTAATCCTGGCAGCCTTCAGCTCACTAATCCTCTCGAGCTCAGACTGAGCCTTCTCAAGTCGGGAGCTGGTCGCGCCAATGGGGGATTTCTTGAACTCCCGGGCAATAGCAGCATGAAGACTGGCCATCCGGACACAACTCCGCGCCATATACTGAAAATGGTGCTCCATAGACACGTCATCAGTAGAAATAAAAGTCTGAGGGAGAATATGCTGTTCAATCCAACCAAGAGCATCAAAATCCTTATCGTTAAAACCCGCAAGCTCCTGAGAAGTCTTCTGCTTCTTGGGAGGAGGACCCGAGAACGGAGGAGGAGAAGAGGTAGCAGGCCCAGAGGTCGGAGGATCTTGATTTATAGCTCGGAACTCGGGAGTCGGAATAGTCTTCGACCGAGTCTGAACACCCACGGTAGCCTTCTTCGGAGAAGATTGGGCAGAAGCCCCCCCAGCCTCGATATTTCGAGCAGCCACAGACTTCTTCGTCCGACGAAGAAACTTCATGGAATCCGCCTGAGAAGACATCTCTGCAAAAATACAAGAAAAAGAATTACCACAACAGAAATTCCACCAAAACAAGCAAAACCAAAATACTAGAAAAGATGGATCTCGGAGAGGTCGGGAACTACCTAACTCGGAACGGAGAAGGCTTGGATCTCCCAACATTTTCTTCGTGTCCAAGTGAGGTGCCCGACCCCATAAACTGCTCACCACACCCACAAAAGCCTGCTCCACCTCATCTAAACTCTCAAAGGTATACTTAGCAGACACTACATTCTCCTGCCAACAAAGAGGAAAAGAAGGCTCCCCACTCTCATCTAGAAAGAAAGGTCGGACGTCTCCAGAAGCCCGAACCTTGAAATAAAAGTTCTTAAAATCATGAAAGGACTCATCATACAAGGTACAAAACTTCTTTCCCTGGTTAGCCCTAAAAGAGACCTAAGACACCTTCCCTCCACCCGATCCCGGCTTCGTCAACACAAACAAGTAGGAAAAAAGAGAAATAGAGGGAGCGACGCCCAAAAACTGACACAAAAGTTGGAACAGCTTTAAAAACGCCCAAGAATTTGGATGGAGCTGCGTAGGGGCAAGGTTACAAGACCATAACACCTCGGACTCCAGGTCGGTAAAAGGAAGTCGGACATTCAGCTTAGAGAAGAAACAATCATAAGCATAGAAAAAGAGCTTCTCGGAACTATCTAACGACGGGAAGCACACTCTCTCCTCGGAATCTGGGGCTACTAGTTCATAATCCCTCTCAGACTCTCTATTCTCACATATGCTACAGTGCCTACGGAACCTAGCCAAATATTCAGAATCTACTACAGAAGGGACTTTTAGAGGAAGAGGGTCTACCCAACCAAGACCACTTGGAATCTTGGTCGACATCGCCTGAAGAACCTTTCGAGACATAAAACTCTTACCTACAAAGAAGAGATACAACAGCAAGCAAAAATCACGTAAAGCAGACAGCAAAAAACCCGTTCAGCCGAAGCAAAAACCCAACAAAGAAAATACGGCAACCCGGAATAAAGTACCAGAAAAACAAAAAGAGCCCCCCCATATACAAACAAAGCAATGGCGGCGCCTCTGTTCGGGGCAACCCAGGTATAAAGAAACAGACAAGAGCCACACAAAGAACAGAAGCATATGATCACAAGAAAATAGAAACAGAAGAACAAACCTGGAAAAAGAAAACGAAGGCGAAGAGCTCCAAAGCAAGGAAGAACGAAGCAGCGGCACAGAGGAAACCCCGGAAAGACACACGAAAAGATTCGGGGAAGAAGAAACAAAAAAAGAGAAGCGATGCTCGAAAAAAGGAGATGGCGAAACTTAGAAAAACGAGAAAGGAACAGAATAAACAAAGAAAAAGGAAGGGAGCGAATAAATAATGCCTTCACCGAGCCCGAACGGAAATCGAGGAGAAACGGTAAAATGCAATAAATGCAGAAACGGCCATTTTTGAAATTTGAAAAACTACTATGCCCGAGCTCAACCTCCCAAAAAAGGACGAACTCGGGCAGGGGCACTGTTCATACCCTGACCGAGCTCCTCATACTCGGTCAATCCATGAAAGGTCCGACCTCATCCAAAGGCCCACGCCTAAAGGTCGGACCTCGGACATCATAGCAAGGAAGGCCCATCAAAAGGAACGCAGCCCAAAACCTAAAGGCCGAAATAGGCCTAGAAGAGGCGGTTCCGCAAAGATAGATATAAAACTCCCAAAAGATAAGATAAGATAAGAGTATCTTATCCAGGAAAGATCACGGCCAACTACTATAAATACACTGGAGCACCCAGGTATGGCATTCATTCCACATTCTACACTTATCTGCTTGGACCCATGCTAACTTAAGCATCGGAGTGTCATTGCAGGTACCACCACCAACCACTCCACAAATCAAGCTCGGGTCCCTGACCCCCACCTCGGGCCATCCCAAGACGACCGAGCTACACGTTTCAGGTAACCCTCGGAACACCTCCCATTAAAGCAAGCAGCTTTGAGCTAAATCCTCAACTCATTATCATGGTGCAGCAAAATTGCCAGTATTCCGGTCTTCCACAGGAAGAACCTACTGAGTTTCTGGCACAATTCTTACAAATTGCTGACACAGTACATGATAAAGAGGTTGATCAGGATGTCTACAGATTATTACTGTTTCCATTTGCTGTAAAAGATCAAGCTAAGAGGTGGTTGAATAACCAACCCACAGCAAGCATAAAAACATGGAGACAGTTATCAGATAAATTCCTGAATCAATTTTACCCTCCAAAAAGGATGACACAGCTAAGGCTGGACATCCAAGGCTTTAAACAAGAGGATAATGAATCCCTTTATAATGCCTGGGAGAGGTATAGAGGTATGCTAAGAAAATGCCCCTCTGAAATGTTTTTAGAGTGGGTACAGTTAGACATCTTCTACTATGGGCTTACAGAAAAAGCTCAGATGTCTCTAGACCACTCAGCTGGTGGATCTATACATATAAGGAAGACGATTGAAGAGGCTCAAGAACTCATAGATACTGTTGCTAGAAATCAACATTTGTACTCTAGCAGTGAGCCCTCTACAAAAGAAGAAGCTATGGCAGTAGCTACTGATCCTAATCCTCAAGAACAGATTGTTGAGCTTAATCAGCAATTACTCCTGATGACACAACAGTTGGCAGAATTTAAAGAGATGCTCAAAGAAACAAAAATTGCCAACAAGAACATAGAATCACAGTTGAATCAAACAAAACAGCAGTTATCTAAACAGATAACAGAAGAATGCCAAGCAGTTCAACTGAGGAGTGGGAAGACATTGAATAACACTGCTCAAAGTAGCAAAAAGCCAAGAAAGGAACAGTTGACAGAGGATAACCAAACCACTGCTCAAAATCCCTCTGAGGACAGTAAGAGCCCAGAGAGGAATACTCCTGGCGTTCAAACGCCAGAAAGGGGGGGGGGAAAAGCTAGCGTTAAACGCCCATTCCTTGCCCCGTTCTAGCGTTCAAACGCCAGAAAAGGGGGAAAAGTTGGCGTTAAACGCCCATTCCTCACCCAATCCTGGCGTTCAAACGCCAATGAGGAATCAGACACTTGAGAATGCTGATAGTAACCCCTCTAAAAAGGCTTCTCCAACCACATTTGTAAGGAATAAACCTGCAGCAACTAAGGTTGAAGAATATAAAGCCAAGATGCCTTATCCTCAAAAACTCCGCCAAGCAGAACAGGATAAGCAATTTGCCCGCTTTGCAGACTATCTAATGACTCTTGAAATAAGATTCCGTTTGCAAAGGCACTTGAGCAAATACCTTCTTATGCTAAGTTCATGAAAGAGATCTTAAGTCATAAGAAGGATTGGAGAGAAACTGAAAAAGTGTTTCTCACTGAAGAATGCAGTGCAGTCATTCTGAAAAGCTTACTAGAAAAGCTTCAAGATCCAAGAAGCTTTATGATACCATGCACATTAGAAGGTGTTTGCACCAAGACAGCACTATGTGACCTTGGAGCAAGTATCAATCTAATACCTGCATCTACTATCAGAAAGCTTGGGTTGACTGATGAAGTCAAACCAACCCGGATATGTCTCCAACTTGCTGATGGCTCCATTAAATATCCATCAGGCATAATTGAGGACATGATTGTCAAGGTTGGGTCATTCGCCTTTCCAACTGACTTTGTAGTGCTGGAAATGGAGGAGCACAAGAGTGCAACTCTCATTCTAGGAAGACCTTTCCTAGCAACTGGACGAACTCTTATTGATGTACAAAAAGGGGAAGTAACCCTGAGAGTCAATGAGGATGAGTTCAAGTTGAATGCTGTAAAAGCTATGCAGCATCCAGACACACTAGATGACTGCATGAGCGCTGACATTATTGACTCTTTGGTAGAAGAGATCAATATGACTGAAAGTCTAGAATCAGAGCTAGCGGACATCTTCAAGGATGTTCAGCCTGATCAGGAAGAACCAGAGGAAACAAAAGAATTTTTGAAAATTCCTCAGGAAGAGGATAAGCCTCCCAAACCTGAGCTCAAACCACTACCACCATCCCTGAAGTATGCATTTCTGGGGGAGGGTGACACTTTTCCAGTGATCATAAGCTCTGCTTTAAATCCACAGGAAGAGGAAGCACTGATTGAAGTGCTAAGGACACACAAGACAGCTCTTAGGTGGTCCATAAGTGATCTTAAGGGCATTAGTCCAGCAAGATGCATGCACAAGATCCTATTGGAGGATAATGCCAAACCAGTGGTTCAACCACAAAGGCGGCTAAATCCGGCCATGAAGGAGGTGGTGCAGAAAGAGGTCACTAAATTACTAGAGGCTGCGATTATTTATCCTATTTCTGATAGCCCCTGGGTGAGCCCTGTCCAAGTTGTCCCCAAAAAGGGAGGCATGACAGTGGTTCATAATGAAAAAAATGAACTGGTTCCTACAAGAACAATTACAGGGTGGCGTATGTGTATTGACTACAGAAGGCTCAATACAGCCACCAGAAAGGATTTTCCTTTACCATTCATAGACCAAATGCTAGAAAGACTAGCTGGTCATAATTATTACTGCTTTTTGGATGGCTATTCAGGTTACAACCAAATTGCAGTAGATCCTTAGGACCAAGAGAAAACAGCATTCACTTGCCCTTCTGGCATGTTTGCCTGCAGGAGAATGCCTTTTTGTCTGTGTAATGCTCCTGCAACTTTTCAGAGATGCATGCTATCCATCTTCTCTGATATGGTGGAGAAATTCCTGGAAGTCTTCATGGATGACTTCTCAGTATATGGAGACTCATTCAGCTCATGTCTTAACCACCTAGCACTTGTCCTGAAAAGGTGCCAAGAGACTAACCTGGTTTTAAACTGGGAGAAATGTCACTTTATGGTGACTGAAGGAATTGTCCTTGGTCACAAAATTTCAAGCAAGGGAATAGAGGTGGATAAGGCAAAGGTAGAGGTAATTGAAAAATTACCACCACCTGCCAATGTTAAGGCAATCAGAAGCTTTCTGGGGCATGCAGGATTCTACAGAAGGTTTATAAAGGATTTTTTGAAAATTGCAAAACCTCTGAGCAACCTGCTAGCTGCTGACACACCATTTGTGTTTGACACACAGTGTCTACAGGCATTTGAGACCCTGAAAGCTAAGCTGGTCACAGCACCAGTCATCTCTGCACCAGATTGGACATTGCCATTTGAACTAATGTGTGATGCCAGTGACCATGCCATTGGTGCAGTGTTGGGACAGAGGCATAACAAGCTTCTGCACGTCATCTATTATGCCAGCCGTGTTCTAAATGATGCACAGAAGAATTACACAACCACAGAAAAAGAGTTACTTGCAGTGGTCTATGCCATTGACAAGTTTAGATCCTATCTAGTAGGATCAAAGGTGATTGTGTACACTGACCATGCTGCTCTTAAGTACTTACTCACAAAACAGGATTCAAAACCCAGGCTCATAAGATGGGTGTTGCTTCTACAAGAGTTTGATATAGAAATAAGAGACAGAAAAGGGACAGAGAACCAAGTAGCTGATCATCTGTCCCGAATAGAACCAGTAGCTGGGGCGTCCTTCCCTTCTACTAAGATCTCTGAGACCTTCCCAGATGAGTAACTTTTTGCCATTCAGGAAGCTCCATGGTTTGCAGATATTGCAAATTACAAAGCTGTGAGGTTTATACCCCAGGAGTACAGTAGGGTGCAAAGAAAGAAATTAATTTCAGATGCCAAGTACTACCTATGGGATGAGCCATATCTCTTTAAGAGATGTGCAGATGGAATGATCCGCAGATGTGTACCCAGAGAGGAAGCACAAAGGATCCTATGGCACTGCCATGGATCACAGTATGGGGGACATTTCGGAAGTGAGCGAACAGCCACTAAGGTCCTCCAATGTGGCTTCTACTGGCCTACTCTCTATAGAGATGCCCGAGAGTTTGTGCGTAACTGTGACAGTTGCCAAAGAGCTGGTAACTTGCCTCATGGATACGCCATGCCTCAACAAGGGATCTTAGAGATTGAGTTGTTTGATGTATGGGGTATTGACTTCATGGGTCCATTCCCACCATCATGCTCAAACACTTACATTCTGGTGGCAGTGGACTATGTATCTAAATGGGTAGAAGCAATTGCTACACCCATTAATGATACTAAGACTGTGCTGAAATTCCTCCAAAAACACATCTTCAGCAGATTTGGTGTTCCCAGAGTCTTAATCAGTGATGCAGGCACTCATTTCTGCAACAAACAGTTGTACTCTGCTATGGTCCGATATGGAATTAGCCACAAAGTAGCAACTCCGTATCATCCACAGAAAAATGGGCAAGCTGAAGTCTTTAACAGAGAGCTAAAAAGAATCCTAGAACGGACTGTAATTGCCCGTAGAAAGGATTGGGCAAAGAGCTTGGATGATGCTCTGTGGGCATACAGAACAGCATTCAAGACTCCTATAGAAACCTCTCCATACCAACTCGTGTATGGCAAGGCCTGTCATCTGCCCGTGGAACTGGAACATAAAGCCTACTGGGGAACCAGATTCCTAAACCTGGATGCTAAGTTAGCTGGTGAAAAAAGATTACTCTAGCTAAATGAGCTAGATGAATTTAGACTCAGTGCCTTTGAAAATGCAAAAATTTATAAGGAAAAGGCAAAGAAGTGGCATGACAATAAGTTGTCATCCAGAGTCTTTGAGCCAGGACAAAAAGTTCTGCTCTTCAACTCTAGGCTCAGACTGTTCCCAGGAAAACTTAAATCCCGGTGGAGGGGTCCGTATATGATTACAGGAGTGTCACCATATGGATATGTTGAGCTTCAGGATACTAATTCTGACAAAAAGTTCATTGTTAATGGACAGAGGATCAAGCATTATCTTGAAAGCAATTTTGAGCAAGAATGCTCAAAACTGAGGCTTGAATGATTCTGAGTGAAGGTCCAGCTAAAGACAATAAAGAAGCGCTTGCTGAGAGGCAACCCAGTCATTAGCAGGTTATCTGTTTTGTTTAATCAAAGTTTGATACATATTCTCAAAGGGCAATCATCAAAATTGAAGGAATTCACAGAGTTACAGAAGGATTCAGTGCAAAAAGCAGAGAAAAGGAGCTTGCTGGCGAAAAAACACCAGTAAGGGGTACTTTGGGCGTTAAACGCCAGAATGGGCACCAATCTGGGCGTTTAATGCCAGTAAAGGTGCCATTTCGGGCGTTAAACGCCAGAATGGGCACCATTCTGGGCGTTTAACGCCAGGTGTGCAGCATCCTGGGTGTTTAGCAAAACGCCCAGTGATGAAGGGGTTTCTGGCGTTTAACGCCAGCCAGGGTACTTGGTGGTGCACGAAATTGTGATCACTACTTTTTAATACACGAAATAATCCCTAGTAATGGCTCGAAAGACTTGGTGCTCAATACCATGGCATAAACACAACTTCGCACAACTAACCAGCAAGTGCACTGGGTCGTCCAAGTAATACCTTACGTGAGTAAGGGTCGATCCCACGGAGATTATTGCTATGAAGCAAGCTATGGTCACCTTGTAAATCTCAGTCAGGCAGACTCAAATGGGTATAGTGATAAACGAATAAAGCATAAAGATAAAGATAGAGGTACTTATGTATATCATTGATGAGAGCTTCAGATAAGCGAATGAAGATGCCTTCCCTTCCGTCTCTCTGCTTTCCTACAGTCTTCATCCAATCCTTCTTACTCCTTTCCATGGCAAGCTCGTGTAGGGTTTCACCGTTGTCAGTGGCTACCTCCCATCCTCTCAGTGAAAATACGTCCCTGATGCTCTGTAACAGCATAGGCTAATCAGCTGTCGGTTCTCGGTCAGGTCAGAATAAAATCCATCGATCCTTTTGCGTCTGTCACTAACGCCCCGCCTGCTAGGAGTTTGAAGCACGTCACAGTCATTCAATCATTGAATCCTACTCAGAATACCACAGACAAGGTTAGACCTTCCGGATTCTCTTGAATGCCGCCATCAGTTCTCGCCTATACCACGAAGACTCTGATCTCACGGAATGGCTGGCTCGTTTGTCAGGCGAGCACTCGGTTGTCAGGCGATCAACCATGCATCGTGTTATCAGGAATCCAAGAGATATTCACTAAGCCTCATATGCTTGTAGAACAAGAGTGGTTGTCAGTCACTTTGTTCATGAGTGAGAATGATGATGAGTGTCACGGATCATCATATTCATCAAGTTGAAGAACAAGTGATATCTTGGACAAAGAACAAGCGGAATTGAATAGAAGAACAATAGTAATTGCATTAATACTCGAGGTACAGCAGAGCTCCACACCTTAATCTATGGTGTGTAGAAACTCCACCGTTGAAAATACATAAGAACAAGGTCTAGGCATGGCCGTGAGGCCAGCCTCCCAAAGTGATCAAAGGATTCAAAGACCTCCAGATGATCTAAGATCCCCCGATATCTCAATATAATAGTAAAAGGTCCTACTTATAGAAAACTAGTAGCCTAGGGTGTACAGAGATGAGTAAATGACATAAAAATCCACTTCCGGGCCCACTTGGTGTGTGCTTGGGCTGAGCAATGAAGCATTTTCGTGTAGAGACTCTCCTTGGAGTTAAACGCCAGCTTTTATGCCAGTTTGGGCGTTTAACTCCCATTTTGGTGCCAGTTCCGGCGTTTAACGCTGGAATTTCTTGAGGTGACTTTGAACGCCGGTTTGGGCCATCAAATCTTGGGCAAAGTATGGACTATCATATATTGCTGGAAAGCCCAGGATGTCTACTTTCCAACGCCGTTGAGAGCGCCCCAATTGGGCTTCTGTAGCTCCAGAAAATCCACTTCGAGTGCAGGGAGGTCAGAATCCAACAGCATCTGCAGTCCTTTTGAGTCTCTGGATCAGATTTTTGCTCAGATCCCTCAATTTCAGCCAGAAAATACCTGAAATCACAGAAAAACACACAAACTCATAGTAAAGTCCAGAAAAGTGAATTTTAACTAAAAACTAATAAAAATATACTAAGAACTAACTAAAAGATACTAAAAACATACTAAAAACAATGCCAAAAAGCGTACAAATTATCCGCTCATCACAACACCAAACTTAAATTGTTGCTTGTCCCCAAGCAACTGAAGATCAAATAAGATAAAAAGAAGAGAATATGCAATGAACTCCAAAAACATCTATGAAGATCAGTATTAATTAGATGAGCGGGGCTTTTAGCTTTTTGCCTCTGAACAGTTTTGGCATCTCACTCTATCCTTTGAAATTCAGAATGATTGGCTTCTTTAGGAACTCAGATTCCAGATAGTGTTATTGATTCTCCTAGTTAAGTATGATGATTCTTGAACACAGGTACTTATTGAGTCTTGGCCGTGGCCCAAAGCACTCTGTCTTCCAGTATTACCACCGGATACATACATGCCACAGACACATAATTGGGTGAACCTTTTCAGATTGTGACTCAGCTTTGCTAAAGTCCCCAATTAGAGGTGTCCAGGGTTCTTAAGCACACTCTTATTGCTTTGGATCACAACTTTATTTCTTTCTTTTTTCTTTCTTTTTCTTTCTTTTTCTTTCTTTTTCTCCCCCTTTTTTCGTTTTTTTTTGCTTCCTCTTTTTTTTTGTATTCACTGCTTTTTCTTGCTTCAAGAATTATTTTTATGATTTTTCAGATCCTCAGTAACATGTCTCCTTTTTCATCATTCTTTCAAGAGCCAACATTCATGAACCACAAATTCAAAAGACATATGCACTGTTCAAGCATACATTCAGAGAACAAAAAGTGTTGCCACCACATCAAGATAATTAAACTGTTATAAAATTCAAAATTCATGCAATTCTTTTCTTTTTCAATTAAGAACAATTCTTTAAGAAAGGTGATGGATTCATAGGACATTCATAACTTTAAGGCATAGACACTAAGACACTAATGATCATAAGACACAAACATAGATAACATAAAGCACTAAAATTCGAAAAACAAGGAAATTAAAGAACAAGGAGATTAAAGAACGGATCCACCTTAGTGATGGCGGCTTGTTCTTCCTCTTGAAGGTCTTATGGAGTGCT
The DNA here is from genome assembly GCF_014773155.1 of Arachis stenosperma. Taxonomy (NCBI): domain Eukaryota; kingdom Viridiplantae; phylum Streptophyta; class Magnoliopsida; order Fabales; family Fabaceae; genus Arachis; species Arachis stenosperma. Next base: position 38,347,892 of record NC_080383.1, on the reverse strand, counting down.
TGAGCTCCTCAATGTCTCTTCCTTGTCTTTGTTGCTCCTCTCTCATGATTCTTTGATCTTCTCTAATTTCATGGAGGAGAATGGAGTGCTCTTGATGCTCCACCCTTAGTTGTCCCATGTTGGAACTCAATTCTCCTAGGGAGGTGTTTACTTGCTCCCAATAGTCTTGTGGAAGAAAGTGCATCCCTTGAGGTATCTCAGGGATCTCATGATGAGAAGGGTCTCTTGTTTGCTCTATCCTCTTCTTAGTAATGGGCTTGTCCTCATCAATGGGGGTATCTCCTTCTATGTCAACTCCAACTGAATAACAGAGGTGACAAATGAGATGAGGAAAGGCTAGCCTTGCCAAGGTGGAAGACTTGTCCGCCACTTTATAGAGTTCTTGGGCTATAACCTCATGAACTTCCACTTCTTCTCCAATCATGATGCTATGAATCATGATGGCCCGGTCTAGAGTAACTTCGGACCGGTTGCTAGTGGGAATGATTGAGCGTTGGATAAACTCCAACCATCCTCTAGCCATGGGCTTGAGGTCATGCCTTCTCAATTGAACCGGCTTGCCTCTTGAATCTCTCTTCCATTGTGCGCCCTCTTCACATATGACTGTGAGGACTTGGTCCAACCTTTGATCAAAGTTGACCCTTCTAGTGTAAGGATGTTCATCTCCTTGCATCATGGGCAAGTTGAATGCTAACCTTACATTTTCCGGACTAAAATCCAAGTATTTCCCCCGAACCATAGTAAGATAATTCTTTGGATCCGGGTTCACACTTTGATCATGGTTCTTGGTGATCCATGCATTGGCATAGAACTCTTGAACCATCAAGATTCCGATTTGTTGAATGGGGTTGGTAAGCACTTCCCAACCTCTTCTTCGGATCTCATGGCGGATCTCCGGATATTCACCCTTTTTGAGTGAAAAGGGGACCTCGGGGATCACCTTCTTCAAGGCCACAACTTCATAGAAGTGGTCTTGATGCACCCTTGAGATGAATCTATCCATCTCCCATGACTCGGAGGTGGAAGCTTTTGCCTTCCCTTTCCTCTTTCTAGAGGTTTCTCTGGCCTTGGATGCCATAAATGGTTATGGAAAAACGAAAAAGCAACGCTTTTACCACACCAAACTTAAAAGGTTTGCTCGTCCTCGAGCAAAAGAAGAAAGAAGAGAGTAGAAGAAGAAGAAATGAGGAAGAAGGAGATGGCTTATGTATTCGGCCAAGGAGGGGGGAAGTGGTGTTTAGGTTGTGCCAAAATGAAGGAATGAAGAAGGGTATTTATAGGAGAGAGGGGAGATGGGGTTCGGCCATTATGGGTGGGTTTGGGAGGGAAAGTGGTTTGAATTTGAAGGGTGAGGTTGGTGGGGTTTTATGAAGGATGGATGTGAGTGGTGAAGAGAAAGAGGGGATTTGATAGGTGAAGGGGTTTTGGGGAAGAGGTAATGAGGTGATTGGTGAGTGGGGGAAGAAGAGAGAGAGTGGTGGTGGGGTAGGTGGGGATCCTGTGGGGTCCACAGATCCTGTGGTGTCAAGGAAAAGTCATCCCTGCACCAAATGTTGCTCAAAATCACGTTTTGAGCCATTTCTGGCGTTAAACGCCGGGCTGGTGCCCATTCCTGGCGTTTAACGCCAGGTTCTTGCCCTTTTCTGGCGTTTAACGCCAGTCTGGTGCCCCTTTCTGGCGTTAAACGCCCAGAATGGTGCCAGACTGGGCGTTAAACGCCCAACTGCTAGCCTCACTGGCGTTTAAACGCCAGTGAATTCTTCCTCCAGGGTGTGCTGTTTTTCTTCCTGTTTTTCATTCTGTTTTTGCTTTTTCAATGGATTTTGTGACTTTTTATGATCATCAACCTACAAAAAACATAAAATAACAAAAGAAAATATATAAAATATAATCATTGGGTTGCCTCCCAACAAGCGCTTCTTTAATGTCAGTAGCTTGACAGAGGGCTCTCATGGAGCCTCACAGATACTCAGAGCAATGTTGGAACCTCCCAACACCAAACTTAGAGTTTGAATGTGGGGGTTCAACACCAAACTTAGAGTTTGACTGTGGGGGCTCTGTTTGACTCTGAATTGAGAGAAGCTCTTCATGCTTCCTCTCCATGGTGACAGAGGGATATCCTTGAGCCTTAAACACAAAGGATTCTTCATTCACTTGAATGATCAGTTCACCTCCATCAACATCAATCACAGCCTTTGCTGTGGCTAGGAAGGGTCTGCCAAGGATGATGGATTCATCCATGCACTTCCCAGTCTCTAGGACTATGAAATCAGTAGGGATGTAATGGTCTTCAACCTTTACCAAAACATTCTCTACAAGTCCATGAGCTTGTTTTCTTGAGTTGTCTGCCATCTCTAATGAGATTTTTGCAGCTTGCACCTCAAAGATCCTTAGCTTCTCCATTACAGAGAGAGGCATGAGGTTTACACTTGACCCTAAGTCACACAGAGCCTTCTTGAAGGTCATGGTGCCTATGGTGCAAGGTATTGAAAACTTCCCAGGATCTTGTCTCTTTTGAGGTAATTTCTGCCTAGACAAGTCATCCAGTTCTTTGGTGAGCAAAGGATGTTCATCCTCCCAAGTCTCATTTCCAAACAACTTGTCATTTAGCTTCATGATTGCTCCAAGGTATTTAGCAATTTGCTCTTCAGTGACATACTCATCCTCTTCAGAGGACGAATACTCATCAGAGCTCATGAATGGCAGAAGTAAGTCCAATGGAATCTCTATGGTCTCATTTTGAGCCTCAGATTCCCATGGTTCCTCATTGGGGAACTCAGAGGGGGTTGATGCACGCCCATTGAGGTCTTCCTCAGTGGCGTCCACTGCCTCTTCTTCCTCCCAGAATTCGGCCATGTTTATGGCCTTGCACTCTCCTTTTGGATTTTCTTCTGTATTGCTTGGAAGAGTACTTGGAGGGAGTTCAGTAATTTTCTTGCTCAGCTGTCCCACTTGTGCCTCCAAATTCCTAATGGAGGATCTTGTTTCAGTCATGAAACTTTGAGTGGTTTTGATTAGATCAGAGACCATGGTTGCTAAGTCAGAGGGGTTCTGCTTAGAATTCTCTGTCTGTTGCTGAGAAGATGATGGAAAAGGCTTGCCATTGCTAAACCTGTTTCTTCCACCATTATTGTTATTGAAACCTTGTTGAGGTTTCTCTTGATTCTTCCATGATAAATTTGGGTGATTTCTCCATGAAGAATTGTAGGTGTTTCCATAGGGTTCTCCTAGGTAATTCACCTCTTCCATTGAAGGGTTCTCAGGATCATAAGCTTCTTCCTCAGATGAAGCTTCCTTAGTACTGCCAGGTGCATTTTGCATTCCAGACAGACTTTGAAAAATCAAATTGACTTGTTGAGTCAATATCTTATTCTGAGCCAATATGGCATTCAGAGCATCAATCTCAAGAACTCCTTTCTTCTGACTAGTCCTATTGTTCACAGGATTCCTTTCAGAAGTGTACATGAATTGGTTATTTGCAACCATTTCAATTAGCTCTTGAGCCTCTGTAGGCGTCTTCTTCAGATGAAGAGATCCTCCAGCAGAGCTATCCAGAGACATCTTGGATAGTTCAGAGAGACCATCATAGAAAATACATATGATGCTCCATTCAGAAAGCATGTCTGAGGGACATTTTCTGATCAATTGTTTGTATCTTTCCCAAGCTTCATAGAGGGATTCACCATCCTTCTGTCTGAAGGTTTGGACTTCCACTCTAAGCTTACTCCATTTCTGAGGTGGAAAGAACTTTGCCAAGAAGGCATTGACTAGCTTTTCCCAAGAGTCCAGGCTTTCTTTAGGTTGAGAATCCAACCATATTCTAGCTCTGTCTCTTACAGCAAAAGGGAATAGCATCAGTCTGTAGACCTCAGGGTTAACCCCATTAGTCTTGACTGTGTCACAGATTTGCAAGAACTCAGCTAAGAACTGATGAGGATCTTCCATTGGAAGTCCATGGAACTTGCAATTCTGTTGCATTAGAGAAACTAATTGAGGCTTAAGCTCAAAGTTGTTTGCTCCAATGGCAGGGATAGAGATGCTTCTCCTATAGAAGTTGGGAGTAGGTGCAGTAAAGTCACCCAGCACCTTCCTTGCATTGTTGGCATTGTTGTTGTTTTCGGCTGCCATGTCTTCTTCTTCTTTGAAGAATTCGGTTAGGTCCTCTACAGAGAGTTGTGCCTTAGCTTCTCTTAGCTTTCGCTTCAAGGTCCTTTCAGGTTCAGGGTCAGCTTCAACAAGAATACCTTTGTCTCTGCTCCTGCTCATATGAGAGAGAAGAGAACAAGAAAATGTGGAATCCTCTATGTCACAGTATAGAGATTCCTTGAGGTGTCAGAAGAACAGAAAAATAGAAGAAAGAAGAAGGAGAAGAATTCGAACTTTAATTAGATGGAGTTCGAATTGTGCATTAAGAAGGAGTAGTACTCCATAAATAGAAGGATGTGGGAAGAAGGGAAGAGAATTTTCGAAAATTAGTTAAAAAGATGTCAAAAACATTTTGAAAAATTGATTGATAATTTTCGAAAATTCAAAGTGGAAAAGAAATCAAGTGATTTTTGAAAAAGATTTTGAAATTAGAAATTAAAAAGATTTGATTGAAAACTTATTTTGAAAAAGATGTGATTGAGAAGATATGATTTGAAAACAATTTTAAAAAGATTTGATTTTTAAAAATTAATGACTTGCCTAATGGTGGACGAAATTGTGATCACTATTCTTTTTAAGTTGTTTGTCTTTGTATGAAATCATTATTATGGCACTGGTTGAATTCACAACTCCGTTCAACTAACCAGCAAGTGTACTGGGTCCTCCAAGTAATAAACCTTACGTGAGTAAGGGTCGAATCCACAGAGATTGTTGGTATGAAGCAAGCTATGGTCACCTTGTAAATCTCAGTTAGACAGATTAAAGGGTAATTGTGATTATTGGAATGGATAATAAATAAAAAGGAATAATAAAAAAGGATAGAATACTTATGCAGATTCATTGGTGGGAATTTCAGATAAGTGGATGGAGATGCTGTAGAGCTCACGGACGCCTGCTCTCCCATTGCTTCTACTCAATCCTTCTTACTCCTTTCCATGGCAAGCTGTGTATAGGGGTTCACCATCAGCTGTGGCTACTTTCAATCCTCTCGGGAAAATGATCCTATGCGGTTGTCAATCGCACGGCTAATCGTCTGGAGGCATCACCCATGGTTGATGGCTACATCCCATCCTCGCAGTGAAAACTAATGCTCACGCACTCTGTCACAGTACGGCTAATCACTGGTTGGTTCCCGCTCCTACTGGAATAGAATCCCTTGATTCTTTTGCGTCTGTCACTAACGCCCAGCACTTGCAAGTTTGAAGCACGTCACAGTCATTCATTACCGGAATCCTACTCGGAATACCACAGACAAGGTTAGACCTTCCGGATTCCCAGGATCCTACTTGGAATACCACAGACAAGGTGAGACTTTCCGGATCCTCATAAATGCCGCCATCTATCTAGCTTATACCACGAAGATTCTGTTGGGGAATCTAAGAGATACACATTCAAGCTCTGTTGCATGTAGAACGGAAGTGGTTGTCAATCACGCGCGTTCATAAGTGAGAATGATAATGAGGGTTATCTAACTCATCACATTCATCATGTTCTTGGGTACGAATGAATATCTTGGAATAAAACTAAGATAGCATTTGAATAAAAGAAGATAGAATTGCATTAATACTTGAGGTACAGCAGAGCTCCACACCCTTAATCTATGGTGTGCAGAAACTCCACCGTTGAAAATACATAAGTAGAAGAGGTTCAGGCATGGCCGAATGGCCAGCCCTCTCCTTGATCAAGTGACCGAATGATTCAAAGAGATTAAACTGTCAAAAGATGTCTAATACAATAGATAAATGTCCTATATATACTAGACTAGCTACTAGGGTTTACATGAGTAAGTAAATGATGCATAAATTCACTTCCGGGGCCCACTTGGTGTATGTTTGGGCTGAGCTTGATCAATCCACGAGATGAGGCTTCTCTTGGAGTTGAACTCCGAGTTATGACGTGTTTTGGGCGTTCAACTCCGGATCATGACGTTTTTCTGGCGTTTAACTCCAGACAGCAGCATGTACTTGGCGTTCAACGCCAAGTTACGTCGTCATTCTTCGAATAAGGTATGGACTATTATATATTGCTGGAAAGCCCTGGATGTCGACTTTCCAACGCCGTTGAGAGCGCGCCAATTGGAGTTCTGTAGCTCCAGAAAATCCATTTCGAGTGCAGGGAGGTCAGGATCCAACAGCATCAGCAGTCCTTTTGTCAACCTTTTTCAGAGTTTTGCTCAAATCCCTCAATTTCAGTCAGAATTTACCTGAAATCACAGAAAAACATACAAACTCATAGTAAAGTCCAGAAATGTGAATTTAACATAAAAACTAAGGAAAACATCCTTAAAAGTAGCTTGAACTCACTAAAAACTACCTAAAAACAATGCCAAAAAGCGTATAAATTATCCGCTCATCACCTAACAAGAAAAGATATGATTCAAACATTAAAGCTTTCTCAACAGAAAAGGCAACAAACTTGAGATGTTCAATCAAATCATTAATTGCTAGTAAGTATCTTTGAAAAAAGGAAAGAAATTGATTTTGAAAACATTTGATTGAAAAGATATGATGTGAAAAAGATTTGATTTTGAAAAACTTTGAAAACTTTAAAAAAATTGATTTGAAAAACAAAATCTTCCCCCTTGTGCCATCCTGGCGTTAAACGCCCAGAATGGTGCACATTCTGGCGTTTAACGCCCAAAATGCTACCTCTTTGGGCGTTAAACGCCCAACCAGGTACCCTGGCTGGCGTTTAAACGCCAGTCTGTCCTTCTTCACTGGGCGTTTTGAACGCCCAGCTTTTTCTGTACAATTCCTCTGCAGTATGTTCTGAATCTTCAATTCTTTGTATTATTGACTTGAAAAGACACAAATTAAAAATATTTTTGGATTTTTAATAATCAAAATGCAACAAGAATCAAATAACAATGCATGCAAGACACCAAACTTAGCAGTTTGTATACTACTGACACTATATGAGACACATAAACACTCAAGTCAAAAGAATTCAAAGATCAGAGTAAGAAATCATCAAGAATTATTTGAAGATCCTTAAGACACATGAATGAATGCATGCAATTGACACCAAACTTAAGATGAGACACTAGCCTCAAGCAAGAAACATATAATATTTTTGGTTTTTATGATTTTGTAAATTTTTTTTTTCGAAAATTATATGAAAATAGAAAATAAAGGTTTCAGAATTCTCAATTTGAATTTCCAGGAATCATTGCAATGCTAGTCTAAGACTCCGGTCTAGGAATTAGACATGGCTTCACAGCCAACCAAGCTTTCAAAGAAAGCTTCGGTCCAAAACACTAGACATGGCCAATGGCCAACCAAGCCTTAGCAGATCATTGCTCCAATAGCAAGAGTGATAGAGATCAACAAGCTATTGTGATGATTAGTTGAAACCTCGGTCCAATAAGATTAGACATGACTTCTCAGCCAGCCAGATTTCAACAGATCATCATGAAACACTAGATTCATTCTTAAGAACTCCGAAAAAAAAAAAATACCTAATCTAAGCAACAAGATGAACCGTCAGTTGTCCATACACGAACAATCTCCGGCAACGGCGCCAAAAACTTGGTGCACGAAATTGTGATCGCTACTTTTTAATACACGAAATAATCCCTAGTAATGGCTCCAAAGACTTGGTGCTCAATACCATGGCATAAACACAACTTCGCACAACTAACCAGCAAGTGCACTGGGTCGTCCAAGTAATACCTTACGTGAGTAAGGGTCGATCCCACGGAGATTGTTGCTATGAAGCAAGCTATGGTCACCTTGTAAATCTCAGTCAGGCAGACTCAAATGGGTATAGTGATAAACGAATAAAGCATAAAGATAAAGATAGAGGTACTTATGTATATCATTGGTGAGAGCTTCAGATAAGCGAATGAAGATGCCTTCCCTTCCGTCTCTCTGCTTTCCTACAGTCTTCATCCAATCCTTCTTACTCCTTTCCATGGCAAGCTCGTGTAGGGTTTCACCGTTGTCAGTGGCTACCTCCCATCCTCTCAGTGAAAATACGTCCCTGATGCTCTGTCACAGCATAGGCTAATCAGCTGTCGGTTCTCGGTCAGGCCGGAATAAAATCCATCGATCCTTTTGCGTCTGTCACTAACGCCCCGCCTGCTAGGAGTTTGAAGCACGTCACAGTCATTCAATCATTGAATCCTACTCAGAATACCACAGACAAGGTTAGACCTTCCGGATTCTCTTGAATGCCGCCATCAGTTCTCGCCTATACCACGAAGACTCTGATCTCACGAAATGGCTGGCTCGTTTGTCAGGCGAGCACTCGGTTGTCAGGCGATCAACCATGCATCGTGTTATCAGGAATCCAAGAGATATTCACTAAGCCTCATATGCTTGTAGAACAAGAGTGGTTGTCAGTCACTTTGTTCATGAGTGAGAATGATGATGAGTGTCACGGATCATCATATTCATCAAGTTGAAGAACAAGTGATATCTTGGACAAAGAACAAGCGGAATTGAATAGAAGAACAATAGTTATTGCATTAATACTCGAGGTACAGCAGAGCTCCACACCTTAATCTATGGTGTGTAGAAACTCCACCGTTGAAAATACATAAGAACAAGGTCTAGGCATGGCCGTGAGGCCAGCCTCCCAAAGTGATCAAAGGATTCAAAGACCTCCAGATGATCTAAGATCCCCCGATATCTCAATACAATAGTAAAAGGTCCTACTTATAGAAAACTAGTAGCCTAGGGTGTACAGAGATGAGTAAATGACATAAAAATCCACTTCCGGGCCCACTTGGTGTGTGCTTGGGCTGAGCAATGAAGCATTTTCGTGTAGAGACTCTCCTTGGAGTTAAACGCCAGCTTTTATGCCAGTTTGGGCGTTTAACTCCCATTTTGGTGCCAGTTCCGGCGTTTAACGCTGGAATTTCTTGAGGTGACTTTGAACGCCGGTTTGGGCCATCAAATCTTGGGCAAAGTATAAACTATCATATATTGCTGGAAAGCCCAGGTTGTCTACTTTCCAACGCCGTTGAGAGCGCGCCAATTGGGCTTCTGTAGCTCCAGAAAATCCACTTCGAGTGCAGGGAGGTCAGAATCCAACAGCATCTGCAGTCCTTTTGAGTCTCTGGATCAGATTTTTGCTCAGATCCCTCAATTTCAGCTAGAAAATACCTGAAATCACAGAAAAACACACAAACTCATAGTAAAGTCCAGAAAAGTGAATTTTAACTAAAAACTAATAAAAATATACTAAGAACTAACTAAAAGATACTAAAAACATACTAAAAACAATGCCAAAAAGCGTACAAATTATCCGCTCATCACTTGGCTGGGCGTTAAACGCCCAAATTGGCCAACATTTGGGCGTTAAACGCCAGAAAGGTGGGGGACAGAGATTTTACTTTCCACTTCAAATTTTTTCAAACTTTCCTGTTTTGATCCATAATTTTCTACATTAACACATTTCAAACTTTCATCATTCACCTTCAAATTTTCAAAATTAAAATCATTCTTCAAATCTCTTTCAAATACTTTCCAAATCTTCTTTAAAAAAACTCAAATATCTCTCAAATTCTTTCCATATCTTCTCAATTCTCCTTCAAAATTTTCGAAATCTCTCCCCCTTCCTTATAAATATATGTTCGGCCACACCCCCTTCCCCACCATTCGAATTTGCTCTCCTCTTCTCTCTCCTTTTTCCTTTCTTTTGCTTGAGGACAAGCAAACCTCTAAGTTTGGTGTGTTTTTCCATGATCACTAAGTTAAGGCTCATCAAGATCATGGCTCCTAAAGGAAAACAAACCAATTCAAGAGGCAAGAAAGAGAATGCTCCAAAAGACCTTTGGAGTCATGAGAAGTTCTTAACCAAAGAAAATGCAGACCATTACCACAAAATAATGGGTCTAAGGTCAGTGATCCCGAAAGTTAAATTTGATCTGAAAGAAGATGAATTTCTGGAGATCCAAGAGCAAATTCGAAACAGAGGATGGGAAGTTCTAACCAACCCTGAGACAAAGGTTGGGAGAAATATGGTTCAGGAATTCTACTCAAATCTGTGGCTGACAGATAAGCAGAGAATGACTGGAACCACTTTTCATACCTACAGAACCATGGTCAGAGGGAGAATTATTTACTTCCATCTGGACAAAATAAGAGAGGTCTTCAAATTACCTCAACTACAAGATGATCCTGCATCCTTTAATAGGAGAATGGTGAGAGTAGATAAGGGGTTGGATCAAGTTCTAGAGGACATATGCCTCCCTGGAACCAAGTGGATGACCAATTCAAAAGGTGTCCCAAACCAACTCAAGAGGAGAGATCTCAAACTAGTTGCAAGAGGCTGGTTGGACTTCATAGGGCGTTCTATCTTGCCCACTAGTAACCGTTCTGAGGCTACTATCAAGAGAGCAGTGATGATTCATTGTATTATGTTGGAAAAAGAAGTGGAGATTCATCATCTGATTGCTTGTGAGATTTACACAATTGCAAACAAGAACTCCACTGAAGCCAAACTGGCTTACCCAAGCTTAATCTCTTTGCTATGTAAAGATGCTGGGGTGAGGATGGGTGTAGATAAATTCATCCCAATTGAGCGCCCAATCACCAAGAGGTCAATAGAAGGACAAATGCAAGATAACTCTATCAAAAGGAGGGCGCAGGAGTTCCTCCCTGAACTTCCTGAAATTGACTACTGGACTCGTCTAGAAGCATCTGTTGCCAAGCTGCAAGAATCTATGGAACAAATTAAGGAAGAACAGCAGAATCAAAACTGCATGCTCTGCAAATTGCTGAAGGAACAAGAGAAGCAGGGGCGTGAGCTACAGGAGTTGAAGCGCCAAAAGCTCTCCCTTGAAGGATCAAATACCCCACAAGTTAAGGGAGCATCCACTTCTCAAGATCAAGGTTGTTGAGTTCTAACTCTGTGATAATTTCTATCATTAAGAGTCTATTTTAGAGTAATTTAAAATTCTGTTTTCTATTACTATTAGTCTTATCTTATATCTATTTTTAAGTCTTGTTCTTAATTCATGATTAATAAAATTTAAGGTTCATGTCTTAAAGCTATGAATATCCTATGAATCCATCACCTCTCTTAAATGAAAAATGCTTTAATCACAAAAGAACAAGAAGTACATGATTTCGAATTCATCTTTGAAACTAGTTAAATTAGTTTGATGTGGTGACAATACTTTTTGTTTTCTGAATGAATGCTTGAACAATGCATATGTCTTTTGAATTTGTTGTTTTAAGAATGTTAAAATTGTTGGCTCTTGAAAGAATGATGGAAAAGGAGAAATGTTATTGAGGATCTGAAAAATCATCAAATTGATTCTTGAAGCAAGAAAAAGCAATGAATACAAAAAAAAGAGAGAGAAAAAGAAAAATATATAAAGTTGTGATCCAAGGCAAAAAGAGTGTTCTTAAGAACCCTGGACACCTCTGATTGGGGACTCTAGCAAAGCTGAGTCACAATCTGAAAAGGTTCATCCAGTCATGTGTCTGTGGCATGTATGTATCAGGTGGTAATACTAGAAGACAAAGTGCTTTGGGCCACAGCCAAGACTCATAAAGTAGCTATGTTCAAGAATCATCATACTTAACTAGGAGAATCAATAACACTATCTGAGTTCTGAGTTCCTATAGATGCCAATCATTCTAAACTTCAAAGGATAAAGTGAAATGCCAAAACTGTTCAGAAGCAAAAAGCTACTAGTCCCGCTCATCTAATTGGAGCTAAGTTTCTTTGATATTTTGGAGTCTATAGTATATTCTCTTCTTTTTATTCTATTCTAATTTTCAGTTGCTTGGGGACAAGCAACAATTTAAGTTTGGTGTTGTGATGAGCAGATAATTTATACGCTTTTTAGCAGTGTTTTTAGTATGTTTTTTGTATATTTTGGTTAGTTTTTATTTCATTTTTCTTAGTTTTTAGTTAAAATTCAGTTTTTTGGGCTTTACTATGAGTTTTTGTGTTTTTCTATGATTTCAGGTATTTTCTGGCTGAAATTGAGGGACCTGAGCAAAAATCTGATTCAGAGGCTGAAAAAGACTGCAGATGCTGTTGGATTCTGACCTCCCTACATTCGAAGTGGATTTTCTGGAGCTACAGAAGCCCAATTGGCACGTTCTTAATTGCGTTAGAAAGTAGACATCCTGGGCTTTCCAGCAATGTATAATAGTCCATACTTTTCCCGAGATTTGATGGCCCAAACCGGCGCTGCAAATCAGCTTCAGAATTCCCGGCGTTAACTGGCACAAAAATTGGAGTTAAACGCCCAAACTGGCATAAAAGCTGGCGTTTAACTCCAGAAAAAGTCTCTACACATAAAAGCTTCAATGCTCAGCCCAAGCACACACCAAGTGGACCCCGGAAGTGGATTTTTACGTCATTTACTCATTTCTGTATACCCTAGGTTACTAGTTCACTATTAATAGGACCTTTTGATATTGTATCTGTACCTTATGACACTTTACACATTTCTCATTGTATCTTCTACAGCATGAGTCTCTAAACCCCATGGTTGGGGGTGAGGAGCTCTGCTGTGTCTTGATGGATTAATGCAATTACTACTGTTTTTCATTCAATCACGCTTGCTTCTATTCTAAGATATCACTTGTTCCTAAACATGATGAATGTGATAATCCGTGACATTCATCATCATTCTCACCTATGAACGTGTGTCTGACAACCACCTCTGTTCTACCTTAGATTGAGTAGATATCTCTTGGATTCCTTAATCAGAATCTTCGTGGTATAAGCTAGAATTGATGGTGGCATTCAAGAGAATCCGGAAGGTCTAAACCTTGTCTGTGGTATTCTGAGTAGGATTCAAGGATTGAATGACTGTGACGAGCTTCAAACTCCTGAAGGCTGGGCGTTAGTGACAGACGCAAAAGAATCACTGGATTCTATTCCAACCTGATTGAGAACCGACAGATGATTAGCCGTGCTGTGACAGAGCGCGTTGAACATTTTCACTGAGAGGATGGGAGGTAGCCATTGACAACGGTGAAACCCTACATACAGCTTGCCATGGAAGGAGCCTTGTGTGCTTGAAGAAGAAGATAGTAGGAAAGCAGAGATTCAGAAGATAGAACATCTCCAAAACCTCAACCTGTTTTCCATTACTGTAAAACAAGTACTTATTTCATGTTCTTTTACTTTTCACAATTAAACCTGATAATTATTGATATCCTGACTAAGAGTTACAAGATAACTGTTCCGAGGGTTACCTGAAACGTGTAGCTCGGTCGTCTGGCAAGACCCGAGGTGGGGGTTCCGTGGCCCGAGCTTGATGTACTGAGCGGCTGGGGGTTGTACCTGCAATGACACTCCGATGCTTAAGTTAGCATGGGTCCAAGCAGATATGTGTAGAATATAGAATGTGTGTTATACCTGGGTGCTCCAGTGTATTTATAGTAGTTGGCCGTGATCTTCCCTGGATAAGATATTCTTATCTTATCTTATCTTTTGGGAGTTTTATCCCTATCTTTGTGGAACCGCCTTTTCCCAGGCCTTTTCGGCCTTTAGGTCTTGGGCTTCGTTCCTTTTGATGGGCCTTCTTAGCTTATTTGTCCGAGGTCCGACCTCTAGGCGTGGACCTTAGGACGAGGTCGGACCTTTCACGGATTGACCGAGTTTGGGGAGCCCGGTCAGGGTATGAACAGTGCCCCTGCCCGAGTTCGTCCTTTCTGGGAGGTCGAGCTCGGGCATAGTAGTTTTTCAAATTTCAAAAGTGGCCGTTTTCCTGCATTTATTGCATTTTACCATTTTTTCTCGATTTTCGTTTGGGCTCTGTGAGGGCTTTATTTATTTGCCCCTTTCTTCGTTTTTTCGTTTATCCTTTTTCGAGCATTGCTTCTTCTTTTCTCTTTGCTCTTCTTCCCTGAATCTCTCCGTGTGTTTCTCTGGGTTTTTCTTTGTGCCGTCGTTTCGTTCTCTTTGCTTCGGAGCTCGCCGTCTTCGTTTCTTTCTTTTCCAGGTTTGTTTCCATGCCTCTCTTTTTCTTGTGCACATATGCCTTTCTGTTTTTTGCGTGGCTTTCTGTTTCTTTATGCCTGGGTTGCCCCGAGAAGAGGCGCCGCCATTGCTTTGTTGTTTGTACATGGGGGGCTCTTTTTCTGGTTCTCTGGTATTTTGCTCCGGGTTTGCTGTATTTTCTTCTAAAAGATCTTTGTTTCTTTCTTTGCTGAATGGGTTTTTTGCGGTCTGCCTTTATGTGATTTTTGTTTGCTGTTGTATTCTTCATTGTAGGCAAGAATTTTTATGTCTCGAAAGGTACTTCAAGCGATGTCGACCAAGATTCCAAGTGGTCTTGGTTGGGTAGATCCTGTTCCTCTAAAAGTCCCTTCTGTGGTAGATTCTGAGTATTTAGCTAGATTTCGTAGGCAATGTAGCATATGTGAAGATAGAGAGTCTGAGAGGGATTATGAACTAGTAACCCCGGATTCCGAGGAGAGAGTTTGCTTCCCGCCTTTAGATAGTTCCGAGAAGCTCTTCTTTTACGCTTATGATTGTTTTTTCTCTAAGCTGAATGTCTGACTTCCTTTTACCGACCTGGAGTCTGAGGTTTTGTGGTCTTGTAACCTTGCCCCTACGCAGCTCCATCCGAATTCTTGGGCATTTTTAAAGCTGTTTCAACTTTTGTGTCAGTTTTTGGGCGTCTCCCCCTCTATTTCTCTTTTTTCCTATCTGTTTGTGTTGACGAAGCCGGGGTCGGGTGGAGGTAAGGTGTCTTGGGTCTCTTTTAGGGCTAACCAGGGAAAGAAGTTTTGTACCTTGTATGATGAGTCCTTTCATGATTTTAAGAACTATTATTTCAAGGTCCGGGCTGCTGGAGATGTCCGACCTTTCTTTCTAGATGAGAGTGGGGAGCCTTCTTTTCCTCTTTGTTTGCAGGAAAATGTAGTGTCTGCCAAGTATACTTTTGAGAGTTTAGATGAGGTGGAGCAGGCTTTTGTGGGTGTGGTGAGCGGTTTATGGGGTCGGGCACCTCACTTGGACACGAAGAAAATGTTGGGAGATCCAAGCCTTCTCCGTTCCGAGTTAGGTAGTTCCCGACCTCTCCGAGCTTCATCTTTTTTAGTATTTTGGCTTTGCTTGTTTTGGTGGAATTTCTGTTGTGATAATCCCTTTCTTTTGTTTCTGCAGAGATGTCTTCTCAGGCGGATTCCATGAAGTTCCTTCGTCGGTCGAAGAAGTCTGCGGCTGCTCGGAATATCGAGGCTGAGGCTTCTGCCCGATCTTCTCCGCAGAAGACTACCGTGGGTGTTCAGACTCGGTCGAAGACCATTCCGACTCCTCAGTTCCGAGCTATAACTCAAGATCCTCCGACCTCTGGGCCCGGTCACCTTTCCCCGCCTTCGACCTCGGGTCCTCCCCCCAAGAAACAGAAGACCTCTCAGGAGCTTGCGGGTTTTAATGACAAGGATTTTAATGCCCTTGGTTGGATTGAACAGCATATTCTTCCTCAGACTTTTATTTCTACTGATGATGTGTCTATGGAGCATCATTTTCAGTATATGGCGCGGAGCTGTGTCCGGATGGCTAGTCTTCATGCCGCTATTGCCCGGGAGTTCAAGAAGTCCCCCATTGGTGCGACCAGCTCCCGACTTGAGAAGGTTCAGTCTGAGCTTGATAAGATTAGTCAACTGAAGGCTGCCAGGATTACTGAGCTGGAGGCCTCTTTGGAGAAAGAGAAAACCAAAGCTACCGCGGCTGTGGCGGCAGCGAAGACATCTGAGGAGATGGCGAAGGTGGCGACGGAGAATTATACTAAGCTGTATGACGAGCTTGTGGAGACAAAGGAGAAGTTGCAATCTGCTCGGGATGATTTTTACGAGCTGGAAGGTCATGTGGCCAAGGGTATGGATGCCATGTTTGTGAATTTGAGGGATCAGGTCCGGGTTCTTGCTCCCGACCTGGATCTGAGCTTATTCAGTACGGATAACATTGTTGTGGAGGGAAAGATTATTCCTGCTCCTACCGAGGATGAGGTCCCGGTGTCCGATCCCCAGGCTCCGGTGTCCGACCTCAAGGTTCCGGCTGTGGACCCGACTTCACCTTTGGCAGGGGATGGATCTGGCGTGGAGGTTTTAAACCGGGATGACGGTGTTGTTGATGCAGTCCCTGTTTCCATTTTTCCTCCGCAGCCTTCTGTTGACGTGGAGTCCGGAAAGGGCCTTGATCCTCTGTAATCTTTTATTTTTGGTTCCTTGCCCGACCTGTGGGCTTTTTTGTTTTTGGATGCTTTCTGTGAACACTTTGGATGCCTTTTCTGCTATTTAGCTACTTGTAGTAACTTTTTTAGCTTATTTATGCGGTGTTTTGCGCTTTTGGCCTTTTGTTCCGCTTTATGCTTTTTAGTTGTTTTTTGGATAACAACTTTTTAGCTAGCGCTGGAAACTTTTTGCCTTTATTCGCGTTTTGACTTTTTGTTCCGCATTTATGCTTTTTAGTTGTTTTTGGATAACAACTTTTTAGCTAGCGCTGGAAACTTTTTGCCTTTATTCGCGTTTTGACTTTTTGTTCCGCTTTTATGCTTTTTAGTTGTTTTTGGATAACAACTTTTTAGCTAGCGCTGGAAACTTTTTGCCTTTATTCGCGTTTTGACTTTTTGTTCCGCTTTTATGCTTTTTAGTTGTTTTTGGATAACAACTTTTTAGCTAGCGCTGGAAACTTTTTGCCTTTGTTCGCGTTTTGACTTTTTGTTCCGCTTTTATGCTTTTTAGTTGTTTTTGGATAACAACTTTTTAGCAAGCGTTTTCGAAACTTCCTTTGATTTCGTTCTTTCGCTTGAACTTTTTAGTTGTTTTTGTAAAGCAACTTTTTAGTAAGCATTTTTCGAAATCTTGGTTCTCGCTGTTTCAAGGCTTCTTTCTTGGATCCGAGTTTTTTCTCGGACCTCGGGCGCTTGAGTACCTCCTCTTTGTCGGGTCCGACTTTGTCGTTTGGTCGGCCCTTTTTAAGTTATTTTTGTAATCTCTTTTTGGCTTTTTGAGCCTTTTCAGAGTTACTTTATAACTTCTCACATTAATTTGAACCTCGTCGCTTTATCTTTGCCGACCTTGTGTGGCCTTTTGGCAAATGATTTTTTGCGTTTTGTCGAGCATAAATTAATGCGCCTTGGCGGGGTACTTTCTAGGATTTGTTTCATCATGAGGAAAATATAGAAAAAATTTGATTAGTATTAAAAAAGAAAGAATATTTACAGAGTGTTTACCCTTGACTAGGTCGGGTGTCTTACTTAACCGGGTGTCTCATTAAAAAACCCTTGTAGGGAAAAAGAGTACACCTCGGGTTAAGTTTTTCTAGCTGTAGTACCGTCTTAGATTACAGGCGTGCCAGGCCCTGGGCAGCTCATGGCCTTCTAGGTCGGATACTTTGTAATAGCCTGTTCCTAAGACTTCTGTTACCTTGTAGGGCCCTTTCCAATTTGCGGCTAGCTTTCCTTCTCCCGACTTTTGTGTTCCGATGTCATTTCGGATTAGAATTAGGTCGTGGATGGAGAAGCTTCGCTTTATTACTTTTTGATTGTATCTGAGGGCCGTTCGCCGTTTTAAGGCTTCTTCTCGAATCCGAGCTCTTTCTCGGACCTCGGGGAGGAGGTCGAGTTCTTCCCTTTGTGCCTGCGGGTTATCTTTTTCGTTGTAGAAGATGGTTCTAGGTGACCCTTCCTCTATTTCAATAGGAATCATTGCCTCCATCCCATAAGCTAGTCGGAATGGTGATTCTCCCGTTGTAGAGTGTGGGGTTGTCCGATATGCCCATAGCACCTGGGGGAGCTCTTCGGCCCATGCCCCTTTGGCCTCTTGGAGTCTTCGTTTTAACCCGGCCAAGATGACTTTATTTGCAGCTTCTGCTTGCCCATTGGCTTGTGGGTGTTCGACTGATGTGAATTGCTGTTTGATTTTTAGATCGGCCACCAATTTCTGGAAACTTGTGTCCGTGAATTGTGTTCCATTGTCTGTTGTGATGGAGTAGGGGACTCCGAACCTTGCGACAATGTTTTTGTATAGGAATTTGCGGCTTTTCTGAGCCGTAATGGTGGCTAAGGGTTCAGCTTCGATCCACTTTGTGAAGTAGTCGACCCCTACTATGAGGTATTTGACTTGCCCCGGTCCTTGTGGGAACGGGCCGAGTAGGTCGAGTCCCCATTTTTCGAAGGGCCATGGTGCAGTGATGCTGATAAGGTCTTCGGGTGGCGCCTTGTGAAAATTGGCGTGTTTTTGGCAGGGGGGCATATTTTCACAAACTCTGTTGCGTCTCTTTGTAAGGTCGGCCAGTAGAACCCAGCCCTGACTACTTTTTTGGATAGTGCCCGGGCTCCGAGATGGTTCCCACACATGCCTTCGTGGACTTCTTCGAGGATGCCTTTTGTTTCTGAGGTCGGAACGCACCTAAGGAGGGGGTTTGAGAATCCTCTCTTGTATAATACGTCGTGAATTAGTGTATAATTCTGGGCGTCCCTTGTGAGCCTCTTAGCTTCTTTTCTTTCGGCGGGGAGAGTTCCCGACTTCAGGTAGTTGAGTATGGGGGTCATCCATCCTTGCTTTTGGCTGGATATATTTAGTGCTTCTTCCTCCCTTAGCACGGAGGGCGATTGTAAGGTTTCCTGGAGGAGACTTCTGTTGTTGCCTCCGGGCTTGGTGCTGGCGAGCTTTGAGAGGGCATCTGCCCGGGCGTTTTGTTCCCGGGGTATGTGCTGGATCTGTATTTCTGGAAAGTGGCGTAATTGTGCCTGTGTTTGGTCCAGGTATTTCTTCATAGTTGGGTCTTTGGCCTGGTAGTTTCCATTTACTTGTGATGTGACGACCTGGGAGTCACTGAAGATTGTGATTCTCTGGGCTCCGACCTCTTCGGCTAGCTTTAGACCTGCTAGTAGGGCCTCGTATTCGGCCTGGTTGTTCGAAGCCTGGAACTCGAATTTTAGGGATAGTTCTATCCGCGTTCCTTGGTCGCTTTCAAGTATAACCCCGGCTCCGCTTCCTGTTTTGTTTGAGGACCCGTCGACATACAGGTTCCATGAGAGTGGGGTTCCAGGGGTCTCAGTGTATTCTGCGATGAAGTCAGCTAGATACTGGGATTTTATGGCAGTCCGGGCTTCATAGTGGAGGTCGAACTCGGACAGTTCCACCGCCCATTGTAGTATCCGTCCTGCCAGGTCTGTTTTTTGCAGGGTGTCTCATGGGTTGGTTTGTCCGGACTTTGATGGTGTGGGCTTGAAAGTAGGGACGGAGCCTCCGAGCTGTGAACACTAGGGCGTAGGCGAATCTTTCTATCTTTTGATAGTTTAATTTGGCCCCTTGTAGTGCTTTGCTTACAAAGTATATGGGGTGTTGTCCTTGGTCATTTTCTCGTATTAACGCTGAAGCGACTGCTCGATTTCCAACCGAGAGGTATAGTACGAGTTCTTCCCCTTTTAGAGGTCGGGTTAGGACTGGTGGCTGCCCGAGGAATTCCTTGAATTCTTGAAAGGCTTTTTCGCACTCCGGGGTCCACGAGAAGGGTTTCCCTTTCTTTAGGAGTGAGTAGAGAGGTAGTGATTTTATTGCTGATCCTGCCAAGAATCTTGATAGGGCGGCCAGTCTTCCGTTCAGTTGTTGTACTTCTTTGACACACGTCGGGCTTTTCATATTGAGTATTGCTTGGCATTTGTCCGGGTTTGCTTCGATGCCCCTTTGAGTCAGCATGAAGCCTAGGAACTTTCCGGCTTCTGCGGCGAAGGTGCACTTCGTCGGGTTAAGTCTCATGTTGTGTTTTCTGAGGGTGCCGAAGACACTGGTGAGGTCGGTCAGCAAGTCTCTGTCTTCTTGTGTTTTTACCAGCATGTCGTCGACGTACACCTCCAGCTGTAGTCCGATGTGCTCTGAGAACACTTTGTTCATTAGCCTCTGGTAGGTTGCCCCTGCGTTCTTCAGCCCGAAGGGCATTACTACGTAGCAGTAGTTTGCCCTTGGGGTTATGAACGAGGTCTTTTCTTGGTCAGGTCCATACATCGGGATTTGGTTGTATCCCGAGTATGCGTCCATGAAGGAGAGATATCTATAGCCTGAGGCTGCGTCTACTAAGGCGTCGATGTTTGGTAGCGGATATGGATCTTTGGGGCAGGCTTTGTTGAGATCTGTGTAGTCGACGCACATCCTCCATTTTCCATTGGGCTTTTTTACCAGGACCACGTTTGCGAGCCATATGGGGTATTTTACTTCCCTAATGAACCCTGCGTCTAGTAGTGCTTGTATTTGTTCTTCTATTGCCTGCATGCGTTCGGGCCCGAGCTTCCTGCGTCTTTGTTGGACAGGTCGGGATCCCGGGTATACTGATAGCTCATGGCACATCAGGTCGGGGCTTATGCCTGGCATGTCGGAGGCTTTCCAGGCGAAGAGGTCGGAATTCTCCCTTAAGAGGTTTATGAGTTCCTCTTTTAGGCCTGCCTCGAGGTTTGCCCCTATGTTTGTTATTTTTTCAGGTGTGCTCCCAATCTGGACTTTTTCGGTTTCTCCCTCTGGTTGTGGCCGAAAATCTTCTCGGGCTTGAACTCGTCCAAGTTCTATCGTGTTGATCTCTTTCCCTTTTAGGCTTAGGCTTTCGTTGTAGCATCGCCGTGCTAGTTTTTGGTCGCCCTTTAGGGTAGCGATTCCTTTTGTGGTAGGGAACTTCATACAGAGGTGTGGGGTCGAGACTATAGCTGCCAATCTGTTCAAGGTTGGTCGTCCGATGAGGGCATTGTATGCTGAAGTGACGTCGACTACGATGTAGTCGATGCTTAACGTTTTAGATTGCTCGCCTCTTCCAAAGGTAGTGTGTAGCGAGATGTATCCTAAGGGATGGATCGGGGTGTCCCCTAGCCCAAATAGGTCGGTGGGATAGGCTTTTAGCTCTTTTTCTTCAAGTCTGAGCTTGTCGAAGGCCGTTTTGAACAGGATATCTGCTGAGCTTCCCTGGTCAATCAGGGTTCGATGTAAGTTGGCGTTTGCTAGAATAATGGTGATCACCATTGGATCGTCGTGCCCGGGTATTATCCCTTGAGCATCTTCTCGGGTAAATGAGATAGTGGGTAACTCGGGTAGGGGACTGTCTTCTCGGACATGATAGACTTCTTTGAGGTGTCTTTTTCGCGAGGATCTGGACGTTCCTCCGCCTGCAAAACCTCCGTTTATCATGTGTACGTGCCTTTCAGGGGTTCGCGGGGTTCGTTCGGTCCGATCTTCGTTATCTCCCCTCCTTCTCTTCTTGGTCTCTTCTCCTTTTTCTGCTATGTAACTGTCGAGTTTTCCTTCTCTGGCTAGCTTTTCTATAACATTCTTTAGGTCGTGGCAGTCGTTGGTAGGATGACCATAGAGCTTGTGATATTCACAGTATTCGGACCGATCTCTCCCCGCTCTCTTGTGTTTTAGAGGTCGGGGCGGTGGGATCTTTTCGGTGTGGCATACTTCTCTGTAGACGTCTACCAGGGAGACTCGGAGGGGGGGTGTAGTTGTGGTACTTCCGCGGCTTGTCCGAGTTGAGTTCTTCTTTCTTCTTCTGTTCCCGATCTCGATCTCGGAGTGGGTAGGTTGATTCCCTCCTAGGAGGGTCTCTAAGCTGGGAGGTTTCCTCCATGTTGATGTATTTTTCTGCCCGCTCCTGCACCTCGTATAGGGAGGTCGGGTATCGTTTGGATAGGGATTGGCTAAACGGTCCCTCTTTTAGGCCGTTTGCCAGTCCCATGATGGCTGCTTCGGTGGGCAGGTGTTGTATGTCCAGGCAGGCTTTGTTGAATCGCTCCATGTATTCTCGGAGAGTTTCCTGGTTACCCTGTTTGATCCCGAGTAGACTGGGGGCATGTTTTGCCTTGTCCTTTTGAATAGAGAACCTTGTTAGGAATTTTTTGGTTAGGTCCTCGAAGCTGGAGATTGATCCTGGCGGCAGGTTGTCGAACCACTTCATGGCCGACTTGGTGAGAGTGGTAGGGAAGGCTTTGCATCGAATTGCGTCGGAGGCGTCGACTAGGTACATTCTACTTCTGAAGTTGCTGAGGTGGTGACTTGGATCGGTGGTGCCGTCGTAGAGATCCATATCGGGTGGTTTGAAGTTTCGCGGTACCTTCTCCTTCATGATCTCTTGCGTGAAGGGATCATGATTGCTTTCGGGGGTGGTGCCGCGTTTCGTCCGGTCCTTCAGGTTGGCCTCTATTTTCCGCAGTTTTTCTTCTAATTCTCTGCGCTTGCGAGCTTCCCTTCTCAGATCTTGTTCAGTTTCTTTCTGCTTCTTTATGTCCTCTTCGAGTTGTTTCAGCCGGTTTTGCTGTGCTCGCACTGCTTCTAGAATTTCCGAGCTCTTTTCTTTTTCAGGATTTTGTGGGTCTTTGTTTGGGAGTGATGTCTTTGGGTCGTTCTCCGGTGTCAACTTCCTCCTCTTGTTCTGATGTAGCGTGGTTATTGTTGGGAGGGTCGTCCGCCATGGTAAAGGGATGACTTCCAGGTCCCCGGCAACGGCGCCAATGTTCCGAGGGTTACCTGAAACGTGTAGCTCGGTCGTCTGGCAAGACCCGAGGTGGGGGTTCCGTGGCCCGAGCTTGATGTACTGAGCGGCTGGGGGTTGTACCTGCAATGACACTCCGATGCTTAAGTTAGCATGGGTCCAAGCAGATATGTGTAGAATATAGAATGTGTGTTATACCTGGGTGCTCCAGTGTATTTATAGTAGTTGGCCGTGATCTTCCCTGGATAAGATATTCTTATCTTATCTTATCTTTTGGGAGTTTTATCCCTATCTTTGTGGAACCGCCTTTTCCCAGGCCTTTTCGGCCTTTAGGTCTTGGGCTTCGTTCCTTTTGATGGGCCTTCTTAGCTTATTTGTCCGAGGTCCGACCTCTAGGCGTGGACCTTAGGACGAGGTCGGACCTTTCACGGATTGACCGAGTTTGGGGAGCCCGGTCAGGGTATGAACAATAACCATAGCTTGCTTCAAGCCGACAATCTCCGTGGGGTCGACCCTTACTCACATAAGGTATTACTTGGACGACCCAGTGCACTTGCTGGTTAGTTGTGCGGAATTGCAAAAGTGTGATTGCAATTTTGTGCACCAGTCTACTTTCCAACGCTTTTGGAAGCGCATCATTTGGAGCTCTAGAACTCGAGTTACACTTCTTTGAAGGTGAAGAGGTCAGTTGGCCTTACTACAGGTTGATACCATGTTCATCTTTGTACTTTCGGGGCAGGTTTTCTACTTCAAATTTAGTGTCAACCATGTAGTGCCATATATTCTTGAAAAGCTTTGGAATCCTACTTTCCAATGCTACTAGAATCACCTCATTTGGAGCTTTGTGGCTCAAGTTATGCGTGTTTAAAGAAGGCATGGTCAGGCTGCCAGGTGGGACTTTTGCCCACGTTAACTACCACGTTAACTTAGTTAACGTGGAAGTTAACGTGAGTCTTTTTTTCCTCGCCAACGTTAGTGGCACTCACTTTTTCCACTAACGTTGGCATCTCCCTTTCCTTCCACGTTAACTACCACGTTAACTTAGTTAACATGGCTGTTAACGTGGGTCTTTTTGCTTCACCAACGTTAGTGGCACTCACTTTTTCCACTAACGTTGGCATATACCCCTTTCGCAAGCATTATTGGGACTCACCTTTTCCATTAACATTGCTTGGTGCCTTTTGTTCCTACGTTAGATTTCACGTTAGTGTAGCTAACGTGACTCTTAACGTGGGTCTTCCTTGCTAACGTTCCATGCTCTCCTCCTTCAAAGTTAATGCCACTAACTTTTCTCCCTAACGTTGGGGCTTTCCTTCCTTCCACATTAGTGTACTAACGTAGCCACTAACGTGGCTCTTCTCTTCTTCTTTTGAACTGAAATCAATCAAACAAAGTGCATCAAAGTCTTGCTCTTAATCATGGGAACATGCATCATCCAATTTATCATTCAATTTATGCATAATTCTCATGAAATCATTCAAAATTCACAATGTTTGCTTGAATCATGGTATGATTGCATTTTTACCCAAATACTTGCCTATTTCCTACGAAAATGTATGAAACCAACCTAAAGCATACAAAAAATGGCTAGTAAAACTAGCCAAGATGCCCTGGCATCACAACGCCAAACTTAAAGCTTGCTTGTCCCCAAGCAAGAAAAGAACTATGCACAAGGAATTCTCTTTAATTGGAATGTATGGAAGAATTGCTTATGATGCCTTAGTGGGTGAAGTGAATAAGTGACAGTGGGGTGAACTCTAATTTGTATGCTTATGCTAGGATTCCAGTGCTCATTAGTCCTCACATTTTGGAAGTCTTAGATCTTAGGACTTTCATTCAAATGATATTATGGAATCCTCTTTATAGATTGTCACCTTGAAGCAGCACTTATTTTCTAGTATTTTTTTTGTATCTTGGCCTCGACTCTAGGTGTCATGTATCAAAGCGGCTTTTTAAGATAAGCTTTCAATCAATACTCCCAAACCAATTGGTCTAAGGTATTAGGTGTTGAAGCACCCCTTAGGATTTACTTGCTCAAGCCTCTCTCTTTGATACAAATCCACCACAAGCATTTAACTAGGACAATAACTCTTTGAGTTCTTGTTTCTTTTTTTTTTCTTCCTAGTAATTGATGCTCAGAGCCTTGGGCTTGTTCTTTGTTTTTCTTTTTCTTTTGTTTTCTTTTGTTACTGCTTCTTGGATCAATAAATGTTTGAGAAATTCCATAATACTTCTCTAAATTTCCTTTCCTGTCTATGAGCTCCCATGCAAGTTTTCACAAACATGCAACCTCAATACACAATCATACAATCAGAACCTCCACTCCTCTTAATCTTTTGCTTGCCCCATGATTTATAAAATTCTTCAATATTTTCCTTTCAAAAGAATGATTTCTTTGTTGCATTCTTTAAAGAGATTGGGTGCAAGTAAAACTCAAGATGATAATCATGATATCATAGCAACATGTTACAAATCACATATCAAATTATGCTTATTCACAAGGAGTAATCACACATGCATACAAAGAAAATAGAAGACAATCATGCAATTTAAAGTACTGAAAATGAGTAAGAGGAGAAAGGAACTTTACCACCTTGTAGTTCATCTTCATTGTTGTTGCCCTTTTCCTCCTATTCTTCCCTTTTCCACACCAAACTTAGAATGCTTGCTTATACTCAAGCAACAATTAAAACAGTGGTGATGGGGTCTATGATGGATCATGAATGTCTTAGAATGAGGTGTGAGTACGCATGTGTTTCAGCAAGCAAGATTAATGATACAATAAAGGCACAAGAGATACAAACAGAGACATTTTGATTGCATTAATAAGTAGTGTGCTTGGTACTTTGCATGAAAGATAAGTGGCAACACCAAACTTAGTGTGACACTCTCAATTTAGAATGTTGCAAGTACCCAGTAAAGATTAAAAATCAAATTGTTGCATGGCAACACCAAACTTAGAATGCAATCATATGTCAATTTATTGAAAGTAAACTAAGCAAAGCAAGAAAATGTTACCTACGGTTGGGTTGCCTCCCAACAAGCGCTCTTTTAATGTCATTAGCTTGACATGTTGTTCATGACTTTCTTCCTCTTCTTCCAGTTTGTTAAGAGGAATGACCTCAAGATGAAAGAAGAGCCAATTAATGCCCCTTGCTCAGAGTGCCTCTCCCCAGCAAGCTTTCTTTTGTTGTTAGCTTCAGTAGACTTGCTTGTTGGGGTAGGGGTGGGATGTCTTTTGGTTGACCTTTTCTTCTTCATGGATATTGTCCTTCTTTTCTTGGTCACCATCCTCTTTTTAGTGCTCATGTTGATTGCCTTCACCACCTTAATTTTAGGACTTGGGTGTTGTATGATGGTTGGAACATCCTCTTCATCAAGTGCTTCTTGAATTGGTGGTTCAATGAACTCACCCTCTATGCAACTCTCTGTTTCATTGGAGTGTGGGCTCCCTTGATTGACTTCCTCCCTTTCTTCTACATGGTGTTGCATTGAGCCTTTTGGGATTGAGTTTGCATGTTTATTTGGCACCACTAGTAACCTCTGTGGGTATGGAGCCTTAGGCTTATATACTCTCACAACCTCCTCCTTCTTCATAGAAATCTCACTTGGTATGGGTGCCTCCTTTTCTTGTTCTTTTGATTCCTCCCTTGGGTTTGCCATGGTACCACTGAGAAAATTGTGGGTAGTGATTTCCTTTGATAGATACCCAACTTGTGCCTCCAACTTCTTAAGGGCAGCCCCCCGGTTCTGCATACTAGACCTTACTTCCTCCTGGAATATTCTCATGTCTTTAGATTCTTCCAAGAGAATTACCAGTAGATTCTCTATCCTTGATAGCTTATCCTCGAGGGGAGGGTGTGCAGCTGGGTTGGAATTTGGAGGATGAGGGTGGCTATTTTGTAAATGGAATTGGTTATTTTGTGGTTGTATGTTCTAAGAGTGGTATGACTCTTGTGGATAATGATATGGGTTTTGTGGACTATGAGAAGAATTTTGTGTGTAATGGAATGAATTGTGTGAGTGGTGAGATGAATTATATGGATGTGGGAAGGAATTTTATGTTGAGGCATATCCAAGTGGTGAAGGGTTTTGATGCAGAAAGCTAGGAGGTGAGGTTGAATAATTAAAGGATGATGGCTCTTGATGAATGGGGTGTGAATAAGTGAAATTTCTTTGGTTTTGATCTTCCCAGGCACAGCTCGAGTAGTGATCAAAGTCATCAAAATATGGACCATTTTGTGACCCTGGGTAGCACCCCATTTCATGTTCTTGATATTCCCAACCACCATTATCATAATAACATGAATTATTTTGTGGTGGTGAGAAGTATCCCATGTAACTTGATTGACCAAAAGATGATCTATACTCCATTTTTCTTCAAAATACTCTGTACCAAACAACAATCACCAAGATAAAAGAGATTTGGATTTCCCCTTGTCACAGATGAGGAAATCCCCAGTGAGGCAATATCACAAACAGTTAGTTAGCAAAAGAAAATAAAGAAACAAAAGAAAACAAAGACAAAAGAAAAGTGTCTAATCTAGTAAATCAATCAACCGGCAGTTTGTTAATCACAATTAATCCCTGGCAACGGCGCCATAAACTTGATGCGTGAAAACTTGTCTCTCAACAAATTTCCCTTTGGCAAGTATACCGAATTGTCGTCAAGTAATAACTCACAATAGAGTGAGGTCGAATCCCACAGTGATTAACAGATTAAGCAAACAATGATTAATTAATTATCCTAGTTAGACGAATCATATTGGAGTGATAAGTAACAAGGAAATGTAAATGGCATAAAAGTAAAGAAAAGCTATAAAGTGCAGAAGAGTAAAATGGCAAGAAAAGTAAATGTAAGAACTAAAAATAAAATGAACATTGGGATCAAGAGATATTGTAATCTTCCAGATCAAGTTCATTCTCATCTCTTCCTCAATCAATGCATTCATTGATCTCCTTGGCAATCTTAAGTGATTGGATCCCAATTTCTTGGAAATCCAATCTCTCTAAGCTTGAACAATTGCCCAATTCCTTGATTTAATTGCTCATGGGAAGAGATGAAGTTTGGTCACTGATTATACCACACACATTCATAGATCAAAGTATTGGTGGGATTACATGTCACAATATCCATCCAACCCCCAACCTAATCCAATGTGAGAGAGCATTTCTAGCATGATTTCCTCATTCCTCTTCCAAGGTTCAGAGAAAATCCAAGTATGAGCAATTTCTCTTCCAAGACAATTACCCAATTGAATTAAGATTGAAAGCTCTCTAGTAAAATCAAGAGAAAAGAAAGAAGAAGAAGAATAAGAACTACAATTGATCCATTGAATCACAATAGAGCTCTCTAACCCAATGAAAAGAGTTAGTTGGTCATTGATCTACCAAAATAGAAAGAAAGAAAGTGCAAAAAAGTAAAGATGAAGATTAAAACTAAAAATGAAACTTCCAAATTCATAAATGAAAAGTACAGAGGAAAGAAAGAGAAGGAAAAGAGTGTGAGGGGAGGGAGTCCGAAGACCCCTCTTCAATCCCCAATCTCCAATTCTCAATTCTCTATCCTACCCCCCCTTTTGAATGTACAAACTAAGGCCTTTATATAGGCTCTCCTAAATTACAAAATGAAATTAAAAGCAAATTACAATTAAATGAAAATCCTTATTCTAGATGCTTCTTGTGGCCTTGATTGGTTGACACTTGTGGGCTTGCTTCCTTGAGGTTGGGTGGTCCTTGGAAGAGAAGTGAATCAAGTTGAGGTCCAGGTGCTAAAGTTAGTGCTAAAGTTAGCCACACTAACGCTGCAAGTGTGGCGTTAGTGCTAAAGTTATTGTGGCTAACGTTGCACTTGCTGCCTAGTTGGTGTTTTTGGGGCTTAAAAGATGCCTCTTGTTTGTGCTCCAATTTCATGCCCAATATAGAGTATTATATATCGTTGGAAAGTCAGCTTTCTAACGCAACTGAAATCACCTCAATTGAATCTCTATAACTCAATTTATGCTCCTTTGAAATGGACACGGTCGCTGGCATAGTCGCTAGCGTTAATGGAAAACGTGAGTCCCGATAATGCTAGCAACTAGGGGCTTAATATTTCCAGGTTCTGGGGCTCAAAATCAATGTCCACCCCATACTATTATATATTCTTGAAAATCTCTGGATGTCTACTTTTCAACGCTTTTGAAAGCGCATCATTTGGAGCTCTATAACTCGAGTTACACTTCTTGGAAGGTGAAGAGGTCAATTGGCCTTACTACAGATTGATACCATGTTCATCTTTGCACTTTTGAGGAAGGTTTTCTACCTCAAATTTAGTGTCAACCATGTAGTGCCATATATGCTTGAAAAGCTCTGGAATCCTACTTTCCAATGCCACTGGAATCACTTCATTTGGAGCTTTGTGGCTCAAGTTATGCGTGTTTGAAGAAGGCATGGTCAGGCTGCCAAGTGGGACTTTTGCCCACGTTAACTACCACGTTAACTTAGTTAACGTGAAAGTTAACGTGGGTCTTTTTGCCTCGCCAACGTTAGTGGCACTCACTTTTTCCACTAACGTTGGCATCTCCCTTTCCTTTCACGTTAACTACCATGTTAACTTAGTTAACGTGGCTGTTAACGTGGGTCTTTTTGCTTCGCCAACGTTAGTGGCACTCACTTTTTCCACTAACGTTGGCATATACCCCTTTCGCAAGCGTTATTGGGACTCACCTTTCCCTTTAACGTTGCTTGGTGCCTTTTGTCCCTACGTTAGAGTTCACGTTAGTGTAGCTAACGTGACTCTTAACATGGGTCTTCCTTGCTAACGTTCCATGCTCTCCTCCTTCAAAGTTAATGCCACTAACTTTTCTCACTAACGTTGGGGCTTTCCTTCCTTCCACGTTAGTGTAACTAACGTAGCCACTAACGTGGCTCTTCTCTTCTTCTTTTGGCCTGAAATCAATCAAACAAAGTGCATCAAAGTCTTGCTCTTAATCATGGGAACATGCATCATCCAATTTATCATTCAATTTATGCATAATTCTCATGAAATCATTCAAAATTCACAATGTTTGCTTGAATCATGGTATGATTGCATTTTTACCCAAATACTTGCCTATTTCATACGAAAATGCATGAAACCAACCTAAAGCATACAAAAAATGGCTAGTAAAACTAGCCAAGATGCCCTGGCATCACACATCAAGACCACTTTTATGAAGTTGTGGCCAAGAAGAAGGTGATCTCCGAGGTCCCTTTCTAACTCAAGAAAAATGAGTATCCGGAGATCAGACATGAGATCCAAAGAAGAGGTTGGGAAGTTCTGACCAACCACATTCAACAAGTCAGAATCTTAATGGTTCAAGAGTTCTATGCCAATGCATGGATAACTAGGAACCATGATCAAAGTATGAACCTGAATCCAAAGAATTATCTTACAATGGTTCGGCAGAAAAGCTTAGATTTCAGTCCAGAAAATGTAAGGTTGGCGTTCAACTTGCCTATAATGCTTAGAAGGGTCAACTTTGATCAAAAGTTGGACCAAGTTCTCAAGGACATATGTGTGGAAGGAGCTCAATGGAAAAGAGACTCTAAAGGCAAGCCGGTTCAATTAAGAAGACTAGACCTTAAGCCTGTGGCTAGAGGATGGTTGGAGTTCATCCAACGCTCCATCATCCCCACTAGCAACCGATCCGAGGTAACTGTGGATCAGGCCATCATGATCCATAGCATCATGATTGGAGAGGAAGTAGAAGTTCATGAAGTCATCTCTCTAGAACTCTACAAGGTAGCCGAAAAGCTCTCCACCTTGGCAAGGCTAGCTTTTCCTCATCTCATTTTCCATCTATGCAACCTAGCTAGAGTTGTCATAGAAGGAGACATCCTCATTGAAGAGGACAAGCCCATCACCAAGAAGAGGATGGAGCAAACAAGAGAGCCTATTCATGGATATAAAGAGACACATGAGGAAGCTCATCATCAAGAAATCCCTGAGATGCCTCAAGGGATGCATTTTCCTCCAAACAACTATTGGAAATAACTCAACACTTCTCTAGAAGACTTGTGTTATAACATGGACCAACTAAGGGTGGAGCATCAAGAGCACTCCATCATTCTCCATGAGATTAGAGAAGATCAAAGAGCAATGAGAAAGGAGCAACAAAGGCAAGGAAGAGACATAGAAGAGCTCAAGGACATCATTGGTCCTTCAAGAAGAAGATGCCACCATCACTAAGGTGGACTCATTCCTTAACTTCCTTGTTCCTATTTTTTTGTTTTCGAGTTTTATGCTATATGTTTGTCTATGTTTGTGTCTTTACTACATGATCATTAGTATTTAGTAACTATGTCTTAAGGCTATGAATAATTCCATGAATCATTCACCTTTCTTAAATGAAAAATGTTTTAATACAAAAGAACAAGAAGTACATGATTTTCGAATTCATCTTTGAAATTAGTTTAATTATATTAATGTGGTGATAATACTTTTTGTTTTCTGAATGAATGCTTGAACAGTGCATATTTTTAATCTTGTTGTTTATGAATGTTAAAATTGTTAGCTCTTGAAAGAATGATGAACCAAGAGAAATGTAACTGATAATCTAAAAAATCATAAATTTGATTCTTGAAGTAAGAAAAAGCAGTGAATAGCAAAAGTGGCGAAAAAAAAGAAAGAAAAAGAAAAAGCAAGCAAAAAAAGCCAATAGCCCTTAAAACCAAAAGGCAAAGGTAAAAAGATAAGAAATAGTAACTAGTTGAAAAAGATTTGAAAATAAATTTTGAAAAGATAAGAAGTTGGAAAAAAAAGATTTTGAAATCAAAATTTAAAAGGATATGATTGAAAAAGATTTGATTGAAAAGATATGATTGAAAAAGATTTGATTTTTAAAATTGATGACTTGACTAACAAGAAATTAAAAGATATGATTCTAAAATTCAAAAATTGAACCTTTCTTAACAAGGAAGTATCAAATTTGAAATTTTTGAATCAAAACATTAATTGTTAGCAAGGATTTTTGAAAATGTGGAAAGATAAGATTTTAAAATCATGAATTAAAACATGAAAATTTGAAAAAATTTGAATTTGAAACGAAATTACCTCCCCTGTGTCATCCTGGCGTTGAACGCCCAGGATGCTATCTATTCTGGCGTTTAACACCCAGAATGCTACCTCGTTGGGCGTTTAATGACCAGCCAGATACCCTGGCTGGCGTTAAACGCCAGGAATCCTTCTTTTCTGGGCATTTTTCTAAACGCCCAGAATACTGCCCATTCTGGCGTTAAACGCCCAGAATGCTGCCCATTCTAACGTTTAACGCCCAGAATGGTACCTGTTCCGAGGGTTACCTGAAACGTGTAGCTCGGTCGTCTGGAGAGACCCGAGGTGGGGGGTCAGTGGCCCGAGCTTGATATGCAGAGCGGTTGGTGGTTGTACCTGCAATGACACTCCGATGCTTAAGTTAGCATGGGTCCAAGCAGATATGCGTAGAATGTGAATGAATGCCATACCTGGGTGCTCCAGTGTATTTATAGTAGTTGGCCGTGATCTTCCCTAGATAAGATATTCTTATCTTATCTTATCTTTTTGGGAGTTTTATCTCTATCTTTGTGGAACCGCCTTTTCTAGGCCTTTTCGGCTTTTAGGTTTTGGGCTGCGTTCCTTTTGATGGGCCTTCCTTGCTTTATTGTCCGAGGTCCGACCTTGAGGCGTGAGCCTTAGGACAAGGTCGGACCTTTTATGGATTCTCCGAGTTGGAGGAGCCCGGTCAGGGTATGAACAGTGCCCCTGCCCGAGTTCGTCCTTTTTTTGGAAGGTCGAGCTCGGGCATAGTTGGTGCGCGAAATTGTGAACAATACTTTTTCACAACTCAAATAATCCCCGGTAATGGCTCCAAGAACTTGGTGGCTCAATACCATGGCATTACACAACTTCGCACAACTAACCAGCAAGTGCACTGGGTCGTCCAAGTAATAAACCTTACGTGAGTAAGGGTCGATCCCATGGAGATTGTTAGTATTGAAGCAAGCTATGGTCATCTTGTAAATCTTAGTTAGGCAAACTCAAATGTATATGATGATGATGAACGAAAATAACATGCAAGATAAAGATAGTGATACTTATGTATATCATTGGTGTAAGAGCTTCAGACAAGTGTATGAAGATGCCTTCCCTTCCGTCTCTCTGCTTTCCTACTGCCTTCATCCAATCCTTCTTACTCCTTTCCATGGCAAACTCGTGTAGGGTCTCACTGTTGTCAGCAGCTACCTCCCATCCTCTCAGTGAAAGCGATTGCATATGTCCTGTCACGGCATAGCGGAATTCATCTGTCGGTTCTCAATCAGGCCGGAATAGAATCCAGTGATTCTTTTGCGTTATCACTAACGCCCCGCCCTCAGGGTTTGAAGCACGTCACAGTCATTCAATCATTGAATCCTACTCAGAACACCACAGACAAGGTTAGACCTTCCGGATTCTCTTGAATGCTGCCATCAGTTCTTGCCTATACCACGAAGACTCTGATCTCACGGAATGGCTGGCTCGTTTGTCAGGCGAGCACTCGGTTGTCAGGCGATCAACCATGCATCGTGCAATCGGAAATCCAAGAGATATTCACTAAGCCTCAGATGCTTGTAGAACAAGAATGGTTGTCAGTCACCTTGTTCATAGGTGAAGAACAAGTGATATCTTGGTAAAAGAACAAGCGGAATTGAATGGAAGAACAATAGTAATTGCATTAATACTCGAGGTACAGCAGAGCTCCACACCCTTAATCTATGGTGTGTAGAAACTCCACCGTTGAAAATACATAAGAACAGGGTCTAGGCATGGCCGAATGGCCAGCCTCCCAAAGATCTAAGATAGCAT
Organism: Arachis stenosperma; assembly: GCF_014773155.1. Lineage (NCBI taxonomy): Eukaryota > Viridiplantae > Streptophyta > Magnoliopsida > Fabales > Fabaceae > Arachis > Arachis stenosperma. The sequence goes on along the minus strand of NC_080383.1, from coordinate 38,314,504 downwards.
AAAAGTGAAGATAGCTACCAAAGTCTACTAATACAATAGTAAAAGGTCCTATTAATAGTAAACTAGTAACCTAAGGTGTACAGAAATGAGTAAATGACATAAAAATCCACTTCCGGGCCCACTTGGTGTGTGCTTGGGCTGAGCAATCAAGGAAATTCGTGTAGAGACCTTTTCTGGAGTTAAACGCCAGCTCCCATGCCAGTTTGGGCGTTTAACTCCAACTTTTATTCCTGTTCCGGCGTTTAACGCTGGAATTCCTGAGGCCGGATTGCTTCGCGGGTTTGGGCCATCAAATCTTGGACAAAGTATGGACTATTATATATTGCTGGAAAGCCCTGGATGTCTACTTTCCAACGCCGTTGAGAGCGCGCCAATTGGGCTTCTGTAGCTCCAGAAAATCCACTTCAAGTGCAGGGAGGTCAGAATCCAACAGCATCTGCAGTCCTTTTTGGTCTCTGAATCAGATTTTTGCTCAGGTCCCTCAATTTCAGCCAGAAAATACCTGAAATCACAGAAAAACACACAAACTCATAGTAAAGTCCAGAAAAGTGAATTTTAAATAAAAACTAATAAAAATGTACTAAAATCTAACTAAAAGATATCAAAACATACTAAAAACAATGCCAAAAAGTATACAAATTATCCGCTCATCACAACACCAAACTTAAATTGTTGCTTGTCCTCAAGCAACTGAAAATCAAATAAGATCAAAAGAAGAGAATATGCAATGAATTCCAAAAACATCTGTGAAGATCAGTATTAATTAGATGAGCGGGGCTTTTAACCTTCTGTCTCTGAACAGTTTTGGCATCTCAATCTATCCCTTGAAATTCAGAATGGTTGGCTTCTTTAGGAACTCAGAGTCCAGATAGTGTTAATGATTCTCCTAGTAAAGTATGATGATTCTTGAACATAGCTATTTATTGAGTCTTGGCTGTGGCCCAAAGCACTCTGTCTTCCAGTATTACCACCGGATACATACATGCCACAGACACATAATTGGGTGAACCTTTTCAGATTGTGACTCAGCTTTGCTAAAGTCCCCAATTAGAGGTGTCCAGGGTTCTTAAGCACACTCTTATTTGCCTTGGATCACAACTTTATTTCTTTTCTTTTTCTTTCTTTTCTTTCTTTTTTTTCGATTTTTTTTTTTTTCGGTTTTTTTTTTCCTTTTTTTTTTTTTTTTGAATAGCTTTTTCTTGCTTCAAGAATCATTTTATTGATTTTTCAGATCCTCAGTAACATGTCTCCTTTTTCATCATTCTTTCAAGAGCCAACATTCATGAACCACAAATTCAAGATACATATGCACTGTTTACACATACATTCAGAGAACAAAAATATTGCCACCACATCAAAATAATTAAACTATTATAAAATTCAAAATTCATGCAATTCTTCCTTTTTCAATTAAGCACATTTTTATTCAAGAAAGGTGATGGATTCATAGGACATTCATAACTTTAAGGCATAGACACTAAGACACTAATGATCATAAGACACAAACATGGATAACATAAAGCATAAAATTCGAAAAACAAAGGAATAAAGAACAAGGAAATCAAGGAATGGGTCCACCTTAGTGATGGCGGCTCTTCCTTGCTTTTGAAGGTCCTATGGAGTGCTTGAGCTCCTCAATGTCTCTTCCTTGTCTTTGTTGCTCCTCCCTCATGATTCTTTGATCTTCTCTAATTTCATGGAGGAGAATGGAGTGTTCTTGATGCTCCACCCTTAGTTGTCCCATGTTGGAACTCAACTCTCCTAGGGAGGTATTCAGTTGCTCCCAATAGTTTTGTGGAGGAAAACTCATTCCTTGAGGAATCTCAGGGATCTCATGATGAGTAGGGTCCCTTGTGTATTCCATCCTTTTCTTGGTGATGGGCTTGTCCTCATCAATGGGGATATCTCCTTCTATGTCAACTCCAACTGAATAACAGAGGTGACAAATGAGGTGAGGAAAGGCTAATCTTGCCAAAGTGGAGGTCTTGTCCGCCACCTTGTAGAGTTCTTGGGCTATAACCTCATGAACTTCTATTTCTTCTCCAATCATGATACTATGGATCATGATGGCCCGGTCTATGGTAACTTCGGACCGGTTGCTAGTGGGAATGATTGAGCGTTGTATGAACTCTAACCATCCTCTAGCCACGGGCTTGAGGTCATGCCTTCTCAATTGGACCGGCTTTCCTCTTGAATCTTGCTTCCATTGTGCGCCCTCTTCACATATGACTGTGAGGACTTGGTCCAACCTTTGATCAAAGTTGACCCTTCTAGTGAAAGGATGCTCATCTCCTTGCATCATAGGCAAGTTGAACGCCACCCTCACACTCTCCGGACTAAAATCCAAGTATTTCCCCCGAACCATAGTAAGATAATTCTTTGGATTCGGGTTCACACTTTGGTCATGGTTCTTTGTGATCCATGCATTGGCATAGAACTCTTGAACCATCAAGATTCCAACTTGTTGAATGGGGTTGGTGAGAACTTCCCAACCTCTTCTTTGGATCTCATGGCGGATCTCCGGATATTCACCCTTTTGAGTAAAAAGGGGACTTCGGGGATCACCTTCTTCAAGGCCACAACTTCATAGAAGTGGTCTTGATGCACCTTTGAGGGGAATCTATCCATCTCCCATGACTCGGAGGTGGAAGCTTTTGCTTTCCCTTTCCTCTTTTTAGAGGTTTCTCCGGCCTTTGGTGCCATAATGGTTATGGAAAAACGAAAAAGCAACGCTTTTACCACACCAAACTTAAAATGTTTGCTCGTCCTCGAGCAAAAGAAGAAAGAAAGGAGTAGAAGAAGAAGAAATGAGGAAGAGGGGGGGGTAGTGTGTTCGGCCAAAGGGGGAAGAAGTGGTCTTTAGGTTGTGTGAAAATGAAGGGTTGAAGAAGGGTATTTATAGGAGAGAGGGGGGTAAAGGTTCGGCCATTTGAGGGTGGGTTTGGGAGGGAAAGTGGTTTGAATTTGAAGGGTGAGGTTGGTGGGGTTTTATGAAGGATGGATGTGAGTGGTGAAGAGAAAGATGGGATTTGATAGGTGAGGGGTTTTTGGGGAAGAGGTGTTGAGGTGATTGGTGAATGGGGGAAGAAGAGAGAGAGTGATGGTAGGGTCCTGTGGGGTCCACAGATCCTGTAGTGTCAAGGAAAAGTCATCCCTGCACCAAATGGCATCAAAATCCACGTTTTGACCCATTTCTGGCGTTAAACGCCGGGCTGGTGCCCATTCCTGGCGTTTAACGCCAGGTTGTTGCCCTTTACTGGCGTTTAACGCCAGTCTGGTGCCCTTTTCTGGCGTTAAACGCCCAGAAAGGTGCCAGACTGGGCGTTAAACGCCCAACTGCTAGGCTGACTGGCGTTTGAACGCCAGCAGCATCTTCCTCCAGGGTGTGCTGTTTTTCTTCCTGTTTTTCATTTTGTTTTTGCTTTTTTCATTGTTTTGTGACTTCTTATGATCATCAACCTACAAAAAAGATAAAATAACAAAAGAAAATAATTAATTATAAAACATTGGGTTGCCTCCCAACAAGCGCTTCTTTAGTGTCATTAGCTTGACAGAGGACTCCCATGGAGCCTCAGAAACACTCAGAACCTTGTTGAAACCTCCCAACACCAAACTTAGAGTTTGAATGTGGGGTTTCAACACCAAACTTAGATTTTGGTTGTGGCCTCCCAACACCAAACTTAGAGTTTGACTGTGGGGGCTCTGCTTGGCTCTGTTTGAGAGAAGCTCTTCATGCTTCTTCTCCATGATGATAGAGGGATATCCTTGGGCCTTAAACACCATGGATTCTTCATTCACTTGAATGATCAACTCTCCTCTATCAACATCAATCACAGCCTTTGCTGTGGCTAGGAATGGTCTGCCAAGGATGATGGATTCATCCATGCACTTCCCAGTCTCTAGGACTATGAAATCAGTAGGAATGTAATGGTTTTCAACCTTAACCAGAACATCCTCTACAAGTCCATGGGCTTGTTTTCTTGAGTTGTCTGCCATTTCTAGTGAGATTTTTGCAGCTTGCACCTCAAAGATCCCTAATTTCTCCATTATAGAGAGGGGCATGAGGTTTACACTTGACCCTAAGTCACACAAGGCCTTCTTGAAGGTCATGGTGCCTATGGTACAAGGTATAGAAAACTTCCCAGGATCCTGCCTCTTTTGAGGCAGTTTCTGCCTAGACAAGTCATCCAGTTCTTTGGTGAGCAAGGGAGGTTCATCTTCCCAAGTCTCATTTCCAAATAACTTGTCATTTAGCTTCATGATTGCTCCAAGGTATTTAGCAACTTGCTCTTCAGTGACATACTCATCCTCTTCAGAGGAAGAATACTCATCAGAGCTCATGAAATGCAGTAGCAAGTCCAAGGGAATCTCTATGGTCTCAGTTTGAGCCTCAGATTCCCAAGGTTCCTCATTGGGGAACTCATTAGAGGCCAGTGGACGTCCAGTGAGGCCTTCCTCAGTGGCGTTCACTGCCTCTTCTTCCTCCCAGAATTCGGCCATGTTTATGGCTTTGCACTCTCCTTTTGGATTTTCTTCAGTGTTACTTGGGAGAGTGCTTGGAGGAAGTTCAGTAATTTTCTTGCTCAGCTGACCCACTTGTCCTTCCAAATTCCTAATGGAAGATCTAGTTTCAGTCATGAAACTTTGAGTGGTTTTGATCAGATCAGAGACCATGGTTGCTAAGTCAGAATTATTCTGCTTAGAGCTCTCTGTCTGTTGCTGAGAAGATGATGGAAAAGGCTTGCCATTGTTAAACCTGTTTCTTCCACCATTGTTATTGAAACCTTGTTGAGGTCTCTCGTGATTCTTCCATGAAAGATTTGAGTGATTTCTCCATGAAGAATTATAGGTGTTACCATAGGGTTCTCCTAGGTAATTTACCTCTTCCATGGAAGGGTTCTCAGGATCATAAGCTTCTTCCTCAGATGAAGCTTCCTTAGTACTGTTTGGTGCATTTTGCATTCCAGACAGACTTTGAGAAATCAAATTGACTTGTTGAGTCAATATTTTATTCTGGGCCAAAATGGCCTTCAGAGTGTCAATATCAAGAACTCCTTTCTTCTGACTAGTCCCATTGTTCACAGGATTTCTTTCAGAAGTGTACATGAATTGGTTATTTGCAACCATTTCAATCAGTTCTTGAGCTTCAGTAGGCGTCTTCTTCAGATGAAGAGATCCTCCTGCAGAGCTATCCAAGGACATCTTAGATAGTTCAGAGAGACCATCATAGAAAATACCTATGATGCTCCATTCAGAAAGCATGTCAGAAGGACATTTTCTGATTAATTGTTTGTATCTTTCCCAAGCTTCATAGAGGGATTCTCCATCCTTCTGTCTGAAGGTTTGGACTTCCACTCTAAGCTTACTCCATCTTTGTGGTGGAAAGAACTTTGCCAAGAAGGCATTGACTAGCTTTTCCCAAGAGTCCAGGCTTTCTTTAGGTTGAGAATCCAACCATATTCTAGCTCTGTCTCTTACAGCAAAAGGGAATAGCATCAGTCTATAGACCTCAGGGTTAACCCCATTAGTCTTGACTGTGTCACAGATTTGCAAGAATTCAGCTAAGAACTGATGAGGATCTTCCATTGGAAGTCCATGGAACTTGCAATTCTGTTGCATTAGAGAAACTAATTGAGGCTTAAGCTCAAAGTTGTTTGCTCCAATGGCAGGGATAGAGATGCTTCTCCCATAGAAATCAGGAGTAGGTGCAGTAAAGTCACCCAGCACCTTCCTTGCATTGTTGGCATTGTTGTTGTTTTCGGCTGCCATGTCTTCTCCCTTGAAGAATTCGGTCAGGTGCTCTAAAGAGAGTTGTGTTTTGGCTTCTCTTAGCTTTCTCTTCAAGGTTCTCTCGGGTTCAGGGTCAGCTTCAACAAGAATGCCTTTGTCTCTGCTCCTGCTCATATGATAGAGAAGAGAACAAGAAAATGTGGAGTCCTCTATGTCACAGTATAGAGATTCCTTGAAATGTCAGAGGAAAAGAGAAATAGAAAGAAGAAGGAGAAGATGAATTCGAACTTTAGTTAGATAAGGTTCGAATTGTGCATTGAGAAGGAGTGGCACTCCATAAACAGGAGGATGTGGGAAGGAGGGAAGTTTATTTTCGAAAATTAATTAAAATACTTTGAAAACATTTTTGAAAAACATCAATTGATTTTCGAAAATCAAAGTGGAAAAGAAATTAAGTGATTTTTGAAAAAGAATTTGAAATTAGAAATTAAGAAGATTTGATTGAAAGTTATTTTGAAAAAGATGTGGTTAAGAAGATATAAAAAAAATGTGATTGAGAAGATATGATTTGAAAACTATTTGAAAAGATATGATTTTAAAAACAATTTGAAAAGATATGATTTTAAAAATTGACGACTTGCCTAACAAGAAAAGATATGATTCAAACATTAAAAACCTTTCTCAACAGAAAAGGTAACAATCTTGTGATGTTCAATCAAATCATTAATTGTTAGTAAGTATCTTTTAAAAAGGAAAGAAATTGATTTTGAAAACATTTGATTGAAAAGATTTGATTTGAAAAGATTTGATTTTGAAAAACTAAAAAAAATTGATTTTGAAAACAAAATCTTCCCCCTGCACCATCCTGGCGTTAAACGCCCAGAATGGTATACATTCTGGCGTTTAACGCCCAAAATGCACCCTTTTTGGGCGTTAAACGCCCAACCAGGTACCCTGGCTGGCGTTTAAACGCCAGTCTGCCTTCTTCACTGGGCATTTTTGAATGCTCAGCTTTTTCTGTATAATTCCTCTGCAGCATGTTTGAATCTTCAATTCTTTGTATCATTGACTTGAAAGGACACAAATTAAAAATATTTTTGGATTTTTGATAATCAAAATGCAAAAGGAATCAATTAACAATGCATGCAAGACACCAAACTTAGCAGTTTGTGTACTACTGACACTAACAACATGAAAATGCATATGAGACACACAAAATACTTCAAGTCATAGAATTCAAAGATCAAAACAAAGAAATATATGCATGGATTCGAAAAATATAACAAAACATGCATTTGACACTAAACTTAAGATGAGACTCTAGACTCAAACAAGAAATATTTTTGAGATTTTATGGTTTTGCAAATTTTTTTGTATTTTTCGAAAATTAAGTGAAAAAAAGTATCAAAATTCTTAATGAGAATTCCAGGAATCAGTGCAATGCTAGTCTAAGGCTCCGGTCCAGGAATTAGACATGGCTTCACAGCCAGCCAAGCTTTCAAAGAAAGCTTCGGTCCAAAACACTAGACATGACCAAGGTCAGCCAAGCCTTAGCAAATCACTGCTCCAACAGCAAGATTGATACGAAATCAACAAGCTCTTGTGGTGATAAGTTGAAACCTCGGTCCAATCAGATTAGACATGGCTTCTCAGCCAGCCAGATTTCAACAAATCATCATGAAACTCTAGAATTCACCTTCAAGAATTTCGAAAAAAAATACCTAATCTAAGCAACAAGATGAACCGTCAGTTGTCCAGCCTAAACAATCCCGGGCAATAACACCAAAAATTTGATGTTGTTGCCGGATCTTGGCTCTGATGTTACCAAAAGCTTGCTCAAAACATGAACAATCCCCGGCAACGGCGCCAAAAACTTGGTGCGCGAAATTGTGAACAATACTTTTTCACAACTCAAATAATCCCCGGTAATGGCTCCAAGAACTTGGTGGCTCAATACCATGGCATTACACAACTTCGCACAACTAACCAGCAAGTGCACTGGGTCGTCCAAGTAATAAACCTTACGTGAGTAAGGGTCGATCCCACGGAGATTGTTAGTATTGAAGCAAGCTATGGTCATCTTGTAAATCTTAGTTAGGCAAACTCAAATGTATATGATGATGATGACGAAAATAACATGCAAGATAAAGATAGTGATACTTATGTATATCATTGGTGTAAGAGCTTCAGACAAGTGTATGAAGATGCCTTCCCTTCCGTCTCTCTGCTTTCCTACTGCCTTCATCCAATCCTTCTTACTCCTTTCCATGGCAAACTCGTGTAGGGTCTCACTGTTGTCAGCAGCTACCTCCCATCCTCTCAGTGAAAGCGATTGCATATGTCTGTCACGGCATAGCGGAATTCATCTGTCGGTTCTCAATCAGGCCGGAATAGAATCCAGTGATTCTTTTGCGTTATCACTAACGCCCCGCCCTCAGGGTTTGAAGCACGTCACAGTCATTCAATCATTGAATCCTACTCAGAACACCACAGACAAGGTTAGACCTTCCGGATTCTCTTGAATGCTGCCATCAGTTCTTGCCTATACCACGAAGACTCTGATCTCACGGAATGGCTGGCTCGTTTGTCAGGCGAGCACTCGGTTGTCAGGCGATCAACCATGCATCGTGCAATCGGAAATCCAAGAGATATTCACTAAGCCTCAGATGCTTGTAGAACAAGAATGGTTGTCAGTCACCTTGTTCATAGGTGAAGAACAAGTGATATCTTGGTAAAAGAACAAGCGGAATTGAATGGAAGAACAATAGTAATTGCATTAATACTCGAGGTACAGCAGAGCTCCACACCCTTAATCTATGGTGTGTAGAAACTCCACCGTTGAAAATACATAAGAACAGGGTCTAGGCATGGCCGAATGGCCAGCCTCCCAAAGATCTAAGATAGCATAAAAGTGAAGATAGCTACCAAAGTCTACTAATACAATAGTAAAAGGTCCTATTAATAGTAAACTAGTAACCTAAGGTGTACAGAAATGAGTAAATGACATAAAAATCCACTTCCGGGTCCACTTGGTGTGTGCTTGGGCTGAGCAATCAAGGAAATTCGTGTAGAGACCTTTTCTGGAGTTAAACGCCAGCTCCCATGCCAGTTTGGGCGTTTAACTCCAACTTTTATTCCTGTTCCGGCGTTTAACGCTGGAATTCCTGAGGCCGGATTGCTTCGCGGGTTTGGGCCATCAAATCTTGGACAAAGTATGGACTATTATATATTGCTGGAAAGCCCTGGATGTCTACTTTCCAACGCCGTTGAGAGCGCGCCAATTGGGCTTCTGTAGCTCCAGAAAATCCACTTCGAGTGCAGGGAGGTCAGAATCCAACAGCATCTGCAGTCCTTTTTGGTCTCTGAATCAGATTTTTGCTCAGGTCCCTCAATTTCAGCCAGAAAATACCTGAAATCACAGAAAAACACACAAACTCATAGTAAAGTCCAGAAAAGTGAATTTTAACTAAAAACTAATAAAAATATAATAAAAACTAACTAGATCATACTAAAAACAATGCCAAAAAGTATACAAATTATCCGCTCATCACCTACCATTGGAGCAAACAACTTTGAGCTTAAGCCTTGATGAGCGGATAATTTGTATACTTTTTGGCATTGTTTTTAGTATGTTTTTGATATCTTTTAGTTAGATTTTAGTACATTTTTATTAGTTTTTATTTAAAATTCACTTTTCTGGACTTTACTATGAGTTTGTGTGTTTTTCTGTGATTTCAGGTATTTTCTGGCTGAAATTGAGGGACCTGAGCAAAAATCTGATTCAGAGACTGAAAAGGACTGCAGATGCTGTTGGATTCTGACCTCCCTGCACTCGAAGTGGATTTTCTGGAGCTACAGAAGCCCAATTGGCGCGCTCTCAACGGCGTTGGAAAGTAGACATCCTGGGCTTTCCAGCAATATATAATAGTCCATACTTTGCCCAAGATTTGATGGCCCAAACCGGCGTTCAAAGTCACCTCAAGAAATTCCAGCGTTAAACGCCGGAACTGGCATAAAACTTGGAGTTAAACGCCCAAACTGGCATGAAAGCTGGCGTTTAACTCCAGAAAACGTCTCTACACGAAAATGCTTCATTGCTCAGCCCAAGCACACACCAAGTGGGCCCGGAAGTGGATTTTTTATGTCATTTACTCATCTATGTACTAGTTTTCTATAAGTAGGACCTTTTACTATTGTATTAGGAACATCTTGGTAGCTATCTTTGAGTTTTATGCTATCTTAGATCATTGGGAGGCTGGCCATTCGGCCATGCCTAGACCTTATGCTTATGTATTTTCAACGGTGGAGTTTCTACACACCATAGATTAAGGTGTGGAGCTCTGCTGTACCTCGAGTATTAATGCAATTACTATTGTTCTTCCATTCAATTCCACTTGTTCTTTATCCAAGATATCACTTGTTCTTCAACATGATGAAGGTGATGATTGACGCCCATCACCATTCTCACCCATGAACAAGGTGACTGACAACCATTCTTGTTCTACAAGCATCTGAGGCTTAGTGAATATCTCTTGGATTCTTCGGAATCTTCGTGGTATAGGCAGGACCTGATGGTGGCATTCAAGAGAATCCGGAAGGTCTAAACCTTGTCTGTGGTATTCTGAGTAGGATTCAATGATTGAATGACTGTGACGTGCTTCAAACCTGTAACCTACTGGGCGTTAGTGACAGACGCAAAAGAGTTATTCTATTCCGGTAGGGGAGGGAACCAAACCGGTGATTGGCAGCACTGTGACAGAGTGTGTGCATTAGCTTTCACTGCGCGGATGGGAGGTAGCTGCTGACAACAGTGAAACCCTACACGAGCTTGCCATGGAAAGGAGTAAGAAGGATTGGATGAAGACAGTAAGAAAGCAGAGAGACGGAAGGGAAGGCATCTTCATACGTTTGTCTGAAGCTCTCACACCAATGATATACATAAGTATCTCTATCTTTATCTTTATGTTATTTTCGTTCATCATCTATACCCATTTGAATCTGCCTGACTGAGATTTACAAGGTGACCATAGCTTGCTTCATACCAACAATCTCCGTGGGATCGACCCTTACTCGCGTAAGGTTTATTACTTGGACGACCCAGTGCACTTGCTGGTTAGTTGTGCGAAGTTGTAGTGATCACAATTTCGTGCACCAAGTTTTTGGCGCCGTTGCCGGGGATTGTTCTTGTGTATGGACAACTGACGGTTCATCTTGTTGCTTAGATTAGGTATTATTTTTCTTCAGAGTTCTTAAGAATGAATTCTAGTGTTTCAAGGTGATGTTCTTATCATCACCAAAGCTGATTGATCATCATCAATTTAGCTCTTGAATGCAATGTCCTGCTGAAGCTTAGCCGGCCATGTCTAATTCCTTTAGACTAAAGCTTTAGACTAACATTGCATGATTCCTGGAATTCTCATTAAGAATTTTGATACCTTTATTTTCTTTTCCACTTAATTTTCGAAAAAGCCAAAAAAAAATTACAAAATCATAAAAAAAAAACCAAAAATATTTTTTGTTTGAGTCTAGAGTCTCATCTTAAGTTTGGTGTCAATTGCATGTTTCTGTTTTTCTTGCATTTTTCGAATTTATGCATGTGTCTTAATTAATCTTCAAGTTGTTCTTGATGATTTCCTTGTTTTGATCTTTGAATTCTATTGACTTGAGCATTTTGTTGTTTCTCATATGCATTCTCATCTTGTTAGTGTCAATAGTATACAAACTGCTAAGTTTGGTGTCTTGCATGCATTGTTATTTGATTTTAGTTGCATTTTTTATTATTCCTCATTATTAAAAATCCAAAAATATTTTTAATTTGTGTCTTTTCAAGTCAATAATACAGAGAATTGAAGATTCAGAACATACTGCAGAGGAATCACACAGAAAAAGCTGGGCATTCAAAAATGCCCAGTGAAGAAGACAGACTGGCGTTTAAACGCCAGCCAGGGTGCCTGGCTGGGCGTTTAATGCCCAAAAGGGTAGTAGTTTGGGCGTTAAACGCCAGAATGTGCACCATTCTGGGCGTTTAACGCCAGGATGGCAAAGGGGGAAGATTTTGTTTTCAAAATCAATTTTTTTCAAGTTTTCAAAGTTTTTCAAAATCAAATCTTTTTCAAATCATATCTTTTCAATCAAATGTTTTCAAAATCAATTTCTTTCCTTTTTCAAAGATACTTACTAGCAATTAAAGATTTGATTGAACATTTTTTGCCTTTTCTGTTGAGGAAGGTTTTATGTTTGAATCATATCTTTTCTTGTTAGGCAAGTCATTAATTTTTAAAATCAAATCTTTTTAAATTGTTTTCAAAATCAAATCTTTTTTAAAATTGTTTTCAAATCATATCTTTTTAAAATTGTTTTCAAATCATATCTTTTCAATCACATCTTTTTAAAACCAATCATATCTTCTTAAACCACATCTTTTTCAAAATAGTTTTCAATCAAATCTTTTTGATTTCTAATTTCAAAATCTTTTTCACTTGATTTCTTTTCCACTTTTATTTTCGAAAATCAATTAAGTGCTTTTCAAAATGTTTTCAAAATCTTTTACTTAAATTTTCGAAAATTACTTCCCTTCTTCTCACATCCTTCTATTTTTGGACTAACTCTATTCCTTAATGCAAAATTCGAACTCCATCTTCTTTGATAAGTTCGAATTTTCTACTTCTGTCTTCCATTTTCTTCCTCTGACACCTCAAGGAATCTCTATACTGTGACATAGAGGATTCCATATTTTCTTGTTCTCTTCTCTTTCATATGAGTAAGAACAAAGACAAAGGCATTCTTGTTGAAGCTGACCCTGAACCTGAGAGGACCTAACCGAATTCTTCAAAGAGGAAGAACCCATGGCAGCCGAAAACAACAACAATGCCAACAATGCAAGGAAGGTGCTGGGTGACTTTACTGCACCTACTCCCAATTTCTATGGGAGAAGCATCTCTATCCTTGCCATTGGAGCAAACAACTTTGAGCTTAAGCCTCAATTAGTTTCTCTAATGCAACAGAATTGCAAGTTCCATGGACTTCCAATGGAAGATCCTCATCAGTTTTTAGCTGAGTTCTTGCAAATCTGTGACACAGTCAAGACTAATGGGGTTGACCCTGAGGTCTACAGACTGATGCTATTCCCTTTTGCTGTAAGAGATAGAGCTAGGACATGGTTGGATTCTCAACCTAAAGAAAGCCTGGACTCTTGGGAAAAGCTAGTCAATGCCTTCTTGGCAAAGTTCTTTCCACCACAAAGATGGAGTAAGCTTAGAGTGGAAGTCCAAACCTTCAGACAGAAGGATGGAGAATCCCTCTATGAAGCTTGGGAAAGATACAAACAATTAATCAGAAGATGTCCTTCAGACATGCTTTCTGAATGGAGCATCATAGGTATTTTCTATGATGGTCTCTCTGAACTATCCAAGATGTCTTTGGATAGCTCTGCTGGAAGATCTCTTCATCTGAAGAAGACGCCTACTGAGGCTCAAGAACTGATTGAAATGGTTGCAAATAACCAATTCATGTACACTTCTGAAAGAAATCCTGTGAACAATGGGACTAGTCAGAAGAAAGGAGTTCTTGAAATTGACACTCTAAATGCCATTTTGGCTCAGAATAAAATATTGACTCAACAAGTCAATCTGATTTCTCAAAGTCTGTCTGGAATGCAAAATGCACCAAACAGTACTAAGGATGCTTCATCTGAGGAAGAAGCTTATGATCCTGAGAACCCTTCAGTGGAAGAGGTAAATTACCTGGGAGAACCCTATGGTAACACCTATAATTCTTCATGGAGAAATCACCCAAATCTCTCATGAAAGAATCAAGAGAGACCTCAACAAGGTTTCAATAATAATGGTGGAAGAAACAGGTTTAGCAATGGCAAGCCTTTTCCATCATCTTCTCAGCAACAGACAGAGAGTTCTAAGCAGAATACTTCTGACTTAGCAACCATGGTCTCTGATCTAATCAAAACCACTCAAAGTTTCATGACTGAAACTAGATCCTCCATTAGGAATTTGGAAGGACAAGTGGGTCAGCTGAGCAAGAAAATTACTGAACTTCCCCCAAGCACTCTCCCAAGTAACACTGAAGAAAATCCAAAAGGAGAGTGCAAAGCCATAAATATGGCCGAATTCTGGGAGGAAGAAGAGGCAGTGAACGCCACTGAGGAAGGCCTCACTGGACGTCCACTGGCCTCCAATGAGTTCCCCAATGAGGAACCTTGGGAATCTGAGGCTCAAACTGAGACCATAGAGATTCCCTTGGACTTACTTCTGCCATTCATGAGCTCTGATGAGTATTCTTCCTCTGAAGAGGATGAGTATGTCACTGAAGAGCAAGTTGCTAAATACCTTGGAGCAATCATGACTGTGATTGATGTTGATAGAGGAGAGTTGATCATTCAAGTGAATGAAGAATCCTTGGTGTTTAAGACCCAAGGACATCCCTCTATCATCATGGAGAGGAAGCATGAAGAGCTTCTCTCAAAACAGAGCCAAGTAGAGCCCCCACAGTCAAACTCTAAGTTTGGTGTTGGGAGGCCACAACCAAACTCTAAGTTTGGTGTTGGGAGGTTCCAACACGGTTCTGAGTATTTCTGAGGCTCCATGAGAGTCCTCTGTCAAGCTAATGACATTAAAGAAGCGCTTGTTGGGAGGCAACCCAATGTTTTATAGTTAACTATTTTCTTTTGTTATTTTATCTTTTTTGTAGGTTGATGATCATAAGAAGTCACAAAACAATGAAAAAAGCAAAACAGAATGAAAAACAGGAAGAAAAACAGCACACCCTGGAGGAAGAAGCTGCTGGCGTTTAAACGCCAGTAAGCCTAGCAGTTGGGCGTTTAACGCCCAGTCTGGCACCATTCTGGGCGTTTAACGCCAGAAAGGGGCACCAGACTGGCGTTAAACGCCAGAAAAGGGCTACAACCTGGCGTTAAACGCCAGGAATGGGCACCAGCCCGGCGTTTAACGCCAGAAATGGCTCAAAACGTGGATTTTGATGCCATTTGGTGCAGGGATGACTTTTCCTTGACACCTCAGGATCTGTGGACCCCACAGGATCCCCACCAACCCCACCACTCTCTCTTTCTTCTTCACCCATTCACCAATCACCTCAATACCTCTTCACCATAAACCCTTCTTCACCCCTTCATATTCACACAACCTCAACACCACTTCTCCCCCTCCTTGGCCGCACACAAAGCCATTTCCCTCTCCTCTATTTCTTCTTCTTCTACTCTCTTCTTTCTTCTTTTGCTCGAGGACGAGCAAACCTTTTAAGTTTGGTGTGGTAAAAGCATTGCTTTTTGTTTTTCCATAACCATTTATGGCATCCAAAGCCGGTTCAACTGAGAAGGCATGACCTCAAGCCCATCACTAAGAAGAAGATGGAGCAAACAAGAGACCCCTCTCATCAAGAAATCCCTGAGATACCTCAAGGGATGCACTTTCCTCCACAAGACTATTGGGAGCAACTGAACACCTCCCTAGGAGAATTAAGTTCCAACATGGGACAACTAAGGGTGGAGCACCAAGAACACTCCATCACCCTCCATGAAATTAGAGAAGATCAAAGAATCATGAGAGAGGAGCAACAAAGACAAGGAAGAGACATTGAGGAGCTCAAGCACTCCATAGGATCTTCAAAAAGAAGAAAGAACCGCCATCACTAAGGTGGACCCGTTCTTTAATCTCCTTGTTCTTTATTCTTCTGTTTTTTGAATTTTAGTGCTTTATGTTTATCCATGTTTGTGTCTTATGATCATTAGTGTCTTAGTGTCTATGCCTTAAAGCTATGAATATGAATCCATCACCTTTCTTAAATGAAAACTGTTTTTATCACAAAAGAACAAGAAGTACAGGATTTCAAATTCATCTTTAAAACTAGCTTAATTAGTTTGATGTGGTGGCAATGCTTTTGTTTTCTGAATGTATGCTTGAACAGTGCATATGTCTTTTGAATTTGTGGTTCATGAATGTTAAAATTGTTGGCTCTTGAAAGAATGATGAAAAAGGAGACATGTTACTGAGGATCTGAAAAATCATAAAAATGATTCTTGAAGCAAGAAAAAGCAGTGAATACAAAAAAAAAGGAGAAAAAGAAGGAGAAAAACGAAAAAAGGGAGAAAGAGAAAAAGAAAGAAAAAGAAAGAAATAAAGTTGTGATCCAAGGCAAAAAGAGTGTGCTTAAGAACCCTGGACACCTCTAATTGGGGACTTTAGCAAAGCTGAGTCACAATCTGAAAAGGTTCACCCAATTATGTGTCTGTGGCATGTATGTATCCGGTGGTAATACTGGAAGACAGAGTGCTTTGGGCCACGGCCAAGACTCAATAAGTAGCTGTGTTCAAGAATCATCATACTTAACTAGGAGAATCAATAACACTATCTGGATTCTGAGTTCCTAAAGAAGCCAATCATTCTGAACCTCAGAGGATAGAGTGAGATGCCAAAACTGTTTGGAGGCAAAAAGCTACTAGTCCCGCTCATCTAATTTGGAGCTATGTTTCATTGATAATTTGGAGTCTATAGTATATTCTCTTCTTTTTATCTTATTTGATTTTCAGTTGCTTGGGGACAAGCAACAATTTAAGTTTGGTGTTGTGATGAGCGGATAATTTGTATACTTTTTGGCATTGTTTTTAGTATGATCTAGTTAGTTTTTATTATATTTTTATTAGTTTTTAGTTAAAATTCACTTTTCTGGACTTTACTATGAGTTTGTGTATTTTTCTGTGATTTCAGGTATTTTCTGGCTGAAATTGAGGGACCTGAGCAAAAATCTGATTCAGAGACTGAAAAGGACTGCAGATGCTGTTGGATTCTGACCTCCCTGCACTCGAAGTGGATTTTCTGGAGCTACAGAAGCCCAATTGGCGCGCTCTCAACGGCGTTGGAAAGTAGACATCCTGGGCTTTCCAGCAATATATAATAGTCCATACTTTGCCCAAGATTTGATGGCCCAAACCGGCGTTCAAAGTCACCTCAAGAAATTCCAGCGTTAAACGCCGGAACTGGCATAAAACTTGGAGTTAAACGCCCAAACTGGCATGAAAGCTGGCGTTTAACTCCAGAAAACGTCTCTACACGAAAATGCTTCATTGCTCAGCCCAAGCACACACCAAGTGGGCCCGGAAGTGGATTTTTTATGTCATTTACTCATCTATGTACTAGTTTTCTATAAGTAGGACCTTTTACTATTGTATTAGGAACATCTTGGTAGCTATCTTTGAGTTTTATGCTATCTTAGATCATTGGGAGGCTGGCCATTCGGCCATGCCTAGACCTTATGCTTATGTATTTTCAACGGTGGAGTTTCTACACACCATAGATTAAGGTGTGGAGCTCTGCTGTACCTCGAGTATTAATGCAATTACTATTGTTCTTCCATTCAATTCCGCTTGTTCTTTATCCAAGATATCACTTGTTCTTCAACATGATGAAGGTGATGATTGACGCCCATCACCATTCTCACCCATGAACAAGGTGACTGACAACCATTCTTGTTCTACAAGCATCTGAGGCTTAGTGAATATCTCTTGGATTCTTCGGAATCTTCGTGGTATAGGCAGGACCTGATGGCGGCATTCAAGAGAATCCGGAAGGTCTAAACCTTGTCTGTGGTATTCTGAATAGGATTCAATGATTGAATGACTGTGACGTGCTTCAAACCTGTAACCTACTGGGCGTTAGTGACAGACGCAAAAGAGTTATTCTATTCCGGTAGGGGAGGGAACCAAACCGGTGATTGGCAGCACTGTGACAGAGTGTGTGCATTAGCTTTCACTGCGCGGATGGGAGGTAGCTGCTGACAACAGTGAAACCCTACACGAGCTTGCCATGGAAAGGAGTAAGAAGGATTGGATGAAGACAGTAAGAAAGCAGAGAGACGGAAGGGAAGGCATCTTCATACGCTTGTCTGAAGCTCTCACACCAATGATATACATAAGTATCTCTATCATTATCTTTATGTTATTTTCGTTCATCATCTATACCCATTTGAGTCTGCCTGACTGAGATTTACAAGGTGACCATAGCTTGCTTCATACCAACAATCTCCGTGGGATCGACCCTTACTCGCGTAAGGTTTATTACTTGGACGACCCAGTGCACTTGCTGGTTAGTTGTGCGAAGTTGTAGTGATCACAATTTCGTGCACCAGTAGGGATAGAGATGCTTCTCCCATAGAAGTCGGGAGTAGGTGCAGTAAAGTCACCCAGCACCTTCCTTGCATTGTTTGCATTGTTGTTGTTTTCGGCTGCCATGTCTTCTTCTTTGAAGATTTCTGTTAGATCCTCTATAGAGGGTTGTGCCTTGGCTTCTCTTAGCTTTCGCTTCAAGGTCCTTTCAGGTTCAGGGTCAGCCTCAACAAGAATACCTTTGTCTTTGCTCCTGCTCATATGAATGAGAAGAGAACAAGAAAATATGGAATCCTCTATGTCACAGTATAGAGATTCCTTGAGGTGTCAGAGGAAAAGAAAAATAGAAGGAAGAAGTAGAGAATTCGAACTTATCAAGAAAGGTGGAGTTCGAATTGTGCATTAAGGAATAGTGTTAGTCCATAAATAGAAGGATGTGAGGAGAGGGGAAGAAATTTTCGAAGATAATTTAAAAAGATTTTAAAAACATTTTGAAAAACTTTAATTGATTTTCGAAAATTAAGAGTGGAAAAGAAATCAAGTGATTTTTGAAAAAGATTTTGAAATTAGAAATCAAAAAGATATGATTGAAAACTATTTTGAAAAAGATGTGATTAAAAAGATATGATTGAAAAGTTATGGTTTTAAAAAGATATGATTGAAAAGATATGATTTGAAAAACAATTTTAAAAAGATTTGATTTTAAAAATTAATGACTTGGTTAACAAGAAAAGATATGATTCAAACAATAAACCTTTCTCAACAGAAAAGGCAACTTACTTGAAATGTTGAATCAAATCATTAATTGATAGCAAGTATTTTTGAAAATGGAAAGAAATTGATTTTGAAAAAGATTTGATTGAAAAGATATGATTTGAAAAAGATTTGATTTTGAAAAAATTTTGAAAACTTGAAAAAAATTTGAATTGAAAACAAAATCTTCCCTCTTGTGCCATCCTGGCGTTAAACGCCCAGAATGGTATACATTCTGGCGTTTAACGCCCAAAGCACTACCCTTTTGGGCGTTAAACGCCCAACCAGGCACCCTGGCTGGCGTTTAAACGCCAGTTTGCCTTCTTCATTGGGCGTTTTGAACGTCCAGCTTTTCTGTATAATTCCTCTGCTGTATGTTCTGAATCTTCAATTCTCTGTATTATTGACTTCAAAAGACACAAATTAAAATTTTTTTGGATTTTTTAATAATGAGGAATAATCAAAATGCAACTAAAATCAAATAACAATGCATGCAAGACACCAAACTTAGCAGTTTGTATACTACTGACACTAACAAAATGAGAATGCATATGACAAACAACAAAAATACTCAAGACAAGAGAATTTAAAGATCAGAGCAAGGAAATCATCAAGAACATCTTGAAGATCACTTAAGACACATGAATGAATGCAAGAAGAACAGAAACATGCAATTGACACCAAACTTAAAATGAGACACTAGACTTAACAAGAAACATGCAATATTTTTGGTTTTTATGATTTTGTAATTTTTTTGGTTTTTTCGAAAATTAAGTGGAAAAGGAAAATAAAGATATCAAAATTCTTAATGAGAATTCCAGGAATCATGCAATGTTAGTCTAAAGCTTCAGTCTATAGAAATTAGACATGGCTAGCCAAGCTTCAGCAGGACATTGCATTCAAGAGCTAAATTGATGAGAATCAATCAGCTTTGGTGATGATAAGAACATCACCTTGAAACACTAGAATTCATTCTTAAGAACTCTGAAGATAAATACCTAATCTAAGCAACAAGATGAACCGTCAGTTGTCCAAACTCAACAATCCCCGGCAACGGCGCCAAAAACTTGGTGCACGAAATTGTGATCACTACTTTTCACAACTCAAATAATCCCCGGTAATGAATCCAAAAACTTGGTGCTCAATACCATGGTATAAACACAACTTCGCACAACTAACCAGCAAGTGCACTGGGTCATCCAAGTAATAAACCTTACGCGAGTAAGGGTCGATCCCACGGAGATTGTTGGTATGAAGCAAGCTATGGTCACCTTGTAAATCTTAGTCAGGCAGATTCAAATGGTTATGGATGATATATGAATAAAGCATTAAAATAAAGATAGAGATACTTATGTAATTCATTGGTGAGAATTTCAGATAAGCGAATGGAGATGCTTTGTCCCTTCCGTCTCTCTGCTTTCCTACTGTCTTCATCCAATCCTTCTTACTTCTTTCCATGGCAAGCTGTATGTAGGGTTTCACCGTTATCAGTGGCTACCTCCCATCCTCTCAGTGAAAATGTTCAACGCACCCTGTCACGGCACGGCTAATCATCTGTCGGTCCTCAATCAGGTTGGAGTAGAACCCATTGATTCTTTTGCATCTGTCACTAACGCCCAGCCTTCAGGAGTTTGGAGCTCGTCACAGTCATTCAATCATTGAATCCTACTCAGAATACCACATACAAGGTTTAGACCTTCCAGATTCTCTTGAATGCCGCCATCAATTCTAGCTTATACCACGAAGATTCCGGTTAAAGAATCCAAGAGATAAACATTCAAGCCTTGTTTGCTTGTAGAACGGGAGTGGTTGTCAGGCACGCGTTCATAAGTGAGAATGATGATGAGCGTCACATAATCATCACATTCATCAAGTTCTTGAGTGCGAATGAATATCTTGGAATAAGAACAACACTACAAGAAAAACACCCATTCAGCCACACTTTTTTTAAGCTACATTTGAAAAGCGTAGCCTATTCTTAGAATAGGCTACGCTTTTCTCCGTGTTGCCTTTTTATAAGAGAAAAGAACACACAATTGTGGCATCATTTAAAAAGTGTAGCCTTAGATATTATAGAAATCACTTATAAAGCGTAGCCTTATCTTATAAGCTATGGATTCACTTTTTACATCAAAGGAAGCGCTTTTGAAGAGTAACCTATTTGTCATGTTTCAGGTGCGCTTTAAAAATGTTACCTTATAGATCTGGGACCAAATATACACCAACACTTTTCAGTTTTCACCATGTTAATAGACTTAAACGTGACCTGGCCTCCTTTATCCATTTTCCCCTTTTCCCCTTCGCGCGCCATTGAGCTTCAACAAAAAATCAGAGAAAGCTCACCCTCACGCCGGTGCCTCTTCCCCACGCCGTCACTCGTCACCCTCACGCCGTCACCGTCGCCCCTCTTCCCCACTTCCCACTCACCACTCACGCACACCACTTTGCCACTGGAGAATCGTCACTCCTCTTCGTCCTTCTGCTCTGGCTATCACTTCAGCTCACCATCGGGAAGATCTGCACTCAGCATCGTCCTCTCTTCGCTCACTGTCATAAAAAAGGTATGTATTCACCTTCATTTGGTTCTAAAATTTGAGAGGGTTCCGATTTTAGGGCTCTGATTTGATTCACCTTTTGCTTATCAGCTTGCATTGTTTGATTTGATAGTGGTGTTCTCAAGAACAGGGCTATTATAATGGCATGTGTGTGCAATAATGCTACTCTGCGAATTTGCTTCAGCTTGCGTTTTGCTTACTCTGGTTTGTGCATGCCTTCAATTTTGGTTCTTACAATTTTCTGTTTTAAGCAGTGTGTGTGCGTGTGTGTTCAGCTGCTTGAAAATGAAATCATTAGTTGGTGTTTATTCAGTTCTGTTCTGTTATATTCTGAATAGTTAACAAATTCTATTAACGCAGGTGAGTGATGTATAGTTTTGAAATTTGGGAGGTTTAGGGTTCCGATTTTAGGGTTTTTAATTTGGGGGTTCTCAAATTCAAGAATGTGCATATAATATGTAGATATCTCAAAACGGTGTAGAAATTATATCGAAGCACCTGATGCTAGCGTTTGGGAAATATCATGTTTTATTCTGACGTTCGTCTTTTGATTGCAATGACAATACACAGTTCTGATTTCTTGTTCTAAACTTAGAGACGAAATCTCAGAATTGTATATGATGCCATTGGAACTCTAGCTGAAGCTGTTGGTGGGGAGCTGAATCAGGTATGTTATTTTTAATAGCTTCCCATGGAAGGTTTCAAAATCGAGACTGTCTTTCTTTATCTTGACGGTTAATCTCCCATTCAATTCATATTCATCTTTCCCTTTTGCAAGTACTGTTAATCGTGTAGAAGGTTCCATCTTTCAAGTTTTTTGGGTGGGAGAAAAAAAACTGATGTTCAAAGAGAAATATAGGTGAAGCTTGTAAATCAGCAGTGTTATTGTAGTTTAATACTTGGTGCAGGAATGTGATTTTGAGTTATTGGAATTGTTGACTGTCCTTAAGTGTTCTTAATTAACATCTCTCACTTGTGCCGATACCCTTTTATGTGTTGGATTTCCTTTTTTTTTGGGTACAATTTTAATATCTTTTGTATTTTTTCTCTCTCGGTGGTTGTATTTTTTCAATTATTTTACTAATGTACTATGTTATCTAACAGGAAATTTCTAAGGTTAAAGAGGCTATTTCAATAGCAAATAATGCATGCTGGGCTATTGGAGAACTTGCAGTTAAGGTATGTTAATGTTATGTGCTGCACTCTGATTAAATTTTGTAGAACTGTATTGTGGCTGGAATCTAATTGGCTTAGTCAGAGTTATATGCATAATGTAGTTTTAAACTGTTAGTTTCAAAAGCCAATTAGGACAAATGGCTCTGTTCTTTGTGATTGCTATTTGGCTGTTATCTTTTAATTTTTCACTTATGTATTTTTGTCTTATGAAATTTAATAACGATATGATTATTTTTGTTCTGGAGAGTATTTAAATTATATTATTTCGTGTCTCTCCTTCGCAGTACATGGAATGTGGCTCAATGGCACAAAGCTTCAGGCAGGAGTCAGTGTTCTCATGAAC
This sequence comes from Arachis stenosperma, assembly GCF_014773155.1. Taxonomy (NCBI): domain Eukaryota; kingdom Viridiplantae; phylum Streptophyta; class Magnoliopsida; order Fabales; family Fabaceae; genus Arachis; species Arachis stenosperma. The sequence goes on along the minus strand of NC_080383.1, from coordinate 38,291,817 downwards.
GAAGGTGACACCTTCACCGTTGGGGTTTCGTCTAGGGTTTATCGTCTCTCTTGGATTCCCTTTACTCGCGCTTTTGATTCGCATATCCCCTTTGTCTTCCAATTCAATGGAAATTTGTCCCACAATCAACAACAACAATTGGAGATGATTAAGGTGCCTTTCTTTTTTCTCCAAAAGAACAAAAAGAAATTGAGCTATTGGAATTAAGTATGATGATGGTTTTTGAGAATTCGAATAGATGTTAAGGGATGCAAAAGTTTTATAATTGTCCTCTATACTGCAGGTTTTAGTAGTAGTGAGCTTCTTACTTCTCAGTTCTCAGCATCATTTAATTTGTTCATGGTGTTTGTTACGGAATGTCTGCTGTTAATCTTTGATTGCAGGAGGTGAGTTTTTCTACAGAAGAAGTTCAATCGGTGGATTTGATTATAGACTCCTACAATTCTCCGTTAGTGGAACAAAATGAAGAAAGAAATCAGCATTTTAAAGATGAAACATTTGAAGTTCAGAATGACCCTATGAAAACTGAAACATCACATTTTTCTGTGAAATTTGATAGTGATAATGAACCATTTGAACATCGAAACCAAGTACTATTACCACCTTTCATGCAATCAGTTGATGAAGTTTGCTGCATAGAGAAGACTGAAGCTTGTCCTGAAGCAGAATTGCTTGAGGAAACTAATTTGCTTTGCACATTTGAGAGAGTATTTGACAGAGAGCTTATGTATGCCTGTTGTGGAAGCACTCCAGGGGACAACAATGCAACAATTTCAAACTCTACAAACTTCAGCTATACACAAACTTCAGCTATAATCAATGCCACTGCTGATCGAAACTGCGCGACACTATCGCAGGTCAGATATTGGCAATAGATTCTTCTGTTTTTTATTTATTTGCTCCAATTTATCAAAACCTTGCATGTTTTAATGTCACCCTATTTTGCTATACTCCTCTAATTTTCTTAGTGCCAACTGCTCTATCTACACATCATGTGTAATTGTTTAAAACAGATTTGCATAACAATCTTTTTATTCGTCACTATCACTTTTTGGTACAATAGCAATGGGGGAGAATATGGATCATGGTATTTTGTAATTTGACACTAGTTTCATGTGATTGATAAGGGTGAATGTGAATAAATATTTGTAGGCACATAAATTTAAATAAGTACATATTTTTGACATTGATTCTTTCTATTCTACCATTTTTGAAATGCTTCAAAGTTGGTCTTTGGCATACATTTAATCATCGTATAATTTATTTATTATGTCTAATTTGATTTATAAATCATATTTTTGCCTAATTATTCTTTATGGTTTTATCCTAAGCTTAATTAATTGGTTTTATCAGGTTGCATCCAAAAAAAGTTCAGGAGAAGTTCCTTCAAGAGAGGATTAAGGTTGGTGGCAAAGCTGGTGCTCTTGGTGATTTGTCACTATCTCCCGTGAGAAGAACAAGAGAGGATTAAGGTTGGTGGCAAAGCTGGTGCTCTTGGTGATTCTGTCACTGTCTCCTGTGAGAAGAACAAGAGAGGATTAAGGTTGGCGGCAAAGCTTAATTTTCCCCCTTAATTTTTCCTTTTCTAGTTCTTACATGCATTTGAAAAGATTTAGGTGCTCCAATTGAATATCTATATTTTCTGTTTCATGATTTGTTTGTTTGTTTGTGAATATTTGGAATTTGGAATGCTCTGGCTGAGTTGATATTGTTGCTGATTTTGAACCTAAACTTTGGCTTTTGTTGTTACATTTTCATTTGAATTTCTGGATATATTATAATCAGTTCATATATACAAAATCCACCAATATCATGGTTTTGCAGATTGACGAAGAGCTTCTTCAGGAAGTGGTTAATATGGGATTTGACAGAAATCAATTGGTTGAATCTTTATGCAACAGGATCCAAAATGAGGTCTGTGCCCTTCATTCTCTCCTTTCGTGTCTTCTTAATTGTCTCTTCTTATTATCTATATATTTCTGGTACTGTGGCAAGCTACTTGTTATTGGATAACTGGTTCCATGTTTCTAGTGGCTATCTTGGAGCTAAGTTTCAAGAGACTATGGTTGACTCTTTACCTTAGATAGTTGACTCTTTTAAGTCTTAATGGATCTAATAATATCTCTTCCTCTGCTCAATATCTCCCACTTATTTATTTATTTTCATGTGATTTTGTTGTTACCATGTTTGGTTAATGTGAGTGTTGAGCTGAAAAAGAGTAATGTCTGTGTTCGTTTAGCAATTGACTAATGTTGTTGGGACCCTTCATTTTTAATGTTTTCCATTAATTTTTCAATATGAAGTGAATGACCCTTTTGCCTTGTGAACAGAGGTTACTAAGGAAGAGCTTAATGCAAAAATGAGAGAAAAAAGTTTCCAAATTTGGTCTGAAAAAAACCATGCAAAGTTTCCAACATGTTTGTGTTTTGTTTTGTGGCAGATAGGGCTGGTGATAATTTATTTAAAGAGCTATGGAGGCTGTGTGCAGGGTCATTAATGGATGTTCCTTGTGTTCAAGACAGAGTTTTCTATTTCCCTCAGGGTCACATTGAATTGGTATGATATACACTTCTTTACCTTGTTTCTGATTTTGTTTGTGAATTTCATTTTTTCCATTTTTGTGCTATGTATGCTTTCAAATTTAAGCCTTAAGGGGTTTAGTAAGTGTTATATAATTTTGATTTTTTTCTTTTGTAGTTGCCAGAACCTACAGAACAAGATTTGAAGCAGATGAAGAACCAGAAATCTCCCAAATACGATCTTCTATCGAACAAGATATTTAAAGAACAAGATTTTTTTCTCTTCTATCAGAAGGTTAATAATTTTTATTAGAAGATACTTATGTAGGATACAATATTTTGGTTTTTTATAGTTTATTAGTAGTAAATTCTAAGTGGTCTAATGTATATTTTGATATGGGTATGTTTAATTTAGTGTGAGATGTATGAATACTCATTTATGATCATCCTAATATTTTTAGTTCATTATAAATATATTTTGTTAAATGATCATTTTTATTGTTTAAAGAATATTGTATGGTATTATTATGTATTTATTTTTATTTTATAATTTTTGACTAATTTAATTAAAAAAAAGATTATATATATAATCATATTACTAAATATTAGGTATTAAAAAAATTATTAGAATATATATATATAGAAAATAAAGAAAAAAACAATGAGGGACCTAAGGCTACACTTATATACAGTAGCTATAGTATACAAAAAAAAGAGGGATCTAAGGCTACGCTTATAAAAAGTTGCTATGGTATACAATGTGGCTACGCTTTACAAGTGATGTAGTAGCATTGAAAAGCGTAGCCTATTCTAGAAAAATGAAAGCTGAAAAGCGTAGCCTTTGGTCTTGGACAACATCACTTGAAAAGCGTAGCCTATTCTCAAACGTCAAAAGCGTAGCCCTTAGTGCAGAAAAGCGTAGCCTTTGAGAATAGGCAACGGCCGAATAGGAATCACCCCAAAAAGCGTAGCCGTAGCCCAAAAAGCGTAGCCGTAGCCTAAGGCATCATTTTTTTTCACTTTTGGCTACACTTTTCAAGTGTACCTGAATGGGTGTTTTTCTTGTAGTGCAAGCTGAATTGAATAGAAGAACAATAGTAATTGCATTAATACTCGAGGTACAGCAGAGCTCCACACCTTAATCTATGGTGTGTAGAAACTCCACCGTTGAAAATACATAAGAACAAAAGTGATCATTGGCTTCGGCCCCAGAGAGGGAACCAGAAGAACCAAGATGAAAATACAATAGCAAAAGGTCTTATTTATAAAGAACTAGTAGCCTAAGGTTTACAAAGATGAGTAAATGACATAAAAATCCACTTCCGGGCCCACTTGGTGTGTGCTTGGGCTGAGCATTGAAGCATTTTCGTGTAGAGTCTCTTCTTGGAGTTAAACGCCAGCTTTTGTGCCAGTTTGGGCGTTTAACTCCCATTCTTGTGCCAGTTCCGGCGTTTAACGCTGGGCAGTTTTGAGCTGATTTGGAACGCCGGTTTGGGCCATCAAATCTCAGGCAAAGTATGGACTATTATACATTTCTGGAAAGCCCAGGATGTGTACTTTCCAACGCCGTTGCGAGCGCGCCAATTGGGCTTCTGTAGCTCCAGAAAATCCACTTCGAGTGCAGGGAGGTCAGAATCCAACAGCATCTGCAGTCCATTTCAGTCTCTGAATCAGATTTTTGCTTAGGTCCCTCAATTTCAGCCAGAAAATACCTGAAATCACAGAAAAACACACAAACTCATAGTAAAGTCCATAAAAGTGAATTTTAACTAAAAACTAATAAAAATATACTAAAAACTAATTAAAACATACTAAAAACATACTAAAAACAATGCTAAAAAGCGTATAAATTATCCGCTCATCACAACACCCACCTTATGAGCCTGGGTTTTGAATCCTGCTTTGTGAGTAAGTATTTAAGAGTAGCATGGTCAGTTTACACAATCACTTTTGACCCTAATAAATAGGATCTAAACTTGTCAATGGCATAGACCACTGCAAGTAACTCTTTTTCTGTGGTTGTATAATTCTTCTGTGCGTCATTTAGAACACGGCTAGCATAATAAATGACATGCAGAAGCTTGTTATGCCTCTGTCCCAACACTGCACCAATGGCATGGTCACTGGCATCACACATTAATTCGAATGGTAATTTCCAGTTTGGTGCAGAGATGACTGGTGCTTTTACCAACTTGGCTTTCAGAGTCTCAAACGCCTGCAGACACTCTGTGTCAAACACAAATGGCGTGTCAGCAGCTATCAGGTTGCTTAGAGGTTTCGCAATTTTTGAAAAATCCTTTATGAACCTCCTGTAGAATCCTGCATGCCCCAGAAAGCTTCTTATTGCCTTAACATTGGTAGGTGGTGGTAATTTTTCAATCACTTCAACCTTAGCTTGATCTACCTCTATTCCCTTGTTTGAAATTTTATGCCCAAGGACAACCCCTTCAGTCACCATAAAGTGACATTTTTCCCAGTTTAAAACTAGGTTGGTCTCTTGGCATCTTTTCAGAACAAGTGCTAGATGGTTAAGGCAGGAGCTGAATGAGTCTACAAATACTAAAAAGTCATCCATGAAGACTTCCAAAAATTTCTCTACCATATCTGAGAAGATAGAAAGCATGCACCTCTGAAAGGTTGCAGGTGCATTACACAGACCAAAAGGCATCCTTCTGTAGGCAAACACTCCAGAAGGACATGTGAATGCTGTTTTCTCTTGGTCCTGAGGATCTACTGCAATTTGGTTGTAACCTGAATAGCCATCCAAAAAGAAATAATATTCATGACCTGCCAGTCTCTCTAGCATCTGGTCTATGAATGGTAAAGGAAAATGATCCTTCCTGGTGGCTGTATTGAGCCTTCTGTAGTCAATACACATACGCCACCCTGTAACTGTTCTTGTAGGAACCAGTTCATTCTTTTCATTATGAACCACTGTCATGCCTCCCTTCTTGGGGACAACGTGGACAGGGCTCACCCAGGGGCTATCTAAAATAGGATAAATAATTCCAGCCTCTAGTAACTTAGTGACCTCTTTCTGCACCACTTCCTTCATGGCTGGATTTAGCCGCCTTTGTGGTTGAACCGTTGGCTTTGCATTATCCTCCAATAGGATCTTGTGCATGCATCTTGCTGGGCTAATGCCCTTAAGATCACTTATGGACCATCCAAGAGCTGTCTTGTGTGTCCTTAACACTTTAATTAATGCTTCTTCTTCCTGTGAATTTAAAGCAGAGCTTATGATCACTGGAAAAGTATTACCTTCTCCCAGAAATTCATACTTCAGGGATGGTGGTAGTGGTTTGAGCTCAGGTTTAGGAGGCTTATCCTCTTCCTGAGGAATTTTCAGAGGTTCTTTTATTTCCTCTGGTTCCTCCAGGTCAGGCTGAACATCTTTAAAGATATCCTCTAGCTCTGATTCGAGAATCTCAGTCATATTGATCTCTTCCACTAAAGAGTCAATAATATCAGCGCTCATGCAGTCATTTGATGTGTCTGGATGTTGCATAGCTTTGACAGCATTCAACTTGAACTCATCCTCATTGACTCTCAGGGTCACTTCCCTTTTTTGTACATCAATGAGAGTTCGTCCAGTTGCCAGGAAGGGTCTTCCTAGGATGAGAGTTTCACTCTTGTGCTCCTCCATTTCCAGCACTACAAAGTCAGCTGGAAAGGCAAATGGCCCAACTTTGACAATCATGTCCTCAATTATGCCTGATGGATATTTAATGGAGCCATCAGCAAGTTGGAGACATATCCGGGTTGGTTTGACTTCTTCAGTCAACCCAAGCTTTCTGATAGTGGATGCAGGTATTAGGTTGATACTTGCTCCAAGGTCACATAGGGCTGTCTTGGTACAAGCACCTTCTAATGTGCATGGTATCATAAAGCTTCTTGGATCTTGAAGCTTCTCTGGTAAGCTTTTCAGAATGACTGCACTGCATTCTTTGGTGAGAAACACCTTTTCAGTTTCTCTCCAATCCTTCTTATGACTTAAGATCTCTTTCATGAACTTAGCATAAGAAGGTATTTGCTCAAGTGCCTCTGCAAACGGAATCTTTATTTCAAGAGTCCTGAGATAGTCTGCAAAGTGAGCAAATTGCTTATCCTGTTCCGCTTGGCGGAGTTTCTGAGGATAAGGCATCTTGGCTTTATATTCTTCAACCTTGGTTGCTGCAGGTTTATTCCCTACAGAGGTGGTTGGAGAAGCCTTCTTAGAGGGGTTACTATCAGCACTCTCAGGTGTCTGATTCCTCATTGGCGTTTGAACTCTAGGAATGGGTGCAGGATGGACGTTTAACGCCAGCTTTCCACCCTTTTCTGGCGTTTGAACGCCAGAACTGGGCAAGGAATGGGCGTTTAACGCCAACTTTTCCCCCCTTTCTGGCGTTTGAACGCCAGGAGTATTTCTCTCTGGGCTCTTACTGTCCTCAGAGGGATTTTGGGCAGTGGTTTGGTTATCCTCTGTCAGTTGTTCCTTTCTTGGCTTTTTGCCACTTTGAGCAGTGTTATTTAATCTCTTCCCACTCCTTAGTTGAACAGCTTGGCATTCTTCTGTTATCTATTTAGATAATTGCTGTTTTTTCTGATTCAACTGTGATTCTATATTCTTGTTAGCAATTTTAGTTTCTTGGAGCATCTCTTTAAATTTTGCTAACTGTTTTGCCATCAGAAGTAATTGCTGATTAAGCTCAACAATCTGTTCTTGAGGATTAGGATCAGTAGTTATTGCCATAGCTTCCTCTTTTATAGAAGACTCACTGCTAGAATATAGATGTTGATTTCTAGCAACAATATCTATGAGCTCTTGAGCTTCTTCAATCGTCTTCCTCATATGTATAGATCCACCAGCTAAGTGGTCTAGAGACATTTGAGCTTTTTCTGTAAGCCCATAGTAGAAGATGTCTAACTGTACCCACTCTGAAAATATTTCAGAGGGGCATTTTCTTAGCATACTTCTGTACCTCTCCCAGGCATTATAAAGGGATTCTTTATCCTCTTGTTTAAAGCCTTGGATGTCCAGCCTTAGCTGTGTCATCCTTTTTGGAGGGTAAAATTGATTCAGGAATTTGTCTGATAACTGTATCCATGTTTTTATGCTTGCTGTGGGATGGTTATTCAACCACCTCTTAGCATGATCTTTTACAGCAAATGGAAACAGTAATAATCTATAGACATCCTGATCTACCTCTTTATCACGTACTGTGTCAGCAATTTGTAAGAACTGTGCCAGAAACTCAGTAGGTTCTTCCTGTGGAAGACCGGAATACTGGCAATTTTGCTGCACCATGATAATGAGTTGAGGATTTAGCTCAAAGCTACTTGCTTTAATGGGAGGTATACAGATGCTACTCCAATATGCAGCTGTAATGGGGTTAGCATATGACCCCAGAGTCCTTCTGGACTGCTCACTTCCACTTAGATCCATGATGGAGAAAGGGAGATGATGTGGATATTATTTTGTTTTATTATTATTATATATATAAAAATATTTTTTTAAAAAAAAATAACCGAAAATAGTAAAGTAAAATAAATGGAAAATAAAAATTCAAAAACCAAAAGAGAATGAAATCAAAGCAAATTGAAAACTAAATTAATTAATTAATTAAAAAGATTTTGGAATTAGCAATTAAAAAGATATGATTGAAAATTATTTTGAAAAGGATTTGATTTTTTTTTTAAATAAGGAAAGAGAAAAACAACAAAATGATACCAAACTTAAAATTTTTAGAAAATCAAGCACAAATTTTCGAAAATTTTAAAGAAAAACACAAAGAAGACACCAAACTTAGAATTTTTAAAGATCAAGAAAGGACTAAGAACATGCAAGTTTGAAAAATTAAAAGAAAATGAAGGCATGCAATTGACACCAAACTTAAAATATGAAACTAGACTCGAACAAAAGACTCTAAACCAACAAAAATAAAAAAGTCCTAATCTGAGCAACAAGATAAACTGTCAGTTGTCCAAACTCAAACAATCCCCGGCAACGGCGCCAAAAACTTGGTGCACGAAATTGTAATCACACTTTTGCAATTCCGCACAACTAACCAGCAAGTGCACTGGGTCGTCCAAGTAATACCTTACGTGAGTAAGGGTTGATCCCACGGGGATTGTCGGCTTGAAGCAAGCTATGGTTATCTTGTAACTCTTAGTCAGGATATCAATAATTCTCAGGTTTAATTATGATGAGTAAAAGAACATGAATTAAATACTTGTTTTGCAGTAATGGAGAACAGGCTGAGGTTTTGGAGATGCTCTATCTTCTGAATCTCTACTTTCCTACTGTCTTCTTCTTCAAGCATGCAAGGCTCCTTCCATGGCAAGCTGTATGTAGGGTTTCACCATTGTCAATGGCTACCTCCCATCCTTTCAGTGAAAATGTTCAACACGCTCTGTCACAGCACGGCTATTCATCTGTCGGTTCTCAATCAGGTCGGAATAGAATCCAGTGATTCTTTTGCGTCTGTCACTAACGCCCAGCCTTCAGGAGTTTGAAGCTCGTCATTCAATCCTTGAATCCTACTCAGAATACCACAGACAAGGTTTAGACCTTCCGGATTCTCTTGAATGACGCCATCAATTCTAGCTTATACCACGAAGATTCTGATTAAGGAATTCAAGAGATATCTACTCAATCTAAGGTAGAACGGAGGTGGTTGTCAGGCACACGTTCATAGGTGAGAATGATGATGAGTGTCACGGATCATAACATTCATCAGGTTTAGGAACAAGTGATATCTTAGAATAGAAGCAAGCATGATTGAATAAAAAAAATAGTAGTAATTGCATTAATCCATCAAGACACAGCAGAGCTCCTCACCCCCAACCATGGGGTTTAGAGGCTCATGCCGTAGAAGATACAATAAGAAACGTGTAAAGTGTCATGAGGTCCAGATACAATGTCAAAAGGTCCTATTAATAGTGAACTAGTAACCTAGGATATACAGAAATGAGTAAATGACGTAAAAATCCACCTCTGGGGTCCACTTGATGTGTGCTTGGGCTGAGCATTGAAGCTTTCATGTGTAGAGACTTTTTCTGGAGTTAAACACCAGCTTTTATGCCAGTTTCGGCGTTTAAGTCCAATTTTTGTGCCAGTTCCGGCGTTAAACGCCGGGAACTCTGAAGCAGATTTGCAACGCCGGTTTAGGCCATCAAATCTCGGGCAAAGTATGGACTATTATACATTACTGGAAAGCCCAGGATATCTACTTTGCAACGCAATTGGGAGCGCGCCAATGGGGCTTATGTAGCTCCAGAAAATCCACTTCGAGTGCAGGGAGGTCAGAATCCAATAGCACCTGCAGTGCTTTTCAGCCTCTGAATTAGATTTTTGCTCAGGTCCCTCAATTTCAGCCAAAAAATACCTGAAATCACAGAAAAACACACAAACTCATAGTAAAGCCCAGAAAAGTGAATTTTAACTAAAAACTAATAAAAATATAATAAAAACTAACTAAAATATACTAAAAGCATACTGAAAATAATGTCAAAAAGCGTATAAATTATCCGCTCATCATTAAGTTCTAATCTTAGCTTTAACTCTGTGATAGTTGTTACTATAGGAATTTACCTTAGAAGTTATATAGGAGTAGTGGTAATTAGTATATCTATTTTGATTTTATTTTCAATTAAGTTATAATTTATTTTTCTCATCATCATCAAATATGAATAAAATAGTAGATTTTTAAAATAAAGAGGTAATTTATATCTTTCGAGTTCTTAATAAGAGAAATTATAATTAATCATATATGGTGGCAATACTTTTTGTCTTCTGAATGAATGCTTGAACAGTGCATATTTTTTATCTTGAATTTTATAAATGTTAAAATTATTGGCTCTTGAAAGAATGAGGAACACGAGAAATATTATTGCTGTTCTGAAAAATTATGAATTTGATTCATGAAGCAAGAAACAGCAGTGAAAAAAAAAAGAGAGCAAGAGGTAGAAAAAGCCAATAGCCCTTTAAACCAAAAGGAAAGGGTGAAAAGGATCCAAAGCTTTGAGCATCAATGGATAGGAGGGCCCAAGGAAATAAACCTAGGCCTAAGCGGCTAAATCAAGATGTCCTTAACCATGTGCTTGTGGCATGCAGGTCCAAGTGAAAAGCTTGAGACTGAGTGGTTAAAGTCGTGATCCAAGGCAAAAGAGTGTGCTTAAGAACTCTGGACACCTCTAATTGGGGACTTGAGCAAAGCTAAGTCACAATCTCAAAAGGTTCACCCAGTTATGTGTCTGTGGCATTTATGTATCCGGTGGTAATACTGGAAAACAAAGTGCTTAGGGTCACGGCCAAGACTCATAAAGTAGTTGTGTTCAAGAATCAACATACTACACTAAGAGAATCAATAATACTATCTGAATTCTGAGTTTCTATAGATGCTAATCATTCTGAATTTCAAAGGATAAAGTGAGATGCCAAAACTGTTCAGAAACAAAAAGCTACTAGCCCCGCTCATCTAAATTAGAATCTGAGCTTCACTTAAAACTCTAAGATATTATTGCTTCTTAATTTCTTTTTATCCTATTTTATTTATCTAGTTGCTTGGGGACAAGCAATAGTTTAAGTTTGGTGTTGTGATGAGTGGATATTTTATACGCTTTTTTAGGGTAGTTTCATATAGATTTTAGCATGTTTTAATTAGTTTTTAATAGAATTTTATTAGTTTTTAAGCAAAAATAATATTTCTGGACTTTACAATGAGTTTGTATGTTTTTCTGTAATTTCAGGTATTTTCGGGCTGAAATTGAGGGAGCTGAGCAAAAATCTGATTTAGGCTGAAAAAGGACTGCTGATGTTGTTGGATTCTGACCTCCCTGCACTCGGAATAGATTTTTTGGAGCTACAAGAGTTCAATTGGCGCTTTCTCAATTTGGTTGGAAAGTAGACATCCAGGGCTTTCCAGCAATATATAATAGTCTATACTTTGCGCAAAGATAGATGACGTAAACTGGCGTTCAACGCCAGTTCCATGTTGTAGTCTGGCGTCCAGCGCCAGAAACAGGTTACAAGTTGGAGTTCAATGCCAAAAACACGTTACAACATGGCGTTCAACTCCAGAAATAGTCCAGGCACGTGAGAAGCTTAAGTCTCAGCCCCAGCACACACCAAGTGGGCCCCAGAAGTGGATTTCTGCACCAATTATCTTAGTTTACTCATTTTCTGTAAACCTAGGTTACTAGTTTAGTATTTAAACAACTTTTAGAGACTTATTTTGGATCGGATGACATTTTTAGATCTGAACTTTATACTCTTTGACGGCATGAGTCTCTAAACTCCATTGTTAGGGGTGAGGAGCTCTGCAGCGTCTCGATGAATTAATGCAATTATTTCTATTTTTCCATTCAAACATGCGTGTTCCTATCTAAGATATTCATTCGCGCTTAACTATGGAGAAGGTGGTGATCCGTGACACTCATCACCTTCCTCAATCCATGAACGTGTGCCTGACAACCACCTCCGTTCTACATCAGATTGAATGAGTATCTCTTAGATTCCTTAATCAGAATCTTCGTGCTATAAGCTAGAATTCATGGCGGCATTCATGAGAATCCGGAAAGTCTAAACCTTGTCTGTGGTATTCCGAGTAGGATTATGGGATTGGATGACTGTGACGAGCTTCAAACTCGCGAGTGTTGGGCGTGATGACAAACGCAAAAGAATCAATGGATTCTATTCCGACATAATCGAGAACCAACAACTGATTAGCCGTGCTGTGATACATCATTTGGATCATTTTCACTGAGAGGATGGGAAGTAGCCATTGACAACAGTGACACCCTACATAGAGCTTGCCATGGAAGGAACTTTGCACTTTTGCATGAGAGGAAACATTATGTTACAGGAATTCAGAAGACAAAGCATCTCCAAAACTCCAACATATTCTCCATTATTGCATAACAAGTAATTATTCCATGCTCTTTTATTTTTTAGTAATTCAAACTGATAATTATAATTGATCTCCTGACTAAGAATAATAAAATAACCATAGCTTGCTTCAAGCCAACAATCTCCGTGGGATCGACCCTTACTCATGTAAGGTATTACTTGGACGACCCAGTGCACTTGCTGGTTAGTTGTGCGGATTGCAAAAGTGTGATTGCAATTTCGTGCACCAAGTTTTTGGCGCCGTTGTCGGGGATTTTTCGAGTTTGAACAACTAAAGGTTTATTTTGTTGCTTAGATTAGGAATAATTTATTTTTGTTGCTATAGAGTTATTAAATTCTGAGTCCTTTATTTCTTTTTTCAAAAATTTTTCAAAAATATTATTTTTCTTTATCAATTTTTAATTTTTTTCGTGAGTTTAGTGTCTTGTTCTAAGTTTGGTGTCAATTGCATATTTTATATTTTTCTTTTAAATTTTCGATGTTGTGTTTTTGATCTTCAAGTTGTTCTTGTTTATTTTTCTTGTTTGATCTTTAGTTTTTCTTGCTCTGTGTCTTTTCTTGTTTTTCTTGTGCTATTCCAAAGCATTAGTCTTCCAAAAGGAATATACCTCTTCAAAACAAGTGTTACCTTTACTGCCCAATTGGCTAAAGCGTTGGTCTATGCTCTTGGTAATTGGGTATCTCCTTTTTAAAATCTTTTTCAAAAATAATTTTTCTTTGATTGAATCTTGTGCTAAACTTCAAGTTTGGTGTTTTCTTGTTAATTTTTTTTATAATTTTCGAAAATTTTATTGAAGTTTTCTAAAAATTTTAAGTTTGGTGTTCTTTCTTTTGTTCTTGTTGTTCTTGTGAATCTTCAAGTGTTCTTGAGTCTTTCTTGTGTTTTGATCTTAAAATTTTTAAGTTTGGTGTTCCTTGGTGTTTTCCCTCCAAAATTTTCGAAAACAAGGAGCATTAGATCTAAAAATTTTAAGTCTTGTGTCTTTTGTGTGTTTTTCTCTTTCATCATAAAATTTGAAATTCAAACAAAATTTATCTTGACAGTGAGCTCTCATAGAGCTTCACAGATGTTCAGAGCATGATGAGGGCCTCCCAACACCAAACTTAGAGTTTGAATGTGGGAGCTTCTCAACACCAAACTTAGAGTTTGATTGTGGGGGTTTTGTTTGACTCTGTATTGAGAGATTCTTTTCATGCTTCCTCTCCATGGTTGCAGAGGAAGATCCTTGAGCTTTAAACACACGGTAGTCCCCATTCAATTGAAGGACTAGCTCTCCTCTGTCAACATCAATCACAGCTCCTGCTGTGGCTAGGAAGGGTCTTCCAAGGATGATGCATTCATCTTCATCCTTTCCAGTGTCTAGGATTATGAAATCAGTAGGGATGTAAAGGCCTTTAACCTTCACTAACACGTCCTCTACTAATCCATAAGCTTATTTTATTGACTTGTCTGCCATCTCTAATGAGATTCTTGCAGCTTGTACCTCAAAGATCCCTAGTTTCTCCATTACAGAGAGTGGCATAAGATTTATACTTGACCCCAGGTCAAACAGAGCCTTCTCAAAGGTCATGGTGCCTATGGTACATGGTATTAAGAATTTACCAGGATCTTGTTTCTTTTGAGGTAGAGTTTGCTGAACCCATGTATTTAGTTCACTAATGAGCAAGGGAGGTTCATCTTCCCAAGTCTCATTACCAAACGACTTGGAATTCAGCTTCATGATGGCTCTTAGATATTGAGCAACTTGCTCTTCAGTTACATCTTCATCCTCTTTAGAGGAAGAATAGTTCTCAGAGCTCATGAATGGCAGAAGGAAGTTTAATGGATTCTCTATGGTCTCTATATGAGCCTCAGATTCCTCTAGGTCCTCAATAGGGAACTCCTATCTGTCTGGAGTACGTCCCATGAGGTCTTCCTCATGGGGATTCACGTCCTCCCCTTCCTCTTTAGATTCGGCCATTTTGATTATATCAATGGCCTTGCACTCTCTTTTTGGATTCTCTTCTGTATTGTTTGGGATAGTACTAGGAGGAGTTTCAGTGATTTTCTTACTCAGCTAACCCACTTGTGCCTCTAAATTTCTAATGGAGGACCTTATTTCATTCATGAAACTTAGAGTGGCCTTAGATAGATCAGAGACTATGTTTGCTAAGCTAGAGGGACTCTGCTAAGAAATCTCTGTCTGTTGCTGAGAAGATGATGGAAAAGGCTTGCTATTGCTAAACCTGTTTCTTCCACCATTATTAAAGCCTTGTTGGGGCTTTTGTTGATCCTTCCATGAGAAATTTGGATGATTTCTCCATGAGGGATTATAGGTGTTTCCATAGACTTCACCCATGTAATTCACCTCTGCCATTGCAGGGTTCTCAGGATCATAAGCTTCTTCTTCAGAAGATGCCTCTTTAGTACTGTTGGATGCATTTTACAATCCATTCAGACTTTGAGAAATCATGTTGACTTGCTGAGTCAACATTTTGTTCTGAGCCAATATGGCATTCAGAGCATCTATTTCAAGAACTCCCTTCCTCTGAGGCGTTCCATTACTCACAGGATTCCTGTCAGAGGTGTACATGAATTGGTTATTTGCAACCATATCAATGAGTTCTTGAGCTTCTGCAGGCATTTTCTTTAGGTGAATGGATCCACTTGCAGAATGGTCCAGTGACATCTTAGAGAATTCAGATAGACCATCATAGAATATATCCAAGATGGTCCACTCTGAAAGCATGTCAGAAGGATACTTTTTGGTCAACTGCTTGTATCTTTCCCAAGATTTATAGAGGGATTCACCATCTTTTTGCTTGAAGGTCTGAACATCCACTCTAAGCTTGCTCAGCTTTTGAAGAGGAAAGAACTTGGCCAAGAAGGCCATGACCAGCTTATCCCAAGAGTCCAGGCTATCTTTAGGTTGTGAGTCAAACCATGTTCTAGCTCTGTCTCTTACAGCAAAAGAGAAAAGCATGAGCCTGTAGACTTCAGGATCTACTCCATTAGTCTTAACAGTATCATAGATCTGCAAGAACTCAGTTAAAAACTGGTAGAGATCTTCTGATGGAAGTCCATGAAACTTGCAGTTCTGTTGTATTAGAGCAACTAGTTGAGGTTTCAGCTCAAAATTGTTTGCTCTAATGGCAGAGATTGGGATGCTTCTTCCATAAAAATTGGAAGTAGGTGTAGTATAATCACCAAGCATCCTCTTTGCGCCTCCACCATTGTTATTGGGTTCGGCCATGTCTCTTTCTTTTTCGAGATTCTCTGTAAGGTTTTCTCTGGATTGTTGTGCTTTAGCTTGTCTTAGCTTTTTCTTTAGAGTTCTTTCAGGTTCAGGATCTGCTTCAACAAGAATGTCCTTATCCTTGCTCCTGCTCATATGAAAAAGAAGAGAATAGAAAAGAAGAGGAATCCTCTATGTCACAGTATAGAGATTCCTTTATGTGAGTAGAAGAAGAAAAGAATAGAAGAAGAAGGAGAAAAATTCGAACACAAAGGAGAAGAGAGGGTTCGAATTTTTAGATGAAGAGAAGTGTTAGTAAATAAACAAAATAAATAAAAAGAGATGAGAGGGAGAGAATTTTTGAAAATTGTTTTTGAAAAATGGTTAGTGATTTTCAAAAATTAAAAGAAGAAATAAAATTAAAATTAAAATTTGAAACAATTAGTTAATTAAAAAGAATTTTGAAAAAGGGTAAGGTGATTTTCGAAATATGAGAGAGAAAAGTAGTTAGGTGGTTTTGAAAAAGATAAGAATTTTAAAACACACAAAAAGTGAATTAGTTAGTTGAAAAAGATTTGAAAAATTAATTTTGAAAAGATAAGAAGTTAGAAAAGATTTTGAAATTGATTTTGAAAAAGATATGATTGAAAAGATATGATTGAAATTTATTTTAAAAAAGATTTGAAAAGGAAATTAAAAAGATTTGATTTTTAAAATTAAAATTGATTACTTTTGACTAACAAGAAACTAAAAGATATGATTCTAGAATTTAAAGATTGAACCTTTCTTTACAAGAAAGTAACAAACTTCAAAATTTTGAATCAATCACATTAATTGTTAGTAAAGTTTTCGAAAATTATGAAATAAAATTAAGAAAAAGATTTTTAAAATCAATTTTTTTAAAAAAAAAATTTCAAAAATAAATAAATAAAAAATAAAAAAGATTTGATTTTTGAAAAAGATTTTGAAAAGATAAGATTTTTAAAATTGAAATCTTGACTTGACTAATAAGAAACAACTTATTAAAAATTTTTGACTAAGTCAACCCAATGATTTGGAAATTTATGAGAGAAATAAGGGAAAGCTATTTTTTTATTTTTGAATTTTTTATGATGAGAGAGAAAAACACAAAAATGACTCACAACATGAAAACTTTGGATTAAAACAAATAATGCATGCAAGAACACTATGAATGTCAAGATGAACACCAAGAACACTTTGAAGATCATGATGAACATCAAGAACTTATTTTTGAAAAATTTTCAAGAAAAGAAAAACATGCAAGACACCAAACTTAGAAATTTTACATGTTTAGACACTATGAATTCAAAAATGCATATGAAAAACAACAAAAGACACAAAACAAGAAAATATGAAGATCAAACAAGAAGACTTATCAAGAACAACTTGAAGATCATGAAGAACACCATGCATGAATTTTTCGAAAAAATGCATAAATTTTAAAAACATGCAATTGACACCAAACTTAAAAATTGACACTAGACTCAAACAAGAAACACAAAAATATTTTTTTGATTTTATGATTTTATTAAATTTTTTTTTGGATTTTCGAAAATTAATTATGGAAAAACGAAAAAGAAGAAAAATTTTGAAAGATTTTTGAAAACTTTTTGAAAACAAAATAAGAAGAAAATTACCTAATTTGAGCAACAAGATGAATCGTCAGTTGTCCAAACTCAAACAATCCCCGGCAACAGCGCCAAAAATTTGATAGGCAAAATTGTGATTCATACTTTTCATAACTCGAACAATTCCTAGCAATGACTCCAAAACTTGGTGCACAATACTATAGTTCACTCACATTCTTCACAACTTCGCACAACTAACCAGCAAGTGCACTAGGTCGTCCAAGTAAAAAACCTTACGTGAGTAAGGGTCGATCCCACGGAGATTGTTGGTATGAAGCAAGCTATGGTCATCTTGTAAATCTCAGTCAGGCAGATTATAATAGTTATAATGGTTTTCAAATATAAAGACAAATAAAGCATAAAATAGAGATAAAGATACTTATGTAATTCATTGATGGGAATTCCAAATAAGC
The DNA here is from genome assembly GCF_014773155.1 of Arachis stenosperma. NCBI lineage: Eukaryota > Viridiplantae > Streptophyta > Magnoliopsida > Fabales > Fabaceae > Arachis > Arachis stenosperma. The sequence continues at coordinate 38,274,129 of NC_080383.1, read as the reverse complement.
GCATGAAGATACTGTGTTCCTTCTGAATCTCTGCTTTCCTACTGCTTTCATCCAATCATTCTTACTCCTTTTCATGGCAAGCTGTATGTAGGGCGTCACCGTTGTCAATGGCTACTTCCCATCCTCTCAGCGAAAATGGTCCAAATGCGCTGTCACAGCACGGCTAATCATCTGTCGGTTCTCGATCATGTCGGAATAGAATCCAGTGATTCTTTTGCGTCTGTCACTACTCCCAACACTCGCGAGTTTGAAGCTCGTCACAGTCATCCCATCTCAGATCCTACTCGGAATACCACAGACAAGGTTTAGACTTTCTGAATCTTAGGAATGGCCGCCAATAATTCTAGCTTATATCACGAAGACTCCGATCTTTCGGAATGGAGGCTAAGAGATACACGCTCATTCTAAGGTAGAGCGAAAGTGGTTGTCAGTCACGCGTTCATAGGTGAGAATGATGATGAGTGTCACGGATCATCACATTCATCATGTTGAAGTTCAGCGAATATCTTAGAATAAGAATAAGCATGAATTGAATAGAAGAACAATAGTACTTTGCATTAATACTCGAGGAACAGCAGAGCTCCACATCTTAATCTATGGTGTGTAGAAACTCCACCGTTGAAAATACATAAGTGATGGTGGTCCAGGCATGGCCAAATGGCCTGCCTCCATTGTCTAAGAACTAAACGTCCAAAGATTGATCAAAAGATTTCGTGGACCCTGAATACAATAGTAAAAAGTTCTATTTATACTAGACTAGTTACTATGGTTTATAGAAATAAGTTTAAGTGCAGAAATCCACTTTCGGGGCCCACTTTGGTGTGTGCTTGGGCTGAGCTTGAGCTTTACATGTGCAGAGGCTTCTCTTGGGGTTAAACGCCAAGTTGTAACGTGTTTTTGGCGTTTAACTCTGGTTTGTGACGTGTTTCTGGCGTTTTACTCCAGAATGCAGCATGGAACTGGTATTCAACGCCAGTTTGTGTCATCTAAGCTCGAATAAAGTATGGACTATTATATATTGCTGGAAAGCCCTAGATGTCTACTTTCCAACGCAAATGAGAACGCGCCATTTGGAGTTTCGTAGCTCCAGAAAATTCATCTAGAGTGCAGGGAGGTCAGAATCCAATAGCATCAGCAGTCCTTTGTCAGCCTCCTATCAGGTTTTTGCTCAGGTCCCTCAATTTCAGCCAGAAAATACCTGAAATCACAGAAAAACACACAAACTCATAGTAAAGTCCAGAAATGTGAATTTTGCATAAAAACTCTTAAAAACATCCCTAAAAGTAGCTAGATCCTACTAAAAACTACCTAAAAACAATGCCAAAAAGCGTATAAATTATCCGCTAATCATGCGTACGCATAGGAATGTGTGCGTATGCAAACTAGGTGGAGGATGCGCTTGTGCGCGTGCACAACAGCGTGCGGACGCTGCGAACAAAAAGGGCATTGCGACCTGTGCGAATGCACAAGGTCTTGTGCGCGCACACAGAAGGGAGATGAGGAGGGTGTTCCCACGCACAAAGGGTGTTGAAGGTTGTGTGGTGGACGAAATTGTGATCCTTGATATTGGCTCTTTGGTATGTACACAAAAACTATTGTGGCACTGGTTGAATTCACAACTCCGTTCAACTAACCAGCAAGTGTACTGGGTCGTCCAAGTAATAAACCTTACGTGAGTAAAGGTCGATCCCACAGAGATTGTTGGTATGAAGCAAGCTATGGTCACCTTGTAAATCTCAGTTAGGCAGATTAAATTTTGGAATTTAGAAAGTCAAATAATAAACGGAAAAGAAATAATAAAAGGGATACTTATGCAGCCTCATTGGTGGGAATTTCAGATAAACGCATGGAGATGCTGTATGGCCCAAGGACGCCTGCTCTCCTATTGCTTCAACTCAATCCTTCTTACTCCTTTCCATGGCAAGCTGTGTATAGGGGTTCACCATCAGCGGTGGCTACTTTCAATCCTCTCGGGAAAATGGTCCTCTGCGGCTGTCACTCGCATGGCTAATCGTCTGGAGGCATCACCCATGGTTGATGGCTACATCCCATCCTCGCAGTGAAAACTACGCTCACGCACTCTGTCACAGCACGGCTAATCACTGGTTGGTTCCTGCACCTACTGGAATAGAATCCCTTGATTCTTTTGCGTTTGTCATCACGCCCAGCACTTGCAAGTCTGAAGCACGTCACAGTCATTCATTACCGGAATCCTACTCGGAATACCACAGACAAGGTTAGACTTTCCGGATTCCCAGGATCCTACTCGGAATACCACAGACAAGGTGAGACTTTCCGGATCCTCATAAATGCCGCCATCTATCTAGCTTATACCACGAAGATTCTGTTGGGGAATCTAAGAGATACACATTCAAGCTCTGTTGCATGTAGAACGGAAGTGGTTGTCAATCACGTGCGTTCATAAGTGAGAATGATAATGAGGGTTATCTAATCATCACATTCATCATGTTCTTGGGTGCGAATGAATACCTTGGAATAAGAATAAGAGAGATTTGAATAAAAGAAAATAGAACTTCATTAATACTTGAGGTACAGCAGAGCTCCACACCCTTAATCTATGGTGTGCAGAAACTCCACCGTTGAAAATACATAAGTAAAAGGTTCAGGCATGGCCGAATGGCCAGCCCCCTAAAACGTGATCAATAGCCTCTTAGGATGAAGAAGAAAACAAAACTGAGACCAAAGATATCTAATACATTAGTAAATCATCCTATTTATAATAAACTAGCTCCTAGGGTTTACATGAGTAAGTAATTGATGCATAAATCCACTTCCGGGGCCCACTTGGTGTATGCTTGGGCTGAGCTTGATCAATCCACGAGCTGAGGCTTCTCTTGGAGTTGAACTCTGAGTTATGACGTGTTTTGGGCGTTCAACTCCGGATCATGACGTTTTTCTGGCGTTTAACTCCAGACAGCAGCATGTACTTGGCGTTCAACGCCAAGTTACGTCGTCAATTTCCGAATAAAGTATGGACTATTATATATTGCTGGAAAGCCCTGGATGTCTACTTTCCAACGCCGTTGAGAGCGCGCCAATTGGATTTTTGTAGCTCCATAAAATCCATTTCGAGTGCAGGAAGGTCAGAATCCAACAACATCAGCAGTCCTTTTGTCAGCCTTTTTCAGAGTTTTGCTCAAATCCCTCAATTTCAGCCAGAAATTACCTGAAATCATAGAAAAACACACAAACTCATAGTAAAGTCCAGAAATGTGAATTTAACATAAAAACTAATGAAAACATCCCTAAAAGTAGCTTGAACTTACTAAAAACTACCTAAAAACAATGCCAAAAAGCGTATAAATTATCCGCTCATCACAACACCAAACTTAAATTGTTGCTTGTCCCCAAGCAACTGAAAATCAAATAGGATAAAAAGAAGAGAATATACTATAAATTCCAAAATATCAATGAATATTAATTATAATTAAATGAGCGGGACTTGTAGCTTTTTGCTTTTGAACAGTTTTGGCATCTCACTTTTTCCTTTGAAGTTTAGAATGATTGGCTTCTCTAGGAACTTGGAATTTTGGATAGTGTTATTGACTTTCTTAGTTAAGCATGTTGATTCTTGAACACAGCTACTTATGAGTCTTGGTCGTGGCCCTAAGCACTTTGTTTTCCAGTATTACCACCGGATACATAAATGCCACAGACACATAACTGGGTGAACCTTTTCAGATTGTGACTTAGCTTTGCTAAAGTCCCCAGTTAGTGGTGTCCAGAGCTCTTAAGCACACTCTTTTTGCTTTGGATCACGACTTTAACCACTCAGTCTCAAGCTTTTTACTTGGACCTTCATGACACAAGCACATGGTTAGGGACAGCTTGATTTAGCCGCTTAGGCCTGGATTTTATTTCCTTGGGCCCTCCTATCCATTGATGCTCAAAGCCTTGGATCCTTTTTACCCTTGCCTTTTGGTTTTAAGGGCTATTGGCTTTTTCTACTGCTCCTTCTTTTTCTATATACTCTTTTTAGCCATTTTTTTTTCCGAATGCTTCTTCTTTTTCACTGCTTTTTCTTGCTTCAAGAATCAATTTCATGATTTTTCAGATCATCAATAACATTTCTCTTTGTTCATCATTCTTTCAAGAGCCAACAATTTTAACATTCATAAACAACAAGATCAAAAGACATATGCACTGTTCAAGCATTCATTCAGAAAACAAAAAGTATTGTCACCACATCGATATAATTAAACTAAATTCAAGAGCTATTTTCGAAATTTATGTACTTCTTGTTCTTTTGATTTAAAACATTTTTCTTTTAAGAGAGGTGAAGGAGTAATGGATTTTATTCATAACTTTAAGGCATGGTTACATACTAATGATCATGAAATAAAGACACAAAACATAGATAAACACAATACTAAAAACCGAAAACAGAAAGAAATAAAGAATCAAGGAATGAATCCACCTGAGTGAGGGTGGTGCCTTTTTGAAGAACCAATGGTGCTCTTTGAGCTCCTCTATGTCTCTTCCTTGCTTTGAATGATTCCTAGTAATTTTTGTGTTCCTCCCCTTTAGTTGCTTCCAATATTTGTGTGGAGGACAACTTATCCCCTGAGGTATCTCAGGGATCTCTTGATTTGCAGCCACATGTTCTACCACTGAGCTATGACGGCTTATATTTAGTCTTTCCATCTCCCATGACTCAGAGGTGGAAGCTTTTTGTCTTCCCTTTGAGGTTTCTCTGGCTTTAGGTGCCATTAATGGTAATGGAAAAGCAAAAAAAAGTTATGCTTTTACCACACCAAACTTAAAATATTGCTCGCCCTCGAGCAAGAGAAGAAAGAAGAGAAGAAGAAGAAGAAGAAGAAAATGGAGGAGAGTGAGGGGAGATGGAATCAGCTATATGGGTGGGATTGGGTGGGAAGGAGAAGTTTGAATTTTGAAGGTGAGTGGGGTTTGTGGGAAAGAGTGAGTGGTGAATGGTGAATGAAAAATAGAAGGGATGACCATGAATGGAGAGAGAGAGGGCGAGGTAGGTGGAGATCCTGTGAGGTTCACAGATCCTGAGGTGTCAAGGAATTCCATCCCTGCACCATATAGGCATGTAAAATGCCTTCATGCATCATTCTGGCGTTCAAACGCCCATTGGTGCATGTTCTGGGCGTTCAACGCCCATGTAATGCATGTTCCTGGCGTTGAACGCCAGTTTCATGCTTGTTTCTGGCGTTCAGCGCCAGTTTGTCTCCTCTAGGCACATTCCTGGCGTTCAGCGCCAGGATGTTGCTTGTTTCTGGCGTTCAGCGCCAGAATGGTGCTCTGTTCTGGCGTTGAACGCCAGCCAGATGCACCTTACTGGCGTTGAACGCCAGCCTATGCGTCCTCCAGGGTGAAAATTTTTTTTCTTCTGTTTTTGACTCTGTTTTTAATTTTTTTTTTATTTTTTTCGTGCCTCCTCATGATCATGTACCTAATAAAACACAAAATAACAATAAAATAGTATAAAATAGTAATTAGATAAATAAAATTGGGTTGCCTCCCAACAAGCGCTTCTTTAATGTCAATAGCTTGACAGTGGCTCTCATGGAGCCACAAGGTGATCAGGTCAATTTAAGTGTGGTCCCAACACCAAACTTAGAGTTTGGATATGGGGTCTTAACACCAAACTTAGAGTTTGGTTGTGGCCTCACAACACCAAACTTAGAGTTTGACTGTGGAGGCTCTTCTTGACTCTGTACTGAGAGAAGCTTTTCATGCTTACTCTCTTTTGTCACAGAGGGATGGCCATGTGCCTTAAACACAAGGTAGTCCCCATTCAATTGAAGGACTAACTCACCTCTGTTGACATCTATCACAGCTCCTGCTGTGGCTAGGAAAGGTCTTCCTAGGATGATGCATTCATCATCTTCCTTCCTAGTGTCTAGGATTATGAAATCAGCAGGGATGTAAAGGCCTTCAACCTTTACTAGAACGTCCTCTACTATTCCATAAGCTTGTCTCATGGAGTTGTCTGCCAATTGTAATGAGAACAAGGCAGGTTGTACTTCAATAATCCCCAGCTTCTCCATTACAGAGAGTGGCATAAGGTTTATCCCTGACCCCAGATCACATAGAGCTTTTTCAAAGCTCATGGTGCCTATGGTACAAGGTATTAGAAACTTGCCAGGATCTTGTCTCTTTTGAGGTAGAGTTTTCTGAATCCAAGTATCTAGTTCACTAATGAGCAAGGGAGGTTCACTTTCCCAAGTCTCATTACCAAACAGCTTGGCATTCAGCTTCATGATAGCTCCTAAATATTGAGCAACTTGCTCTCCAGTCACATCTTCATCCTCTTCAGAGGAAGAATAGTCCTCAGAGCTCATGAATGGCAGAAGGAGGTTCAATGGAATCTCTATGATCTCTGTATGAGCCTCAGATTCCTTTTGATCCTTAACAGGAGATTCCTTCTTGCTTGAGGGACGTCCCAGGAGGTCTTTCTCACTAGGATTTTCGTCCTCCTCCTCCCTTGTGCATTCGGCCACATTGACTATGTCAATGGCCTTGCACTCTCCTTTTGGATTCTCTTCTGTATTGCTTGGGAGAATACTGGGAGGAGTTTCAATGACTTTCTTACTCAGCTGGCCCACTTGTGCCTCCAGATTTCTAATGGAGGATCTTGTTTCACTCATGAAACTGAAAGTGGCCTTTGACAGATCAGAGACTATATTGGCTAAATTAGAAGTATTTTGTTCAGAATTCTCTGTCTGTTGCTGAGAAGATGATGGATATGGCTTACTATTATTCAGCCTGTTGCGTCCACCATTGTTAAAACCTTGTTGAGGTTTTTGTTGATCCTTCCATGAGAAATTTGGATGATTTCTCCATGATGAGTTATAGGTGTTTCCATAAGGTTCACCCATGTAATTAACTTCTGCCATGGCAGGGTTTTCAGGATCATAGGCTTCTTCAGAAGCTGCCTCTCTAGTACTGTTGGATGCATGTTGCAATCCATTCAGATTTTGAGAGATTATGTTGACCTGTTGAGTCAACATTTTGTTCTGAGCCAATATGGCATTCAGAGCATCAATTTCAAGAACTCCTTTCTTCTGAGGTACCCCATTATTCACGGAATTCCTCTCAGAGGTGTACATAAACTGGTTGTTTGCAACCATGTCAATGAGTTCTTGAGCCTCTTCAGGCATTTTCTTCAGGTGAATAGATCCACCTGCAGAATGGTCCAATGACATTTTCGAAAATTCAGAGAGACCATAATAGAATATATCTAATATGGTCCATTCTGAAAACATGTCAGATGGACATCTTTTGGTCAGCTGCTTGTATCTTTCCCAAGCTTCATAGAGGGATTCACCATCTTTTTGTTTGAAGGTTTGAACATCCACTCTCAGCTTGCTCAGCTTTTGAGGAGGAAAGAATTTGTCCAAGAAGGCAGTGACCAGCTTATCCCATGAGTCCAGGCTATCCTTGGGTTGTGAATCCAACCATACTCTAGCTCTGTCTCTTACAGCAAAAGGGAAAAGCATGAGTCTGTAAACTTCTGGATCAATCCCATTCGTTTTTACAGTCTCACAGATTTGCAAGAACTCAGTTAAAAACTGATAAGGATCTTCAGATGGAAGTCCATAAAACTTGCAGTTTTGTTGCATTAATGCAACTAGCTGAGGTTTCAGCTCAAAGTTGTTGGCTCCAATGGCAGGAATGGAGATGCTTCTTCCATCAAACTTGGACGTTGGTTTTGTGAAGTCACCAAGCATTCTCCTTGCATTATTATTATTTTCGGCTGCCATCTCCTTCTCTTGTTCGAAAATTTCTAAAAGGTTGCTTCTGGATTGTTGTAATTTAGATTCTCTTAATTTTCTCTTCAGAGTCCTTTCAGGTTCTGGATCAATTTCAACAAGAGTGCCTTTATCCCTGTTCCTGCTCATATGAAAGAGAAGAAAACAAGAAAAGAAAAAGGAATCCTCTATGTCACAGTATAGAGATTCCTTTATGTTAGTAGAAAAAGAAGGGGTAGAAGAAAGAAGAAGGATTCGGATTTTTGGATGAAGAGAGGTGGAGAGAAGTGTTAGTAATTAAATAATTAAATAGAAGTAGAAAAGAGAAGAGAGAATTCGAAAATGATTTTGAAAAAGAGGTTAGTAATTTTCGAAAATTAGAGATAAAATGTAATTAAAATTAAAACATGAAACAATTAATTAATTAAAAAGAATTTTGAAAAAAAGAGAGATATTTTCGAAAATAGAAGAGGGAAAAGTAGTTAAGTGGTTTTGAAAAAGATAAGAAACAAACAAAAAGTTAGTTAGTTGATTGAAAAAGATTTGAAATCAAAATTTGAAAAGATAAGAAGATAAGAGGTTAGATAAGATGTTTTGAAATCAAATTTTGAAAAAGATAAAATTTTTGAAAAAGATAAAATAAAAGATAAAAAGATTTAATTCAAAAATTTTGAAATTACTTACTTCACTAACAAGAAACTACAAGATAAGATTCTAGAACTTAAAGATTGAACCTTTCTTAACAAGAAAGTAACAAACTTCAAATTTTTGAACCAATCACATTAATTATTAGTGAATTTCCGAAAATTACATATAAAGATAAGAAAAAGATTTTGAAAATAATTTGAAAAAGATTTTTGAAATTTTCGAAAAATAGAAAAAAGAATGAAAAAGATATGATTTTTAAAATTGAAATTTTGACTTGACTAGTAAGAAATAACTAATTTTGAAAATTTTTGACCAAGTCAACCCAAAATTTCGAAAATTTGGAGGGAAATAAGGAAAAGATATATTTTTGATTTTTGAATTTTTTAATTATGAGAGAGAAAAACAACAAAGATACTTTATGCATGAAATTTTTGGATCAAAACAATGAATGCATGCAAGAATGCTATGAATGTCAAGATGAACACCAAGAACACTTTGAAGATCATGATGAACATCAAGAACATAAATTTGAAAAAATTTTTTAATGCAAAGAAAACATGCAGGACACCAAACTTAGAAATTTTTAATGCATGAAAAATATGAATGCAAAGATGCACATGAAAAACAACAAACAACACAAAACAAGAAAACATCAAGATCAAACAAGAGGACTTATCAAGAACAACTTGAAGATCATGAAGAACACTATGAATGCATGGAATTTTCGAAAAATGCAAGAAAAAAAAATTTTTTTAAAGCATGCAATTGACACCAAACTTAAAATTTGACTCAAGACTCAAACAAGAAACACAAAATATTTTTGGTTTTTATGGTTTTCTAATTTTTTTGTATTTTTATTAATTTATTTTCGAAAAATAATGTTAGGAAAAACGAAAAATAAAAGAAAAATTTTGAAAAAGATTTTTGAAAAGAAAATTACCTAATCTGAGCAACAAGATGAACCTTCAGTTGTCCATACTCGAACAATCCCCGGCAACGGCGCCAAAAACTTGGTGGACGAAATTGTGATCCTTGATATTGGCTCTTTGGTATGTACACAAAAACTATTGTGGCACTGGTTGAATTCACAACTCCGTTCAACTAACCAGCAAGTGTACTGGGTCGTCCAAGTAATAAACCTTACGTGAGTAAAGGTCGATCCCACAGAGATTGTTGGTATGAAGCAAGTTATGGTCACCTTGTAAATCTCAGTTAGGCAGATTAAATTATGGAATTTAGAAAGTCAAATAATAAACGGAAAAGAAATAATAAAAGGGATACTTATGCAGCCTCATTGGTGGGAATTTCAGATAAACGCATGGAGATGCTGTATGGCCCAAGGACGCCTGCTCTCCTATTGCTTCAACTCAATCCTTCTTACTCCTTTCCATGGCAAGATGTGTATAGGGGTTCACCATCAGCGGTGGCTACTTTCAATCCTCTCGGGAAAATGGTCCTCTGCGGCTGTCACTCGCATGGCTAATCGTCTGGAGGCATCACCCATGGTTGATGGCTACATCCCATCCTCGCAGTGAAAACTACGCTCACGCACTCTGTCACAGCACGGCTAATCACTGGTTGGTTCCTGCGCCTACTGGAATAGAATCCCTTGATTCTTTTGCGTTTGTCATCACGCCCAGCACTTGCAAGTCTGAAGCACGTCACAGTCATTCATTACCGGAATCCTACTCGGAATACAATAGACAAGGTTAGACTTTCCGGATTCCCAGGATCCTACTCGGAATACCACAGACAAGGTGAGACTTTCCGGATCCTCATAAATGCCGCCATCTATCTAGCTTATACCACGAAGATTCTGTTGGGGAATCTAAGAGATACACATTCATGCTCTGTTGCATGTAGAATGGAAGTGGTTGTCAATCACGTGCGTTCATAAGTGAGAATGATAATGAGGGTTATCTAATCATCACATTCATCATGTTCTTGGGTGCGAATGAATATCTTGGAATAAGAATAAGAGAGATTTGAATAAAAGAAAATAGAACTTCATTAATACTTGAGGTACAGCAGAGCTCCACACCCTTAATCTATGGTGTGCAGAAACTCCACCGTTGAAAATACATAAGTAAAAGGTTCAGGCATGGCCGAATGGCCAGCCCCCTAAAACGTGATCAATAGCCTCTTAGGATGAAGAAGAAAATAAAACTGAGACCAAAGATATCTAATACATTAGTAAATCATCCTATTTATAATAAACTAGCTCCTAGGGTTTACTTGAGTAAGTAATTGATGCATAAATCCACTTCCGGGGCCCACTTGGTGTATGCTTGGGCTGAGCTTGATCAATCCACGAGCTGAGGCTTCTCTTGGAGTTGAACTCTGAGTTATGACGTGTTTTGGGCGTTCAACTCCGGATCCTGACGTTTTTCTGGCGTTTAACTCCAGACAGCAGCATGTACTTGGCGTTCAACGCCAAGTTACGTCGTCAATTTCCGAATAAAGTATAGACTATTATATATTGCTGGAAAGCCCTGGATATCTACTTTCCAACGCCGTTGAGAACGCGCCAATTGGAGTTCTGTAGCTCCAGAAAATCCATTTCGAGTACAGGGAGGTCAGAATCCAACAGCATCAGCAGTCCTTTTGTCAGCCTTTTTCAGAGTTTTGCTCAAATCCCTCAATTTCAGCCAGAAATTACCTGAAATCACAGAAAAACACACAAACTCATAGTAAAGTCCAGAAATGTGAATTTAACATAAAAACTAATGAAAACATCCCTAAAAGTAGCTTGAACTTACTAAAAACTACCTAAAAACAATGCCAAAAAGCGTATAAATTATCCGCTCATCATTGTGCATACGCACAAAGCTATGTGCACGCACAGGTAGGGTTTTTTTTTATTAACATGAAGCGTCATAATTGCCAGCTATCACTCCGTCTGTGCGTACGCACACAGGTCCGTGCACACGCACAAGAGGCAAAAAGTAGAGGGTGCGGCCACACAAGGTGTGCGAATGCTCCCACCAGAAGGGGTGCAAGCTAGTGTGCGCACGCACAGATGGGTGCGCATGCACAAAACGCGAAAATGGGGGTTGTGTGCGTACGCACAGGTGTGTGCGCACGCACATGCTCTATTTTTCTAAAAAAAATTTAGTGCTCTAAGGCACCAAACATGACATCCAAAATAGCATTTTCAACCCCAAAACATATTATTCATCAAAAACACATAATCTAAACTAAAATCTAATCAAATTAAGCTTGAAATTAAACTAAACCTAAGCTATGTACAAGAAATAAAATGCAATAAATTGAAACTATGTACAAAGATAGGGATAGAAAGGTGTTACCATGGTGGGGTATCTCCCACCTAATACTTCTATTTAGAGTCCTTAAGTAGGACTTTATTGAGAAGCTCTAATGGAGACTTGTACTTGTATTCATCATGGAGCTTCCAACAATGCTAGAATCTCCACAATTCCTAATTGATTGCACCAAGCCTGGATGGAGTGTCCAACAAGCCATGAGCTCCCAACAAGAAAAACATAAAGCAAACAAGAAAAGCATATTCACAAAATCAACATATTCACAATAGCAACCAAAAAGCAAACTATTCACATATTAACATATTTACAAAAGCCAAAAACAAGCAAGCAACATATATACAATCAACCAAAAAGCAAACTATTTACAATATTCACAATATGTACAATAGCCAAAAACATACACCATTGCAACTCCCCGGCAACGACGCCAAATTTGATAATGAGGAATTTATCGTCATCGTTGAAAGTATAGTCTAGACCAACAATTAATTCCCACATCAAATGTTTTAAATTCAAATTATAATAACCGAGATCGAGAGTAATTCAACCTCGGGTCGTTCTCCGTAGGAGTTGCAATAAAATGTACATTTATTGGCTATGGGAGAGAGAGAGAGCATGGGGATTGTGAATGTAAGCAAGAGAGCAAGAAATGTAAATAGCAAGGAATTAAATAAACATGTAAAAAATGTAAATGGCAACTCTTGGCAAGGATTGGGGAGTTTAGGATTCCTATCCTAGTTATGGACCACAAACATGACAATTGTGTGGAATCAATCTAAATTAGTCAATCCTCCTTGAGAATTAGTCAAAAGGGTGTAATTGATCTCAATCCATAAGTCATAGTCAACTCACTAATTACTTAGTGAAAAACTAGCGTCAATGGAAACCAAACCAATTAACTATTCTCACACAATGCGGAATGGACATCCACAACTCAATTCCACCCAAACACCCAATTTCTCAACCAAGAGTGTGAAAACTAAACATGCAAGAATTTAACATCAAAGCAATAAAAGTCAAAGCAATTAAATACAAGGAAAGGAAACTTCAAATGCAAGAAACATCTTGACAAGTAATTGAGAGCAAAGGTTACCTATCCTAGTCATTGACCACAAACAAATGATGATTATGAAGATTTAATCATACTTAGTCAACCCTAACATCGAGGATAGGTTAAATAGGTATAGTTGATTTCAATCCCTAAGTCCTATGTCAACACTAAGGGGTCACACAGAGTCAAGGGAGACCAAATCAACTAACTACTCTAATGTATCAAACAAGAATGGACATCAATGACTCAAGGATCACCAAAGTCAATAATTTCAAGCCAAGAGTAGAGAAAAAACTAAGTAAAAACTAAGCCAAGCATTTTATCAAACACTTGGTGTGCATGAGAATAAAATAATATTAAATTGCAATAAAATAAATTCCAAAGCTACCAAAGCAAGAAAATAACAATAACAACTAAAGAAAGCAATAAATGACATGAAATCACAAATTTGCATTAATTGGAATTAAAATAACAAAAGTGTGCATGATGAGCGGATATTTTGTACGCTTTTTGGGGGTAATTTCATGTAGATTTTAGCATGTTTCAGTTAGTTTTTAGTAAAATAATATTAGTTTTTAGGCAAAAATCATATTTCTGGACTTTACTATGAGTGTGTGTATTTTTCTGTGATTTCAGGTATTTTCTGGCTGAAATTGAGGGAGTTGAGCAAAAATCTGACTTAGGCTGAAAAAGGACTGCTGATGCTGTTGGATCCTGACCTCCCTGCACTCGAAATGGATTTTCTGGAGCTACAGGAGTCCAATTGGCGCGCTCTCAACGGCGTTGGAAAGTAGACATCCAGGGCTTTCCAGCAATATATAATAGTCCATACTTTGCGCGAAGATTGACGACGTAACTTGGCGTTGAACGCCAAGTACACGCTGCTGTCTGGAGTTAAACGCCAGAAAAACGTCATGATCCGGAGTTGAACGCCCAAAACACGTCAAAACTTGGAGTTTGACGCCAAGAAAGGCCTCCACACGTGGAAAGCATTAGTCTCAGCCCCAGCACACACCAAGTGGTCCCCAGAAGTGGATTTCTGCACCAATTATCTTAGTTTATCCATTTTCTGTAAACCTAGGTTACTAGTTTACTATTTAAACAACTTTTACAGACTTATCTGGGACCTCATGACATTTTCAGATCTGAATCACATACTTTGTGACGGCATGAGTCTCTAAACTCCATTGTTGGGGGTGAGGAGCTCTGCAGCGTCTCGATGATTTAATACAATTCCTCTGTTTTCCATTCAAACACGCTTGTTCTTATCTAAGATGTTTATTCGCGCTTAACTGTGGAGAAGGTGATGATCCGTGACACTCATCACCTTCCTCAACCCATGAACGTGTGCCTGACAACCACCTCCGTTCTACATCAGATTGAATGAATATCTCTTAGATTCCCCAACAGAATCTTCGTGGTATAAGCCGGATTGATGGCGGTATTCATGAGAATCCGGAAAGTCTAAACCTTGTCTGTGGTATTCCGAGTAGGATTCCGGGATTGAATGACTGTGACGTGCTTCAAACTTTAACCTGCTGGGCGTTAGTGACAAACGCAAAAGAGGGATTCTATTCCAGTAGGAGCGGGAACCAACCGGTGATTGGCCGTACTGTGACAGAGTGCGTGCATTAGCTTTCACTGCGAGGATGGGAAGTAGCCACTGACAACGGTGACACCCTACAAAGAGCTTGCCATGGAAGGAACCTGCGTGTGAGAAGAGGATTTCAAGGAAGAGTTGAAGTCAGAGGACAAAGCATCTCCAAAACTCCAACATATTCTCCATTACTGCACAACAAGTAACGCTAGTACTCTTTATTATTCCAATATATTCCATAATCCTCTATAAACAAATAACTCTGTTGTTCAAGTAGCCCAAACAATTTTCTTGAAATCCTGACTAAGACAAATAAAATAAACATTGATTGCTTTAAACCAATAATCTCTGTGGATTCGACCCTTACTCACGTAAGGTATTACTTGGACGACCCAGTACACTTGCTGGTCAGTTGAACGAAGTTGATCTTGGACCATATTCTATTATCATATTCTATAAAGAGATACAATTTCGTCCACCAAGTTTTTGGCGCCGTTGCCGGGGATTATTGAGTTTGGACAATTGAAGGCTTATTTTATTTCTTAGATTAGGAATAATTTATTTTTATTTTTGTTCTTATTTTTTATAGAGTCATTAAATCAATATTGATGGGATAGTTTCTTTTCAAAAATTTCTTTTCAAAATTTATTATTTTTCTTTTAATTAATTGCTAATTTTCGTGAGTTTAGTGTCTTGTTCTAAGTTTGGTGTTAATTGCATATTTTATATTTTCTCTAAAATTTTCGTGTTTTTGCTCTTGGTTCTTCATTGATCTTCAAGTTGTTCTTGTTTATTTTTCTTGTTAGATCTTGAATTTTTCTTGTTTTGTGTCTTTTCTTGTTTCACTTTTGTTCTTTCTAAAGCATTAATTGGAATATTTAGAACAAGTGTTATATTTAATCCAATTGGGTTTACGCTTTGGAACCTTTTTCAAAAACAATTTTTCTCCATTTAATCTTGTGCCAAACTTTAAGTTTGGTGTTTTCTTGTTAATTTTTCTTTATTTTTCGAAAACTTGTGTTGATTTTCTAAAAATTTTAAGTTTGGTGTTCTTTCTTGTGTTCTTGGTGTTCTTGTGAATCTTCAAAGTGTTCTTGAGTTTTTCTTGTGTCTTGATCTTAAAATTTTTAAGTTTGGTGTTCCTTGGTGTTTTCCCTCCAAAAATTTTCGAAAAATAAGGAGCATTAGATCTAAAAATTTTAAGTCTTGTGTCTTTTGTGTGTTTTTCTCTTTCATCATAAAATTCAAAATTCAAAAAAAAATTATTTTCTAACTAATTTTGAACTACTTTTTCGAAAATTTTATATAAAAATTCAATTTTCAATTTCAAAATATTTTCGCTTTCTTTTATTTATTTCATTTTTATTTTATTTTTTTTTAAAAAAAAAATTTTCATAAAATATTTTCAAAATATTTTTATATATTCCTTCTTTTTTTATTTATTTTATTTATTCCACAACTATAAAATAAATAATTATCAACATATAAATTATCCCTTGTGATCTAGTATGGAGGCAAGTGGGAATGAACAGTCCAAGAGGACTCTGGGGTCATATGCTAACCCCACTACTGCTTCATATGGGAGTAGTATTTGTATACCCTCCATTGGAGTTAGTAGCTTTGAGCTGAATCCTCAGCTCATTATCATGGTGCAGCAAAACTGCCAGTATTCCGGTCTTCCACATGAAGAACCTACAGAGTTTCTGGCACAATTTCTGCAAATTGCTGATACAGTACATGATAAGAAAGTAGATCAGGATGTCTACAGACTACTACTGTTTCCATTTGCTGTAAAAGATCAAGCTAAGAGGTGGTTAAATAACCAGCCTAAGAACAGCATAAAAACATGGAAACAGCTGTCAGAAAAATTCCTGAATCACTATTTCCCTCCAAAAAGGATGACACAGCTAAGGCTAAGCATCCAAGGCTTCAAACAAGGAGATAACGAATCTCTTTATGATGCCTGGGAGATACAGAGAGTTGCTAAGAAAATGCCCCTCTGAAATGTTTTCGGAATGGGTGCAATTAGACATCTTCTACTATGGGCTTACAGAAAAAGCTCAGATTTCTCTAGACCACTCAGCTGGTGGATCTATACATATGAGAAAAACAATTGAAGAGGCTCAAGAGCTTATTGATACAGTTGCCAGAAATCAACATCTGTACTTAAGCAATGAATCTTTCATGAAAGAAGAAGCTAAAACAGTAACTGCAGAACTCAGTCCAGTGGATCAGGCTAATGAATTCAATCAGCAATTGGACTTTCTAACTCAACAGCTAGCCGAATTCAAGGAAATATTACAGGAAACAAGAATGGCTAACAGGAACATGGAAGTACAATTAAAGCAGACAGAAAAGCAACTGTCAAAACAAATAACAGAAGAATGCCAAGCAGTTCAATTAAGAAGTGGGAAAACATTAAATACCTCACTTCAAAGCAGCAGGAAACCAAGAAATGAACAAGTGGATACTCAAAATCCTCCTGAAGACAGTCCGAGCCCAGAAAGGGACAAAGCTGGCGTTCAAACGCCAGTAACAAACAAGGAAGGGGCGTCTAACGCCACTCCAGCTCCCACCACTAGCATTCGAATGCCAGTGGGGAATCAGTCACATACAAGTGCTGACCTTTCTAAAAAGGCTTCCCAACCCACTTCTGAAGGTAATAAACCTGCAGCAACTAAGGTTGAGGAATACAAAGCCAAAATGCCTTATCCTCAAAAACTCCGCCAAGCGGAACAGGATAAGCAATTTGCCCGCTTTGCAGACTATCTTAGGACTCTTGAAATAAAGATTCCGTTTGCAGAAGCACTTGAGCAAATACCTTCTTATGCTAAGTTCATGAAAGAAATCTTAAGTCATAAGAAGGATTGGAGGGAAACTGAAAAAGTCTACCTCACTGAAGAATGCAGTGCAGTCATTCTGAAAAGCTTACCTGAGAAGCTTAAAGATCCTGGGAGCTTTATGATACCATGCACATTAGAGGGTAATTGTACCAAGCAAGCTTTATGTGATCTTGGGGCAAGTATCAACTTAATACCTGCATCTACTATCAGAAAGCTTGGTTTAACTGAAGAAATCAAACCAACCAGGATATGTCTTCAACTTGCTGATGGCTCCATTAAATACCCATCAGGCGTGATTGAGGACATGATAGTCAAGGTTGGGCCATTTGCCTTTCCTACTGACTTTGTGGTGCTGGAAATGGAGGAGCACAAGAGTGCAACTCTCATTCTAGGAAGACCTTTCCTAGCAACTGGCCGAACCCTCATTGATGTCCAAAAAGGGGAAGTAACCTTGAGAGTCAATGAGGAAGAGTTCAAGCTGAATGTTGTTAAAGCCATGCAACATCCAGACACCCCAAATGACTGCATGAGTGTTGATATAATTGACTCTCTGGTAAGAGAGGTCAATATGGCTGAGAGTCTCGAATCAGAGCTAGAGGAATTTAGACTCAATGCTTTCGAAAATGTAAAGATTTACAAAGAGAAAGCGAAAAGATGGCATGATAAGAAATTGTCATCCAGAGTCTTTGAGCCGGGGCAGAAAGTTCTGCTATTCAATTCTAGGCTCAAATTATTCCCTGGGAAATTAAAATCCCGGTGGAGAGGCCCATATGTCATTACAAACGTATCACCATATGGATACATAGAGCTTCAGGATAATGACTCTAACAAAAAGTTCATTGTTAATGGACAAAGAGTCAAACATTATCTTGAAGGCAATTTTGAGCAAGAATGCTCAAAACTGAGACTTGATTAAAACTCAGTCCAGCTAAAAGACATTAAAGAAGCGCTTGCTGGGAGGCAACCCAGCCAATCACAAAATTTAATTTTATTCGTATTGATTTTCTTTACAGGTTTGAGTCCAAGTATCTTCAAAAGGTGAAATAGCAATTGGTTGAAGTCACAGAGTTACAGGGAAATTTGGAAGCTCACTGGCATGAAAAAGCCAGTAAGAAATACTTTGGGCGTTAAACGCCCAAAAGAAGCTCCCACTGGGCGTTTAACGCCAGTAAGGGTAGCCATCTGGGCGTTAAACGCCAGAAAGGAGCATCTTCTGGGCGTTAAACGCCAGAAAGATGCACCTTCTGGGCGTTTAACGCCAGTTTGCAAGCATCCTGGGCTTTTAACGCCAGGATGGTGGGGAGGAGGTAAAATTCGTTTTTCTTTACAATTTTTCTAAATTTTTAAGTTTCAATTCATGATTTCTTGCATAAACATGTTTCAAAATATCATCCCTCATTTCAATTTAGTGTTCTAAAAATCCTAATTTCTAAAAATCCCTTTTTCAAAAATATCAAATGCATCTTAATTCATAAAGACAAATCATTTTTTCAATCCAATTTTTTCAAATATTTTTAATTTCTTCTCATATCTTTTTCAACTCATCTTATCTTTTTTTCGAAAATACCTCTCCTTCTACTCCTCTCCTTTCCTTTCTTTTGCTTGAGGACAAGCAAACCTCTAAGTTTGGTGTGATTTGCCATGATCACTGAGCTAAAACTCATTAAGATCATGGCACCTAAGAGAACAGGAAGAGCAAGGATGTGAACTTAAGGGAGCTGAAGCATCAGAAATTAATTCTTGAAGGCATCCCACAGACTAAAGGAACATCCACTTCCCAAAATACAGGTTGTTAAGTTCTAATTCCAGCTTTAACTCTGTGATAGTATTATTATAGGATTTTACCTTAGAAGTTATATAGGAGTAGTAGTACTTAGCATATCTATTTTGATTTTATTTCCAATTAAGCTATAATTTATTTTTCTCATCATCATCAGGCATGAATAAAGTAGTAGATTTTTTTTTAAGAATAAAGAAGTAATTTATATTTTTGAGTTCTTAGTAATAAAGACTATAATTAATTATATGTGGTGGCAATACTTGTTGTTCTCTGAATGAATGCTTGAACAGTGCATAAATTGTACTTTGAATTTGATGAATATTGGCTCCTGAAAGGATGAGGAACACGAAAAATATTATGGATGATCTGAAAAATCATGAAATTGATTCTTGAAGCAAGAAAAAGCAGTGAAAAAGAAAGCTTGCGAAAAAAAAAATGGCGAAAAAAAAATGGCGAAAAAAAAAGAAGGAGCAGTAGAAAAAGCCAATAGCCCTTAAAACCAAAAGGCAAGGGTAAAAAGGATCCAAGGCTTTGAGCATCAATGGATAGGAGGGCCTAAGGAAATTAAAATCCAGGCCTAAGCGGCTAAATCAAGCTGTCCCTAACCATGTGCTTGTGTCATGAAGGTCCAAGTGAAAAGCTTGAGACTGAGTGGTTAAAGTCGTGATCCAAAGCAAAAGAGTGTGCTTAAGAGCTCTGGACACCACTGACTGGGGACTCTAGCAAAGCTGAGTCACAATCTGAAAAGGTTCACCCAGTTATGTGTCTGTGGCATTTATGTATCCGGTGGTAATACTGGAAGACAAAGTGCTTAGGGCCACGGCCAAGACTCATAAGTAGCTGTGTTCAAGAATCAACATACTATACTAGGAGAGTCAATAATACTATCTGAATTCTGAGTTCCTAAGGATGCCAATTATTCTGAAATTCTAAAGATACAGGGAGATGCCAAAACTGTTCAGAGACAAAAAGCTACAAGCCCCGCTCATCTAATAAGAATCTGAGCTTCATTTAAAACTCTAAAATATATATTACTTCTTAATTTCTGTTAGAACCTATTTTATTCATCTAGTTGCTTGAGGACAAGCAACAGTTTAAGTTTGGTGTTGTGATGAGCGGATATTTTGTACGCTTTTTGGGGGTAATTTCATGTAGATTTTAGCATGTTTCAGTTAGTTTTTAGTAAAATAATATTAGTTTTTAGGCAAAAATCATATTTCTGGACTTTACTATGAGTGTGTGTATTTTTCTGTGATTTCAGGTATTTTCTGGCTGAAATTGAGGGAGTTGAGCAAAAATCTGACTTAGGCTGAAAAAGGACTGCTGATGCTGTTGGATCCTGACCTCCCTGCACTCGAAATGGATTTTCTGGAGCTACAGGAGTCCAATTGGCGCGCTCTCAACGGCGTTGGAAAGTAGACATCCAGGGCTTTCCAGCAATATATAATAGTCCATACTTTGCGCGAAGATTGACGACGTAACTTGGCGTTGAACGCCAAGTACACGCTGCTGTCTGGAGTTAAACGCCAGAAAAACGTCATGATCCGGAGTTGAACGCCCAAAACACGTCAAAACTTGGAGTTTGACGCCAAGAAAGGCCTCCACACGTGGAAAGCATTAGTCTCAGCCCCAGCACACACCAAGTGGGCCCCAGAAGTGGATTTCTGCACCAATTATCTTAGTTTATCCATTTTCTGTAAACCTAGGTTACTAGTTTACTATTTAAACAACTTTTACAGACTTATCTGGGACCTCATGACATTTTCAGATCTGAATCACATACTTTGTGACGGCATGAGTCTCTAAACTCCATTGTTGGGGGTGAGGAGCTCTGCAGCGTCTCGATGATTTAATACAATTCCTCTGTTTTCCATTCAAACACGCTTGTTCTTATCTAAGATGTTTATTCGCGCTTAACTGTGGAGAAGGTGATGATCCGTGACACTCATCACCTTCCTCAACCCATGAACGTGTGCCTGACAACCACCTCCGTTCTACATCAGATTGAATGAATATCTCTTAGATTCCCCAACAGAATCTTCGTGGTATATGCCGGATTGATGGCGGCATTCATGAGAATCCGGAAAGTCTAAACCTTGTCTGTGGTATTCCGAGTAGGATTCCGGGATTGAATGACTGTGACGTGCTTCAAACTTTAACCTGCTGGGCGTTAGTGACAAACGCAAAAGAGGGATTCTATTCCAGTAGGAGCGGGAACCAACCGGTGATTGGCCGTACTGTGACAGAGTGCGTGCATTAGCTTTCACTGCGAGGATGGGAAGTAGCCACTGACAACGGTGACACCCTACAAAGAGCTTGCCATGGAAGGAACCTGCGTGTGAGAAGAGGATTTCAAGGAAGAGTTGAAGTCAGAGGACAAAGCATCTCCAAAACTCCAACATATTCTCCATTACTGCACAACAAGTAACGCTAGTACTCTTTATTATTCCAATATATTCCATAATCCTCTATAAACAAATAACTCTGTTGTTCAAGTAGCCCAAACAATTTTCTTGAAATCCTGACTAAGACAAATAAAATAAACATTGATTGCTTTAAACCAATAATCTCTGTGGATTCGACCCTTACTCACGTAAGGTATTACTTGGACGACCCAGTACACTTGCTGGTCAGTTGAACGAAGTTGATCTTGGACCATATTCTATTATCATATTCTATAAAGAGATACAATTTCGTCCACCAGTGCATAAATATAAAAATGACAAAATAAAGGAAATAACAAGAGAAATGAAGAAGAACAAGATGAAGGAACATGAAAACATAAAGGAAATTACACTAAAACAAGAATTAATGACAGAAATTAAAGAGAAATTAAACTAATAAACCCTAATTCTAGAGAGGGGGGAGCTTTTCTCTCTAGAAACTAACAAACATGATAAAAGCCAAACCTAACTGCCCCCCTTCATCCTTCTTCAATTTGGGGGCCAGAAATCGTTGCCAGCGAGTTGCAATTAATGAGGTCACGTGCAGGGACCTGTGCGGACGCATAGACGTGTGCGTCCGCATAAGTAAACTTATGTCCACTATAGTAAATTGCATATCATTTTGAAGCCCCAGACGTTAACTTTCCAATGCCGCTAGAACCGCCTCATTTGGACCTTTGTAGCTCAAGTTATGACCAATTTAGTACAGAGAGGTCAGGGTTGACAGCTTTACAAATCCGTCATTTCTTGATTTCTTCCCTTTTGCATGCTCTTTTCCTCATTTCTTCAACCCATACTTGCATGGGAAACCTGAAAATCACTTAACAAATACATCAAGGCACCAAATGGGATTAAAGTGAATAAAATTGACTAAATTAAGCACAAAAAAGCATGTTTTCACTTTCAAGCACAATTTAGGAAGAAATCTCAAAAGCATGCTATTTAGGTGAATAAATCTGGGTTTATGTGATGGAATCCACTCAAATCAAACCAAAATATATCGGAAAATATGGACTCATCAGGCGTACTGACTCTTGATCTTTAAATGACGCTATTCCGAGGAGGACACCTAAAGGCGAGCCGTAATGGCCTCATCTTCGGCAGGCTACTCCGTTTTTTTTTTCATTATTTTAAACGCCGTGCTGATCCTCAATCTTTAAATAACGCTATCCCGAGGAGGACACCTAAAGGCGAGCCGTAATGGCCTCATCTTCAGCAGGCCCCTCCGGTTTTTTTCCCTTTTTTTAAATCGTGATGACTCTCGTTCTTTAAATGAAGCAATCCCGAGGAGGACACCTAAAGGCGAGCCATAATGTCCTCATCTTCGGCAGCCTCCTCCGGTTTTTTTCGTTTTTTACGTCGTGCTGACCCTCATTATTTAAATGATGCTATCCCGAAGAGGACACCTAAAGGCAAGTTGCATTGGCCTCATCTACAGCAGGCTACTCCAGTTATTTTTTTCCGTTTTTTTTTACGTCATGCTGAACCTCGATCTTTAAATGACGCTATCCCGAGGAGGAGGACAGCTAAAGGCGAGCCGTAATGGCCTCATCTTCAGCAGGCTCCTCCGGTTTTTTTTTTTTTCCGTTTTTTACGTTGTGCTGACCCTCGTTCTTTAAATGACGCTATCCCGAGGAGGACACCTAAATGCGAGCCGTAATGGCCTCATCTTTGGCAGGCTCCTCCAGTTTTTTTTCGTTTTCTTTACGTCGTTCTGACCCTCGTTCTTTAAACGACGTTATCCCGAGGAGGAATCCTAAAGCTGAGCCGTAATGGCCTCATCTTTGGCAGGCTACTCCGGTTTTTTTTTCCGGTTTTTTTCCCGTTGTGCGGACCCCGACCTTTAAATGACGCTATCCCGATGAGGACAGCTAAAGGCGAGGCCACATCTTCGGCAGGCTTGGTGCACGAAATTGTAATCACACTTTTGCGATCCCGCACAACTAACCAGCAAGTGCACTGGGTCGTCCAAGTAATACCTTACGTGAGTAAGGGTCGATCCCACGGAGATTGTCGGCTTGAAGCAAGCTATGGTTATCATGTAACTCTTAGTCAGGATATCAATAATTATCAGGTTTAATTGTGAAAAGTAAAAGAACATGAAATAAGTACTTGTTTTGCAGTAATGGAGAACAGGTTGAGGTTTTTGGAGATGCTCTATCTTCTGAATCTCTACTTTCCTACTGTCTTCTTCTTCAAGCACGCAATGCTCCTTCCATGGCAAGCTGTATGTAGGGTTTCACCATTGTCAATGGCTACCTCCCATCCTCTCAGTGAAAATGTTCAACGCGCTCTGTCACAGCACGGCCATTCATCTGTCGGTTCTCAATCAGGTCGGAATAGAATCCAGTGATTCTTTTGCATCTGCCACTAACGCCCAGCCTTCAGAAGTTTGAAGCTTGTCACAGTCATTCAATCCTTGAATCCTACTCAGAATACCACAGACAAGGTTTAGACCTTCCAGATTCTCTTGAATGCCGCCATCAATTCTAGCTTATACCACGAAGATTCTGATTAAGGAATCCAAAAGATATCTACTCAATCTAAGGTAGAACGGAGGTGGTTGTCAGGCACACGTTCATAGGTGAGAATGATGATGAGTGTCACGGATCATCACATTCATCAGGTTTAGGAACAAGTGATATCTTAGAATAGAAGCAAGCATGATTGAATGAAAAACAGTAGTAATTGCATTAATCCATCAAGACACAGTAGAGCTCCTCACCCCCAACCATGGGGTTTAGAGACTCATTCCATAGAAGATACAATAAGAAACGTGTAAAGTGTCATGAGGTAGAGATACAATATCAAAAGATCCTATTAATAGTGAACTAGTAACCTAGGGTATACAGAAATGAGTAAATGACGTAAAAATCCACTTCCGGGGTCCACTTGGTGTGTGCTTGGGCTGAGCATTGAAGCTTTCATGTGTAGAGACTTTTTCTGGAGTTAAACGCCAGCTTTTATGCCAGTTTGGGCGTTTAACTCCAATTTTTGTGCTAGTTCCGGCGTTAAACGCCGGGAATTCTGAAGCTGATTTGCAACCCCGGTTTGGGCCATCAAATCTCGGCCAAGTATGGACTATTAGACATTGCTGGAAAGCCCAAGATGTCTAATTTCCAACGCAATTGAGAGCGTGCCAATTGGGCTTCTGTAGCTCCAGAAAATCCACTTCGAGTGCAGGGAGGTCAGAATCCAACAGCATCTGCAGTCCTTTTCAGCCTCTGAATCAGATTTTTGCTCAGGTCCCTCAATTTCAGCCAGAAAATACCTGAAATCACAGAAAAACACACAAACTCATAGTAAAGCCCAAAAAAGTGAATTTTAACTAAAAACTAATAAAAATGTAATAAAAACTAACTAAAATATACTAAAAACATACTAAAAAAATGCCAAAAAGCGTATAAATTATCCGCTCATCAAGGCTCCTCCAGTTTTTTTTTGTTTTCTTTTTACGTCATGCTAACCCTCGTTATTTAAATAATGCTATCCCGAGGAGGACACCTAAAGGCGAGACGTAACGGCCTCATCTTCGGCAGGCTACTCCAATTATTTTTTTTCCTTTTTGTTTTTACGTGATGCTGACCCTCGATCTTTAAATGACGCTATCCCAAGGAGAACACCAAAAGACGAGCCGTAATGGCCTCATCTTCGGCAGGCTCCTCCGTTTTTTTTGTTTTTTTTTTACGTTGTGCTGACCTTTGTTATTTAAATGATGCTATCCCGAGGAGGACACCTAAAAGCCGAGCCGCAATGGCCTTATTTTCGGCAGGCTGCTCCATTTTTTTTCGTTTTTTTTACGTCGTGCTGACCCTCATTATTTAAATGACGCTATCCCGAGGAGGACACCTATAAGCGAGCCGTAATGGCCTTATCTTCGGCAGGCTACTACGGTTATTTTTTTTCCTTTTCTTTTTATGTCGTGTTGACCCTCAATGTTTAAATGACGCTACCCGAGGAGGACACCTAAAGGCGATCCGTAATGGCCTCATCTTCGGCAGACTACTCTGGTTATTTTTTTCCTTTTTTTTTACGTCGTGCTGACCCTCGATCTTTAAATGACGCTATCCCCCGGAGAACACCTAAAGGCGAGCCGTAAAAGGCCTCATCTTCGGCAGGCTCCTCCGGTTTTTTTTCGTTTTTTTACGTCGCGCTGACCTTCGTTATTTAAATGATGCTATCCCGAGGAGGACACCTAAAGGCGACCCGTAATGGCCTAATCTTCAGCAGGCTACACCGGTTATTTTTTTTCCGTTTTTTTTACGTTGTGCTGACCGTCGATCTTTAAATGACGCTATCCCAAGGAGGACACCAAAAGGCGAGCCGTAATGGCCTCATCTTCGGCATGCTCCTCTAGTTTTTTTCCCTTTTTTTTTACGTCGTGCAGTCCCTCGTTCTTTAAATGCCGCTATCCCGAGGATGACACCTAAAGGCGAGCTGTAATGGACTCATCCTCGGCAGGCTCCTCCGATTTTTTTCCTTTTTCTTACTTCGTTATGACTCTCGTTATTTAAATGATGCTATCCCGAGGAAGACACCTAAAGGCGAGCCGTAATGGCCTCATCTTCGGCAGGCTACTACGGTTATTTTTTTCCTTTTTGTTTTACGTCATGCTGACCCTCGATTTTTAAATGACACTATCATGAGGAGGACACCTAAAGGCAAGCCGTAATGGCCTCATCTTCGGCAGTCTCCTCCAGTTTTTTACGACGTGTTGAACCTCGTTCTTTATGTGAAGCTATTGCGAGGAGGACACCTAAGGGCGAGCCGTAACGGTCTCATCTTTGGCAGGCTACTCCGGTTTTTTTTCCTTTTTTTTTTACGTTGTATTGACACTCGTTCTTTAAATGATGCTATCCCGAGTAGGACACCTAAAGGCGAGCCGTAATTGCCTCATCTTCGACAGGCTCCTCTGGATTTTTTTTTTTCATTTTTTTTACGTCGTGCTGACCTTCGTTATTTAAATGATGCTATCCTGAGGAGGACACCTAAAGGCGAGCCGTAATGACCTCATCTTCAGCAGCCTACTCCGGTTATTTTTTTTTTCCATTTTTTTTACGTCGTGCTGACCGTCGATCTTTAAATGACGCTATCCCGAGGAGGACACCTAAAGGCGAGCCGTAATGGCCTCATCTTCGGCAGGCTACTCCAGTTTTTTTTTTACGTCGTGCTGACCCTCGCTCTTTAAATGATGCTATCCCGAGGGTGACACCTAAAGGCGAGTCGTAATGGCCTCATCTTCGGCAAGGTCCTCCGTTTTTTTTTTCTGTTTTTTTTTACGTTGTTCTGACCTTCGTTCTCTAAATGACGCTATCCCGAGGAGGACAGCTAAAGGCGAGCCGTAATGGCATCATCTTCGGCAAGCTCCTCCAATTTTTTTTCGGTTTTTTTTCACGTCGTCCTGACCTTTGTTCTTTAAATGACGCTATCCCAATGAGGACTCCTAAAGGCGAGCCGTAATGGCCTCATCTTCGGCAGGCTCCTCCAGTTTTTTTTTCATTATTTTTACGTCGTGTTGACCCTCGTTATTTAAATGATGCTATCCCGAGGAGGACACCTAAAGACGAGTCGTAATTGCCTCATCTTTGGCAGGCTACTATGGTTAATTTTTTTTCTTTTTGTGTTTACGTCGTGCTGACCCTCAATCTTTAAATGACGCTATCCTGAGGAGGACACCTAAAGGCGAGCCGTAATGGCTTCATCTTCGGCGGGCTCATCCATTTTTTTACGACGTGTTGACCCTCATTCTTTAAATGACGCTATTGCGAGGAGGACACCTAAAGGCGAGCTGTAACGGCCTCATCTTCGACAGGCTACTCCGGTTTTTTCCATTTTTTTTACGTTGTGCTGACACTCGTTCTTTAAATGACACAATTCTGAGGGGGACACCTAAAGGCGAGCCATAATGGCCTCATCTTTGGCAGGCTCCTGATGAGCGGATAATTTATACACTTTTTGGCATTATTTTTAGTATGTTTTTGGTAGTTTGAGTTGAGTTTTTCGTATATTTTTATTAGTTTTTAGTTAAAATTCACTTTTCTGGACTTTACTATGAGTTTGTGTGTTTTTCTGTGATTTCAGGTATTTTCTGGCTGAAATTGAGGGACCTGAGCAAAAATCTGATTCAGAGACTGAAAAGGACTGCGGATGCTGTTGGATTCTGACCTCCCTGCACTCGAAGTGGATTTTCTGGAGCTACAGAAGCCCAATTGGCGCGCTCTCAACGGCGTTGGAAAGTAGACATCCTGGGCTTTTCAGCAATATATGATAGTCCATACTTTGCCCAAGATTTGATGGCCCAAACCGGCGTTCAAAGTCACCTACAGAAATTCCAGCACTGGCACCAAAATGGGAGTTAAACGCCCAAACTGGCATAAAAGCTGGCGTTTAACTCCAAGAGGAGTCTCTACACGAAAATGCTTCATTGCTCAGCCCAAGCACACACCAAGTGGGCCCGGAAGTGGATTTTTATGTCATTTACTCATCTTTGTACACCTTAGGCTACTAGTTTTCTATAAGTAGGACCTTTTACTATTGTATTTGACATCTTGGTAGCTATCTTTGAGTTTCATGCTATCTTAGATCATTTGGGAGGCTGGCCTCACGGCCATGCCTAGACCTTGTTCTTATGTATTTTCAACGGTGGAGTTTCTACACACCATAGATTAAGGTGTGGAGCTCTGCTGTACCTCGAGTATTAATGCAATTACTATTGTTCTTCTATTCAATTCCGCTTGTTCTTGTTCCAAGATATCATCTGTTCTTCAACTTGATGAATGTGATGATCCGTGACACTCATCATCAGTCTCACTCATGAACAAAGTGACTGACAACCACTCTTGTTCTACAAGCATACGAGGCTTAGTGAATAACTCTTGGATTCCTGATACACGATGCATGGTTGATCGCCTGACAACCGAGTGCTCGCCTGACAAACGAGCCAGTCATTCCGTGAGATCAGAGTCTTCGTGGTATAGGCGAGAACTGATGGCGGCATTCAAGAGAATCCGGAAGGTCTAACCTTGTCTGTGGTATTCTGAGTAGGATTCAATGATTGAATGACTGTGACGTGCTTCAAACTCCTAGCAGGCGGGGCGTTAGTGACAGACGCAAAAGGATCGATGGATTTTATTCCGGCCTGACCGGGAACCGACAGCTGATTAGCCATATGCTGTGACAGAGCATGGGAACATTTTCACTGAGAGGATGGGAGGTAGCCACTGACAACGGTGAAACCCTACATGAGCTTGCCATGGAAAGGAGTAAGAAGGATTGGATGAAGACAGTAGGAAAGCAGAGAGACGGAAGGGAAGGCACCTTCATTCGCTTATCTGAAGCTCTCATCAATGATATACATAAGTATCTCTATCTTTATCTTTATGCTTTATTCGTTTATCACTATACCCATTTGAGTCTGCCTGACTGAGATTTACAAGGTGACCATAGCTTGCTTCATAGCAACAATCTCCGTGGGATCGACCCTTACTCACGTAAGGTATTACTTGGACGACCCAGTGCACTTGCTGGTTAGTTGTGCGAAGTTGTAGTGATCACAATTTCGTGCACCAAGTTTTTGGCGCCGTTGCCGGGGATTGTTTGTGTATGGACAACTGACGGTTCATCTTGTTGCTTAGATTAGGTATTTTTTTTTCAGAGTTCTTAAGAATGAATTCTAGTGTTTCAAGGTGATGTTCTTATCATCACCAAAGCTGATTGATCCTCATCAATTTAGCTCTTGAATGCAATGTCCTGCTGAAGCTTGGCTAGCTATGTCTAATTCCTTTAGACTAAAGCTTTAGACTAACATTGCATGATTCCTGGAATTCTCATTAAGAATTTTGATACCTTTATTTTTCTTTTCACCTAATTTTCGAAAAATCAAAAAAAATTATTATAAAATCATAAAAACTAAAAATATTTCTTGTCTGAGTATAGAGTCTCATTTTAAGTTGGTGTCAATTGCATGTTTCTGTTCTTCTTGCATTTTTCGAATTTATGCATGTGTCTTCATTAATCTTCAAGTTGTTCTTGATGATTTCCTTGTTTTGATCTTTGAATTCTATTGACTTGAGTGTTTTGTTATTTCTCATGTGCATTCTCATTTTGTTAGTGTCAGTAGTATACAAACTGCTAAGTTTGGTGTCTTGCATGCATTGTTATTTGATTTTAGTTGCATTTTGATTATTCCTCATTATTAAAAATCCAAAAATATTTTTAATTTGTGTCTTTTCAAGTCAATAATACAGAGAATTGAAGATTCAGAACATACTGCAGAGGAATCACACAGAAAAAGCTGGGCATTCAAAAATGCCCAGTGAAGAAGACAGACTGGCGTTTAAACGCCAGCCAGGGTGCCTGGCTGGGCGTTTAACGCCCAAAAGGGTATAGTTTTGGGCGTTAAACGCCAGAATGTGCACCATTCTGGGCGTTTAACACCAGGATGGCACAAGGGGAAGATTTTGTTTTTCAAATCAATTTTTTTCAAGTTTTCAAAGTTTTTCAAAATCAAATCTTTTTCAAATCAAATCTTTTCAATCAAATGTTTTCAAAATCAATTTCTTTCCTTTTTCAAAGATACTTGCTAACAATTAATGATTTGATTGAACATTTCAAGTATGTTGCCTTTTCTGTTGAGAAAGGTTTAATGTTTGAATCATATCTTTTCTTGTTAGGCAAGTCATTAATTTTTAAAATCAAATTTTTTTAATTGTTTTCAAATCATATCTTTTTAAAATTGTTTTCAAATCATATCTTCTCAATCACATCTTTTTAAAACCAATCATATCTTCTTAACCACATCTTTTTCAAAATAGTTTTCAATCAAATCTTTTTGATTTCTAATTTCAAAATCTTTTTCAAAAATCAATTGATTTCTTTCCCACTCTTATTTTCAAAAATCAAGTAATGTTTTTCAAAATGTTTTCAAAATCTTTCACTCAATTTTCGAAAATTACTTCCCTTCTTCTCACATCCTTCTATTTATGGACTAACACTATTCCTTAATGCAAAATTCGAACTCCATCTTCTTTGATAAGTTTGAATTTTCTACTTCTGTCTTCTATTTTTCTTTTCCTCTGACACCTCAAGGAATCTCTATATTGTGACATAGAGGATTCCACATCTTCTTGTTCTCTTCTCTTTCATATGAGCAGGAGCAGAGACAAAGGCATTCTTGTTGAAGCTGACCCTGAACCTGAAAGGACCTTGAAGCGAAAGCTAAAGAGAAGCTAAGGCACAACTCTCTGTTGAGGACCTGACCGAATTCTTCAAAGAAGAAGAACCTATGGCAACCGAAAACAACAACAATGCCAACAATGCAAGGAAGGTGCTGGGTGACTTTACTGCACCTACTCCCGACTTCTATGGGAGAAGCATCTCTATCCCTGCCATTGGAGCAAACAACTTTGAGCTTAAGCCTCAATTAGTTTCTCTAATGCAACAGAATTGCAAGTTCCATGGACTTCCATTGGAAGATCCTCATCAGTTTTTAGCTGAATTCTTGCAAATCTGCGACACAGTCAAGACTAATGGGGTTGACCCTGAGGTCTACAGACTGATGCTATTCCCTTTTGCTGTAAGAGACAGAGCTAGAATATGGTTGGACTCTCAACCTAAAGAAATCCTGGACTCTTGGGAAAAGCTAGTCAATGCCTTCTTGGCAAAGTTCTTTTCACCTCAAAAATTGAGTAAGCTTAGAGTGGAAGTCCAAACCTTCAGACAGAAGGATGGAGAATCCCTCTATGAAGCTTGGGAAAGATACAAACAATTAATCAGAAAATGTCCCTCAGACATGCTTTCTGAATGGAGCATCATAGCTATTTTCTATGATGGTCTCTCTGAACTATCCAAGATGTCTTTGGATAGCTCTGCTGGAGGATCTCTTCATCTGAAGAAGACGCCTACAGAAGCTCAAGAGCTCATTGAAATGGTTGCAAATAACCAATTCATGTACACTTCTGAAAGGAATCCTGTGAACAATGGGACAAGTCAGAAGAAAGGAGTTCTTGAGATTGATACTCTGAATGCCATACTGGCTTAGAACAAGATATTGACTCAACAAGTCAATTTGATTTCTCAAAGTCTGTCTGGAATGCAAAATGCACCAAGCAGTACTAAGGATGCTTCATCTGAAGAAGAAGCTTATGATCCTGAGAACCCTTCAATGGAAGAGGTGAATTACCTAGGAGAACCCTATGGAAACACCTATAATTCTTCATGGAGAAATCACCCAAATTTCTCATGGAAGAATCAAGAGAAACCTCAACAAGGTTTCAACAACAACAATGGTGGAAGAAACAGGTTTAGCAATGGCAAGCCTTTTCCATCATCTTCTCAGCAACAGACAGAGAATTCTAAGCAGAACCCCTCTAACTTAGCAACCATGGTCTCTGATCTAATCAAAACCACTCAAAGTTTCATGACTGAAACAAGGTCTTCCATAAGGAATTTGGAGGCACAAGTGGGACAGCTGAGCAAGAAAATTACTGAACTCCCTCCAAGTACTCTTCCAAGCAATACAGAGGAAAATCCAAAAGGAGAGTGCAAAGCCATAACCATGGCCGAATTTGGAGAGGAGGGAGAGGAAGTGAACGCCACTGAGGAAGGCCTCAATGGGCGTGCACTGACCTCCAATGCGTTCCCCAATGAGGAACCATGGGAATCTGAGGCTCAAAATGAGACCATAGAGATTCCATTGGACTTACTTCTGCCTTTCATGAGCTCTGATGAGTATTCCTCCTCTGAAGAGGATGAGTATGTCACTGAAGAGCAAGTTGCTAAATACCTTGGAGCAACCATGAAGCTAAATGACAAGTTATTTGGAAATGAGACTTGGGAGACTGAACCTCCTTTGCTCACCAAAGAACTGGATGACTTGTCTAGGCAAAAATTACCTCAAAAGAGACAAGATCCTGGGAAGTTTTCCATACCTTGTACCATAGGAACCATGACCTTCAAGAAGGCCCTGTGTGACTTAGGGTCAAGTGTAAACCTCATGCCTCTCTCTGTAATGGAGAAGCTAGGGATCTTTGAGGTACAAGCTGCAAGAATCTCACTAGAGATGGCAGACAACTCAAGAAAACAAGCTCATGGACTTGTAGAGAATGTTTTGGTAAAGGTTGAAGACCATTACATCCCTACTGATTTCATAGTCCTAGAGACTGGGAAGTGCATGGATGAATCCATCATCCTTGGCAGACCCTTCCTAGCCACAGCAAAGGCTGTGATTGATGTTGATGGAGGTGAACTGATCATTCAAGTGAATGAAGAACCCTTTGTGTTTAAGGCTCAAGGATACCCCTCCGTCATCATGGAGAGGAAGCATGAAGAGCTTCTCTCAAATCAGAGACAAACAGAGCCCCCACAGTCAAACTCTAAGTTTCGTGTTGGGAGGCCACAACCAAACTCTAAG
Organism: Arachis stenosperma; assembly: GCF_014773155.1. Taxonomy (NCBI): domain Eukaryota; kingdom Viridiplantae; phylum Streptophyta; class Magnoliopsida; order Fabales; family Fabaceae; genus Arachis; species Arachis stenosperma. Next base: position 38,241,330 of record NC_080383.1, on the reverse strand, counting down.
TTTGGTGTTGAACCCCCACATTCAAACTCTAAGTTTGGTGTTGGGAGGTTCCAACATTGCTCTGAATATCTGTGAGGCTCCATGAGAGCCCTCTGTCAAGCTACTGACATTAAAGAAGCGCTTGTTGGGAGGCAACCCAATGATTATATTTTATCTATTTCTCTTTGTTATTTTATGTTTTTTGTAGGTTGATGATCATAAGAAGTCACAAAATCAATTGAAAAAGCAAAAATAGAATGAAAAAATAGGAAGAAAAACAGCACACCCTGGAGGAAGAACCCACTGGCGTTTAAACGCCAGTGAGGCTAGCAGTTGGGCGTTTAACACCCAGTCTGGCACCATTCTGGGCGTTTAACGCCAGAAAGGGGCACTAGACTGGCGTTAAACGCCAGAAAAGGGCAAGAACCTGGCGTTAAACGCCAGGAATGGGCACCAGCCCGGCGTTTAACGCTAGAAATGGCTCAAAACGTGATTTTGAATGCCATTTGGTGCAGGGATGACTTTTCCTTGACACCACAGGATCTGTGGACCCCACAGGATCCCCACCAACCCCACCACCACTCTTTCTCTTCACCAATCACCTCAATACCTCTTCACCAAAAACCCCCTCACCTATCAAATCCCACTATCATCTTCACTCCTTCATTTTCACACACCCTAAACACTACTTCTTCCCCTTTTGGCCGAACCACAAAGCCATCTCCCTCTCCTCCATTTCTTCTTCTTCTACTCTCTTCTTTCTTCTTTTGCTCGAGGACGAGCAAATCTTTTAAGTTTGGTGTGGTAAAAGCATTGCTTTTTGTTTTTCCATAACCATTTATGGCATCCAAGGCCGGAGAAACCTCTAGAAAGAGGAAAGGGAAGGCAAAAGCTTTCACCTCCGAGTCATGGGAGATAGAGAGATTCATCTCAAGGGTGCATCAAGACCACTTCTATGAAGTTGTGGCCATAAAGAAGGGTCAACTTTGATCAAAGGTTGGACCAAGTCCTCACAGACATTTGTGAAGAGGACGCTCAATGGAAGAGAGATTCAAGAGGGAAGCCGGTTCAACTGAGAAGGCATGACCTCAAGCCCATCACTAAGAAAAGAATGGAGCAAACAAGAGATCCTCCTCCTCAAGGAATCATGAGAGAGGAGCAACAAAGACAAGAAAGAGACATTGAGGAGCTCAAGCACTTCATAGGATCTTCAAGAGGAAGAACAAGCCGCCATCACTCAGGTGGACCCGTTCTTTAATCTCCTTGTTCTTTATTTTTCTATTTTTCGAAAATTGTGCTTATTGTTTGTCCATGTTTGTGTCTTATGATCATTAGTGTCTTAGTGTCTATGCCTTAAAGTTATGAATGTCCTATGAAATCCATCACCTTTCTTAAAAGAAAACTGTTTTTATTACAAAAGAACAAGAAGTATAGGATTTCGAATTCATCTTTAAAACTAGCTTAATTAGTTTGATGTGGTGACAATACTTTTTGTTTTCTGAATGTATGCTTGAACAGTGCATATGTCTTTTGAATTTGTTGTTCATGAATGTTAAAATTGTTGGCTCTTGAAAGAATGATGAAAAAGGAGACATGTTACTGAGGATCTGAAAAATCATAAAAATGATTCTTGAAGCAAGAAAAAAGCAGTGAATACAAAAAAAGAGAGAAGCAAGCGAAAAAAAAACGAAAAAGGGGAGAAAAAGAAAAAGAAAGAAAAAGAAAGAAATAAAGTTGTGATCCAAGGCAAAAAGAGTGTGCTTAAGAACCCTGGACACCTCTAATTGGGGACTCTAGCAAAGCTGAGTCACAATCTGAAAAGGTTCACCCAATTATGTGTCTGTGGCATGTATGTATCTGGTGGTAATACTGGAAGACAGAGTGCTTTGGGCCACGGCCAAGACTCATAAAGTAGCTGTGTTCAAGAATCATCATACTTAACTAAGAGAGTCAATAACACTATCTGGATTCTGAGTTCCTAAAGAAGCCAATCATTCTGAATTTCAAAGGATAGAGTGAGATGCCAAAACTGTTCGGAGGCAAAAAGCTACTAGTCCCGCTCATCTAATTTGGAGCTAAGTTTCATTGATAATTTGGAGTCTATAGTATATTCTCTTCTTTTTATCTTATTTGATTTTCAGTTGCTTGAGGACAAGCAACAATTTAAGTTTGGTGTTGTGATGAGCGGATAATTTATACACTTTTTGGCATTGTTTTTAGTATGTTTTTGGTAGTTTGAGTTGAGTTTTTAGTATATTTTTATTAGTTTTTAGTTAAAATTCACTTTTCTGGACTTTACTATGAGTTTGTGTGTTTTTCTGTGATTTCAGGTATTTTCTGGCTGAAATTGAGGGACCTGAGCAAAAATCTGATTCAGAGACTGAAAAGGACTGCGGATGCTGTTGGATTCTGACCTCCCTGCACTCGAAGTGGATTTTCTGGAGCTACAGAAGCCCAATTGGCGTGCTCTCAACGGCGTTGGAAAGTAGACATCCTGGGCTTTTCAGCAATATATGATAGTCCATACTTTGCCCAAGATTTGATGGCCCAAATCGGCGTTCAAAGTCACCTACAGAAATTCCAGCACTGGCACCAAAATGGGAGTTAAACGCCCAAACTGGCATAAAAGCTGGCGTTTAACTCCAAGAGGAGTCTCTACACGAAAATGCTTCATTGCTCAGCCCAAGCACACACCAAGTGGGCCCGGAAGTGGATTTTTATGTCATTTACTCATCTTTGTACACCTTAGGCTACTAGTTTTCTATAAGTAGGACCTTTTACTATTGTATTTGACATCTTGGTAGCTATCTTTGAGTTTCATGCTATCTTAGATCATTTGGGAGGCTGGCCTCACGGCCATGCCTAGACCTTGTTCTTATGTATTTTCAACGGTGGAGTTTCTACACACCATAGATTAAGGTGTGGAGCTCTGCTGTACCTCGAGTATTAATGCAATTACTATTGTTCTTCTATTCAATTCCGCTTGTTCTTGTTCCAAGATATCACCTGTTCTTCAACTTGATGAATGTGATGATCCGTGACACTCATCATCATTCTCACTCATGAACAAAGTGACTGACAACCACTCTTGTTCTACAAGCATACGAGGCTTAGTGAATATCTCTTGGATTCCTGATACACGATGCATGGTTGATCGCCTGACAACCGAGTGCTCGCCTGACAAACGAGCCAGTCATTCCGTGAGATCAGAGTCTTCGTGGTATAGGCAAGAACTGATGGCGGCATTCAAGAGAATCCGGAAGGTCTAACCTTGTCTGTGGTATTTTGAGTAGGATTCAATGATTGAATGACTGTGACGTGCTTCAAACTCCTAGCAGGCGGTGCGTTAGTGACAGACGCAGAAGGATCGATGGATTTTATTCCGGCCTGACCGAGAACCGACAGCTGATTAGCCATATGCTGTGACAGAGCATGGGAACATTTTCACTGAGAGGATGGGAGGTAGCCACTGACAACGGTGAAACCCTACATGAGCTTGCCATGGAAAGGAGTAAGAAGGATTGGATGAAGACAGTAGGAAAGCAGAGAGACGGAAGGGAAGGCACCTTCATTCGCTTATCTGAAGCTCTCATCAATGATATACATAAGTATCTCTATCTTTATCTTTATGCTTTATTCGTTTATCACTATACCCATTTGAGTCTGCCTGACTGAGATTTACAAGGTGACCATAGCTTGCTTCATAGCAACAATCTCCGTGGGATCGACCCTTACTCACGTAAGGTATTACTTGGACGACCCAGTGCACTTGCTGGTTAGTTGTGCGAAGTTGTAGTGATCACAATTTCGTGCACCAGCTCCTCTGGTTTTTTTCGGTTTTTTTTACGTCGTGCTGATCTTCGTTATTTCAATGATGCTATCCCAAGAAGGACACCTAAAGACGAGCCGTAATGGCCTCATCTTTAGCAGGCTACTCCGGTTATTTTTTTCTTTTTTTTACGTCATGCTGACCGTCGATCTTTAAATGACGCTATCCCGAGGAAGACACCAAAAGGCGGGCCGTAATGGCCTCATCTTCGGAAGGTTCCTCCAGTTTTTTTTTCGTTTTTTTACGTCCTGCTGACCCTCCTTCTTTGAATGACGTTATCCCGAGGGTGACACCTAAAGGCGAGCCGTAATGGCCTCATCTACGACAGGTTCCTCCAGTTTTTTTTCTATTTTTTTACGTTGTTCTGAACCTCGTTGTTTAAATGACGCTATTCCGAGGAGGACACCTAAAGGCGAGCCGTAATGGCCTCATCTTCGACAGGCTCCTCCTTTTTTTTTGGGTTTTTTTTCACGTCGTGCTGAACCTCGTTCTTTAAATGACGCTATCCTGATGAGGACTCCTAAAGGCGAGCCGTAATGGCCTCATCTTCGGCAGGCTCCTCCGGTTTTTTTTTCATTTTTTTACGTCGTGCTAACCCTCGTCATTTGGATGACACTATCCCGAGGAGGACACCTAAAGGCGAGCCGTAATGGCCTCATCTTCGGCAGCTGCTACGGTTATTTTTTTTCCTTTTCTTTTTACGTCGTGCTGACCCTCGATCTTTAAATGACGCTATCCCGATGAGGACACCTAAAGGCGAGCCGTCATGGCCTCATCTTCGGCAGGCTCCTCCATTTTTTTACGACGTGTTGAGCCTCGTTCTTTAAATGACGCTATTGCGAGGAGGACACCTAAAGGTGAGCCGTAACGGCCTCATCTTCGGCAAGCTACTCCGTTTTTTTTTTGTTCTTTTACGTTGTGCTGACCTTCGTTCTTTAAATGACGCTATCCCGAGAAGGACACATAAAGGCGAGCCGTAATGGCCTCATCTTCGGCAGGCTCCTCCGGTTTTTTTTTTTCGATTTTTTTTACGTCGTGCTGACCTTCGTTATTTAAATGATGCTATCCCGAGTAGGACACTTAAAGGAGAGCCGTAATGGCCTCATCTTCAGTAGGCTACTCTGGTTATTTTTTTTCCGTTTTTTTTACGTCATGCTGACCGTCCATCTTTAAATAACGCTATCCCGAGGAGGACACCAAAACGCAGGCCGTAATGGCCTCATCTTTTGCAGGCTACTCTGGTTATTTTTTTCCATTTTTTTTCGTCCTACTGACCCTCCTTCTTTGAATGACGTTATCTCGAGGGTGACACCTAAAGGCAAGCCGTAATCGCCTCATCTACGGCAGGTTCCTCCGTTTTTTTTTCTATTTTTTTACGTTGTTATGAACCTCGTTCATTAAATAACGATATCCCGAGGAGAACACCTAAAGGCGAGCCATAATAGCCTCATCTTCGGCAGGCTCCTCCGTTTTTTTTGTTTTTTTTTTTTCACGTCGTGATGACCCTCGTTCTTTAAATGACTCTATCCCAATGAGGACTCCTAAAGGTGAGCTGTAATGGCCTCATCATCGGCAGGCTCCTCCGTTTTTTTTTTGTTTTTTTTACGTCGTGCTGACCCTCGTCATTTAAATGACGCTATCCCGAGGAGGGCACCTAAAGGCGAGCCGTAATGGCCTCATCTTCGGCAGGCTACTATGGTTATATTTTTCATTTTCTTTTTACGTCGTGCTGACTCTCGATCTTTAAATGACGCTATCTCGATGAGGACACCTAAAGGCGACCCGTAATGGCTTAATCTTCAGTAGGCTACTCCGGTTATTTTTTTCCATTTTTTTACATCGTGTTGACTGTCGATCTTTAAATGATGCTATCCCGAGGAGGACACCAAAAGGCGAGTCGTAATGGCCTCATCTTCGGCAAGCTCCTCTAGTTTTTTTTTTCCGTTTTTTTACGTCGCGTTGACCCTCGTTCTATAAATGCCGCTATCTCAAGGATGACACCTAAAGGCGAGCCGTAATGGCCTCATCTTCGGCAGGCTCCTCCGGTTTTTTTCTTTTTTTCTTACTTCGTTCTGACTCTCGTTCTTTAAATGACGCTATCTCGAGCAAGACACCTAATAGCGAGCCATAATGGCCTCATCTTCGGCAAGCTCTTCCGGTTTGTTTTTCGATTTTTTTTCACATTGAGCTGACCCTCGTTCTTTAAATGACGCTATCACGACGAGGACATCTAAAGGCTTGCCGTAATGGCCTCATCTTCGGCATGCTTTTTCGGTTATTTTTTTCATTTTTTTACATTGTGCTGACCCTCGTTATTTAAATGACGCTATCTCGATGAGGACGCTATCTCGAAGAGGACACCTAAACGCCAGTCGTAATGGCCTCATCTTCGGCAGGCTACTACGGTTATTTTTTTTCCTTTTTTTTTTACGTCGTACTGACCCTCGATCTTTAAATGACGCTATTCCGAGGATGACACCTAAAGTCGAGCCGTAATGGCCTCATCTTCGGCAGGCTCCTCCATTTTTTTTACGACGTATTGACTGGTGCACGAAATTGCAATCACACTTTTGCAATCCGCACAACTAACCAGCAAGTGCACTGGGTCGTCCATGTAATACCTTACGTGAGTAAGGGTCGATCCCACGAAGATTGTTGGCTTGAAGCAAGCTTTGGTTAATTTATTATTCTTAGTCAGGAGATCAATTATAATTATCAGTTTGAATTACTAAAAAATAAAAGAGCGTGAAATAATTACTTGTTGTGCAATAATGGAGAATATGTTGGAGCTTTGGAGATGCTTTGTCTTCTGAATTCCTGTAACATAATATTTCCTCTCATGCAAAAGTGCAAAGTTCCTTCCATGGCAAGCTCTATGTAGGGTGTCACCGTTGTCAATGGCTACTTCCTATCCTCTCAGTGAAAATGGTCCAAATGCTCTGTCACAGCACCACTAATCAGCTGTTGGTTCTCGATCATGTTGGAATAGAATCCATTGATTCTTTTACGTTTGTCATCACGCCCAACACTCGCGAGTTTGAAGCTCGTCACAGTCATCAAATCCCAGAATCCTACTCGGAATACCACGGACAAGGTTTAGAATTTTCGGATTCTCATGAATGCCGCCATCAATTCTAGCTTATACCACGAAGATTCTGATTAAGGAATCTAAGAGATACTCATTCAATCTGATGTAGAATGGAGGTGGTTGTCAGACACGCATTCATTGATTGAGGAAGGTGATGAGTGTCATGGATCACCACCTTCTCCATAGTTAAGCGCGAATGAACATCTTAGATAGGAACACGCATGTTTGAATGGAAAAACAGAAATAATTGCATTAATTCATCGAGATGCTGCAGAGCTCCTCATCCCCAACAATGGAGTTTAGAGACTCATACCGTCAAAGAGTATAAAATTCAGATCTAAAAATGTCATGAGATGCAAAATAAGTCTCTAAAAGTTGTTTAAATACTAAACTAATAACCTAGGTTTACAGAAAATGAGTAAACTAAGATAATTGGTGCAGAAATCCACTTCTGGGGCCCACTTGGTGTGTGCTGGGGCTGAGACTTAAGCTTCTCACGTGCTTGGGCTGTTTCTGGAGTTGAACTCCAACTTGCAACCTGTTTTTGGTGATGAACGCCAGACTACAACATGGAACTGGCGTTGAACGCCATTTTACGTCGTCTATCTTCGCGCAAAGTATTGACTATTATATATTGCTGGAAAGCCCTGGATGTTTACTTTCCAGCCCAATTGAGAGCGCGCCAATTGGACTCTTGTAGCTCCAAAAAATCAATTCCGAGTGCAAGGAGGTCAGAATCCAACAGCATCAGCAGTCCTTTTTCAAGCTAAATCAGATTTTTGCTCAGCTCTCTCAATTTTAGCCAGAAAATACCTGAAATTACAAAAAAACACACAAACTCATAGTAGAGTCCAGAAATATGAATTTTGCCTTAAAATAAACAAAATTATACTAAAAACTAACTAAAACATACTAAAATCTTCATGAAATTACCCCCAAAAAGCGTATAAAATATCCGCTCATCACAACACCAAACTTAAACTGTTGCTTGTCCCCAAGCAACTAGATAAATAAAATAGGATAAAAAGAAATTAAGAAGCAATAATATCTCAGAGTTTTAAGTGAAGCTCATATTCTAATTAGATGAGCGGGGCTAGTAGCTTTTTGCTTCTGAACAGTTTTAGCATCTCACTTTATCCTTTGAAATTCAGAATGATTGGCATCCATAGGAACTCAGAATTCAGATAGTATTATTGATTCTCCTAGTTTATTATGTTGAACACAGCTACTTTATGAGTCTTGGCCGTGGCCCTAAGCACTTTATTTTCCAGTATTACCACCGGATACATAAATGCCACAGACACATAACTGGGTGAACCTTTCTAGATTGTGACTTAGCTTTGCTAGAGTCCCCAATTAGAGGTGTCCAGAGTTTTTAAGCACACTCTTTTGCTTTGTATCACGACTTTAACCACTCAGTCTCAAGCCTTTCACTTGGACCTACATGCCACAAGCACATGGTTAGGGACAGCTTGATTTAGCCGCTTAGGCCTGGATTTATTTCCTTGGGCCCTCCTATCCATTGATGCTCAAAGCCTTGGATCCTTTTCACCCTTGTCTTTTGGTTTAAAGGGCTATTGGCTTTTTCTACCTCTTTTGCTTTTCTTTCTTTTTTTTTTTGCAAGCTTGTTTTTCACTGCTTTTTCTTGTTTCAAGAATCAATTTCATGATTTTTCAGATTATCAATAACATTTCTCTTGTTCATCATTCTTTCAGGAGCCAACAATTTTAACATTCATAAAATTCAATATAAAAAATATGCACTGTTCAAGCATTCATTCAGAAGACAAAAAGTATTGCCACCACATATAAATAATTAGAATTTTCTTTATTAAGAACTCGAAAAAATTAAATTACCTCTTTATTCTAAAAATCTACTATTTTATTCATGTTTGATGATGATGAGAAAAATAAATTATAACTTAATTGGAAATAAAGTCAAAATAGAGATACTAATTACTACTACTAATATATAGCTTCTAAGGTAAATTCATAATAAGAATAGTTATCACAGGGTTAAGGCAAAGATTAGGACTCAACAACCTTTGTTTTGGGAAGTGGGTGTTCCTCTAGTCTATGGGGTGCTTGATCCTTCAAGAGATAATTTCTGACACTTCAGTTCCTTCAAGTCACATCCTTGCTCTTCCTGTTCCCTTAGGTGCCATGATCTTGATGAGTTTTAGCTCAGTGATCATGGCAAATCACACCAAACTTAGAGGTTTACTTGTCCTCAAGCAAAAGAAAGGAAAGGAGAGGAATAGCGGGAGAGGCAATTTCGAAATTCAAAAGATATGATGAGTTGAAAAAGATTTGAAAAAGAGTTGGATTGGATTGGAAAAAGATTTGTGTTTATGGATTAAGATACATTTGATATTTTTGAAAAAGGGATTTTAGAAATTAGGATTAAAATTTTTGTAATTAAAGGATGAGAGTTTGTAACATATTTATGCAAGAAATCATGATTTGAAACGTAAAAAAATTAAAAAAATGTGAAGTAAAAATGAATTTACCTCCTCCCCACCATCCTGGCGTTAAACGCCCAAACGCTGCATGTTTTGGGCGTTTAACGCCCATGTGCAGCTTCTCCTGGGCATTCAACGCCCAACTGTTGCTTCTTTCTGGCGTTGAACGCCAGGAATTCCTTTGTCACTGGGCATTTTTCTGAACGCCCAGGACGCTGTAAATCTGGCGTTGAACGCCCAGAAGGTGCTACTTTCTGGCGTTCAATGCCCAAAACAGCTCTTACTGGTGTTTTCGCACCAGTGAACTTCTTTTTGCTATTTTTATCCTTTGAATCCTTCTATAACTTTGTGAACTCAAGCAATTGCTATTTTACCTTGAAGATAATTGACATATACCTGTAAAAATCAATTAATTAACAAATAAACTTTGTAAATGGCTGGGTTGCATCCCAGCAAGTGCTTCTTTATTGTCTTTAGCTAGACTATTACTGAGCTTTAATCAAGTCTCAGTTTTGAGCATTCTTGCTCAAAATTGCCTTCAAGATAATGTTTGACTCTCTATCCATTAACAATGAACTTTTTGTTGGAATCATTATCCTGAAGCTCTACGTATCCATATGGTGACACACTTGTAATCACATATGGTCCTCTCCACCGGGATTTCAATTTCCTGGGGAATAATCTGAGCCTAGAATTAAATAGCAGAACTTTCTGCCCTGGCTCAAAGACTCTGGATGACAGTTTCTTATCATGCCATCTTTTTGCTTTCTCCTTGTAAATTTTTGTATTTTCGAAAGCATTGAGTTTGAATTCCTCTAGCTCATTTAACTGGAGCAAACGTTTTCCTCCAGCTAAGTTGGCATCAAGGTTTAGGAACCTGGTTGCCCAGTAGGCCTTATGTTCCAGTTCCACTGGCAAGTGACAGGCTTTTCCATACACAAGCTGGTATGGAGAAGTTCCTATGGGAGTCTTGAATGCTGTTCTGTATGCCCACAGAGCATCATCCAACCTTTTTGCCCAATCCCTTCTACGGTTAATTACAGTCCGTTCCAGGATTCTTTTAAGTTCTCTGTTAGAGACTTCAGCTTGCCCATTTGTCTGTGGATGATATGGAGTGGCTACCCTGTAGCTAACTCCATAACGAACCAAAGTAGAGTAAAGCTGTTTATTGTAAAAATGAGTGCCCCCATCACTGATCAATACTCTAGGGGTACCAAATCTGTTGAAGATGTGTTTCTGGAGGAATTTTAGCACTGTCTTAGTGTCATTAGTGGGTGTTGCACTAGCTTTCACCCATTTGGATACATAATCCACTGCCACCAGAATATAAGTGTTTGAGTATGATGGTGGGAAAGGCCCCATGAAGTCAATACCCCATACATCAAAAACCTCAATCTCCAAGATCCCTTGTTGAGGCATGGCATAACTGTGAGGCAGATTACCAAATCTTTGGCAACTGTCACAGTTAAGTACAAACACTCGGGAGTCTTTATAGAGAGTAGGCCAGTAGAAGCCGCATTGGAGGGCTCTTGTGGCTGTTCGCTCACTTCCAAAATGTCCTCCATACTGTGATCCATGGCAGTGCCAGAGGATCTTCTGTGCTTCTTTTTTAGGCACACATCTACGGATTACTCCGTCTACACATCTCTTGAAGAGATATGGTTCATCCCAAAGATAGTACTTTGCATCTGTGATCAATTTCTTTGATTGCTGCCTACTGTACTCTTTAGGTATGAACCTCACTGCCTTGTAGTTTGCAATGTCTGTAAACCATGGCACTTCCTGGATGGCAAAGAGTTGCTCATCCGGAAAGTTTTCAGAGATCTCAGTAAGAGGGAGGGGCACCCCTTCTACTGGTTCTATTCGGGACAGGTGATCTGCTACTTGGTTCTCTGTCCCTTTTCTGTCTCTTATTTCTATATCAAACTCTTGCAGAAGCAACACCCATCTGATGAGTCTGGGTTTTGAATCCTGCTTTGTGAGTAGATATTTAAGAGCAGCATGGTTAGTGTACACAATCACTTTTGATCCTACTAAATAGGATCTAAACTTGTCAATGGCATAAACCACTACAAGTAGCTCTTTTTTCTGTGGTTGTGTAGTTCTTCTATGCATCATTTAGAACACGACTGGCATAATAAATGACGTGCAAAAGCTTGTCATGCCTTTGTCCCAACACTGCACCAATGGCATGGTCACTGGCATAACACATTATTTCAAAAGGTAATGTCCAGTCTGGTGCAGAGATGACTGGTGCTGTGACCAGCTTAGCTTTCAGAGTCTCAAACGCCTGCAGACACTCCTTATCAAAGATAAATGGCGTGTCAGCAGCTAGCAGATTACTTAGAGGTTTGGCAATTTTTGAAAAATCCCTTATAAACCTCCTATAAAATCCTGCATGCCCCCAGAAAGCTTCTGATTGCCTTAACATTGGCTGGTGGTGGTAATTTTTCAATTACCTCTACCTTAGCTTGATCCACTTCTATTCCCTTGTTCAAAATTTTGTATCCAAGGACAATTCCTTCAGTCACCATAAAGTGACATTTCTCCCAGTTTAAAACCAGGTTAGTCTCTTGGCACCTCTTTAGAACAAGTGCTAGATGGTCAAGACAGGAGCTGAATGAGTCTCCAAATACTGAAAAGTCATCCATGAAGACTGGTGGACGAAATTGTGATCACTATTATTTGATTTGACTTTTTGGTCTTGTATGAATATACCCTTAGGGCACTGTTTATTTTCTTCACAACTCCGTTCAACTAACCAGCAAGTGTACTGGGTCGTCCAAGTAATAACCTTACGTGAGTAAGGGTCGAATCCACAGAGATTGTTGGTATGAAGCAAGCTATGGTCACCTTGCAAATCTCACTTAGGCAGATTAAAGGGTAATAGTGATAATTGGATTGTTTTAATAAAAAGAAATAATAAAAGGGATAGAGATACTTATGCAGATTCATTGGTAGGAATTTCAGATAAGCGGAATGGAGATGCTGTAGAGCTCTCGGACGCCTGCTATCCCATTGCTTCTACTCAATCCTTCTTACTCCTTTCCATGGCAAGCTTTGTATAGGGGTTCACCATCAACTGTGGCTACTTTTCATCCTCACGGGGAAATATCCTATGCGGCTGTCACTCGCACAGCTAACCAGTCTGGAGGCATCACCCATGGTTGATAACAACATCCCATCCTCGCAGTGAAAGCTAATGCTCACGCACTCTGTCACAGTACGGCCAATCACCGGTTGGTTCCCTCCCCTACTGGAATAGAATCCCTCTTTTGCGTTTGTCACTAACGCCCAGCAGGTTACAGGTTTGAAGCACGTCACAGTCATTCATGAACGGAATCCTACTCGGAATACCACAGACAAGGTGAGACTTTCCGGATTCCCAGGATCCTACTCGGAACACTGGTGGACGAAATTGTGATCCTTTTTCCTTGTAATTGGATTTTAGAAATTGGCACGAGTGAACACAACTCCGTTCAACTAACCAGCAAGTGTACTGGGTCGTCCAAGTAATACCTTACGTGAGTAAGGGTCGAATCCACAGAGATTATTGGTTTGAAGCAATCAATATTTATTCTATTAATCTTAGTCAGGATGCCAATAGGATTACTTGGATTAAAAGTGAAATTACCAGATTTGATTAGAGGAATAAAAGAGAAGAACAGCGTTACTTGTTAGGCAGTAATGAGAAATATGTTGGGGTTTTGGAGATGCTTTGTCCTCTGAACTTCAACTCTTTCTTGGAATCCTCTTCTCACACGCAGGTTCCTTCCATGGCAAGCTCTATGTAGGGTGTCACCGTTGTCAATGGCTACTTCCCATCCTCGCAGTGAAAGCTAATGCTCACGCACTCTGTCACAGTACGGCCAATCACCGGTTGGTTCCCGCTCCTACTGGAATAGAATCCCTCTTTTGCGTCTGTCACTAACGCCCAGCAGGTTAAAGTTTGAAGCACGTCACAGCCATTCAATCCCGGAATCCTACTCGGAATACCACAGACAAGGTTTAGACTTTCCGGATTCTCATGAATGCCGCCATCTATCCGGCTTATACCACGAAGATTCTGTTGGGGAATCTAAGAGATATTCATTCAATCTGATGTAGAACGGAGGTGGTTGTCAGGCACACGTTCATGGGTTGAGGAAGGTGATGAGTGTCACGGATCATCACCTTCTTCACAGTTAAGCGCGAATAAACATCTTAGACAAGAACAAGCGTGTTTGAATGGAAAACAAAGGAATTGTATTAAATCATCGAGACGCTGCAGAGCTCCTCACCCCCAACAATGGAGTTTAGAGACTCATGCCGTCACAAAGTATGTAATTCAGATCTGAAAATGTCATGAGGTACAAGATAAGTATGTAAAACTTGTTTAAATAGTAAACTAGTAACCTAGGTTTACAGAAAAATGAATAAACAAAGATAATTGGTGCAGAAATCCACTTCTGGGGCCCACTTGGTGTGTGCTGGGGCTGAGACTAAAGCTTTCCACGTGTAAAGGCCTTTCTTGGCGTCAAACTCCAGGTTTTGACGTGTTTTGGGCGTTCAACTCCGGATCATGACGTTTTTCTGGCGTTTAACTCCAGACAGCAGCATGTACTTGGCGTTCAACGCCAAGTTACGTCGTCTATCCTTGCGCAAAGTATGGACTATTATATATTGCTGGAAAGCCCTGGATGTCTACTTTCCAACGCCGTTGAGAGCGCGCCAATTGGACTCCTGTAGCTCCAGAAAATCTATTTCGAGTGCAGGGAGGTCAGGATCCAACAACATCAGCAGTCCTTTTTCAGCCTAAGTCAGATTTTTGCTCAGCTCCCTCAATTTCAACCAGAAAATACCTGAAATCACAGAAAAACACACAAACTCATAGTAAAGTCCAGAAATATGATTTTTGCCTAAAAACTAATATTATTTACTAAAACTAACTGAAACATGCTAAAATCTACATGAAATTACCCCCAAAAAGCGTACAAAATATCCGCTCATCACAACACCAAACTTAAACTGTTGCTTGTCCTCAAGCAACTAGATGAATAGAATAGGTCCTAACAGAAATTAAGAAGTAATAATATTTTAGAGTTTTAAATGAAGCTCAGATTCTTATTAGATGAGCGGGGCTTGTAGCTTTTTGTCTCTGAACAGTTTTGGCATCTCCCTGTATCTTTTAAATTTCAGAATGATTGGCATCCTTAGGAACTCAGAATTCAGATAGTATTATTGACTCTCCTAGTGTAGTATGTTGATTCTTGAACACAGCTATTTATGAGTCTTGGCCGTGGCCCTAAGCATTTTGTCTTCCAGTATTACCACCGGATACATAAATGCCACAGACACATAACTGGGTGAACCTTTTCAGATTGTGACTCAGCTTTGCTAGAGTCCCCAGTCAGTGGTGTCCAGAGCTCTTAAGCACACTCTTTTGCTTTGGATCACGACTTTAACCACTCAGTCTCAAGTTTTTCACTTGGACCTTCATGACACAAGCACATGGTTAGGGACAGCTTGAGTTAGCCGCTTAGGCCTGGATTTTATTTCCTTGGGCCCTCCTATCCATAGATGCTCAAAGCCTTGGATCCTTTTTACTCTTGGCTAGTGCTCATGGCTTGTGAATATTGTGTTTTTTTTTTTTTTTGACTGCTTTTTCTTGCTTCAAGAATCAATTTCATGATTTTTCAGATCATCAATAATATTTTTCGTGTTCCTCATCCTTTCAGGAGCCAATATTCATTAAATTCAAAGCACAATTTATGCACTGTTCAAGCATTCATTCAGAGAACAACAAGTATTGCCACCACATATAATTAATTATAGTCTTTATTACTAAGAACTCAAAAATATAAATTACTTCTTTATTCTAAAAAATCTACTACTTTATTCATGCCTGATGATGATGAGAACCATAAATTGTAGCTTAATTGGAAATAAAATCAAAATAGACATACTAATTACTACTACTACTATATATCTCCTAAGGTAAATTTCTAAAATAATACTATCACAGAGTTAAAGCTGGAATTAGAACTTAACAACCTGTATTTTGGGAAGTGGATGTTCCTCTAGTCTGTGGGGTGCCTTCAAGAATTAATTTCTGACGCTTCAGCTCCCTTAAGTTCACATCCTTGCTCTTCCTGTTCTCTTAGGTGCCATGATCTTAATGAGTTTTAGCTCAGTGATCATGGCAAATCACACCAAACTTAGAGGTTTGCTTGTCCTCAAGCAAAAGAAAGGAAAGGAGAGGAGTAGATGAAAGGCATTTTCATAAAAAGATAAGATGAGTTGAAAAAGATTTGAAAAAGATTTAGATTGGAAAAAGATTTGGGCTTATGAATTAAGATATATTTGATATTTTTGAAAAAGGGATTTTAGAAATTAGTGTTTCTAGAAATTAGGATTAAAAATTTTAGAATTGAAGGATGATAATTTGAAACATGTTTATGCAAGAAATCATGGATTGAAACTTAAAAATTTAGAAAAATTGTAAAGAAAAACGAATTTTACCTCCTCCCCACCATCCTGGCGTTAAACGCCCAGGATGCTAGCAAACTGGCGTTAAACGCCCTGAAGGTGCATCTTTCTGGCGTTTAACGCCCAGAAGATGCTCCTTTCTGGCGTTTAACGCCCAGATGGCTACCCTTACTGGCGTTAAACGCCCAGTAGGAGCTTCTTTTGGGCGTTTAACGCCCAAAGTATTTCTTACTGGCTTTTTCATGCCAGTGAGCTTCCAAATTTCCCTGTAACTCTGTGACTTCAACCAATTGCTATTTCACCTTTTGAAGATACTTGGACTCAAACCTGTAAAGAAATAATTAATTAATTAATACGAATAAATTAAATTTTGTGATTGGCTGGGTTGCCTCCCAGCAAGCGCTTCTTTAATGTCATTAGCTGGACTGAGTTTTAATCAAGTCTCAGTTTTGAGCATTCTTGCTCAAAATTGCCTTCAAGATAATGTTTGACTCTTTGTCCATTAACAATGAACTTTTTGTTAGAGTCATTATCCTGAAGCTCTATGTATCCATATGGTGATACGTTTGTAATGACATATGGATCTCTCCACCGGGATTTTAATTCCCCAGGGAATAATTTGAGCCTAGAATTGAATAGCAGAACTTTTTGCCCTGGCTCAAAGACTCTGGATGACAATTTCTTATCATGCCATCTTTTCGCTTTCTCTTTGTAAATCTTTGCATTTTCGAAAGCATTGAGTCTAAATTCCTCTAGCTCTGATTCGAGACTCTCAGCCATATTGACCTCTCTTACCAGAGAGTCAATTATATCAACACTCATGCAGTCATTTGGGGTGTCTGGATGTTGCATGACTTTAACAACATTCAGCTTGAACTCTTCCTCATTGACTCTCAAGGTTACTTCCCCTTTTTGGACATCAATGAGGGTTCGGCCAGTTGCTAGGAAAGGTCTTCCTAGAATGAGAGTTGCACTCTTGTGCTCCTCCATTTCCAGCACCACAAAGTCAGTAGGAAAGGCAAATGGCCCAACCTTGACTATCATGTCCTCAATCACGCCTGATGGGTATTTAATGGAGCCATCAGCAAGTTGAAGACATATCCTGGTTGGTTTGATTTCTTCAGTTAAACCAAGCTTTCTGATAGTAGATGCAGGCATTAGGTTGATACTTGCTCCAAGATCACATAAAGCTTGCTTGGTGCAAGTGCCCTCTAATGTGCATGGTATCATAAAGCTCCCAGGATCTTTAAGCTTCTCAGGTAAGCTTTTCAGAATGACTGCACTGCATTCTTCAGTGAGATAAACTTTTTCAGTTTCCCTCCAATCCTTCTTATGACTTAAGATCTCTTTCATGAACTTAGCATAAGAGGGTATTTGCTCAAGTGCTTCTGCAAACGGAATCTTTATTTCAAGAGTCCTGAGGTAGTCTGCAAAGCGGGCAAATTGCTTATCCTGTTCCGCTTGGCGGAGTTTTTGAGGATAAGGCATTTTGGCTTTGTATTCCTCAACCTTAGTTGCTGCAGGTTTATTACCTACAGAAGTGGGTTGGGAAGCCTTTTTAGAAGGGTTGTTATCAGCACTTGTATGTGACTGATTCCCCACTGGTATTTGAATGCCAGTGGTGGGAGCTGGAGTGGCGTTAGACGCCCCTCCCTTGTTTGTTACTGGCGTTTGAACGCCAGCTTTGTCCCTTTCTGGGCTCGGACTGTCTTCAGGAGGATTTTGAGTATCCACTTGTTCATTTCTTGGTTTCCTGCTGCTTTGAAGTGAGGTATTTAATATTTTCCCACTTCTTAATTGAACTGCTTGGCATTCTTCTGTTATTTGTTTTGACAGTTGCCTTTCTGTCTGCTTTAATTGCACTTCCATGTTCCTGTTAGCCATTCTTGTTTCCTGTAATATTTCCTTGAATTCGGCTAGTTGCTGAGTTAGAAAATCTAATTGCTGATTGAATTCATTAGCCTGATCCACTGGACTGAGTTCTGCAGTTACTGTTTTAGCTTCTTCTTTCATAGAGGATTCACTGCTTAGGTACAGATGCTGATTTCTGGCAACTGTATCAATAAGCTCTTGAGCTTCTTCAATTGTTTTTCTCATGTGTATAGATCCACCAGCTGAGTGGTCTAGAGAAATCTGAGCTTTTTCTGTAAGCCCATAGTAGAAGATGTCTAATTGCACCCATTCTGAAAACATTTCAGAGGGGCATTTTCTTAGCATCTCTCTGTATCTCTCCCAGGCATCATAAAGGGATTCATTATCTCCTTGTTTGAAGCCTTGGATGCTTAGCCTTAGCTGTGTCATCCGTTTTGGAGGGAAATAGTGATTCAGGAATTTTTCTGACAGCTGTTTCCATGTTTTTATGCTGTTTTTAGGCTGGTTATTTAACCACCTCTTAGCTTGATCTTTTACAGCAAATGGAAACAGTAGTAATCTGTAGACATCCTGATCTACTTCCTTATCATGTACTGTATCAGCAATTTGCGGAAATTGTGCCAGAAACTCTGTAGGTTCTTCATGTGGAAGACCAGAATACTGGCAGTTTTGCTGCACCATGATAATGAGCTGAGGATTTAGCTCAAAGCTACTAACTCCAATGGAGGGTATACAGATACTACTCCCATATGAAGCAGTAGTGGGGTTAGCATATGACCCCAAAGTCCTCTTGGACTGTTCATTCCCACTTACTTCCATATTGGAATACAAGTTGAGAATTTATATGTTGATAATTATTTATTTTATAGTAATGGAATAAATAAAAATGGAATATATATATAAAAAAAATATTTTGAAAATATTTTGTGAAAAATTTTTTTTCGAAAAAAAATTGAAATTAAAATTTGAATTTTATATTAAAAATTTCGAAAATATAGTTTTAAAAAATAGTTAGAAAATAAATTTTTTTGAATTTTGAATTTTTATGATGAAAGAGAAAAACACACAAAAGACACAAGACTTAAAATTTTTAGATCTAGTGCTCCTTATTTTCGAAAATTTTTGGAGGGAAAACACCAAGGAACACCAAACTTAAAAATTTTAAAATCAAGACACAAGAAAAACTCAAGAACACCTTGAAGATTCACAAGAACACCAAGAACAAAAGAAGGAACACCAAACTTAAAATTTTTAGAAAACCAAGACAAATTTTCGAAAATTATATCAAAATTAACAAGGAAAACACCAAACTTAAAGTTTGGCACAGATTAAATCAAGAAAAATTATTTTTGAAAAAGATTTTCAAAAGAGAGTGCCCAATTGCCAAGAACATAAGCCAACACTATAACCAACTGAATTAAAAATGTAATGTATTTTAAAGATGTATTATTTTTATGGATAAAATAAATTTTTGAAAACTAATGTTTTGAAAAAAGCACAAGAAAAATAAGAAAAGACACAGAACAAGGAAAACTCAAGATCAAACAAGAAAAATAAGCAAGAACAACTTGAAGATCAATGAAGAACAAAGAACACAAGTCGAAAATTTTAAAGGAAAATATGAGATATGCAATTGACACCAAACTTAGAACAAGACTCTAAACTCACGAAAATTAGCAATTAGTTAAAAAAAATAATAATTTTTGAAAAGAAATTTTTGAAAAGAAACTATCCTATCAAGATTTAATGACTCTATATAAAAAAAATAAAATAAATTATTCCTAATCTAAGAAATAAAATAAGCCTTCATTGTCCAAACTCAATAATCCCCGCAACGCGCCAAAACTTGGTGGACGAAATGTATCTCTTTATAGAATATGATAATAGAATATGGTCCAAGATCAACTTCGTTCAACTGACCAGCAAGTGTACTGGGTCGTCCAAGTAATACCTTACGTGAGTAAGGGTCGAATCCACAGAGATTATTGGTTTGAAGCAATCAATATTTATTCTATTAATCTTAGTCAGGATGCCAATAGGATTACTTGGATTAAAAGTGAAATTACCAGATTTGATTAGAGGAATAAAAGAGAAGAACAGCGTTACTTGTTAGGCAGTAATGAGAAATATGTTGGGGTTTTGGAGATGCTTTGTCCTCTGAACTTCAACTCTTCCTTGGAATCCTCTTCTCACACGCAGGTTCCTTCCATGGCAAGCTCTATGTAGGGTGTCACCGTTGTCAATGGCTACTTCCCATCCTCGCAGTGAAAGCTAATGCTCACGCACTCTGTCACAGTACGGCCAATCACCGGTTGGTTCCCGCTCCTACTGGAATAGAATCCCTCTTTTGCGTCTGTCACTAACGCCCGCAGGTTAAAGTTTGAAGCACGTCACAGCCATTCAATCCCGGAATCCTACTCGGAATACCACAGACAAGTTTAGACTTTCCGGATTCTCATGAATGCCGCCATCTATCCGGCTTATACCACGAAGATTCTGTTGGGAATCTAAGAGATATTCATTCAATCTGATGTAGAACGGAGGTGGTTGTCAGGCACACGTTCATGGGTTGAGGAAGGTGATGAGTGTCACGGATCATCACCTTCTTCACAGTTAAGCGCGAATAAACATCTTAGACAAGAACAAGCGTGTTTGAATGGAAAACAAAGGAATTGTATTAAATCATCGAGACGCTGCAGAGCTCCTCACCCCCAACAATGGAGTTTAGAGACTCATGCCGTCACAAGTATGTAATTCAGATCTGAAAATGTCATGAGGTACAAGATAAGTATGTAAAACTTGTTTAAATAGTAAACTAGTAACCTAGGTTACAGAAAAATGAATAAACAAAGATAATTGGTGCAGAAATCCACTTCTGGGGCCCACTTGGTGTGTGCTGGGGCTGAGACTAAAGCTTTCCACGTAAAGGCCTTTCTTGGCGTCAAACTCCAGGTTTTGACGTGTTTTGGGCGTTCAACTCCGGATCATGACGTTTTTTGGCGTTTAACTCCAGACAGCAGCATGTACTTGGCGTTCAACGCCAAGTTACGTCGTCTATCCTTGCGCAAAGTATGGACTATTATATATTTCTGGAAAGCCCTGGATGTCTACTTTCCAACGCCGTTGAGAGCGCCAATTGGACTCCTGTAGCTCCAGAAAATCCATTTTGAGTGCAGGGAGGTCAGGATCCAACAGCATCAGCAGTCCTTTTTCAGCCTAAGTCAGATTTTGCTCAGCTCCCTCAATTCAACCAGAAATACCTGAAATCACAGAAAAACACACAAACTCATAGTAAAGTCCAGAAATATGATTTTTGCCTAAAAACTAATATTATTTACTAAAAACTAACTGAAACATGCTAAAATCTACATGAAATTACCCCCAAAAAGCGTACAAAATATCCGCTCATCAAACACCACAGACAAGGTTGGACTTTCCGGATCCAGACAAATGCCGCCATCAATCTAGCTTATACCACGAAGATTCTGTTGGGGAATCTAAGAGATACACATTCAAGCTTTGTTGCATGTAGAACGGAAGTGTTGTCAATCACGCGCGTTCATCATCAGTGAATAATAATAATAAGAGGGTTATCTAACTCATCACATTCATCTATGGTGTGCAGAAACTCCACCGTTGAAAATACACAAGCAAAGGGTTCAGGCATGGCCGAATGGCCAGCCCCCTAAACGTGATCAATGATCTCCTAAGACTTCCGGGGCCCACTTGGGTATGTTTGGGCTGAGCTTGATCTATCACGAGTTGAGGCTTCTCTGGAGTTGAATTTCGAGTTATGATGTGCACTGGGCGTTCAACTCCGGATCATGACGTTTTTCTGGCGTTTAACTCCAGAAAGGAGCGTGTACTTGGCGTTCAACGCCAAGTTGCGTCGTCATTCTTCGAATAAAGTATGGACTATTATATATTGCTGGAAAGCCCTGGATGTCTACTTTCCAACGCCGTTGAGAGCGCGCCAATTGGAGTCTGTAGCTCCAGAAAATCCACTTCGAGTGCAGGGAGGTCAGAATCCAAAGCATCAGCAGTCCTTTGTCAGCCTTTTTCAGAGTTTTGCTCAAATCCCTCAATTTCAGTCAGAATTTACCTGAAATCACAGAAAAACACACAAACTCATATTAAAGTCCAGAAATGTGAATTTAACATAAAAACTAATGAAAACATCCCTAAAAGTAGCTTAATCATCCTAAAAACTATATAAAAACAATGCCAAAAAGCGTATAAATTATCCGCTCATCACAACACCAAACTTAAATTGTTGCTTGTCCCCAAGCAACTTAAAATCAAATAGGATAAAAAGAAGAGAATATACTATAAAGTCCAAAATATCAATGAATATTAATTTAATTACATGAGCGGGACTTATAGCTTTTTGCTTCTGAACAGCTTTGGCACCTCACTTTTTCCTTTGTAGTTTAGAGGTATTGGCGTCTCTGGGGGAACTTAGAATTTGGGATAGTGTTATTGACTTTCTTAGTTAAGCATGTTGATTCTTGAACACAGCTACTTATGAGTCTTGGCTGTGGCCCTAAGCACTTTGTCTTCCAGTATTACCACGGATACACAAATGCCACAGACACATAACTGGGTGAACCTTTCAGATTGTGACTTAGCTTTGCTAAAGTCCCCAGTTAGTGGTGTCCAGAGCTCTTAAGCACACTCTTTAGCTTTAGATCACGACTTTAACCATTCAGTCTCAAGCTTTTCACTTGGACCTTCATGACACAAGCACATGGTTAGGGACAGCTTGATTAGCCGCTTAGGCCTGGATTTAATTCCTTGGGCCCTCCTATCCATGATGCTCAAAGCCTTGGATCCTTGCTTTAAAATTTTCGCCACTTTTTTTTTTCACTGCTTTTTCTTGCTTCAAGAATCAATTTTCATGATGTTTTTCAGATCATCAATAACATTTCTCTTTGTTCATCATTCTTTCAAGAACCAACAATTTTAAACACTCATAAACAACAAGATCCAAAGACATATGCACTGTTCATTCATTCATTCAGAAAATAAAAGCATTGTCACCACATCAAAATAATTAAACTAAATTCAATAATAATTTCGAAAATTATGTACTTCTTGTTCTTTTGAATTAAAACATTTTTTCTTTTTTTTTTTGTTTTTTAAGAGAGGTGAAGGACTAATGGATTTTATTCATAGCTTTAAGGCATGGTTACATACTAATGATCATGAAATAAAGACACAAAACATAGATAAACACAATAATTAAAAACCGAAAACAGAAAGAAAATAAAGAACAAGGAATGAATCCACTCTAGTGGCGTCTTCTTCTTGAAGGACCAATGATGTTCAACTCTTCTATGTCCTTCCTTGCCTTTGTTGCTCCTCCCTCATTGCTCTTTGATCTTCTTATTTCTTGAAGAGTGAGGGCGTGTTCTGGTGTTCCACCCTTAGTTGTTCCACATTATGGCTCAAATCTTCCAAGGAGGTATTAAGTTGCTCCCAATAGTTGTTGGGAGGAAAGTGCATTTGAGGCATTTGTTGATGGGAACCTCCTCTTGTTCTCCTTGAGGGCCGTGAGGAACTTCCCTTGTTTGCTCCATCCTTTTCTTGGTGATGGGCTTGTCTTCTTCAATGGAGACATCTCCATCTATGATAACTCCGGCTGAATAACATAGATGGCATATGAGGTGAGGGAAGGCTAGCCGTGCCATGTATGAAGGCTTGTCAGCTATTTTGTAGAGTTCATTGGATATGACTTCATGAACCTCTACTTCCTCTCCAATCATGATGCTATGAATCATGATGGCCCGATCCACAGTAACTTCAGATCGGTGCTTGTAGGAATGATGGATCTTTGGATGAATTCCAACCATCCTCTAGCTACAGGCTTGAGGTCCAGTCTTCTTAGTTGGACTGGATTACTTTGGAGTCCATTCTCCATTGGGCGCCTTCCCACAAATGTCCCTAAGGACTTGGTCCAACCTTGATCAAAGTTGACCTTCTAGTGTAGGGGTGTTCATCACCTTGCATCATAGGCAAATGAAACGCCAACCTCACATTTTCCGGACTAAAATCCAAGTATTTCCCCTAACATTGTGAGATAATTCTTTGGATTCGGGTTCATACTTTGATCATGGTTTCTAGTGATCCATGCATTGGCATAGAATTCTTGAACCATTAAAATTCCAACTTGTTGTATGGGGTTGGCTATGACTTCCCAACCTCTTCTTTGAATTTCAAGTCGGATTTCCGGATACCATCTTCTGAGTTTGAAAGGGACTCATGGATCACTTTCTTCTTCGCCACAACATCATAGAAGTGGTCTTGGTGGCTCTTGGAGATGAATCTCTCTTCTCCCATGACTCGGAAGTGGAAGCTTTTGCCTTCCCTTTTCCTTTCTTGAGGAAACCCGGCCTTGGGTGCCATTGATGGTGAATGAAAAAATAAAAAGCTTAGGCTTTTTACCACACCAAACTTAAGTTTGCTCGCCCTCGAGCAAAAAAGAAAAGAAGAGTAGAAGAAGAAGAGAATATTGGAAGAGAGGGAGAAGAGAGGGTTCGGCTATATGGGAGAAGAAGGTGTTTGTGTTGTGGGAAAATGATGAAGAATGGAAGGGTATTTATAGGGAGGGGGGAGGGTATAGGTTCCCATTGATGGTGAATGAAAAAAATAAAAAGCTTAGGCTTTTTACCACACCAAACTTAAAGTTGCTCGCCCTCGAGCAAAAAGAAAAAAGAAGAGTAGAAGAAGAAGAGAATATTGGAAGAGAGGGAGAAGAGAGGGTTCGGCTATATGGGAGAAGAAGGTGTTTGTGTGTGGGAAAATGATGAAGAATGGAAGGGTATTTATAGGGAGGGGGGAGGGTATAGGTTGGGCCAATTGGGTGGGAATGGGTGGGAAATGAATTTGAAAGTAGTGGGGGTAGGTGGGGTGTATGGGGAAGAGGTGGTGATGTGAATGGTGAATGGGGAAATTGGGAAGAGGAATTGAGGTGATAGGTGAAGGTTTGGGAAGGTGTGACATTGAAAATGAGATTTGGATTAGAGGTGGATTAGGATTAAAAGAAAGGGTAGGTGAGGATCCTGTGGGGCCACAGATCCTGAGGTGGGGATCTGTGGGGTCCACAGATCCTGAGGTGAAAACAAATACCATTCTTTCACCATATAGGCATGTAACATGCCTTCATGCATCATTCTGGCGTTCAAAACGCCCATGATGCACGTTCTGGGCGTTAAACGCCCATGTATGCATGTTATGGCGTTGAACGCCAGTTTCATGCTTGTTCTGGCGTTCAGCGCCAGATTGTCCTCTGTGTGCGCATCTGGCGTTAAACGCCAGGTGTTGCTTGTTTTGGGCGTTCAGCGCCAGAATGGTGCTCTGTTCTGGCGTTGAACGCCGGCCAGATGCACCTTACTGGCGTTGAACGCCAGTCTGTGCTGCCTCCAGGGTGAATATTTTTTTTCTTCTGTTTTGACTGTTTTAATTTTTGATTTTTCGTGACTCCTCATGATCATGTACCTAATAAAAACACAAAAATAACAAAGAAACAAAATAAAATAAAATTAGATAAATAAAATTGGGTTGCCTCCAACAAGCGCTTCTTTAATGTCAATAGCTTTGACAGTGGTTCTCATGGAACCACAAGGTGATCAGGTCAATTTAAGTGTGGTATTCCCAACACCAAACGAGTTTGGATATGGGGTTTGAACACCAAACTTAGAGTTTGGTTGTGGCCTCAACACCAAACTTAGAGTTGACTGTGTGGGCTTCTTGACCTTGAACTGAGAGAAGCTCTTCATGCTTACTCTCTTTTGTCACAGAGGGATGGCCATGTGCCTAAACACAAGGTAGTCCCCATTCAATTGAAGGACTAACTCACCCTGTAACATCTATCACAGCTCTGCTGTGGCTAGGAAAGGTCTTCCTAGGATGATGCATCATCATCTTCCTTCCTAGTATCTAGGATTATGAAATCAGTAGGGATGTAAAGGCCTTCAACCTTCACTAGTCTCTACTAATCCATATGCTTGCATCACTGACTTATCTGCCAGTTGTAATGAGAACAAGGCAGGTTGCACCTCAATGATCCTAGCTTCTCCATTACAGGAGTGGCATAAGATTTATCCCTGACCCAAGATCACATAGAGCTTTTTCAAAGCTCATGGTGCCAATGGTACAAGGTATTGAGAACTTGCCAGGATCTTGTTTCTTTTGAGGTAGAGTTTTCTGAATCCAAGTATCTAGTTTACTAATGAGCAAGGGAGGTTTACTTTCCCAAGTCTCATTACCAAACAGCTTGGCATTCAGCTTCATGATAGCTCCTAAATATAGAGCAGCTTGCTCTCCAGTCACATCTTCATCCTCTTCAGAGGAGGAATATTCTTCAGAGCTCATGAATGGCAGAAGGAGGTTCAATGGAATCTCTATGGTCTCTAGATGAGCCTCAGATTCCTTTGGATCCTCAATAGGAAACTCCTTCATGCTTGAGGGACGTCCCAGGAGGTCTTCCTCCTTAGGATTTTCGTCCTCCTCCTCCCTAGTGCATTCGGCTTCTTTGATTAAATCAATGGCCTTGCTCTTTTGGATTTCTTCAGTATTGCTTGGGAGATACTGGGAGGGGTTTCAATAACTTTCTTACTCAGCTGGCCCACTTGTGCTTCCAGATTTCTAATGGAGGATCTGGTTTCATTCATGAAATGAAGTGGCCTTTGACAGATCAGAGACTATATTGGCTAAATAGAATTACTTTGTTCAGAGTTCTCTGTCGTTGTGAGAAGATGATGGATATGGCTTATTATTCAGCCTATTACGTCCACCATTGTTAAAACCTTGTTGAGGTTTTGTTGATCTTCCAGGAGAAATTTGGATGATTTCTCCATGATGAGTTATAGGTGTTTCCATAAGGTTCACCTAAGTAATTAACCTCTGCCATGGCAGGGTTCTCAGGATCATAGCTTCTTCAGAAGCTGCCTCTCTATTATGTTGGATGCATGTTGCAATCCATTCAGATTTGAGAGATCATGTTGACCTGTTGAGTCAACACTTTGTTCTGAGCCAGTATGGCATTCAGAGCATCAATTTCAAGAATCCTTTCTTCTGAGGTACCCCTATTCACGGAATTCCGCTCAGAAGTATACATGAACTGGTGTTTGCAACCATGTCAATGAGTTCTGAGCCTCTCCAGGCGTTTTCTTCAGGTGAATAGATCCACCTGCAGAATGGTCAATGACATTTTCAAAAATTCAGAGAGACCATAATAGAATATGTCTAATATGGTCCATTCTGAAAAACATGTCAGATGGACATTTTTAGTCAGTGCTTGTATCTTTCCCAAGCTTTATAGAGGGGATTCACCATCTTTTTGTTTGAAGGTTGAACATCCACTCTCAGCTTGCTCAGCTTTTGAGGAGGAAAGAACTTACTAAGAATGCAGTGACAAGCTTATCCCATGAGTCCAGGCTATCCTTGGGTTGTGAATCAAACCATACTCTAGCTCTGTCTCTTACAGCAAAAGGGAAAAGCATGAGTCTGTAGACTTCAGGATCAACCCCATTCGTCTTTACAGTCTCACAGATCTGCAAGAACTCAGTTAAAAACTGGTAAGGATCTTCAGATGGAAGTCCATAAAACTTGCAGTTTTGTTGCATTAAAGCAACTAGTGAGGCTTAAGCTCAAAGTTATTGGCTCCAATGGCAGGAATGGAGATGCTTTTCCATCAAACTTGGATGTTGGCTTAGTGAAGTCACCAAGCCTTCTCCTTGCATTATTATTATATTTCGGCTGCCATGTCCTTCTCCTGTTCGAAAATTCTGAAAGGTTGTTTCTCTTAAAGATGTTTTTGGATTGTTGTAATTTAGTTCTCTTAATTTTCTTCAGAGTCCTTTCAGGTTCTGGATCAACTTCAACAAGAGTGCCTTTATCCCTGTTCCTGCTCATATGAAGGAGAAGAAAACAAGAATAGAAAGAGGAATCTCTATGTCACAGTATAGAGATTCCTTTATGTTAGCAGAAGAAGAAGGGGTATAAGAAAGAAGAGGGAGGTTCGGATTTTAGATGAAGAGAAGTGAAGAGAAGTGTAGTATAATTAATTAAATAGAAGAGGAGAAGAGAAGGAAGAATTCGAAAATAAATTTGAAAAGATGGTTAGTGTTTTCGAAAATTAGAGATAAAATGAAATTAAAATTAAAACATGAAACAATTAATTAATTAAAAAGAATTTTGAAAAGAAAGAGTATTTCGAAAATAGAAGAGGGAAAAGTAGTTAGGTGGTTTTGAAAAAGATAAGAACAAACAAAAAGTTAGTTAGTGGATTGAAAAAGATTTGAAATTAAAATTGAAAAAAGATAAGAAGATAGTAAGTTAGATAAGATATTTAAAATCAAATTTGAAAAATATAAAATTTTTGAAAAAGATAGATAAAAGATAAAAAGATTTAATTCAAAACTTTTGAAATAATTACTTCCTAACAAGAAACTACAAGATAAGATTCTAGAACTTAAAGATTGAACCTTCTTAACAAGAAAGTAACAAACTTCAAATTTTTGAACCATCACATAATTGTTAGCTAATTTCGAAAATTACATATAAAGATAAGAAAAGATTTGAAAATAATTTGAAAAAGATTTTGAAATTTTCGAAAAATAGAAAAAAAATGAAAAAGATATGATTTTGAAAAAGATTTGAAAAGATAAGATTTTAAAATTTGAAATTTTGACTTGACTTGTAAGAAACAACTAATTTGAAAATTTTTGACCAAGTCAATCCCAAAATTTCGAAATTTTGGAGGGAATTAAGGAAAAGATATTTTTGATTTTTAAATTTTTTTGAGAGAGAAAAACAACAAAAATACTCAATGCATGGAATTTTTAGATCAAAACCATGAATGCATGCAAGAATGCTATGAATGTCAAGATGAACACCAAGAACACTTTGAAGATCATGATGAACATCAAGAACATAATTTTGAAAAATTTTGATGCAAAGAAAACATGCAAGACACCAAACTAGAAATCTTTAATGCATGAAAAATATGAATGCAAAATGCACATGAAAAACAACAAACAACACAAAACAAAGAAAACATCAAGATGAAAACAAGAGGACTTATCCAAGAAACAACTGAGATCATGAAGAAACACTATGAATGCATGAGATTTTTCGAAAAATGCAAGAAAAATTTTAAAAGCATGCAATTGACACCAAACTTAAAAATTGACTCAAGACTCAAACAAGAAACACAAAATATTTTTGATTTTTATGATTTTCTAATTTTTTTGGATTTTTATTAATATTTCGAAAATAAAGTTTGTGAAAACGAAAATAAAAGAAAAATTTGAAAAAGATTTTTGAAAAGAAAATTACCTAATCTGAGCAACAAGATGAACCGTCAGTTGTCCATACTCGAACAATCCCGGCAACGGCGCCAAAAACTTGGTGGACGAAATTGTGATCACTATTATTTGATTGACTTTTTGGTCTTGTATGATATACCCTTAGGGCACTGTTTATTTTCTTCACAACTCCGTTCAACTAACCAGCAAGTGTACTGGGTCGTCCAAGTAATAACCTTACGTGAGTAAGGGTTCGAATCCACAGAGATGTTGGTATGAAGCAAGCTATGGTCACCTTGCAAATCTCAGTTAGGCAGATTAAAGGGTAATAGTGATAATTGAGAAAAATGGGTTAATTAAATATAATATAGATTAGAGATGAGATTCAGGAGGAATTTCAGATAAGCGGAATGGAGATGCTGTAGAGCTCTCGGACGCCTGCTATCCATTGCTTCTACTCAATCCTTTCTTACTCCTTTCCATGGCAAGCTTGTATAGGGGTTCACCATCAACTGTGGCTACTTTTCATCCTCACGGGGAAATATCCTATGCGGCTGTCACTCGCACAGCTAACCAGTCTGGAGGCATCACCCATGGTTGATAACTACATCCCATCCTCGCAGTGAAAGCTAATGCTCACGCACTCTGTCACAGTACGGCCAATCACGGTTGGTTCCCTCCCCTACTGGAATAGAATCCCTCTTTGCGTTTGTCACTAACGCCCAGCAGGTTACAGGTTTGAAGCACGTCACAGCATTCATGAACGGAATCTACTCGGAATACCACAGACAAGGTGAGACTTTCCGGATTCCCAGGATCCTACTCGGAACACCACAGACAAGGTTGGACTTTCCGGATCCAGACAAATGCCGCCATCTATCTAGCTTATACCACGAAGATTCTGTTGGGGAATCTAAGAGATACACATTCAAGCTTTGTTGCATGTAGAACGGAAGTGGTTGTCAATCACGCGCGTTCATCAGTGAGAATAATAATGAGGGTTATCTAACTCATCATCATTCATCATGTTCTTGAGTACGAATGAATATCTTGGAATAAGAATAAGATAGAGAATTGAATAAAAGAAAATAGAACTTCATTAATCTTTGAGGTACAGCAGAGCTCCACACCCTTAATCTATGGTGTGCAGAAACTCCACCGTTGAAAATACACAAGCAAAGGGTTCAGGCATGGCCAAATGGCCAGCCCCCTAAACGTGATCAATGATCTCCTAAGATGAAGAATAAAACAAAACTGAGACCAAAGATGTCTAATACAATAGATAAATGTCCTATATATACTAGACTAGCTACTAGGGTTTACATGAGTAAGTAATTGATGCATAAATCCACTTCCGGGGCCCACTTGGTGTATGTTTGGGCTGAGCTTGATCTATCCACGAGTTGAGGCTTCTCTTGGAGTTGAATTTCGAGTTATGATGTGCACTGGGCGTTCAACTCCGGATCATGACGTTTTTCTGGCGTTTAACTCCAGAAAGGAGCGTGTACTTGGCGTTCAACGCCAAGTTGCGTCGTCATTCTTCGAATAAAGTATGGACTATTATATATTGCTGGAAAGCCCTGGATGTCTACTTTCCAATGCCGTTGAGAGCGCGCCAATTGGAGTTCTGTAGCTCCAGAAAATCCACTTCGAGTGCAGGGAGGTCAGAATCCAACAGCATCAGCAGTCCTTTTGTCAGCCTTTTTCAGAGTTTTGCTCAAATCCCTCAATTTCAGTCAGAATTTACCTGAAATCACAGAAAAACACACAAACTCATAGTAAAGTCCAGAAATGTGAATTTAACATAAAAACTAATGAAAACATCCCTAAAAGTAGCTTAATCATCCTAAAAACTATATAAAAACAATGCCAAAAAGCGTATAAATTATCCGCTCATCAAAGACTTCTAGAAATTTTTCCACCATATCTGAGAAAATTGAGAGCATGCACCTTTGAAAGGTTGCAGGTGCATTGCACAGACCAAATGGCATCCTTCTGTATGCAAATACTCTAGATGGACATGTGAATGCTGTTTTCTCTTGATCTTGGGGATCTACTGCAATTTGATTATAACCTGAATATCCATCCAGGAAGTAGTAGTATTCATGACCTGCTAGTCTTTCTAGCATTTGGTCTATGAATGGTAAAGGAAAATGATCCTTTCTGGTAGCTATATTGAGCCTTCTGTAATCAATACACATACGCCACCCTGTAACTGTTCTTGTAGGAACCAGTTCATTTTTTTCATTATGAACCACTATCATGCCACCCTTCCTAGGGACGACTTGGACAAGGCTTACCCAGGGGCTATTAGAAATAGGATAAATAATCCCAGCCTCTAGTAATTTAGTGACCTCCTTCTGCACCACCTCCTTCATGGCTAGATTTAGCCGCCTTTGTGGTTGAACGACTGGCTTAGCGTCACCCTCCAATAAGATCTTGTGCATGCATCTGGCTGGGCTAATGCCCTTAAGATCACTGATGGACCACCCAAGAGCTGTCTTGTGTGTCTTTAGCACTTGAATTAGTGCTTCCTCTTCCTGTGGCTCTAAGGTAGAGCTTATGATTACAGGAAAGGTATCACCTTCTCCCAGAAATGCATATTTCAGGGATGGTGGTAATGGTTTGAGCTCGGGTTTAGGAGGTTTCTCCTCTTCCTTAGGGATTTTCAGAGGTTCTATTATTCTCTCTGATTCCTCCAGATCAGGCTGAACATCTTTAAAGATATCCTCCAGTTCTGATTCGAGACTCTCAGTCATATTGATCTCTTTTACCAGAGAGTCAATAATATCAATGCTCATGCAGTCATTTGGAGTGTCTGAATACTGCATAGCTTTGACAACATTCAACTTGAACTCATCTTCATTGGCTCTCAGGGTTACTTCCCCTTTTTGGACGTCAATAAGGGTTCGGCCAGTTGCTAGGAAAGGTCTTCCTAGAATGAGAGTTGCACTCTTGTGCTCCTCCATTTCCAGCACTACAAAGTCAGTAGGAAAGGAAAATGGCCCAACCTTGACAATCATGTCTTCAATTACGCCTGATGGGTATTTAATGGAGCCATTAGCAAGTTGGAGACATATCCTGGTTGGTTTGACTTCTTTAGTCAAACCAAGCTTTTTGATAGTAGATGCAGGTATTAGGTTGATACTTGCCCCAAGATCACATAGAGCTTGCTTGGTACAAGTACCCTCTAATGTGCATGGTATCATAAAGCTTCCGGGATCTTTGAGCTTCTCAGGTAAGCTTTTCAGAATGACTGCAGTGCATTCTTCAGTGAGGTAAACTTTTTCAGTTTCCCTCCAATCCTTCTTATGACTTAAGATCTCTTTCATGAACTTAGCATAAGAGGGTATTTGCTCAAGTGCCTCTGTAAACGGAATCTTTATTTCAAGAGTCCTAAGATAGTCTACAAAGCGGGCAAATTGCTTATCCTGTTTCGCTTGGCGGAGTTTCTGAGGATAAAGCATTTTGGCTTTGTATTCCTCAACCTTAGTTGCTGCAGGTTTATTACCTACAGATGTGGGTTGAGAAGCCTTTTTAGATGGGTTATTATCAGTACTTGTATGTGTCTGATCCCCCACTGGCATTTGAATGCCAGGGGTGGAAGCTGGAGTGGCGTTAGACGCCAACTACTTACTTGTTTCTGGTGTCTGAACGCCAGAAATGTGCTCCCTTTGGGCGTTCAACGCCAAATCCTTGCTTGTTTCTAGCGTTGAACGCCAGGACTGAGCATGGTTTGGGCGTTCAACGCTAGCTTTCCACCCATTCTCTGGCGTTTGAGCACCAGAATTATTCCTCTCTGGGCTCTTACTGTCCTCAGAGGGATTTTGGTTAGTTTGCTCATTTCTTGGCTTCCTGCTATCTTGAAGTGAGGTATTTAATGTTTTCCCACTTCTTAATTGAACTGCTTGGCACTCTTTTATTATTTGTTTTGATAACTGCTGTTCTGTTTGCTTCAACTGTACTTCCATATTCATATTAGCCATTCTTATTTTTTGAAGTATTTCCTTGAATTCGGCTAGCTGTTTTGTTAGAAAATCCAGTTTCTGATTGAATTCATTAACTTGTTCTGTAGGACTCAGTTCAGCAGTTACTGTTTTAGCCTCTTCTTTCATGGAAGGTTCACTGCTTAGGTACAGATGCTGATTTCTGGCAATTGTATCAATAAGTTCTTGAGCTTCTTCTATTATCTTTCTCATGTGTATAGATCCACCAGCTAGTGGTCTAGAGAAATCTGAGCTCTTTCTGTAAGCCCATAGTAGAAGATGTCTAACTGCACCCACTCTGAAAACATTTCAGAGGGGCATTTTCTTAGCATCTCTCTGTATCTCTCCCAAGCATCATAAAGAGATTCATTATCTCCTTGTTTAAAGCCTTGGATGCTCAGCCTTAGCTGTGTCATCCGTTTTAGAGGAAAATAGTGATTCAGGAATTTTTCTGACAGCTGTTTCCATGTCTTTATGCTGTCCTTAGGTTGGTTATTTAACCACATCTTAGCTTGGTCTTTTACAGCAAATGGGAACAGTAATAGCCTGTAGACATCCTGATCTACCTCCTTATCATGTACTGTGTCAGCAATTTGTAAAAAATGTGCCAGAAACTCTGTAGGTTCTTCCTGTGGAAGACTGGAATACTGGCAACTTTGTTGCACCATGATGATAAGCTGAGGATTCAACTCAAAACTACTGACTCCGATGGAGGGTATACAGATATACTCCCATATGAAGCAGTAGTGGGGTTAGCACATGACCCCAGAGTCCTTCTGGACTGTTCATTTTCACTTAGGTCCATGTTAGAGTAAAGGAGGTAATGTGGATTTAAATTTAATTTATTTTATTATATAAAAAAATTAATTTCCGAAATAACAAATAAAATAAAAAAAAACTAAAATAATAAATAAAAAGAATAAATTTCCGAAAAAAATAAAAAAAAAAAATAGAATTATTATATTTTATTATTTATTATTATATTATATTATTATATTATTATTATTATTTTTGAAAACTTTCGAAAAAATGAGGAGAGAGAAAGTGGTTAGGATTTTTGAAATTGAAATCTGAATTTTATATAAAAAAATTCGAAATTGTGGCTTAAAAATAGTTAGAGAAGATATTTTTCTGAATTTTGAATTTTATGATGAAAGAGAAAAACACACAAAAGACACAAGACTTAAAATTTTTAGATCTAATCCTCCTTGTTTTCGAAAATTTTGGAGGGAAACACCAAGGAACACCAAACTTAAAAATTTTAAGATCAAAACACAAAGAAGACTCAAGAACACTTTGAAGATTCACAAGAACAATAAGAACAAAAGAAAGAACACTAAACTTAAAATTTTTAGAAAACTTCAATAAAATTTTGGAAAATTATAAAAAGATTAACAATAAAACACCAAACTTAAAGTTTGGCACAAGATTCAATAAAAGAAAAATTATTTTTGAAAAAGATTTTAAAAAGAAGATACCCAATTGCCAAGAACATAGACCAACGCTCTAGCCAATTGGGCAGTAAAGGTAACACTTCTTTTGAAGAGGTATATATATATATATATATATATATATATATATATATATATATATATATATCTATATATATATATATATATATATATTGGAAGACTAATGCTTTGGAAAAGAACAAGAAAACAAGAAAAGACACAGAACAAGAAAAACTAAAAATCAAACAAGAAAAATAAACAAGAACAACTTAAAGATCAAAGAAAACAAATTCGAAAATTTAAAAGGAAAATATAAAATATGCAATTGACACCAAACTTAGAACAAGACACTAACTCACGAAAAATTAAAAATTAATAAGGAAAAGTAATATTTTTGAAAAATTTTTGAAGAGAAATTAAAGAACTCAAATTTAATGACTCTATAGCATCAATACTCTATTCCTAATCTAAGCAACAAAATACCTTACGTGAGTCAAACAATCCTCGGCAACGGTGCCAAAAACTTGGTGCACGAAATTGCAATCTCACTTTTGCAATCCGCACAACTAACCAGCAAGTGCACTGGGTCATCCAAGTAATACCTTACGTGAGTAAGGGTCGATCCCACGGAGATTGTTGGCTTGAAGCAAGCTATGGTTATTTTATTATTCTTAGTCAGGAGATCAATTATAATTATCAGTTTGAATTACTAAAAAATAAAAGAGCGTGAAATAATTACTTGTTGTGCAATAATGGAGAATATGTTGGAGTTTTGGATATGCTTTGTCTTCTGAATTCTTGTAACATAATATTTCCTCTCATGCAAAAGTGCAAAGTTCCTTCCATGGCAAGCTCTATGTAGGGTGTCACCGTTGTCAATGGCTACTTCCCATCCTCTCAGTGAAAATGGTCCAAATGCTCTGTCACAGCACCGCTAATCAGCTGTTGGTTCTCGATCATGTCGGAATAGAATCCATTGATTCTTTTGCGTTTCTCATCACGCCCAACACTCGCGAGTTTGAAGCTCGTCACAGTTATCCAATCCCAGAATCCTACTCGGAATACCACAGACAAGGTTTAGACTTTCTGGATTCTCATGAATGCCGCCATCAATTCTAGCTTATACCACGAAGATTCTGATTAAGGAATCTAAGAGATACTCATTCAATCTGATGTAGAATGGAGGTGGTTGTCAAACACACGTTCATGGATTGAGGAAGGTGATGAGTGTCATGGATCACCACCTTCTCCATAGTTAAGCGCGAATGAACATCTTAGATAGGAACACGCATGTTTGAATGGAAAAACAGAAATAATTGCATTAATTCATCGAGACGCTGCAGAGCTCCTCACCCCCAACAATGGAGTTTAGAGACTCATGCCGTCAAAGAGTATAAAATTTAGATCTAAAAATGTCATGAGATGCAAAATAAGTCTCTAAAAGTTGTTTAAATACTAAACTAATAACCTAGGTTTACAGAAAATGAGTAAACTAAGATAATTGGTGCAGAAATCCACTTCTGGGGCCCACTTGGTGTGTGCTGGGGCTGAGACTTAAGCTTCTCACGTGCCTGGGCTGTTTCTGGAGTTGAACTCCAACTTGCAACCTGTTTCTGGCGCTGAACGCTAGACTACAACATGAAACTGGTGTTGAATGCCATTTTACGTCATCTATCTTTGCGCAAAGTATAGACTATTATCATTTGCTGGAAAGCCCTGGATGTCTACATTCCAGCCCAATTGAGAGAGCGCCAATTGGACTCCTGTAGCTCCAAAAAATCCATTCCGAGTGCAGGGAGGTCAGAATCCAACAGCATCAGCAGTCCTTTTTCATCCTAAATTAGATTTTTGCTCAACTCCCTCAATTTCGGCCAGAAAATACCTGAAATTACAGAAAAACACACAAACTCATAGTAGAGTCCAGAAATATGAATTTTTCCTATAAATAAATAAAATTATACTAAAAACTAACTAAAACATACTAAAATCTATATGAAATTACCCCCAAAAAGCGTATAAAATATCCGCTCATCACAACACCAAACTTAAACTGTTGCTTGTCCCCAAGCAACTAGATAAATAAAATAGGATAAAAAGAAATTAAGAAGCAATAATATCTCAGAGTTTTAAGTGAAGCTCAGATTCTAATTAGATGAGCGGGGCTAGTAGCTTTTTGCTTCTGAACAGTTTTGGCATCTCACTTTATCCTTTGAAATTCAGAATGATTGGCATCCATAAGAACTCAAAATTCAGATAGTATTATTGATTCTTCTCATTTATTATGTTGAACACAGCTACTTTATGAGTCTTGGCCGTGGCCCTAATCACTTTGTTTTCCAGTATTACCACCGGATACATAAATGCCACAGACACATAACTGGGTGAATCTTTTTAGATTGCGACTTAGCTTTGCTAGAGTCCCCAATTAGAGGTGTCCAGAGTTCTTAAGCACACTCTTTTGCTTTGGATCACGACTTTAACCACTCAGTCTCAAGCCTTTCACTTGGACCTGCATGCCACAAGCACATGGTTAGGGATAGCTTGATTTAGCCGCTTAGGCCTGGATTTATTTCCTTGGGCCCTCCTATCCATTGATGCTCAAAGCCTTAGATCCTTTTCACCCTTGCCTTTTGGTTTAAAGGGCTATTGGCTTTTTCTACCTCTTTTGCTTTTCTTTTTTTTTTGCAAGCTTGTTTTTCGGCAGGCTCCTCCGGTTTTTGTTTTTGTTTTTTTTTCACGTCGTGCTGACCCTCAATCTTTAAATGACGCTATCCCGATGAGGATTCCTAAAGGCGAGCCGTAATGGCCTCATCTTTGGCAGGCTCCTCCGGTTTTTTTTCGTTTTTTTACATTGTACTGACCCTCATTATTTAAATGATGCTATCTCGAAGAGGACATCTAAAGGCGAGCCGTAATGGCCTCATCTTTGGCAGGCTACTACGGTTAATTTTTTTCCTTTTCTTTTTACGTCATGTTGACCCTCGATCTTTAAATGACGCTATCCTGAGGAGTACACCTAAAGGCGAGCCGTAATGGCCTCATCTTCGGCAGGCTCCTCCTTTTTTTATGATGTGTTGACCCTCGTTCTTTAAATGACGCTATTGCGAGGAGGACAGCTAAAGGCGAGCTGTAACGACATCATCTTCGGCAGGCTACTCCAGTTTTTTTTGTTTTTTTTACGTTGTGCTGACACTCGTTTTTTAAATGACGCAATCCTGAAGGGGACACCTAAAGGCGAGCCGGAATGGCCTCATCTTCGGCAGGATCCTCCGATTTTTTTTTCAGTCTTTTTACGTCGTGCTGACCTTCGTTATTTAAATGATGCTATCCCGAGGAGAACACCTAAAGGTGAGCTGTAATGGCCTCATCTTCAGCAGGCTACTCCAGTTATTTTTTTTCCATTTTTTTACGTCATGCTGACCGTCGATCTTTAAATGACACTATCCCGAGGAGGACACCAAAAGGCGGGCCGTAATGGCCTCATCTTCTGCAGGCTACTTCGGTTATTTTTTTTCATTTTTTTTACGTCCTGCTGACCCTTCTTCTTTGAAAAACGTTATCCCGAGGGTGACACCTAAAGGCGAGCCGTAATGGCCTCATCTACGGCAGTTTCCTTTGGTTTTTTTTCTTTGTTTTTACGTTGTTCTGAACCTCGTTCTTTAAATGACGCTATCCCGAGGAGGACACCTAAAGGCGAGCCGTAATGGCCTCATCTTCGGCAGGCTCCTCCAGTTTTTTTTTTTGGGTTTTTTTCACGTCGTGCTGACCCTCATTCTTTAAAAGACGCTATCCCGATGAGGACTCCTAAAGGCGAGCCGTAATGGCCTCATCTTCGGCAGGCTCCTCCGTTTTTTTTTGTTTTTTTACGTCGTGCTGACCCTCGTCATTTAAATGATGCTATCCCGTGGAGGACACCTAAAGGCGAGCCGTAATGGCCTCATATTCGGCAGGCTACTACGATTATTTTTTTCCTTTTCTTTTTACGTCGTGCTGACCCTCAATCTTTAAATAACGCTATCCCGATGAGGACACCTAAAGATGAGTCGTAATGGCCTCATTTTCGGCAGGCTCCTCCATTTTTTTACGACGTGTTGACCCTCGTTCTTTAAATGACGCTATTGCAAGGAGGACACCTAAAGGCGTGCCGTAACGGCCTCATCTTCGGCATGCAAACCCTTTTCGAGCCGTAATGGCCTCATCTTCAGCAGGCTACTCCGGTTATTTTTTTCCGTTGTTTTACGTCGTGCTGACCGTCGATCTTTAAATGAAGCTATCCCGAGGAGGACACCAAAAGGCAGGCCGTAATGGCCTCATCATCGGTAGGCTCCTCCAGTTTTTTTTCCATCTTTTTACGTCCTACTGACCCTCCTTCTTTATATGACGCTATCCCAAGTGTGACACCTAAAGGCGAGCCGTAATGGCCTCATCTTTGGGAGGTTCCTCAGGTTTTTTTCTATTTTTTTTACGTCATTCTGACCCTCGTTCTTTAAATGACACTATCCCGAGGAGGACACCTAAAGGCAAGACAAAATGGCCTTATCATCGCCAGGCTCCTCTGGTTTTTTTTCGATTTTTTTTTCACGTCATGCTGACCATCGTTCTTTAAATAACGCTATCCCGATGAGGACTCCTAAAGGCGAGCCGTAAGGGCCTCACCTTCAGTAGGCTCCTTCGGTTTTTTTTTCATTTTTTTTACGTCGTGCTGACCCTCGTTATTTAAATGACGCTATCCTGAGGAAGACAGCTAAAGGCGTGCCGTAATGGCCTCATCTTCGGCAGGCTACTATGGTTAATTTTTTTTCCTTTTCTTTTTATGTTGTGCTGACCCTCGTTCTTTAAATAACGCTATCCTGAGGAGTACACATAAAGGCGAGCCGTAATGGCCTCATCTTCGGCAGGCTCCTCCATTTTTTTTACGACGTGTTGACCCCCGTTCTTTAAATGACGCTATTCCGAGGAGGACACCTAAAGGCGAGCCGTAACGGCCTCATCTTCGGTAGGCTACTCCGGTTTTTTTTTTCCATTTTTTTTACATTGTGCTGACACTCATTCTTTAAATGACACAATTTCGAGGGGGACACCTAAAGGCGAGACGTAATGGCGTCATCTTCGGAAGGGTACCCCAGTTTTTTTTTGGTTTTTTTTACGTCGTGCTGACCTTTGTTATTTAAATGATGCTATCCCGAGGAGGACACCTAAAGGCAAGCCGTAATGGCCTCATCTTCAGCAGGCTACTCCAGTTATTTTTTTCCTTTTTTTTTGCGTCATGTTGACCGTCGATCTTTAAATGACGCTATTGATAAACCCCATTTGTAGGGCTTATCTTATGCCTGATTTAGGGGATTTTATAACCTTTTACCCACATTTATGCAATGAAATAGCATGGTTTTGTATATTCTCCTTTAATTGTGCTTAAGAGTGAAAACATGCTTTTTAGGACTCAAAATAGATAAATTTAATTCACCTTGATTCTATTAGATGCCTTGATATGTTTGTTAAGTTATTTCAGATTTAGGAGGCAAAGATTAGATCAAGGGAATGAAGAAAAAGCATGTAAAGTTGGAGAACTCATGAAGAAATGAAAGAACCGGAAAGCTGTCAAGCCGACCTCTTTGCAGTTAATCGACCATAACTTGAGCTACAGAGGTCCAAATGATGCGGTTCCAGTTGGGTTGGAAAGCTAACATCCGGGGCTTCGAAACAATATAAGATTTGCCATAGTTGCATCGCGCATAGGGGCGCGCACACGCACAGTACGCGGATGCGCCGATGGTGGCACATGACCCACTTAATGCAACACGTGGCCGGCGATTTTAGAAGCCTTGTGGGCCCAATCCAACTCATTTCTGATGCTATTTAAGCCAAGGATTGAAGGGAGAATCAACATACTTTACATACTTTTGATCATTAGTCATAGTTTAGTTTTAGAAGTAGTTTCTAGAGAGAGAAGCTCTCACTTCTCTCTAGAATTAGGATTAGGATTAGGTTTAGTTCTTAGATCTAGATTTTAATTCATCTTCTTCTACTTCTATCTTCTCAATTCCTTGTAGTTACATTCATTCTTCTTCCATTCCTTTGTTGTAATTTCCTTTATGTTGTTCTTATGCTTTGTTGTAGATCTACTATTGTTCCTTCCATTTTCTTTCAATTCAATAAGAGGTAATTCATAATAATTGTTCTTCTTTGCTTTTCTATTGTTGATCTCTTGCCTTTGTGGTTAGATCTCTCTTTAATTCTTGAAATTTATGTTGTTTACTTTTATTGCCTTTTATGTGTTTGTTGAAATGCCTCTTCTAGATATAGTATAGATTTTGTTCCTCTTGGCCTAGGTAGAGTAATTAGTGACACTTGAGTTATCTAATTCCTTTGTGATTGGTAATTGGAGAGATTGCTAATTGGTTTGGAGTGCACTAAAGCTAGTCTTTCCTTGGGAGTTGGCTAGGACTTGTGGCTCAAGTCAATTCATCCACTTGACTTTCCTTTATTTAGTAAGGGTTAACTAAGTGGTAGCAATGAACAATTCTCATCACAATTGAGAAGGATAACTAGGATAGGACTTCTAATTTTCATACCTTGCCAAGAGCCTTTTATAGTTGTTAGTTTATTTTCATTGCCATTTACTTTTCATGCTTCTTATCCAAAACCCCAAAAATAACTCATAACCAATAACAAGACACTTTATTGTAAATCCTAGGGAGAACGACCCGAGGTTTAAATACTTCGGTTTATAGATTTTAGGGGTTTGTACTTGTGACAAACAAATTTTTGTATGAGAGGATTATTGTTGGTTTAGAGACTATACTTCGACGAGGTTTCATTTGTAAAATTCTAAACCGTCAAAAATCCAATCATCAAAATGGCGCCGTTGCCGGGGATTTGCAATGGTGTCATGTTATTGGTTATTGTACATATGTGAATATTGTGAATAGGTTTATCTTTTGTTTGTTTCTTAATTTTTGTTAGTTTTATTTTGTTTTCTCACTATGAATTCTCACTTTGGCTTTGAGTTTAGTTCTAATTGTGTTGTAGGAAATGTGAACTTCAATAGCAACATGTACCATGGATGGAACCATCAAAGATGGGAGGAGCCTCAAGGAATTGATCACTCCTATTGGCAACAACCTCCGAATACTCATAGGTATAATTCCCATCCTAATGCATGTCAATTTAACGGCTATGATGACTCTTTTTGTGACACTCAACAACC
Source organism: Arachis stenosperma (assembly GCF_014773155.1). NCBI lineage: Eukaryota > Viridiplantae > Streptophyta > Magnoliopsida > Fabales > Fabaceae > Arachis > Arachis stenosperma. Next base: position 38,199,679 of record NC_080383.1, on the reverse strand, counting down.
ACCATTATATGCCTATGAATCTCATCCTCAACATGAACCTCAACCATTCTCACAAGCCTTTCATTACCAAACACCGTCCTATGATCCATATCCATCATATAACCAATCACCCATACCATACTCTTATGACCATTATGAGCAAGAACCCTTATAACAACCACAACCCTATCTAGATTACTACCAAGAACCACCTCAATACACACCATCTCCACAATTTTACCAAGAGGAACCACTTTCCTACCATGAACCCTCTCTCCAAAATAATGAACCTTCCTATTCACCCCAAGCCCCAATAGCCGATCCTCTCACTTTGTTACTCCAAGGACAAGAAGCCATGAAGCGGGATAAACTTGAGTTTGTGACCAATTTGACCAAGGTGGTGCACACTTTAGCCCACCAATTCTTGAATACTCAAGGTACTTCCGTGACCACATGTGAAAAGTCAAAAGAAGAGCAAAGCATGAAGGAGAAATCGGAAAATTCGGTGGAGAAGGAGGAGTCAAATTTTGTGTTAGAACAATTGGAGGAGCCTATGATCATTAAAGAAAAGGAAGAAGTGGTTGAAGGTTTAGGAGATGTTGAAAGTCCAAGGGAATGTAGCATCATGGAGCACTATTCCAAGAAGCTTGATATTGATGTTGAGAAGGGTGCGCAACCTCCAAGGCATATCATCGTTGGAGACTTGGAAGAGGCTTATCAAGAGATGGATTCAATCATGGATGAATTTCTCTCTACAATGGAATCCTCTCCCATTGGACATGGAGTTGAAATTATAGAAAAGTGTGCACAACCTCCCGTACCCTTGGTGAGCAACGAAAAAGAGAGTGAATTGGAGGAGAGCTACCAAGAGAAAAAAGTTGGCATGGTGTATATTGAAATTGAAGAATATGAAGAGGTTGATCAAGAGATGGATTCATTCATCAATGAATTCCTATCCAAAATTGACTCACCTCCCATTGGGCAAGATGAAGTTCTTGACGACAACACCAAGCCAAGTGAAAAAGGGAAAAATGTTGAAATTGAAGAAGCTTGTGAAGAGGTGGAAACAACCAAAGAAGAGCCTAAAGAAGTAGACTTTGCATTGTCTAAGTGTGAGGAGGTCTCCCTTCCCAAGTTACCATCCAACACAATATTCAAGTGGGTAAAACTCTTATCCCTAAGCTTTACTTTCTCACTTGAATATGGTTTAACTGAAAATGATGGTCAACTTAGAGCTCTTTGTAGAGTTAAAAGTATAATAGAGTTGTGTAGTGGTTGGAAACATCATTCTAAGCTCATGACGGTTGTAAACTCAAAATTCAAGAGCAATGGTTGGTGTAGAACCAAATTGCATGGGTCTAGGAAGTTGTTTGGAAGCTTCTTTTAGAATTCCAAGATTATGCCACCCAAGTGGAATAATGATAATCAACTCAAAGATGGGTGTAAAAACAAAGTGTGGGATCCCGGATCGCACAAAGAAAATCAAATTTGGGAGTTCATGGTTTCTGGAGAACTCCATCAAAGCTTGAAGATATTGAAATTGAAGAATGGAGCTTATTGGAAGACCAAGCAATGGTGGATGTTCCAAGATGAGTACAAGCACAAGCCACCTTAATAACAAGCTCCCCATAAGTCCAACTTAAGGACAATAAATAAAAGTGCTAGGTGGGAGACACCCCACCATGGTAAACTCTTTCCATTCTCTTTTAGTTTTGTTAATAAGTGAATTGAGTTGCCATTGTAGGTAGATTCTCATTTTCATTTTTATCTTTTGTAAATATTGGTAGAATTAGTTTAATTTCTTGTTTTTATTGTTTTATTGAGTTTAGTTAGTAGTATAGTATGTTGAATAAGGTTCTAGGGTGTTTTGGTAGCTATTTGGAGGTTTGGAAGGCTTGGATTGGTGCAAGAACTTAGAAAATTTTTTTTGAAAAAAACAAAACACCATCCACGCGTGAGCGCACATAACGCGTATGCGCACCTGAGCATTTTTCAACAATCCACGCGGACGCGCATTACACGCGTACGCGTGGATGCAAAAAATTTGACCCCAGCCAAAAACCCGAGAGTTAGGCCTGCACTGTGCGAACATTGGGCCGAGGCACAAGTCTATGCACGCGTGCGCGCACTTGGCGCGTACGCACACCCGATCTTGAGTTCGCAATGCCCGCGCATGCACACTGTGCGGGCGCGCGTCGATTGCACGATCCACACTCCTGGTACTTTTACCAGAGAGTTGTGCCACCTTTGGGCCAACATTATGCCTCCGGCCTAACTTGACGCTCGCGTGCGCGCACCTGGCGCGCACGCGCCCTTCGACCAATATACCCATTGACGCGTAAACGTGCATGACACGTACGCGTCGGTAAAAAAAAGAGTTTTTTTTTCTCCCCTTCCATTTTCTTTTGCTTATCACATTAATAATGGTGTTGCATCTTCCTACTCAATTGTTGAGGATTCCTTGCATTATTTTGGTGCCTCTTGATATGCCATTTTCTCTTATTGTTTCCTCCTCTACATGTTGTAGCTACCATGTAGTAGAGAACCATACCATTATTTGGCATTATCCCCCGCCTATGTTCTAGTTGCTTTGATATCTTTGTTATAGGCCTAATATTCCTTTCCTTTTCTATCCTTTTAGGTTGGCCACCAAGGAGGGAGAAAGGAAAAGCTTTCAAATGGGGCAACAAACAAGTCATCCGCACAACCGTTTGAGGAACTCATCAATTGTAGCAACCCGTCCACCTTGCTCTTCTTTGCATGCACCGAGGACGGTGCAATCTTCAAGTGTGGGGAGGACGTCTGACCGATCTCCATGGGTAACAACTTCATTTTTCAACACCAATTTTTTATTTTTGTCTTTGTTAGATTAGTTGTTGCATTGCATGATAGATTGCATGTTAGTTAGAATTTGTACATCTTTTACTACCTTCTTATTATGACTACTTGGTTAGGGTGATGATTTCTTTCCCAAGAAACCGTTTTAGGGCAACCTACCAATTTGAAAAATTTTTGTGGAACTTGCTTGAAAGAATTTATTTTGGAACATGGAATTTGAGCTAAGAACACAAGCTTGTGAGATTTGAGCCTAATTGTGTGGTTACATCTTATAACCACTTATTTTCCTTCTTGTGTGCATTATTCTCTTCCTATGATTGTAATCTTTGATTTGTTTGATTCTTTATGTCCATTATTTTGGGTATTCATGCATTTATATGATTGAGGCCATCATTTCATTAGCTCACTTACCCAAATGGCCTTACCTTTTATCTTCCTTTGTTAGCCAAATTTGAGCCTACGATTAACCCACTTTGTTCTTAATTTAGCACATTACAAGCCTTAAAGCAAAAAACAATAAATGTCCTTAATTTGGATCTTTGATTGGCTTAGGCTAGTGTGTGTGAGTATCATTCAAGTGTGGGAACCTTGGGACATTGGGTGAATAAAAGGGTAGTTTTGTATTATTAGTGTAAATATTGGGAATTGGATACATACTCATGTATTGATCGAATATAAAACCTTATGCATTGATGCTCTTGTATAAAAAAAATGAGAAAAACAAAAGAAAAAGAAAAGAAAAAAAATAGGAAAAGAAAGAAAAAATAAACAATAAAAAGGGGACAAAATGCCCCAAAGTGAAGTCCAATAAGGGTCAATGCATAAGTATTGTGAAATGAAAAGGAAAATGCATGAGTATGTGAAAAAGTGAGAATTATGGGTAGTTAGGTTAGCTTTTAATTGTATTAGGTCATTATATAGGTTAGGTGGGAAAGTCTAGGTTAATCAAAGATTCAAATATTTAGTCCACTTAACCATATATAATCCTACCTTGACCCTAGCCCCATTACAACCAAAGAATAAGACCTCATGATAATTGTATGCATGCATTGAAATAATTGTTGATTGTTAGATGAAAAACAAATTTTGGAAAGCATGATTAGAGGAGAATTGAGAGAATCAACCCTATACACTTGAGCGACTAGAGTGCAAACACTTCCCGTGAGGGTTCGATGCTCAATTCCATGATTCCCGGCTTTCATAAGCTTTCTTCTCGCAAGTCTACTTGAACTTCATTTTGATATTCGAATTGGTAGGATTCATAAATCGTTATATGATCTTGGCCCTACTTGTGCATGTGTGACATGGAGGATTGATTTATTTTAACCAAGTAGGTAAAACCATTTTGCATTTAGTTGCATATAGTTTATTTACATTGAATAAATGTTGATACCCTTTGTTTCTCTCTTGGCTTAAGCATGAGGACATGCTTGGTTTAAGTGTGGGGAAGTTGATAAACCCCATTTGTAGGGCTTATCTTATGCTTGATTTAGGGGATTTTATAACCTTTTACCCACATTTATGCAATGAAATAGCATGGTTTTGTATATTCTCCTTTAATTGTGCTTAAGAGTAAAAACATGCTTTTTAGGACTCAAAATAGATAAATTTAATTCACCTTGATTCTATTAGATGCCTTGATATGTTTGTTAAGTGATTTCAGATTTAGGAGGCAAAGATTGGATCAAGGGAATGAAGAAAAAGCATGTAAAGTTGGAGAACTCATGAAGAAATGAAAGAACCGGAAAGCTGTCAAGCCGACCTCTTTGCACTTAATCGACCATAACTTGAGCTACAGAGGTCCAAATGATGCGGTTCTAGTTGGGTTGGAAAGATAACATCCGGGGCTTCGAAATGATATAAGATTTGCCATAGTTGCATCGCGCATAGGGGCGCGCACACGCACAGTACGCGGATGCGCCGATGGTGGCACATGACCCACTTAATGCAACACGTGGCCAGCGATTTTAGAAGCCTTGTGGGCCCAATCCAACTCATTTCTGATGCTATTTAAGCCAAGGATTGAAGGGAGAATCAACATACTTTACATACTTTTGATCATTAGTCATAGTTTAGTTTTAGAAGTAGTTTCTAGAGAGAGAATTAGGATTAGGATTAGGTTTAGTTCTTAGATCTAGATTTTAATTCATCTTCTTCTACTTCTATCTTCTCAATTCCTTGTAGTTACATTCATTCTTCTTCCATTCCTTTGTTGTAATTTCCTTTATGTTGTTCTTATGCTTTGTTGTAGATCTACTATTTTTCCTTCCATTTTCTTTCAATTCAATAAGAGGTAATTCATGTAGATCTTGTTTCCTTTAATTATTGTTGCTAATTCTTTACATTTGATTGTTGTTAGAATTAATTCTTGTTGTTGATTTACTATGCTTTCTGATGAGCGGATAATTTATACGCTTTTTGGCATTGTTTTTAGGTAGTTTTTAGTATGATCTAGTTACTTTTAGGGATGTTTTCATTAGTTTTTATGCTAAATTCATATTTCTGGACTTTACTATGAGTTTGTGTGTTTTTCTGTGATTTCAGGTAATTTCTGGCTGAAATTGAGGGACTTGAGCAAAACTCTGATAGGAGGCTGACAAAGGACTGCTGATGCTGTTGGAATCTGACCTCCCTGCACTCGAAATGGATTTTCTGGAGCTACAGAACTCCAAATGGCGCGCTCTCAATGGCGTTAGAAACTAGACATCTAGAGCTTTCCAGCAATATATAATAGTTCATACTTTATTCGGGAATTGACGACGTAAACTGGCGCTCAACGCCAATTTCATGTTGTTGTCTGGAGTAAAACGCCAGAAACACGTCACGACCCGGAGTTGAACGCTGATGAGCGGATAATTTATACGCTTTTTGGCATTGTTTTTAGGTAGTTTTTAGTAAGTTCAAGCTACTTTTAGGGATGTTTTCATTAGTTTTTATGTTAAATTCACATTTCTGGACTTTACTATGAGTTTGTGTGTTTTTCTGTGATTTCAGGTAATTTCTGGCTGAAATTGAGGGACTTGACCAAAACTCTGAAAAAAGGCTGACAAAAGGACTGCTGATGCTGTTGGATTCTGACCTCCCTGCACTCAAAATAGATTTTCTGGAGCTACAGAACTCCAAATGGCACGCTCTCCACAGCGTTGGAAAGTAGACATCCAGAGCTTTCCAGCAATATATAATAGTCCATACTTTATTCGGGAATTGATGACGTAAAGTGGCGCTCAACGCCAAGTACATGCTGCTGTCTGGAGTTAAACGCCAGAAACACGTCATAACCCAGAGTTGAATGCCAGAAACACGCTATAACTCGGCGTTCAACTCCAAGAAAACCCTCAGCTCGTGGATAGATCAAGCTCAGCCCAAGCATACACCAAGTGGGCCCCGGAAGTGGATTTATGCATCAATTACTTACTCATATAAACCTTGAGCTAGTATAGTATATAGGACATTAACTATTGTATTAGACATCTTTTGATCACTTAGATCTAAGGAACATTTGGGGGCGCATAGTCCTTAGACCATGGGGCTGGCCATTCGGCCATGCCTGAACCTTTCACTTATGTATTTTCAACGGTGGAGTTTCTGTACCTCAATTTCAATACAATTACTATTACTTTCTACAATTCTACTTTTATTCTTATTCCAAGATATATGTTGCACTCCAAATTGATGAATGTGATGATCCGTGACACTCATCATCATTTTCACCTATGAACGCGCGTGACTGACAACCACTTCCGTTCTACTTTAGGCCGGGCGCATATCTCTTAGATTCCCCAACAGAATCTTCGTGGTATAAGCTAGATAGATGGCGGCATTCATGGGGATCCGGAAAGTCTAACCTTGTCTGTGGTATTCCGAGTAGGATTCCGGTATTGAATGACTGTGACGAGCTTCAAACTCCTGAAGGTTGGGCGTTAGTGACAGACGCAAAAGAATCAAGGGATTCTATTCCATCCTGATTGAGAACCGACAGATGATTAGCCGTGCCGTGACAGAGCATTTGGACCATTTTCACTGAGAGGATGGGATGTAGCCATCAACAAGGGTGATGCCTCCAGACGATTAGCCATGCAGTGATAGCGCATAGGACCATTTTCCCGAGAGAATAAAAAGTAGCTATTGAAGACGGTGATGCGCTACATACAGCTTGCCATGGAAAGGAGTAAGAAGGATTGGATGAATGTAATAAGAAAGTAGAGATTCGAGAGGATCCTAGCATCTCCACACGCCTATCTGAAATTCCCGCCATTAATTTACATAAGTATTTCTATCCTATTTTATTTTCTGTTTATTATTAATTTTCGAACTCATCATAAACCAATTTAATCTGCCTAACTGAGATTTACAAGGTGACCATAGCTTGCTTCATACCAACAATCTCTGTGGGATCGACCCTTACTCACGTAAGGTATTACTTGGATGACCCAGTACACTTGCTGGTTAAGTTGAACGGAGTTGTGTCCACACATAGCCAATAGCCATTAAATAAATCTCATGTAAATACAAAGAGGGTCACAATTTCGTCCACCAAATTTTTGGCGACGTTGCCGGGGATTGTTCGAGTTTGGACAACTGACGGTTCATCTTGTTGCTCAGATTAGGTAATTTTCTTTTCAAAAATCTTTTTCAAAATTTTTCTTTTATTTTTTGTTTTTCCAAACTTTATTTTCGAAAAAATTAATAAAAATACAAAAAAATCATAAAATCATAAAAACCAAAAATATTTTGTGTTCTTGTTTGAGTCTTGAGTCAATTTTTAAGTTTGGTGTCAATTGCATGCTTTAAAAATTGTTTCTTGCATTTTTCGAAAATTCATGCATTCATGGTGTTCTTCATGATCTTCAAGTTGTTCTTGGTAAGTCTTCTTGTTTGATCTTGATGTTTTCTTGTTTTGTGTTGTTTGTTGTTTTTCATATGCATTTTTCGTTTGTTAGAGTCCATGCATTAAAGATTTCTAAGTTTGGTGTCTTGCATATTTTCTTTGCATCAAAATTTTTCAAAATTATGTTTTTGATGTTCATCATGATCTTCAAAGTGTTCTTGGTGTTCATCTTGATATTCATAGTGTTCTTGCATGCATCATGTGTTTTGATCCAAAATTTTCATGTTTTGGGTCATTTTTATGTTTTTCTCTCTCATCTTTAAAAATTCAAAAATAAAAAAATATCTTTTCCTTATTTCCCTTCAAATTTTCGAAATTTTGGGTTGACTTGGTCAAAAATTTTTACAATTAGTTTTTTCTTACAAGTCAAGTCAAATTTTCAATTTTAAAAATCTTATCTTTTCAAAATCTTTTTCAAAAATTATATCTTTTTCATTTTCTTTCTATTTTTCAAAAATTTCAAAAATCTTTTTCAAAATATTTTTAAAATATTTTTCTTATCTTTATATCATATTTTCAAAAATTCACTAACAATTAATGTGATTAATTCAAAAATTTGAAGTTTGTTACTTTCTTGCTAAGAAAGGTTCAATCTTTAAGTTCTAGAATCTTATCTTTTAGTTTCTTGTTAGTAATTAATTTTAATTTAAAAATTAAATCTTTTTCAAACATATCTTATCTTTTTCAAAATTTTATCTTTTTCAAAATTTGATTTTAAAATATCTTATCTAACTTCTTATCTTCTTATCTTTTTAAAATTTGATTTTAATATCTTTTTCAACTAACTATTTGACTTTTTGTTTGTTTTTTATCTATTTCAAAACCACCTAACTACTTTTCCCTCTCTAATTTTCGAAAATATCTCACCTCTTTTTCAAAAATTCTTTTTGTTCTAAATTTTAATTTTAATTATATCTTATCTTTAATTTTCGAAAATACTAACCCCTTTTTCAAAATTATTTTCGAAATTTCCCCTCTCTTTTCTTATTCTAACACTTCTCTTCACCTCCCCTATCCTTACTAACACTTCTCTTCACCTCCCCTATCCTTACTCTTTATACAGACTATTCATTCTTCTTCACTCTTCTCCCCTTTCTTTTTCTACTAACATAAAGGAATCTCTATACTGTGACATAGAGGATTCCTCTTCTTTTCTTGTTTTCTTCTCTTTCATATGAGCAGGAGCAAGGAAAAAGATACTCTTGTTGAAATTGATCCTGAACCTGAAAGGACCCTGAAAAGAAAATTAAGAGAAGCTAAGTTACAACAATCTAAAGGTAACCTTTCAGAAACATTAGAACAAGAGAAGGAGATGGCAGCCGAAAATAATGCAAGAAGAATGCTTGGTGACTTCACAAAGCCAACGTCCAAATTTGATGGAAGAAGCATCTCCATTCCTGCCATTGGAGCCAATAATTTTGAGCTTAAGCCTCAACTAGTTGCTTTAATGCAACAGAACTGCAAGTTTTATGGACTTCCATCTGAAGATCCTTACCAGTTTTTAACTGAGTTCTTGCAGATTTGTGAGACTGTCAAGACGAATGGAGTTGATCCTAAAGTCTACAGACTCATGCTTTTCTCTTTTGCTGTAAGAGACAGAGCTAGAATATGGTTGGATTCAAAACCTAAGGATAGCCTGGATTCTTGGGATAAGCTGGTCACTGCCTTCTTGGATAAATTCTTTCCTCCTCAAAAGCTGAGCAAGCTTAGAGTGGATGTTCAGACCTTCAAACAAAAAGATGGTGAATCCCTCTATGAAGCTTGGGAAAGATACAAGCAGTTGACCAAAATGTGTCCATCTGACATGTTTTCAGAATGGACCATATTAGATATATTCTATTATGGTCTATCTGAATTTTCGAAAATGTCATTGGACCATTCTGCAGGTGGATCTATTCACCTGAAGAAAACGCCAGAAGAGGCTCAAGAACTAATTGACATGGTTGCAAATAACCAATTCATGTACACTTCTGAGAGGAATTCCGTGAATAATGGGATACCTCAGAAGAAAGGAGTTCTTGAAATTGATGCTCTGAATGCCATATTGGCTCAGAACAAAGTGTTGACTCAGCAAGTCAACATGATCTCTCAAAGTCTGAATGGATGGCAAAATGCATCCAACAGTACTAAAGAGGCAGCTTCTGAAGAAGCTTATGATCCTGAGAACCCTGCAATGGCAGAGGTCAATTACATGGGTGAACCTTATGGAAACACCTATAATTCATCATGGAGAAATCATCCCAATTTCTCATGGAAGGATCAACAAAAGCCTTAACAAGACTTTAACAATGGTGGACGCAATAGGCTGAGCAATAGCAAGCCTTTTCCATCATCTTCTCAGCAACAGACAGAGAATTCTGAACAAAACACTTCTAATTTAGCCAATCTAGTCTCTGATCTGTCAAAGGCCACTTTCAGTTTCATGAGTGAAACAAGATCCTCCATCAGAAATCTGGAGGCACAAGTGGGCCAGCTGAGTAAGAAAGTCATTGAAACTCCTCCCAGTATTCTCCCAAGCAATACAGAAGAGAATCCAAAAGGAGAGTGCAAGGCCATTGATGTAATCAACATGGCCGAATGCACAAGGGAGGAGGAGGACGAAAATCCTAGTGAGGAAGATCTCCTGGGACGTCCCTCAAGCAAGAAGGAGTTTCCTATTAAGGATCCAAAGGAATCTGAGGCTCATATAAAGACCATAGAGATTCCATTAAATCTTCTTCTGCCATTCATGAGCTCTGAAGACTATTCTTCCTCTGAAGAGGATGAAGATGTGACTGGAGAGCAAGTTGCTCAATATTTAGGAGCTATCATGAAGCTGAATGCCAAGTTGTTTGGTAATGAGACTTGGGAAAGTGAACCTCCCTTGCTCATTAATGAACTAGACACCTGGATTCAGCAAATTTTACCTCAAAAGAGACAAGATCCTGGCAAGTTCTTAATACCTTGTACCATAGGCACCATGACCTTTGAAAAAGCTCTATGTGATATGGGGTCAGGGATAAATCTTATGCCACTATCTGTAATGGAGAAGTTGGGGATCATTGAGGTACAACCTGCCTTGTTCTCATTACAACTGGCAGACAAATCAATGAGACAATCTTATGGAATAGTAGAGGACGTGTTAGTAAAGGTTGAAGGCATTTACATCCCTGCTGATTTCATAATCTTAGACACTAGGAAGGAAGAGGATGAATGCATCATCCTTAGAAGACATTTCCTAGCCATAGCAGGAGCTGTGATAGATGTCAACAGAGGTGAACTAGTCCTTCAATTGAATGGGGACTACCTTGTGTTTAAGGTACATGGCCAACCCTCTGTGACAAAAGAGAGTAAGCACAAAGAGCTTCTCTCAGTTCAAAGTCAAGAAGAGCCCCCACAGTCAAACTCTAAGTTTGGTGTTGGGAGGCCACAACCAAACTCTAAGTTTGGTGTTAAGACCCCATATCCAAACTCTAAGTTTGGTGTTGGGACTATACAACATTGACCTGATCACCTTGTGGCTCCATGAGAGCCCACTGTCAAGCTATTGACATTAAAGAAGCGCTTGTTGGGAGGCAACCCAATTTTATTTATCTAATTTTTATTTTATTGTTATTTTGTGTTTTATTAGGTACATGATCATGTGGAGTCACGAAAAAAATATAAAAATTAAAAATAGAATGAAAAAAAAGCAGAAGAAAAAAATCACACCCTGGAGGAAGCACAGACTGGCGTTCAACGCTAGTAAGGAGCATCTGGCTGGCGTTCAACGCCAGAACAGAGCATGAATCTGGCGCTGAACGCCAGAAACAAGCAACATTCTGGCGTTTGAACGCCAGGAATGTGCCTTAAGAAAAGCTGGCACTGAACGCCAGTAACAAGCATGGAACTGGCGTTCAACGCCAGAAACATGCTACATATGGGCGTTGAACGCCCAGAACATGCTACATATGGGCGTTGAACGCCCAGAACATGCTTCACATGGGCGTTGAACGCCCAGAACATGCATCACCTCGGCGTTTAAATGCCAGAATGGTATGCAAAGGCATTTTACATGCCTATTTGGTGCAGGGATGGAATTCCTTGACACCTCAGGATCTGTGGACCCCACAGGATCATCTCAGGATCTGTGGACCCCACAGGATCACCTCAGGATCTGTGGACCCCACAGGATCCCCACCTACCTCGCCCTCTCTCTCTCCATTCATGGTCATCCCTTTTGTTTTCCATTCACTACACACATCCCTCCATCTCCTCCATATCTTCTTCTTATTCTTCATCTTTTCTTTCTTCTCTTGCTCGAGGGCGAGCAATTTTCTAAGTTTGGTGTGGTAAAATCATAGCTTTTTGTTTTTCCATAACCATTGATGGTACCTAAGGCCAGAGAAACCTCAAAAAAAAAAAGAGAGAAAAGGAAAGACAAAAGCTTCCACCTCTGAGTCATGAGAGATGGAAAGACTCATCTAAAGGGTTTATAGCTCAGTGGTAGAATATTTGACTGCAAATCAAGAGATCTCTGAGATACCCAGGGGATAAACAAGGAAGAGACATAAAGGAGCTCAAAAAGCACCATTGAACCTTCAAGAAGGTGCCACCCTCACTCAGGTGGATTCATTCCTTGTTCTTATTTCTTTCTGCTTTTCAGTTTTTATGCTGTGTTTATCTATGTTTTGTGTCTCTACTTCATGATCATTAGTAGTAGTAACTACTAATGAAAAATGCTTTAATTCAAAAGAACAAGAAGTACATGAACTTCGAATTTATCCTTGAATTTAATTTAATTATATTGATGTGGTGACAATACTTTTTGTTTTCTGAATGAATGCTTGAACAGTGCATAATTTTGATCTTGTTGTTTATGAATGTTAAAACTGTTGGCTCTTGAAAGAATGATGAACAAAGAGAAATGTTATTGATGATCTGAAAAATCATGAAATTGATTTTTGAAGCAAGAAAAAGCAGTGAAAAACAAAAGCTTGCGAAAAAAAAAGAGGTGGCAAAAAAAATATAGAAAGAAAAAGAAAAAGCAAGCAGAAAAAGCCAATAGCCCTTAAAACCAAAAGGCAAGGGTAAAAAGGATCCAAAGCAAAAGAGTGTGCTTAAGAGCTCTGGACACCTCTAACTGGGGACTCTAGCAAAGCTGAGTCACAATCTAAAAAGGTTCACCCAGTCATGTGTCTGTGGCATTTATGTATCCGGTGGTAATACTGGAAAACAAAATGCTTAGGGCCACGGCCAAGACTCATAAGTAGCTGTGTTCAAGAATCAACATGCTTAACTAGGAAAGTCAATAACACTATCCAAAATTCTAAGTTCCTAGAGAAGCCAATCATTCTAAACTTCAAAGGAAAAAGTGGGATGCCAAAACTGTTCAGAAGCAAAAAGCTACAAGTCCCGCTCATCTAATTAGAACTAATATTCATTGATATTTTGGAATTTACAGTATATTCTCTTCTTTTTATCCTAATTGATTTTCAGTTGCTTGGGGACAAGCAACAATTTAAGTTTGGTGTTGTGATGAGCGGATAATTTATACGCTTTTTGGCATTGTTTTTAGGTAGTTTTAATAAGTTCAAGCTACTTTTAGGGATGTTTTCATTAGTTTTTATGTTAAATTCACATTTCTGGACTTTACTATGAGTTTGTGTGTTTTTCTGTGATTTCAGGTAATTTCTGGCTGAAATTGAGGGACTTGAGCAAAACTCTGAAAAAAGGCTGACAAAAGGACTGCTGATGCTGTTTGATTCTGACCTCCCTGCACTCAAAATAGATTTTCTGGAGCTACAGAACTCCAAATGGCTCGCTCTCAACGGCGTTGGAAAGTAGACATCCAGAGCTTTCCAGCGATATATAATAGTTTATACTTTATTCGGAAATTGACGACATAAAGTGGCGCTCAACGCCAAGTACATGCTGCTGTCTGGAGTTAAACGCCAGAAACACGTCATAACCCGGAGTTGAACGCCAGAAACATGCTATAACTCGGCGTTCAACTCCAAGAAAAGCCTCAGCTCGTGGATAGATCAAGCTCAGCCCAATCATACACCAAGTGGGCCCCGGAAGTGGATTTATGCATCAATTACTTACTCATGTAAACCCTAGTAGCTAGTCTAGTATATATAGGACATTTAACTATTGTGTTAGACATCTTTTAATCACTTTAGATCTAAGGAACATCTGGGGGCGCATTGTCCTTAGACCATGGGGGCTGGCCATTCGGCTATGCCTGAACCTTTCACTTATGTATTTTCAACGGTGGAGTTTCTGCACACCATAGATTAAGGGTGTGGAGCTCTGCTGTACCTCAAGTTTCAATACAATTACTATTACTTTCTATTCAATTCTCTTTTATTCTTATTCCAAGATATACGTTGCACTCCAAATTGATGAATGTGATGATCCGTGACACTCATCATCATTCTCACCTATGAACGCGCGTGACTGACAACCACTTCCGTTCTACTTTAGGCCAGGCGCATATCTCTTAGATTCCCCAACAGAATCTTCGTGGTATAAGCTAGATAGATGGCGGCATTCATGGGGATCCAGAAAGTCTAACCTTGTCTGTGGTATTCCGAGTAGGATCCCGGGAATCCGGAAAGTCTAACCTTGTCTGTGGTATTCCGAGTAGGATTCCAATATTGAATGACTATGACGAGCTTCAAACTCCTGAAGGCTGGGCGTTAGTGACTGATGACAAGTCATCTTAGCCTAGTTTTACTAGTCTTTTTCTTTGTTTTCATTTAGTTTTATGCACTTTCTTAAGCCATAAGTAAGCCAATTGGGTTGAAATTCATGTTATCTTTGACTCAATCAATCATGTATAAAATGATGCATTTTCATGAGATTTTGTGCTATAATTGTCATATATTATGGAAGAGAAACAATCTCATGATTTGAAGCATAGCTTTGATGTTTTTGATTGATTGATGATAGGTGAAACAAAGCTTGGAAGGAGGTTGCAAGAAGGGGCTTGGAAAGAGAGATTTACGTTTGAGCTAACGTTTGAGGAAAACGTTAACTCAAACATGAAAAAAAGATGAAGAATGCCCTGGAAGAAGCCAATGTTTGCGCCAACGTTTGCCTCAAACGTTGAGGCAAACGTTGGCTGAGAACAAGCCCCTGGGAGAAGCAATGCCTGCACCAACGTTAGCCTCAAATGTTGAGGCAAACGTTGGCTGAAATCAACACCCTGGGGAGACAAACGTTGGTTGAAAGAAAGCAGGGGAGGGAGGCAACGTTTGCGCCAACGTTTGCCTCAAACGTGAGGTCAAACGTTGGCGCCAAAATGAAGGAAAATGGCATCCTGGAAGCATGCAACGTTTGCGCCAATGTTTGCCTCAAACATGAGGTCAAACGTTGGCTATATCTTAGCAAGGAAAGCACCCCTGATTGATGGTCTAGATGAGCCACGTTTGCGCCAACGTTTGCCTCAAACGTTGGGCCAAACGTTGGCCAAAAAGGGAGCATGGGAAGATCCACGTTTGAGCTCACGTTTGACCTCAAACGTTGAGCTGAACGTGGATGACAGCAAAAATGGCATCTGCATAAGGCTTCAACAAGGGACGTTTGAGTCAACGTTTGCCTCAAACGTTGATCAAACGTGAAAGCTACATGGCCCGGTTCAAGAATTGATTTATTCCCAACACCAAGGGCAAGCAACAGAGGCCTGATTCAACCCAATTCCATCAAGGCCAAGGCCCAAATCAAGGCTTAATGATCATTTGAAGAAAGTGTATAAATATCTTAGGATTTGAAGTTTTCAGGGAGCTTTTCTTTTGAGAGTTTTCTTTGAGAATTTTCATAGTAAAGAGCTTTTGGGTTTTGAGCTATTTGGAGATTCTGAGTCTTGGGAAGGAGAATTGAATTCTCCTCCTCTTAGTTTTCTTGTTTTCAATTTCAATTGCACTTGTTTTGAATCTTGGGTGTTGAGAATTGAAGGAATTCTGTTTCAAGCTCACCCTGAGATCTTTCTGTTTTCTTATTGAAGTTTCTGGATATTGAACTCAGATTTACTTGTCTACACTGTTCTCTTTTTTAATTTTGCAATTGCTCTTTGGATTTGGATCTAGGAAGGCAGTGAGATCTAGACTTGGCTATCTAGTCTCTTGGGTCCTGAGATCTATTGATTTCCATTTTAATTTCCTTGTTTAATTGCTACACCAAGCTTATTTTCCTTTTAATCTGAAATCTAGGTTGAATTGAATCCATCATCTACTCTTCTGCTTACTTTCCTTGTCTAATTTCTGCAATCCCACATCCCACTTCCCTTTTATTTTTCAAGTCATTTATATTTCTTGCACTTTAAGTTTCTGTAATTTACATTACTTGCAATTTAAGATTCAGCTCTTTTTCTTTTTGTTCCCTTTAATTTCCTGCAAATCACCCACTCCCCTTTACATTCTCTGCAATTTAATTCCTGTCAACACAATTTCACACAACCAATACTTATTTGCTTGACTAAATTAACCACTAAACTAAAGTTGCTCAATCCTTCAATCCTTGTGGGATCGACCTCACTCCCGTGAGTTTTATTACTTCATGCGACCCGATGCACTTGCCGGTGAGTTTTGTGTCGGATCGTTTTCCGCACATCAAGTTTTTGGCGCCGTTGCCGGGGATTGAATAGATTGACAATGATTAAGTGAGGCAGTAGTTTAGATCAAGCACTTTTTCTTTAATTTTTGACTAACCCACTAACTGTTTGAATTTTTGCTTAAGCTAACTAACACTTCATTCTAGCAATAGATTGAAATAACACTAGTTTTTGTGTATTTCTTGTGGTTTGCTTGTATGTCAGATACAAGAAGAGCTATACCCACCTTCCATGAGCAAGATGAACGAACTCTCAGGAGAATAAGGAGAGCTGAAAGAGGAAAAAACATTGTTGGGGAGGAGGAGTCAGAAGAAGAATTTCAAGACATGGAGGAACATTCAACCAATCCACTAGGAGGAGCAGTCAATAATAACAACAATCCACCACAGAGGAGAGTCTTGGCTTCTTACATATTTGCAAATCCAAGACACTGTGGGAGTAGCATTCTCACTCCCAATGTCAATGCAAACAACTTTGAGCTAAAACCACAACTCATTACACTTGTCCAGAACAATTGTTCCTATGGAGGTAGCCCATTGGAAGATCCTAATCAGCATTTATCTACCTTCTTAAGGATTTGTGACACTGTCAAATCCAATGGCGTGAATCCTGAAACTTACAAACTTCTGTTGTTCCCATTCTCACTAAGGGATAAGGCTGCACAATGGCTTGAAACTTTTCCCAAAGGAAGTATCACTAGTTGGGACGATTTGGTGACTAAATTTCTAGCCAAATTCTACCCACCCCAAAGGATCATCAGGCTGAAAACTGAGGTGCAGACATTCACCCAATTAGATGCCGAATCCTTGTATGAAGCATGGGAGAGGTACAAAGCCTTAATCAGAAAGTGTCCCCCAGAGATGTTCAATGAATGGGATGTGCTGCAGAATTTCTATGAAGGCTTGACATTGAAATCTCAAGAGGCACTAGATCACTCCGCTGGAGGTTCATTACAACTGATGAAAACTGCTGAAGAAGCCCAGAATCTTGTGGATATGGTGGCCAACAATCAATACTTCTTTGCTCATCAAAGAAACCACCAACCATCACAGAGAAAGGGGGTAGTAGAAGGAGTGGACTCCATTTTGGCTCAAAACAAGATGATGCAACAACAAATTCAACAACAGTTTGAACAAATGGCCAAAAGAATTGACAGCCTTCAAGTAGCAGCTGTGAACACAAGCCAACCATCAACTGTATGGGTGCAGAATGAAGAAAGCCAAGAAGAACAACAACAGGAGCAAGAGCAATACATGCATAACCAAAATTCTGGACAGAATGAAGTTTATGGTGATACCTACAACCCTTCCTGGAAGAACTACCCCAACCTTAGATGGGGAGATAACCATAACCAAGGCCAACAACCATGGCAAAGAAACACAACCCAAAATATCCCAAGGAACAACCAGCAAAACAACAACCAAAATTCATTCAGAAAACCACAAAACACTTACCCCAACTCTAACCATTTTCCAACCCACAACCAAAATACCTATCACCCACCACCCACATCTCACAACCAACCACAAGCATCACCAGAATCTCAAAGAATCACTAACCTGGAAACCTTGATAGATAAGCTGTGGAAACATCAAGAAATGACGGCCAAAAATCAAGAAGCTTCCATCAAGAACATGGAAAGACAAATAGGCCAGCTCTCTAAACACTTTGCAACAGAGAGACCATCAAGTTCACTACCAAGTGACACAATTCCAAATCCTAAGGAAGAGTGTAAGGCGATACAGTTAAGGAGTGGGAGAACATTGGTGAGCAACAATGACACTACAAGGAAACAAGTGGAGAGCAGCAAAAAGCCAACAGATGCAGAGGAAGCCAATGATCAAGATATGGTGCCAAACAAGAACACGGAGAACCCCAAAGGAGAAGAAGACCAGCTGTTCCGAGGGTTACCTGAAACTATAGGCCGATCTTGGATGAGATCGTCTGCGTTGGTCGGAACCGACGTGTCCGGTAGGTGTACGGCGGCCGGAGCTGATGTGTCCGACTTGTTGGACTTGGTAGTGGTGCTGATCCTTCGTCCCCGGAGGGTGGGGGGTACCTGCAAGGGACTCCGATGCTTAAGTTAGCAAGGGTATTAAGCAGGCATTGAGTAGAATCAGAGTATGAGTTATACCTGGGTGCTCCAGTGTATTTATAATGGTGAGATGTGGCCTCCTGCGGATAAGATAAGTTAGTTATCTTATCTTATCTTATCTTTAAGTTAGGTCATCTTATCTTTAAGGGAACCGCCCTTCTCTCTGTAGGCTTGGGCCGTCTTAGGATTTTGGGGCGTGTTCCTCTATTTGGGCCCTTTGTTTGGGCTTTCTTGTGACTTGGCCGAGCTCTTTGAGAAGAGGTCGGGTTGTCCTGACCTGAAGAGGTCGGTCGATTTACCTGTAGAACATCCCGGGTCGGACAGCTCGGCCCAGGGTATGAACAGTGCCCCTGCTTGAGCTCGGTCTTCTTTTTTTGAGGCCGAGTCCTTGACTTCGGTCCCTTTTTGACGAAGCCGAACTCAAGCATTTTGTCGATTCCTTTGTAGTAGCTTTTGAATGTAGAACGTTTTCCACTAGAAAATGCGCGCCTTTGCACCGGCGCTTTTTTGGGAACGTGCGAGGGTTTAATGCTTTTAATTTTGAGCATTAATTGCCCCGTTTCTCCTAGGCTCTTTACTTTCGATTTTGAAAAAACATGAAAACGGTTTCTCTCCTTTGCTCTTTCGTAACTTCTTTTCTCAGTTCTTTCCACTCTCTGCTTCTGTACTTCTGTTTTCCTTTCGTTGCGGCGTCATTTGGTGTTCTCTGGCGCTTGGACCTTGCGTTGGTTCCTGCGACATTTACTTTTGTGCACATTCTTCGTGAAAAGGCATTTCCAGATTTCGTCTTCCTTCTTTGAAGCTTACTGCTCTTTTCCAGGTTGGTACTAGCTTTTCTTGCTTTTTCCGTAGCTTCGTCTTTAATTTTGGTGAATGTTCCGGCGCTTTTCTTGCTTTTGCGATCTTTTACTTGTTGCTGTGATATGCTTTTCTTATCATCCTTCTTGTGGTTTTTCTTGGAATTTCTGTTGAGGCTTTCTGGGGTTTTACTGTTGCTTTCTGGTTGCTTTTGGTATTTGGTAGAAGATTTGTATCTGTTTCTTACTTTTTGGAGATTGCTTCCTGTCTGATCTTTTTCAAAAAAGGTTGCGTCTTTAATGGTCCCATGCTTTGTTGCTTTGGGAATGTTTTGTTTGGTAGGCTCTGTAATGATTTGCCGTGTTTTTTCTTTGATGAAAAGCGCTTGTTGTTTTGAATCCTTTTTTGAGAAATGCTTGGGATGTGATCTTGGAAACCTTGCATTGTTGCTGCCTCCAAAGGATGCCCCGAGACTTTTGGTTTGAGTCTTGGGGTTTTCCTTTTCTTGCTTTTCATTGCCTCAGAAGTATTGACCGAGTTGTTTTCCCCTTTGTCCGAGATGTTTGTAGTAACCTCATTTTCTTTTCTTACTTGTAGGATTTAGTTGGCCACATGTCTTCTCGCAATAACATTGTAGAGATGTCTTCCAGAGTTCCCGAGGGGATGTCCGATTGGCTGGACTCCCTTGTTTTGTTGTGTGTTTCCGTTGTGGACGCTGAATTTTGCACAGAGCTGAGGAAGCGTCATAGGATTTATGGTAACAATGCTCGCGAGGGGGATTACGAGCTTGTTGCTCCTGATTCTGATGAGAGGGTTTGCTTTCCGACTTCCATTGAGAGGGAGCGTCCCTTCTTTTATGCCTATGAATACTTTTTCAGCCAGTTGAATGTTACTTTTCCTTTTACTGCTTTTGAAACTGACCTGTTGTGGTCGTGTAATATTGCTCCATCCCAGCTTCACCCCAATTCCTGGGGTTTTATTAAAATTTTTCAACTTCTCTGCCGTGAACTAGATGTAACACCTTCCCAGACTCTGTTTCTTTACTTGTTTGTTTCTGCCAAGCCTGGCGGTTCTTCAAAAAAGAAGGCTTCCTGGGTTTCCTTCAGGTCCACCCAGGGCCACAAAGTTTTTGCTATGTATGATGAGTCCTTTAAGGATTTCAAGAATTACTTCTTCAAAGTTCGTGTTGTCGAGGGGGCCCGCCCCTTTTTTCTTGACGAAAATGATGAGCCTTCTTTCCCTCTAGAGTGGCAGAGGGATGTGAGAGTGTCTCGTTATACTTGGGAGATGCTTGATGATGTTGAGCGTGCTTTTGTTGTTGTTCTTGAGGATCTATGGGAGAAACCGCCCCATCTTGATACAAAACGGTTTTTGAATGACCCATCCTTGGTTCGGACTGTTTTGGGTATTTGTCTGACTTGTTTCTGTACTTATTTTCTTTTTCTTCCTCTTTTGTAACTCTTTGTCGTGACTGTTTTTGTGTTTTGTAGAGATGTCAAAGAATAACGACTCTATGAAAGCCTTCAAAAGGGCAAAGAAGGCAACTGCTGCTCTGAACATCTCGGCCAAGGTGGCCGGCGAGGAATCTTCAAAGGTCCCCCTGAAACCTCCTGTGCCGAGTTCCCTTGGGCCGAGGAAAGTAATTCCTACTCCCTAGTTTTATCAGGTCGATCCTCCTCAAACTTTTGCTGCTGCTTCTGGTGCCCCACCTTTGAAAAAGCAAAAAACATCCGAACCCTTTAACTTGGATGCTCCGGACTTTGATGCCATTGAATTTGTTGACCAGCAAATTGCCCCCTATGGTGGGCTTTCCATGGACGACGTGTCTCTTTTAAAGCATTTGTATTTTATTACCCAAAATAGTGTGAAGATGGCCCACATGGGTGCGGCTATTTTTCGAACAATTCAGGGGATTCCGGTTCATGCTACCAAATCTTTTATGGAGGAGGCCAAGTCAGAATTTGATCGAATCAAGGGTCTGAAGGAGGAGTTGGAGGTGAAGTTCGCCAATGTGGAGAAGGAACTGGAGGGTGAGAAGGCCAGCTCTATTGCCCTTGCTGCTTCTCTGAAGCTAGCCGAAGACATGGCTTTGAAACATAAGGATAGCTATGTCTCGGCTTATAGGGAATTGATCGTCTTCTGGAGGAGTTGGAAACAGCTCGGGTTAATTATGGTGAGCTTCAGGGTCACCTTGTGGGTAGCGTAACTGCTGCCTCCGAGAACCTGATGGAGCAGTTTCGGGTTGTTGCTCCTGATGCCGACTTGACTCTCATCAGCCTGGATAATGTCGTGAGAGATGGTAAGATTGTCCCTGATGACCAGGATGATGAAGAGACTGATCCTCCCCCAGTGCCTTCTCTTAAGGTGTCGACCTCCTCTGTTCCTCCCGTTACATCTGATCCGGATTGCCAGATTCTGAACCGGGATGATGGAACCGTAGATGCCGTGCCCTTTCAGACTCGTCCTCCTTCTCCTCATACTGATGCTGCCGAGAAAGCTCCCGATCTTTAGCTGATCTTTTTCTGGATATTTTGTGTAAATAGCCCGATTTGTGGGCTTTTGAACTTTGTTTTGTTTGACGCTTCTAGTTGTCTGTCTTGCAACTCTTTTTGAAAAACAAAAATAGCTTTCGAGGTTGGTTTTGTGGTGACCTCTTGAAGCTTTTATCGTATTATGCATGATATCTATTGAAATTTTGCTGTTCTGGCCTCTTTAGGTTGTTTGCGTGCTTTATCGTTTGTAGCTTGGATCCTTTTGAGGCCGTGCCTGTGGGGGGTCCGACTTGCTTCTCGGTTTCCTCGCTCTTGTTTGTATTTTTAGTGCCTTATGACCGATTTCTTTATGTTGGTCCCCCTCAAAAGTTATTTTTGTGATCCCCTTTTCTGGGCCTTTACTCGGTCTCTTTCAGGGATTATGTTGATAACTTTTTAGTGGTAGGAGTCCGACATGGTTATGTCGGTCTCCTTTAAGTTATTTTTCGTAGTCCTCTTTTTTGGATCTTTGTCAGATCTCTTTTAGGGACTACTTTGCTAACTTTTTAATGGTTGGAGTCCGATTTGGTTATGTCGGTCTCCTTTAAGTTATTTCTGTAATCCTCTTTCTTGGATCTTTGTCAGATCTCTTTCAGGGATTACTTTGATAACTTTTTAATGGTAGGAGTCCGATTTGGTTATGTCGGTCTCCTTTAAGTTATTTCTGTAATCCTCTTTCTTGGATCTTTGTCAGATCTCTTTCAGGGATTACTTTGACAACTTTTTAATGGTAGGAGTCCGATTTGGTTATGTCAGTCTCCTTTAAGTTATTTCTGTAATCCTCTTTCTTGGATCTTTGTCAGATCTCTTTCAGGGATTACTTTGATAACTTTTTAATGGTAGGAGTCCGATTTGGTTATGTCGGTCTCCTTTAAGTTATTTCTGTAATCCTCTTTCTTGGATCTTTGTCAGATCTCTTTCAGGGATTACTTTGACAACTTTTTAATGGTAGGAGTCCGATTTGGTTATGTCGGTCTCCTTTAAGTTATTTTTCGTAGTCCTCTTTCTTGGATCTTTGTCAGATCTCTTTCAGGGACTACTTGTATAACTTTTTAGTTTTGGGCTGACTTTGTTATGTCAGGCCCTTCTAAGTTAAAGTAATCCTCTTTAATAGGGTTGGCCAGACCTCTTTCCAGGGTTTACTTATAACTTGGGTTGACTTGGTCCGATTTCTGAACGTCGGCCAGTCTTTTAAGTTATTATATTAGCTATCCGTAAGACCTCGTCAGGTTCTTTTTTTTTGGATTGCTTTCGATAACTTCTTACATTATTATGTGTTCATCTTTGCCGATTTGTAGAAAATGGTTGGCGTCTTTAGATCGTCTTTTGGGTGAATCGCATTTTCACCTTTATCGGATGATTGTCTTTATCGTGGTCGCGCAGTGAATTTGTTTTTCACTTTCTGCCGACCTGTTGCTTTATAATCGGACGATGAATACTTTAGATTAATGCGTCTTGGAATCTTGTAGAATATCTAAATAAACTTTATTCAAAGAAAAAATGCAAATATATACATGTGGGAATTTCCTTGTCCCTTTAAGTCGGGTACGATCTAGGTTTCGATATGGTGCCTCATTAAAAAACCTTATCCATCAAGTGAGATCCTTTACCTTTTCTAACTGTAGTACCTTCTTAGGTTGCAGGCGTGCCATGATCGGGGAAGCTCTCGTCCATCAAGCTCGGACAGTCTGTAGTAGCCCTTCCCTAGTACTTCAATGACTCGGTAGGGTCCTTTCCAGTTTGCTGCCAGCTTTCCTTCTCCGGGTCGAGTTGTTCCAATGTCATTTCTGATTAGGATGAGATCATTCTCTGCAAAACTTCTCGGCACTACCTTTTGATTATATCTGGAAGCCATTCGTCGCTTTAGGGCTTCTTCCCTGATCCGTGCTCTTTTTTGGATTTCGGGTAACAAGTCGAGCTCTTCTCTCTGAAGTTGGGAGTTTGCTCGTTCATTGTAGTGGACTACTCGGGGAGATCCTTCTTCGATTTCTATTGGAATCATTGCCTCCGCTCCGTATGCTAGTCGGAATGGTGATTCGTTTGTAGTGGAATGGGAGGTTGTTCGATATGCCCATAGGACTTGTGGAAGTTCCTCGGCCCAAGCTCCCTTTGCTTCTTGTAGCCTCCGCTTTAATCCGGCCAATATGACTTTGTTGGCCGCTTCGGCTTGTCCATTGGCTTGGGGATGTTCAACGGAGGTGAACTGGTGTTTTATGTTCAAGTCGGCCACCAGTTTTCTGAAGCCTGCCTCTGTAAATTGGGTACCATTGTCCGTGGTGATGGAGTATGGTACCCCAAACCTCGTAATAATATTCCTATATAGGAATTTTCGGCTTTTTTGAGCGGTGGCGTTGGCTAGGGGTTCTGCCTCGATCCATTTTGTGAAATAGTCTACTCCTACTATGAGGAATTTTACTTGTCCCGATCCCTGTGGGAAGGGTCCGAGAAGGTCGAGTCCCCATTTCGCAAATGGCCAGGGTGAGGTCACGCTGATGAGTTTTTCTGGTGGGGCAATGTGAAATTTGGCATGCTTCTGGCATGGTGGACATGTCCTTACAAATTTTGTAGCCTCCTTTTGTAGAGTTGGCCAATAGAATCCCGCCCGGAGTATCTTTTTGGTGAGAGCTTGTGCTCCGAGATGATTACCACAAATGCCGCTGTGTACTTCCTCCAAGACTTCCTTTGTGTTGGAAGTTGGTACGCATTTTAGTAAAGGTGTTGATATCCCTTTTTTGTACAGCGTGTTGTTTATGATAGTGTAGTACTGTGCCTCCCTTTTCAGCCTCTTTGCCTCCTTTTCATCTGTAGGGAGTTATTCTATTTTGAGGTAGTTTATTATGGGGGTCATCCATCCTTGATCCCGACCTATTATGGCTAGGATTCTTTCTTCTTCCGCTATTGACGGGTTCTGTAATACCTCCTGGATGAGGCTTCTGTTGTTGCCCCCTGGTTTGGTGCTGGCTAATTTTGAAAGGGCGTCAGCTCGGGCATTTTGTTCACGAGGTATGTGGTGGATCCTATATTCCCCGAGTTGTCCGAGCTGTTCTTTGGTTTTATCCAAATACTTTTTCATGGTCGGATCTTTGGCTTGGTAGCTTCCTGTTATTTGTGAGGTGATGACTTGTGAGTCACTATAAATGTTGAGTTTCCGAGCTCCAACCTCCCTAGCCAGCTTTAGACCAGCTAATAGTGCTTCATATTCTGCCTGGTTGTTTGAGACCGGGAATCCGAATTTAAGGGAGAGCTCAAGTTAAGTTCCTTGGTTGCTTTCAAGTATCACACTTGCACCGCTTCCTGTTTTATTCGAGGATCCGTCTACGTATATGTTCCATTCTATGGGGATTTCCGGGATGTCTGTAAATTCTGCGATGAAGTCGGCCAGGTGTTGCGATTTGATTGCTGTACGCACCTCGTATTGGAGGTCGAATTCGGACAACTCGATTGCCCATTGTAGGATTCTTCCTGCTAGATCTATTTTCTACAATATCCCTTTTATGGGTTGGTTGGTTCGAACTTTAATGGTATGCGCTTGGAAATATGGGCGAAGCCACCGGGATGTGAGGATCAGAGCATAGGCAAACTTTTCTATTTTCTGGTAGTTCAGCTCGGATCCCTGTAGTGCTTTGCTAACGAAGTAGACGGGTTTTTGCCCATATTCGTCTTCTCTGACTAGTGTTGAGGCTATTACCCGGCTCCCTACTGCGAGATATAATATGAGCGGTTCTCCTTCTCGTGGCCGAGATAGGATAAGTGGCCGTCCTAAGAACTCCTTGAAGTCTAGGAAGGCTTGCTCACATTCTGTCGTCCATTCGAACTGTTTTCCCTTTTTTAAAGTAGCATAGAAGGGAAGAGATCTTATCGCAGCTCCTGCTAAGAATCGGGATAGAGCGGCCAGCCTCCCGTTGAGTTGTTGTACTTCTTTGATACAGGTTGGGCTCTTCATGTTGAGTATGGCTCGACACTTGTCTGGATTTGCTTCAATCCCCCTTTGTGTGTGCATGAAGCCCAAGAATTTGCCGGCTTCTACTGCGAAGGTGCATTTTGCGGGATTGAGCCGCATGTTGTGTTTCCTGATAGTGTAAAACACTTGAGTCAGGTCAGATAACAATGTATCTTCGCTTTGTGTCTTTATCAACATATCGTCTACATAAACTTCCATGATTTTTCCGATGTGATTGATGAGCGGATATTTTGTACGCTTTTTGGGGGTAATTTCATGTAGATTTTAGCATGTTTCAATTAGTTTTTAGTTAAATATTATTAGTTTTTAAGCAAAAATCATATTTCTGGACTTTACTATGAGTGTGTGTATTTTTCTGTGATTTCAGGTATTTTCTGGCTGAAATTGAGGGAGCTGAGCAAAAATCTGACTTAGGCTGAAAAAGAACTGCTGATGCTGTTGGATCCTGACCTCCCTGCACTCGAAATGGATTTTCTGGAGCTACAGGAGTCCAATTGGCGCGCTCCCAACGGCGTTGGAAAGTAGACATCCAGGGCTTTCCAGCAATATATAATAGTCCATACTTTGCGCAAGGATAGACGACGTAACTTGGCGTTGAACGCCAAGTACATGCTGCTGTCTGGAGTTAAACGCCAGAAAAACGTCATGATCCGGAGTTGAACGCCCAAAACACGTCATAATCTGAAGTTTGACGCCAAGAAAGGCCTTTACACGTGGAAAGCTTTAGTCTCAGCCCCAGCACACACCAAGTGGGCCCCAGAAGTGGATTTTTGCACCAATTATCTTAGTTATTCATTTTTCTGTAAACCTAGGTTACTAGTTTACTATTTAAACAACTTTTACAGACTTATCTTGGACACATGACATTTTTCAGATCTGAATTACATACTTTTGACGGCATGAGTCTCTAAACTCCATTGTTGGGGTGAGGAGCTCTGCAGCGTCTCGATGATTTAATACAATTCATTTGTTTTCCATTCAAACACGCTTGTTCTTATCTAAGATGTCTATTCGCGCTTAACTGTGGAGAAGGTGATGATCCGTGACACTCATCACCTTCCTCAACCCATGAACGTGTGCCTGACAACCACCTCCGTTCTACATCAGATTGAATGAATATCTCTTAGATTCCCCAACAGAATCTTCGTGGTATAAGCCGGATTGATGGCAGCATTCATGAGAATCCGGAAAGTCTAAACCTTGTCTGTGGTATTCCGAGTAGGATTCCGGGATTGAATGACTGTGATGTGCTTCAAACTTTAACCTGCTGGGCGTTAGTGACAGACGCAAAAGAGGGATTCTATTCCAGTAGGAGCGGGAACCAACCGGTGATTAGCCGTACTGTGACAGAGTGCGTGAGCATAGTTTTCACTGCGAGGATGGGAAGTAGCCACTGACAACGGTGACACCCTACAAAGAGCTTGCCATGGAAGGAACCTGCGTGTGAGAAGAGGACATCAAGGAAGAGTTGAAGTCAGAAGACAAAGCATCTCCAAAACTCCAACATATTCCCCAGTGCTGCAAATCAAAGTAACATTGTTCCCTCTTTTATCAAATCCAGTAATTTCACTTTTAATCCAAATAAACCTTGTTGACATCCTAACTAAGACTAATAAAATAAATATTGATTGCTTCAAACCAATAATCTCTGTGGATTCGACCCTTACTCACGTAAGGTATTACTTGGACGACCCAGTACACTTGCTGGTTAGTTGAACGGAGTTGTGTTCACTAGTGCCAATTTCTAAAATCCAATTACAAGAAAAAAGGATCACAATTTCGTCCACCAAGTTTTTGGCGCCGTTGCCGGGGATTATTGAGTTTGGACAATTGAAGGCTTATTTTATTTCTTAGATTAGGAATAATTTATTTTTGTTATTACAGAGTCATTAAATTTTGATAGGATAGTTTCTTTTCAAAAATTTCTTTTCACAAATATTATTTTTCTTAATTAATTGTTAATTTTTCGTGAGTTTAGTGTCTTATTCTAAGTTTGGTGTTAATTGCATATTTTATATTTTCTCTAAAATTCTCGTGTTGAGTTTTCTTGGTTCTTCCTTGATTTTCAAGTTGTTCTTGATAATTGGTTATACCCTTTGGAACCTTTTTCAAAAATAATTTTTCTTGGATTGAATCTTGTACCAAACTCTAAGTTTGGTGTTTTCTTGTTAAGTTTTCTTTAATTTTCGAAAATTTGTCTTGGTTTTCTAAAAATTTTAAGTTTGGTGTTCTTTCTTGTGTTCTTGGTGTTCTTGTGAATCTTCAAAGTGTTCTTGAGTTTTTCTTGTGTCTTGATCTTAAAATTTTTAAGTTTGGTGTTCCTTGGTGTTTTTCCCTCCAAAAATTTTCGAAAATAAGGAACATTAGATCTAAAAATTTTAAGTCTTGTGTCTTTTGTGTGTTTTTCTCTTTCATCATAAAATTCAAAATTCAAAAAAAATTTATTTTCTAACCAATTTTAAAACTACTTTTTCGAAATTTTTAATATAAAATCCAAATTTCAAATTCAAATTTTTCGAAAAAAAAAAAATTTTCACAAAATATTTTCAAAATATATTTTTATATATATTCCATTTTCATTTATTCCATTACTATAAATTCTCAACTTGTATTCAATCATGGAAGCAAGTAGGAATGAACAGTCCAAGAGGACTCTGGGGTCATATGCCAACCCCACTACTGCTTCATATGGGAGTAGTATCTGTATACCTTCCATTGGAGTTAGTAGCTTTGAGCTGAATCCTCAGCTCATTATCATGGTGCAGCAAAACTGCTAGTATTCTGGTCTTCCACATGAAGAACCTACAGAGTTTCTGGCACAATTTCTGCAAATTGCTGATACAGTACATGATAAGGAAGTAGATCAGGATATCTACAGGCTATTACTGTTTCCATTTGCTGTAAAAGATCAAGCTAAGAGGTGGTTAAATAACCAGCCTAAGAACAGCATAAAAACATGGAAACAGCTGTCAGAAAAATTCCTGAATCACTATTTCCCTCCCAAACGGATGACACAGCTAAGGCTAAGCATCCAAGGCTTCAAACAAGGAGATAATGAATCTCTTTATGATGCTTGGGAGAGATACAGAGAGATGCTAAGAAAATGCCCCTCTGAAATGTTTTCAGAATGGGTGCAATTAGACATCTTCTACTATGGGCTTACAGAAAAAGCTCAGATTTCTCTAGACCACTCAGCTGGTGGATCTATACACATGAGAAAAACAATTGAAGAAGCTCAAGAGCTTATTGATACAGTTGCCAGAAATCAGCATCTGTACCTAAGCAGTGAATCCTCTATGAAAGAAGAAGCTAAAACAGTAACTGCAGAACTCAGTCCAGTGGATCAGGCTAATGAATTCAATCAGCAACTAGATTTTCTAACTCAGCAGCTAGCCGAATTCAAGGAAATATTACAGGAAACAAGAATGGCTAACAGGAACATGGAAGTACAATTAAAGCAGACAGAAAAGCAACTGTCAAAACAAATAACAGAAGAATGCCAAGCAGTTCAATTAAGAAGTGGGAAAACATTAAATACCTCACTTCAAAACAGCAGGAAACCAAGAAATGAACAAGAGGATACTCAAAATCCCCCTGAGGACAGTCAGAGCCCAGAGAGGGATAAAGCTGGCGCTGAACGCCCAGATCATGCTCATTCCTGGCGTTCAACGCCAGAAACAAGCATGGATCTGGCGTTGAACGCCCAAAGGGAGCATGGTTCTGGCGTTCAAACGCCAGTAACAAACAAGGAAGTGGCGTTTGACGCCACTCCAGCTCCCACCACTGGCATTCAAATGCCAGTGGGGAATCAGTCACATACAAGTGCTGACCTTCCTAAAAAGGCTTCCCAACCCACTTCTGTAGGCAATAAACCTGCAGCAACTAAGGTTGAGGAATACAAAGCCAAAATGCCTTATCCGCAAAAACTCCGCCAAGCGGAACAGGATAAGCAATTTGCCCGCTTTGCAGACTATCTCAGGACTCTTGAAATAAAGATCCCGTTTGCAGAAGCACTTGAGCAAATACCATCTTATGCTAAGTTCATGAAAGAAATCTTAAGTCATAAGAAGGATTGGAGGGAAGCTGAAAAAGTCTACCTCACTGAAGAATGCAGTGCAGTCATTCTGAAAAGCTTACCTGAGAAGCTTAAAGATCCTGGGAGCTTTATGATACCATGCACATTAGAGGGTAATTGTACCAAGCAAGCTTTATGTGATCTTGGGGCAAGTATCAACCTAATACCTGCTTCTACTATCAGAAAGCTTGGTTTAACTGAAGAAATTAAACCAACCAGGATATGTCTTCAACTTGCTGATGGCTCCATTAAGTATCCATCAGGCGTGATTGAAGACATGATTGTCAAGGTTGGGCCATTCGCCTTTCCTACTGACTTTGTGGTGCTGGAAATGGAGGAGCACAAGAGTGCAACTCTCATTCTAGGAAGACCTTTCCTAGCAACTGGCCGAACCCTCATTGATGTCCAAAAAGGGGAAGTAACCTTGAGAGTCAATGAGGAGGAGTTCAAGCTAAATGTTGTCAAAGCAATGCAACATCCAGACACCCCAAATGACTGCATGAGTGTTGATATTATTGATTCTCTGGTAAGAGAGGTCAATATGGCTGAGAGTTGGGAATCAGAGCTAGAGGACATCTTTAAAGATGTTCAGCCTGATTTGGAGGAGTCAGAGAAGATAATAGAACCTCTGAAAATCCCTCAAGAAGAGGAGAAACCTCCAAAACCCGAACTCAAACCGTTGCCATCATCCCTGAAATATGCATTTCTGGGAGAAGGTGATACCTTTCCTGTAATTATAAGCTCTACCTTAGAGCCACAGGAAGAGGAAGCACTAATTCAAGTGCTAAGGACACACAAGACAGCTCTTGGGTGGTCCATCAGTGATCTTAAGGGCATTAGCCCAGCCAGATGCATGCATAAGATCCTATTGGAAGGTGACGCCAAGCCTGTGGTCCAACCACAGAGGAGGCTGAACCCAGCCATGAAGGAAGTGGTGCAGAAGGAGGTCACTAAATTACTAGAGGCTGGGATTATTTATCCTATTTCTGACAGCCCCTGGGTGAGCCCTGTCCAAGTTGTCCCAAAGAAAGGAGGCATGACAGTGGTTCATAATGAAAAAAATGAACTGGTTCCTACAAGAACAGTTACAGGGTGGCGTATGTGCATTGATTATAGAAGGCTCAATACAGCCACCAGAAAGGATCATTTTCCTTTACCATTCATAGACCAGATGCTAGAAAGACTAGCAGGTCATGAATACTACTGCTTCCTGGATGGATATTCAGGTTATAATCAAATTGCAGTAGATCCCCAGGATCAGGAGAAAACGGCATTCACATGCCCATCCGGAGTATTTGCATACAGAAGGATGCCATTTGGCCTGTGCAATGCACCTGCAACTTTTCAAAGGTGCATGCTCTCAATTTTCTCTGATATGGTGGAAAAATTCCTGGAAGTCTTCATGGATGACTTTTCAGTATTTGGAGACTCATTCAGCTCCTGCCTTAACCATTTAGCACTTGTTCTGAAAAGATGCCAAGAGACTAATCTGGTTTTAAACTGGGAAAAATGTCACTTTATGGTGACTGAAGGAATTGTCCTTGGGCACAAAATTTCGAACAAGGGGATAGAGGTGGACCAAGCCAAGGTAGAAGTAATTGAAAAATTACCACCACCTGCTAATGTTAAGGCAATCAGAAGCTTTCTGGGGCATGCAGGATTCTATAGGAGGTTTATAAAGGATTTTTCAAAAATCGCCAAACCTCTGAGCAACCTGCTAGCTGCTGACACGCCATTTATCTTTGATAAAGAGTGTCTGCAGGCATTTGAGACCCTGAAAGCTAAATTGGTCTCAGCACCAATCATCTCTGCACCAGACTGGACATTACCATTTGAATTAATGTGTGATGCCAGTGACCATGCCATTGGTGCAGTATTGGGACAAAGGCATGACAAGCTTCTGCACGTCATTTATTATGCCAGCCGTGTTTTAAATGACGCACAGAAGAATTACACAACCACAGAAAAAGAACTACTTGCAGTAGTTTACGCCATTGATAAGTTCAGATCCTATTTAGTAGGATCAAAGGTGATTGTGTACACTGATCATGCTGCTCTTAAATATCTACTCACAAAGCAGGATTCAAAACCCAGACTCATCAGATGGGTGCTGCTTCTGCAAGAGTTTGATATAGAAATAAAAGACAGAAAAGGGACAGAAAATCAAGTAGCAGATCACCTGTCCCGAATAGAACCAGTAGAAGGGGCGTCCCTCCCTCTCACTGAGATCTCTGAAACCTT
The DNA here is from genome assembly GCF_014773155.1 of Arachis stenosperma. Taxonomy (NCBI): domain Eukaryota; kingdom Viridiplantae; phylum Streptophyta; class Magnoliopsida; order Fabales; family Fabaceae; genus Arachis; species Arachis stenosperma. The sequence goes on along the minus strand of NC_080383.1, from coordinate 38,167,698 downwards.
TCCGGATGAGCAACTGCTGGCCGTCCAGGAAGTGCCATGTTTTGCAGACATTGCAAACTATAAGGCAGTGAGATTCATACCCAAAGAGTACAGCAGGGTGCAATCAAAGAAATTAATCACAGATGCAAAGTACTATCTTTGGGATGAACCATATCTCTTTAAGAGATGTGCAGACGGGGTAATCCGTAGATGTGTGCCTAAAGAAGAAGCACAGAAGATCCTTTGGCATTGCCATGGATCACAGTATGGAGGACATTTTGGAAGTGAACGAACAGCCACAAGAGTCCTCCAAAGTGGCTTCTACTGGCCTACTCTCTATAAAGACTCCCGAGCATTTGTGCTTAATTGTGACAGTTGCCAAAGATCAGGCAACCTACCTCACAGTTACGCCATGCCTCAACAAGGAATCTTGGAGATTGAGTTGTTTGATGTATGGGGTATTGACTTCATGGGACCTTTCCCACCATCATACTCAAACACTTATATTCTGGTGGCAGTGGATTATGTATCCAAATGGATGGAGGCTATTGCAACACCCACCAATGACACTAAAACAGTGTTAAAATTCCTCCAGAAATACATCTTCAGCAGATTTGGTATCCCTAGAGTGCTAATTAGTGATGGGGGCACTCATTTCTGCAATAAACAGCTTTATGCTGCTCTAGTTCGTTATGGAGTTAACCACAGGGTGGCTACTCCATATCATCCACAAACCAATGGGCAAGCTGAAGTCTCAAATAGAGAACTCAAAAGAATCCTGGAATGGACTGTAATTAACCGTAGAAAGGATTGGGCAAGAAGCTTGGATGATGCTCTGTGGGCATACAGAACAACATTTAAGACCCCTATAGGGACCTCTCCATACCAGCTTGTGTATGGAAAGGCATGTCACTTGCCAGTGGAACTGGAACACAAGGCCTACTGGGCAACCAGATTCCTGAACCTTGATGCCAAGTTAGCTGGAGAAAGACGATTACTCCAGTTAAATGAGCTAGAAGAATTTAGACTCAATGCTTTCGAAAATGCAAAAATTTACAAAGAGAAAGCAAAAAGATGGCATGATAAGAAATTGTCATCCAGAGTCTTTGAGCCAGGACAGAAAGTTCTGTTATTTAATTCAAGGCTCAAATTATTCCCTGGGAAATTAAAATCCCGGTGGAGAGGTCCATATGTCATTACAAACGTATCACCATATGGATACATAGAGCTTCAGGATAGTGACTCTAATAAAAAATTCATTGTTAATGGACAAAGAGTCAAACATTATCTTGAAGGCAATTTTGAGCAAGAGTGCTCAAGACTGAGACTTAATTAAAAACTCAGTAACAGTCCAGCTAATGACATTAAAGAAGCGCTTGCTGGGAGGCAACCCAGCCATTTCCTAAGTTATTTACTAATTAAATAAAATTTTCTTTCTTTACAGGTTTAAGTTCAAGTATCTTCAAAGGTGAAAATAACATATGGTTGAAGTCACAAGAGTTACAGGGAAATTTGGAAGCTCACTGGCATGAAAAAGCCAGTAAGAAATACTTTGGGCGTTAAACGCCCAAAAGAAGCCCCCACTGGGCGTTTAACGCCAGTAAGGGTAGCCATCTGGGCGTTAAACGCCAGAAAGGAGCATCTTCTGGGCGTTAAACGCCAGAAAGATGCACCTTCTGGGCGTTTAACGCCAATCTGCTAGCATTCTGGGCGTTTAGAAAAACGCCCAGGAAAGAAGAACTTCCTGGCGTTCAACGCCAGAAAGAAGCATCACATGGGCGTTGAACGCCCAGGAGAAGCATCACATGGGCGTTAAACGCCCAAACCATGCACCATGTGGGCGTTTAACGCCAGGATGGTGGGAGGAGGTACAATTTCGTTTTCTTTATATTTTTTCCAAATTTTTATGTTTTAATTCATGATTTCTTGCATCAACATGTTTCAAAATATTATCCTTCAATGCCAAAAAAATTTTTTTCTAAAAATCCACGTTTCAAAAATATCAATTGTATCTTAATCCATAAAGGATAAATTAATTTTCAATCCAATCAAACTCTTTTCAAATTTGTTTTCAAAATACAATTATCTTTTTCAAATCTCTTTCAAAATTAAACATTTCAAATTTATCTTTTAGATTATGATTTATATCTTTCTTTTTTTAAAATTATATCTTTTTCTGATCATATCTTTTAAAATCATATTTTCTATCTTATCTCCTTCTTATTTTTCGAAATTTACCCACCCCCTCCCTATATCTTGTGTTCGGCGACCTCCTCCTCAAACACCATCCAACACTTGCTCTCCTTCATTCCCTCTTCTTTCTTCTCTTTTGCTTGAGGACAAGCAAAGCTCTAAGTTTGGTGTGTTTTACCCGTGATCACAAAAACTATTGTGTCTCTTGATCATGGCCCCTAGAGGAAAGCAAACCACCCAAAAGGGCAAGGAAAAGAGCAATCCAAAGCCCCTCTGGAATCAAGGGAAGTTCTTAACTAAAGAACATTCAGATCATTATTACAAAATAATGAGTCACAGATCAGTGATCCCAGAAGTCAGATTTGATTTGAAAGAAGATGAATATCCGGAGATCCAAGAGCAAATCAGAAACAGGCATTGGGAAATTCTGGCCAATCCTGAAACAAAAGTGGGAAGAAACATGGTTCAAGAGTTCTATGCTAATCTATGGCAGACAGAAAGGCAAAGAATCGTTGGAGCTGCTATCTTTGATCATAAAACTGTAGTCAGAGGGAAGATCATTCATACCAATTCTGACAGGATCAGGGAGATATTCAAGATTCCTCAACTGAAAGATGACCCAGACTCCTTTAATAGGAGAATGATGAGGGTGAATAAAGGGTTGGACAAGATTCTGGAGGACATATGCATCCCTGGAGCCAAGTGGACTACCAGCACAACTGGCGACCCAGTTCAACTAAAAAGGGAGGATCTAAAACCAGTAGCCAGAGGCTGGCTGAATTTCGTAGGGCGTTCCATATTGCCCACCAGCAACCGTTCTGAAGTAACCATCAAAAGAGCTGTCATGATTCACTGCATCATGTTGGGAAAAGAGGTAGAAGTCCATCAGCTGATCTCATGTGAGCTATACAAAGTAGCAAACAGGAACTCTAAAGACGCCAGATTGGCCTATCCAAGCTTAATTTCTATGCTCTGCAAAGATGCCGGAGTAAAGATGGGAATAACAGAGTACATCCCAGTTGAAAAGCCAATTACTGGAATATCAATGGTCAGACAGCAACAAGATGATTCAACCAGGAAGAGAGCACAAGAAGCTCTCCCAGAACTGCCTCAATTCGAATATTGGGAACATCTTGAAGCCTCTATTTCCAGATTGCAAGAAGCTATGGATCAAATAAAGGAAGAACAGAATAATCAAAGTAGCATGCTTTGCAAACTGCTCAAAGAACAGGAGGAGCAAGGGCGTGATCTAAGGGAGCTGAAGCGCAAAAAATTAATCCTTGAACAACACCCCAGAGATTAGAAGAACACTTCCTTCCTCAAAACAAAAGGTTGCTGAGTTCCAATTTTCCTGCTTTAATTTAGTGATAGCATTTTTTTTATTTGAAATTCACCTTAGGAGATATTTAGTAGTAATTAGTATGTCTATTTTGATTTTATTTCCAATTAAGCTATAGTTTATTTTTCTCATCATCATCAGGCATGAATAAAGTAGTAGATTTTATTTTAGAATAAAGAAGTAATCTATTTTTTTTGAGTTCTTAATAATAAAATTTATAATTAATTATATGTGGTGGCAATACTTTTTGTTCTCTGAATGAATGCTTGAACAGTGCATAAATTGTATTTTGAATTTGATGAATATTGGCTCCTGAAAGGATGAGGAACACGAAAAATATTATTGATGATCTGAAAAATCATGAAATTGATTCTTGAAGCAAGAAAAAGCAGTCAAAAAAAAAATAATAATTACAATCAAAAGGAATAAAAGCCAAGCAGCCCTTAAAACCAAAAGGCAAGGGTGAAAAGGATCCAAGGCTTTGAGCATCAATGGATAGGAGGGCCCAAGGAAATAAAATCCAGGCCTAAGCGGCTAAAACAAGCTGTCCCTAACCATGTGCTTGTGGCATGCAGGTCCAAGTTACAAGCTTGAGACTGAGTGGTTAAAGTCGTGATCCAAAGCAAAAGAGTGTGCTTAAGAGCTCTGGACACCACTGACTGGGGACTCTAGCAAAGCTGAGTCACAATCTGAAAAGGTTCACCCAGTTATGTGTCTGTGGCACTTATGTATCCGGTGGTAATACTGGAAAACAAAGTGCTTAGGGCCACAGCCAAGACTCATAAAATAACTGTGTTCAAGAATCAACATACTACACTAGGAGAGTCAATAATACTATCTGAATTCTGAGTTCCTAAGGATGCCAATTATTCTGAAAATTTAAAGATACAGGGGGGTGCCAAAACTGTTCAGAGACAAAAAGCTACAAGCCCCGCTCATCTAATAAATCTGAGCCTCATTTAAAACTCAAAAATATTATTACTTCTTAATTTCTGTTAGAACCTATTTTATTCATCTAGTTGCTTGAGGACAAGCAACAGTTTAAGTTTGGTGTTGTGATGAGCGGATATTTTGTACGCTTTTTGGGGGTAATTTCATGTAGATTTTAGCATGTTTCAATTAGTTTTTAGTTAAATATTATTAGTTTTTAAGCAAAAATCATATTTCTGGACTTTACTATGAGTGTGTGTATTTTTCTGTGATTTCAGGTATTTTCTGGCTGAAATTGAGGGAGCTGAGCAAAAATCTTACTTAGGCTGAAAAAGAACTGCTGATGCTGTTGGATCCTGACCTCCCTGCACTCGAAATGGATTTTCTGGAGCTACAGGAGTCCAATTGGCGCGCTCCCAACGGCGTTGGAAAGTAGACATCCAGGGCTTTCCAGCAATATATAATAGTCCATACTTTGCGCAAGGATAGACGACGTAACTTGGCGTTGAACGCCAAGTACATGCTGCTGTCTGGAGTTAAACGCCAGAAAAACGTCATGATCCGGAGTTGAACGCCCAAAACACGTCATAATCTGAAGTTTGACGCCAAGAAAGGCCTTTACACGTGGAAAGCTTTAGTCTCAGCCCCAGCACACACCAAGTGGGCCCCAGAAGTGGATTTTTGCACCAATTATCTTAGTTATTCATTTTTCTGTAAACCTAGGTTACTAGTTTACTATTTAAACAACTTTTACAGACTTATCTTGGACACATGACATTTTTCAGATCTGAATTACATACTTTTGACGGCATGAGTCTCTAAACTCCATTGTTGGGGGTGAGGAGCTCTGCAGCGTCTCGATGATTTAATACAATTCCTTTGTTTTCCATTCAAACACGCTTGTTCTTATCTAAGATGTTTATTCGCGCTTAACTGTGGAGAAGGTGATGATCCGTGACACTCATCACCTTCCTCAACCCATGAACGTGTGCCTGACAACCACCTCCGTTCTACATCAGATTGAATGAATATCTCTTAGATTCCCCAACAGAATCTTCGTGGTATAAGCCGGATTGATGGCAGCATTCATGAGAATCCGGAAAGTCTAAACCTTGTCTGTGGTATTCCGAGTAGGATTCCGGGATTGAATGACTGTGATGTGCTTCAAACTTTAACCTGCTGGGCGTTAGTGACAGACGCAAAAGAGGGATTCTATTCCAGTAGGAGCGGGAACCAACCGGTGATTAGCCGTACTGTGACAGAGTGCGTGAGCATAGTTTTCACTGCGAGGATGGGAAGTAGCCACTGACAACGGTGACACCCTACAAAGAGCTTGCCATGGAAGGAACCTGCGTGTGAGAAGAGGACATCAAGGAAGAGTTGAAGTCAGAAGACAAAGCATCTCCAAAACTCCAACATATTCCCCAGTGCTGCAAATCAAAGTAACATTGTTCCCTCTTTTATCAAATCCAGTAATTTCACTTTTAATCCAAATAAACCTTGTTGACATCCTAACTAAGACTAATAAAATAAATATTGATTGCTTCAAACCAATAATCTCTGTGGATTCGACCCTTACTCACGTAAGGTATTACTTGGACGACCCAGTACACTTGCTGGTTAGTTGAACGGAGTTGTGTTCACTAGTGCCAATTTCTAAAATCCAATTACAAGAAAAAAGGATCACAATTTCGTCCACCAGTGATCTGAGAAAACTTTATTCATTAGCCTTTGATAAGTAGCTCCTGCGTTCTTGAGACCAAAAGGCATCACTATGTAACAGTAGTTTGCTTTCGGTGTTAGGAACGAGGTTTTTTCTTGATCTGGTGGATACATGGGGATTTGATTGTACCCTGAATATGCGTCCATGAATGAGAGATACTTATATCCTGATGAAGCATCCACTAGAGCGTCGATGCTTGGGAGTGGGTAGGGGTCTTTTGGGCAGGCTTTGTTGAGGTCGGTGTAGTCGGTGCACATTCGCCACTTCCCATTTGACTTTTTCACCAAGACGACGTTTGCTAGCCATAGTGGATATTTGACTTCCCTTATGAACCCGGCCTCAAGTAGCGCTTGTACTTGTTCTTCTACAGCTTGAGCTCGTTCTGGTCCAAGTTTTCTTCGTCTTTGTTGTACCAGCCGGGATCCCGGATAGACTGCCAATTTGTGGCTCATTAGTTCGGGATCAATACCTGGCATGTCGGCAGCTTTCCATGCGAAGAGATCAACATTATCTCGTAGGAACCGTATTAGTGATTCCTTTATGTCTCCTTTCAGGATCGTGCCAATATTAGTTGTTTTATCCGAGGTGTCTCCGATCTGGATTCTTTCTACTTCTCCTTCGGGTTGTGGTCGGAGTTCTTCTCGCCTCTGAACTCCACTGAGCTCGATTGTGTGGAACTCTCCTCCTTCACCTCGGAGGTTTAGGCTTTCGTTATAACAGCGACGTGCCATCTTTTGATCTGCCTTTATTGTAGCTATCCCTTCCGCAGTTGGGAATTTCATACATAGATGTGGAGTTGAAACTATTGCACCGAGTTGATTTAACGTTGTCCGACCTATTAAGGCATTGTAGGCTGAGCTTACGTCGACCACGATGTAGTCTATCTTGAGTGTTCTAGATTGGTTCCCCTTTCCGAAGGTTGTATGCAACGATACGTATCCCAGCGGTTGAACTGGGGCATCTCCTAGTCCAAACAGGCTGTTTGGGTACGCTCTTAGCTCTTTTTGAATAAGATGTCGGCAGAGCTTCCCTGGTCAATTAGTGTACGGTGAAGGTTGGCGTTTGCCAGTATGATCGTAATGACCATGGGGTCGTCATGTCCCGAGATGATTCCGGATGCGTCTTCCTTGGTAAGCGTGATTGCTGGGATGTCTGGGGCTTCCTTTTTTCCTTCGACGTGGTATACCTCTTTGAGGTGTCGCTTGCGAGATGATTTGGAGATTCCTCCTCTAGCAAATCCGCCGTGTATTACGTGAACGTGTCTTTCCAGTGTGCGAGGTGATCGTTCAGATCGTCCAACATCCTCATCCCTTCTTCTTTTTCTTGGTTCGTCATCCCGATTAGCCAAAAACCGATCTAGTTTTCCTTCTCTTACTAGTTTTTCTATGATGTTTTTCAAATCGAAGCATTCATTGGTGGAATGCCCTCGAAGTCGGTGATATTCACAGTATTCATTCCGATTTCCTCCTCCTCTTTTACCTTTATGTGGCCAAGCTGGAGGGATTTTATCTGTATGGCAGACTTCTTTGTAAACATCTACCAAGGATACCCTAAGAGGAGTATAGTTATGATATTTTTTGATTTTCTCTCCGGAGCGATCTTCCTTTTTCTTGGATTCTTTATCTCGGTAGGCAGAACCGAACCTTGAAGTTTTGCTAAGTCGAGAGTTTTCCTCCATGTTGATGTATTTTTGTGCCCGTTCTTGTACTTCGTCTAAGGATGTCGGGTATCTCTTTGATATAGATTGGCTAAATGGTCCTTCTCGTAGGCCATTTATTAGGCCCATAATGGCAGCTTCTGTTGGAAGATTTTGTATATCCATGCATGTTTTGTTGAATATTTCCATGTAGTTGCGAAGGCTCTCCCGATCTCCTTGCTTGATCCCTAGTAGGCTAGGTGCATGTTTGGCTTTATCCCTTTGTATGGAGAATCGGGCCAGGAACTTCTTGGCCAGGAACTTCTTGAAGTTGCTGAGATGATGGTTGGGATCTGAGGTGCCGTCATATAGAGTCATATCCGGAAGCTTGAAATCTTTTGGAATTTTGGTTTTCATAATTTCTCTGGTGAAGGGATCTTGATCTTTCTGAGAGCTATCCTCTGTGGATGGTCGAGTAGCTTTAGTTTTGAGATCAGCTTCGAGTTTTATAAGCTTATCTTCTAATTCTCGGCGCCGTCTTATTTCCCGGCGTAGATCTTCTTCTTTTTCACGTCGATGTTGGGCTTCTTTCTCAAGTTGCTCCAATCGATTTTGAAGTGCTTCTATTACTCCTGGATTTGATGAATTTTTGTCTCCGTTGGTTTCTGGAGTATCTTTGAGTATCGTGTCCGTATTTTTATGCGGCGTTCTATCTTCCAAACCTAAATCATGGTCGTTGTCATGGTCATCCGCCATATTAATGGGATGACTTCCAGGTTCCTCGGCAACGGCGCCAATATTCCGAGGGTTACCTGAAACTGTAGGCCGATCTTGGATGAGATCGTCTGTGTTGGTCAGAACCGACGTGTCCGGTAGGTGTACGACGGCCGAAGCTGATGTGTCTGACTTGTTGGACTTGGTAGTGGTGCTGATCCTTCGTCCCCGGAGGGTGGGGGGTACCTGCAAGGGACTCCGATGCTTAAGTTAGCAAGGGTATTAAGCAGGCATTGAGTAGAATCAGAGTATGAGTTATACCTGGGTGCTCCAGTGTATTTATAATGGTGAGATGTGGCCTCCTGCGGATAAGATAAGTTAGTTATCTTATCTTATCTTAACTTTAAGTGAGGTCATCTTATCTTTAAGGGAACCGCCCTTCTCTCTGTAAGCTTGGGCCGTCTTAGGATTTTGGGGCGTGTTCCTCTATTTGGGCCCTTTGTTTGGGCTTTCCTGTGACTTGGCCGAGCTCTTTGAGAAGAAGTCGGGTTGTCCTGACTTGAAGAGGTCGGTCGCTTTACCTGTAGAACATCCTGGGTCAGACAGCTCGGCCCAAGGTATGAACACCAGCCAATCAATACACATAAGGAAGAAGAAGAAGCGATTCAAGGACAACAGAAAAAGGAGAAGAACCTCACCCCTCCACTGCCATATCCACAGAGGTTCAACAAAGAAACCAAAGATCAACACTTCCGCAAATTCCTGGAAACTTTCAAGAAGCTGGAAATCAACATTCCCCTGGCTGAGGCATTGGAACAGATGCCCTTATATGCCAAGTTCTTGAAGGAACTCATCAACAAGAAAGGAAGCTGGCTGGAGAAGGAGACTATACTTCTCACTGAAGAATGTAGCACGGTACTTCAAAAAGGGATCCCACCAAAGCTCAAAGATCCAGGGAGTTTCGTAGTTGCCTGCACCATAGGCAAAATGACACTAGACAAGGCCCTTTGTGATCTTGGAGCTAGTATCAACCTGATGCCCTTGTCTATGATGAGGAAGCTTGCTATAGAAGAACCCAAACCCACCAGGATGTCACTAGTCATGGCCGACAGATCAATCAAGACACCCAACGGAATTATGGAAAATCTACTAGTAAAGGTTGGGGAGTTTATTTTCCCTGCAGACTTTGTAATTTTGGACACCGAAGAGGAAGGAAACAACTCAATCATCTTGGGAATGCCATTTTCAGCAACCGCAAGAGCTATAATTGATGTGGAAAAAGGGGAAATGATCTTCAGAGTACACAATGAGCAAATGGTCATAAATGTCTTCAAGTCAAAGCAGCACCCCCCTGAACAAGAAGACTACTTAAGGGTAGACATGATAGAAAACTTGGTAGAAAAAAATGTTGGAAGCCAACCATCATGAACAAGAAGAGGAAAGTGGTCAAGAGACAACAAAGGAACAGGCAGCTGAGATTTCTACTGACCAAAAGGCAAAGCCAGACAAGAAAGAAGAAGTGCAAAAACAAGAACTGAAGCCATTACCCACCCATCTCAAATATGCATTCCTTGGCACATCAGAGAGTTTTCCTATGATCATCAATTCATCCCTAACAAAAAGGGAAGAAGAAGAACTTATTGATGTACTCAAGGCCCACAAGGATGCACTAGGATGGACCATTGATGACCTGAAAGGCATCAGCCCAGCAATGTGTATGCATAAAATCCTCTTGGAGGACAACTCCAAACCAGTGGTTCAACCCCAGAGAAGGTTAAATCCCACTATGAAAGAAGTCATCCAAAAAGAAGTGGTGAAGTTGTGGAATGCAGGGATAATTTATCCCATCTCTGACAGCTGATGAGCGGATATTTTATACGCTTTTTGGGGGTAATTTCATGTAGATTTTAGTATGTTTTAATTAGTTTTTAGTAGAATATTATTAATTTTTAGGCAAAAATCATATTTCTGGACTTTACTATGAGTTTGTGTGTTTTTCTGTGATTTCAGGTATTTTCTGGCTGAAATTGAGGGAGCTGAGCAAAAATCTGAGTTAGGCTGAAAAAAGGACTGCTGATGCTGTTGGATCCTGACCTCCCTGCACTCGAAATGAATTTTCTGGAGCTACAGAAGTCCAATTGGTGCGCTCTCAACGGCGTTGGAAAGTAGACATCCAGGGCTTTCCAGCAATATATAATAGTCTATACTTTGCGCGAAGATAGATGACGTAACTTGGCGTTGAACGCCAAGTACATGCTGCTGTCTGGAGTTAAACGCCAGAAACACGTCATGATCCGGAGTTGAACGCCCAAAACACGTTATAACTTGGAGTTCAACTCCAAGAAAAGCCTCAGCTCGTGGATAGCTTTAGTCTCAGCCCCAGCACACACCAAGTGGGCCCCAGAAGTGGATTTCTGCACCAATTATCTTAGTTTACTCATTTTCTGTAAACCTAGGTTACTAGTTTACTATTTAAACAACTTTTAGAGACTTATTTTGTACCTCATGACATTTTCAGATCTGAATTTTATACACTTTGACGGCATGAGTCTCTAAACTCCATTGTTGGGGGTGAGGAGCTCTGCAGCATCTCGATGAATTAATGCAATTGTTTCTATTTCACTCAAACGTGTGTGTGTTTCGATCTAAGATGTTTACTCGCGCTTAATTATGAAGGAGGGGATGATCCGTGACACTCATCACCTCCCTCAATCCATGAACGTGTGCCTGACAAACACCTCCGTTCTACATCAGACTGAATGAGCTTCTCTTAGATTCCTTAATCAGAATCTCCGCGGTATAAGCTAGAATTGATGGCAGCCACTCTTGAGAATCCGGAAGGTCTAAACCTTGTCTGTGGTATTCCGAGTAGGATTCAAGGATCGAATGGCTGTGACGAGCTTCAAACTCGCGATTGCTGGGCGTGATGACAAACGCAAAAGGATCAATGGATCCTATTCCAACATGATCGAGAACCAACAGCTGATTAGTCGTGCTGTGACAGAGCATCTGGACCGTTTTCACTGAGAGGATGGGAGGTAGCCACTGACAATGGTGACACCCTACATACAGCTTGCCGTAGATGGGCTTTACAAACAATTGAGTTGAATATTACATTGTAGAAATTCAGAGGACAAAGCATCTCCAAAACTCCAACATATTCCCCATTACTGCACAACAAGTAACAACTATTTATTTTATGCCCTTTTTACTTTATACGAGGCTAAAGAATTCTATTGGTATCCTGACTAAGATTAATAAAATAAATATAGCTTGCTTCAAACCAATAATCTCCGTGGGATCGACCCTTACTCACGTAAGGTATTACTTGGACGACCCAGTGCACTTGCTGGTTAGTGGTACGAGATCATAAGAAATTTTGATTTTGATATTGGGATTAAGATTTCGTGCACCAAGTTTTTGGCGCCGTTGCCGGGGAATTATTCGAGTTTGAACAACTAAAGGTTTATTTTATTTCTTAGATTAGGAATAATTTATTTTTATTGTTATAGAGTCATTAAATTCTGATAGGATAGTTTCTTTTCAATAAAAAAAATTTTCAAAAAAAAATATATATTATTTTTCGTTATTAATTGTTAATTTTTCGTGAGTCTAGTGTCTTGTTCTAAGTTTGGTGTCAATTGCATCTTTTATATTTTTCTTTAAATTTTCGAACTTGTGCTATTTGTTCTTCATTGATCTTCAAGTTGTTCTTGTTTATTTTTCTTGTTTGATCTTGAGTTTTTCTTGTTTTGTGTCTTTTCTTGTTTTTCTTGTACTTTTTCAAAACATTAACTTTCAAAAATTATTCTTTTATCCATAAAAATAATACATCTTTAAAATACGTTACATTTTTAGCTCAGTTGGTTATAGCGTGGGTTTATGTTCTTAGCAATTGGGCACCTTCTTTTTAAAATCCTTTTTTCAAAAATAATTTTTCTTGATTTAATTTTGTGCCAAACTTTAAGTTTGGTGTTTTCTTGTTAATCTTTTCATAATTTTCGAAAATTTTATTAAAGTTTTCTAAAAATTTTAAGTTTGGTGTTCTTCTTTTTATTCTTGGTGTTCTTGTGAATCCTCAACGTGTTCTTGAGTTTTTCTTGTGTCTTGATCTTAAAATTTTTAAAGTTTGGTGTTCCTTGGTGTTTTCCCTCCAAAATTTTCGAAAATAAGGAGCATTAGATCTAAAAATTTTAAGTCTTGTGTCTATTATGTGTTTTTCTCTTTCATCATAAAATTCAAAATTAAAAAAAATATCTTTTCTAACTAATTTTAAAACTACTTTTTCGAAATTTTTATATAAAATTCAGATTTCAATTTCAAAATTTTTCAAAAAAAAATTTCACAAAATATTTTCAATTTTTTTTATATATTCCGTTTTTATTTATTCCACTTCTATAAAATAAATAATATCAACATACATATCATCTCCCTTGTTCCATCATGGAATTAAGTGGAAATGAACAATCCAGGAGGACTCTGGGGTCATATGCTAACCCCACTACTGCTTCATATGGGAGTAGTATCTGTATACCCTCCATTGGAGTTAGTAGCTTTGAGTTGAATCCTCAGCTCATTATCATGGTGCAGCAAAACTGCCAGTATTCCGGTCTTCCACAGGAAGAACCTACAGAGTTTCTGGCACAATTTTTACAAATTGCTGACACAGTACATGATAAGGAAGTAGATCAGGATGTCTACAGATTATTACTATTTCTATTTGCTGTAAAAGATCAAGCTAAGAGGTGGTTAAATAACCAGCCTAAGAACAGCATAAAAACATAGAAACAGCTATCAGAAAAATTCCTGAATCACTATTTCTCTCCAAAACGGATGACACAGCTAAGGCTAAGCATCCAAGGCTTCAAACAAGGAGATAATGAATCCCTTTATGATGCCTGGGAGAGATACAGAGAGATGCTAAGAAAATGCCCCTCTGAAATGTTTTCAGAATGGGTGCAATTAGACATCTTCTACTATGGGCTTACAGAAAAAGCTCAGATTTCTCTGGACCACTCAGCTGGTGGATCTATACATATGAGAAAAACAATTGAAGAAGCCCAAGAACTCATTGATACAGTTGCAAGAAATCAGCATCTGTACCTAAACAGTGAATCTTCCATGAACATGAAAGAAGAAGCTAAAACAGTAACTGCTGAACTCAGTCCTGTAGATCAGGCTAATGAATTCAATCAGCAGTTGGATTTTCTAACTCAGCAGCTAGCCGAATTCAAGGAAATACTACAGGAAACAAGAATGGCTAACAGGAATATGGAAGTACAGTTAAAGCAAACAGAAAAGCAACTGTCAAAACAAATAGCAGAAGAATGCCAAGCAGTTCAATTAAGAAGTGGGAAAGCATTAAATACCTCACTTCAATGCAGCAGGAAGCCAAGAAATGAACAAATGGCTACTCAAAATCCCTCTGAGGACAATCAGAGCCCAGAGAGGAATAATGCTGGCGCTGAACGCCCAGCCCATGCTCATTCCTGGCGTTCAACGCCAGAAACAAGCATGAATCCGGCGTTGAACGCCCAAAGGGAGCATAGTTCTGGCGTTCAGACGCCAGTAATAAATAAGGAGGTGGCGTCTAACGCCACTCCAGCTTCCACCCCTGGCATTCAAATGCCAGTGGGGGATCAGTCACATACAAGTGCTGATAACAACCCTTCTAAAAAGGCTTCCCAACCCACTTCTGTAGGTAATAAACCCGCAGCAACTAAGGTTGAGGAATACAAAGCCAAAATGCCTTATCCTCAAAAACTCCGCCAAGCGGAACAGGATAAGCAATTTGCCCGCTTTGCAGACTATCTCAGGACTCTTGAAATAAAGATTCCGTTTGCAGAAGCACTTGAGCAAATACCCTCTTATGCTAAGTTCATGAAGAGATCTTAAGTCATAAGAAGGATTGGAGGGAGACTGAAAAAGTTTACCTCACTGAAGAATGCAGTGCAGTCATTCTGAAAAGCTTACCTAAGAAGCTTTCAGATCCTGGGAGCTTTATGATACCATGCACATTAGAGGGTACTTGTACGAAGCAAGCTTTATGTGATCTTGGGGCAAGTATCAACCTAATACCTGCATCTACTATCAGAAAGCTTGGTTTAACTGAAGAAATCAAACCAACCAGGATATGTCTTCAACTTGCTGATGGCTCCATTAAATACCCATTAGGGGTGATTGAAGACATGATTGTCAAGGTTGGGCCATTTGCCTTTCCTACTGACTTTGTGGTGCTGGAAATGGAGGAGCACAAGAGTGCAACTCTCATTCTAGGAAGACCTTTCCTAGCAACTGGCCGAACCCTCATTAACGTCCAAAAAGGGGAAGTAACCTTGAAAGTCAATGAGGAGGAGTTCAAGTTGAATGTTGTCAAAGCCATGCAACATCCAGACACCCCAAATGACTGCATGAGTGTTGATATTATTGACTCTCTGGTAAGAGAGGTCAATATGGCTGAGAGTCTCGAATCAGAGCTAGAGGACATCTTTAAAGATGTTTAGCCTGATCTGGAGGAATCAGAGAGAATAATAGAACCTCTGAAAATCCCTCAGGAAGAGGAGAAACCTCCAAAACCCGAGCTCAAACCATTACCACCATCCCTGAAATATGCATTTTTGGGAGAAGGTGATACTTTTCCTGTAATCATAAGCTCTACCTTAGAGCCACAGGAAGAGGAAGCACTAATTCAAGTGCTAAGGACACACAAGACAGCTCTTGGGTGGTCCATCAGTGATTTTAAGGGCATTAGCCCAGCCAGATGCATGCACAAGATCCTATTGGAAGGTGACGCCAGGCCAGTGGTTCAACCACAAAGGCGGCTGAATCCAGCCATGAAAGAAGTGGTGCAGAAGGAGGTCACTAAATTACTAGAGGCTGGGATTATTTATCCTATTTCTGATAGCCCCTGGGTAAGCCCTGTCCAAGTCGTCCCTAAGAAAGGTGGCATGACAGTGGTTCACAATCAAAAAAATGAACTGCTCCCTACAAGAACAGTTACAGGGTGGCGTATGTGTATTGATTATAGAAGGCTCAATACAGCCACCAGAAAGGATCATTTTCCTTTACCATTCATAGACCAGATGCTAGAAAGACTGGCAGGTCATGAATACTACTGCTTCCTGGATGGATATTCAGGTTATAATCAAATTGCAGTA
Source organism: Arachis stenosperma (assembly GCF_014773155.1). Taxonomy (NCBI): domain Eukaryota; kingdom Viridiplantae; phylum Streptophyta; class Magnoliopsida; order Fabales; family Fabaceae; genus Arachis; species Arachis stenosperma. The sequence continues at coordinate 38,152,027 of NC_080383.1, read as the reverse complement.
GATCTAAAAGATCAAGAGAAAACAGCATTCACATGTCCATCTGGAGTATTTGCATACAGAAGGATGCCATTTGGCCTGTGCAATGCACCTGCAACCTTTCAAAGGTGCATGCTCTCAATTTTCTCTGATATGGTGGAAAAATTTCTAGAAGTCTTCATGGATGACTTCTCAGTATTTGGAGACTCATTCAGCTCCTGTCTTAACCATCTGGCACTTGTTCTAAAGAGATGCCAAGAGACTAACCTGGTTTTAAACTGGGAAAAATGTCACTTTATGGTGACTGAAGGAATTGTCCTTGGGCACAAAATTTCGAACAAGGGAATAGAGGTGGATCAAGCTAAGGTAGAGGTAATTGAAAAATTACCACCACCTGCCAATGTTAAAGCAATCAGAAGCTTTCTGGGGCATGCAGGATTTTATAGGAGGTTTATAAAGGATTTTTCAAAAATTGCCAAATCTCTAAGCAACCTGCTAGCTGCTGACATGCCATTTATCTTTGATAAAGAGTGTCTGCAGGCATTTGAGACCCTGAAAGCTAAATTGGTCTCAGCACTAATCATCTCTGCACCAAACTGGGCATTGCCATTTGAACTAATGTGTGATGCCAGTGACCATGCCATTGGTGCAGTGTTGGGACAAAGGCATGACAAGCTTCTGCACGTCATTTACTATGCTAGCCGTGTTCTAAATGACGCACAGAAGAACTACACAACGACAGAAAAAGAGCTACTTGCAGTGGTTTACGCCATTGACAAATTCAGATCCTATTTAGTAGGATCAAAAGTGATTGTGTACACTGATCATACTGCTCTTAAATATCTGCTCACAAAGCAGGATTCAAAACCCAGACTTATAAGATGGGTGTTGCTTCTGCAAGAGTTTGATATAGAAATAAGAGACAGAAAAGGGGCAGAGAATCAGGTAGCAGATCACCTGTCCCGAATAGAACCAGTAGAAGGGGCGTCCCTCCCTCTTACTGAGATCTCTGAAAACTTTCCGGATGGGCAACTCCTTGCCATCCAGGAAGTGCCATGGTTTGCAGACATTACAAACTACAAGGCAGTGAGATTCATACCCAAAGAGTACAGTAGGCAGCAATCAAAGAAATTGATCACAGATGCAAAGTACTATCTTTGGGATGAACCATATCTCTTCAAGAGATGTGTAGACGGAGTAATCCGTAGATGTGTGCCTAAGGAAGAAGCGCAGAAGATCCTATAGCACTGCCATGGATCACAATATGGAGGACATTTTGGAAGTGAGCGAACAGCCACAAGAGTCCTCCAATGTGGCTTCTACTGGCCTACTCTCTATAAAGATTCCCGAGTGTTTGTACTTAATTGTGACAGTTGCCAAAGATCTGGCAATCTGCCTCACAGTTATGCCATGCCTCAACAAGGGATCTTGGAGATTGAGTTGTTTGATGTATGGGGTATTGACTTTATGGGACCTTTCCCACCATCATACTCAAACACTTACATTCTGGTGGCAGTGGATTATGTATCCAAATGGGTGGAGGCTATTGCAACACCCACTAATGACACTAAAACAGTGTTAAAATTCCTCCAGAAACACATCTTCAGCAGATTTGGTACCCCTAGAGTATTAATCAGTGATGGGGGCACTCATTTCTGCAATAAACAGCTTTATTCTGCTTTGGTTCGTTATGGAGTTAGCCATAGGGTAGCTACTCCATATCACCCACAGACTAATGGGCAAGCTGAAGTCTCAAATAGAGAACTCAAAAGAATCCTGGAACGGACTGTAATTAATCGTAGAAGGGATTGGACAAGAAGCTTGGATGATGCTCTGTGGGCATACAGAACAGCATTCAAGACCCCTATAGGGACCTCCCCATACCAGCTTGTGTATGGAAAGGCATGTCACTTGCCAGTGGAACTGGAACACAAGGCCTACTGGGCAACCAGATTCCTGAACTTTGATGCCAAGTTAGCTGGAGAAAAACGATTGCTTCAGTTAAATGAGCTAGAGGAATTTAGACTCAATGCTTTCGAGAATGCAAAAATATACAAAGAGAAAGCAAAAAGATGGCATGATAAGAAATTGTCATCCAGAGTCTTTGAGCCAGGGCAGAAAGTTCTGCTATTCAATTCTAGGCTCAAATTATTCCCCGGGAAATTGAAGTCCCGGTGGAGAGGTCCATATGTGATTACAAGTATATCACCATATGGATACGTAGAGCTTCAGGATAATGACTCTAACAAAAAGTTCATTGTTAATGGACAGAGAGTTAAACATTATCTTGAAGGCAATTTTGAGCAAGAATGCTCAAAACTGAGACTTGATTAAAAGCTCAGTAATAGTCCAGCTAATGACATTAAAGAAGCGCTTGCTGGGAGGCAACCCAGTGATGATTGGATTTTTGACGGTTTAGAATTTCACAAATGAATTCTCGTTGCAAGTATAGTCTCTAAACCAATCGCTAATCCTTTCATACAAAAAGTTGTTTGTCACTAAAACAAACCCCTAAATTTATAAACCGAAGTATTCAAACCTCGGGTCGTTCTCCCTAGGAATTACAATAAAGTGTCTTGTTATTGATTTGAGTTGTTTTGGGGTTTTGATAAGAGGCATGAAAGTAAGTGGCAATAAAAATAAACTAACAACTATAAAAGGCTCTTGGCAAGGTATGAAAATTAGAAGTCCTATCCTAGTTATCCTTCTCAATTGTGATGAGAATTGTTCATTGCTACCACTTAGTTAACCCTTACTAAATAAAGGAAAGTCAAGTGGATGAATTGACTTGAGCCACAAGTCCTAGCCAACTCCCAAGGAAAGACTAGCTTTAGTGCACTCCAAACCAATTAGCAATCTCTCCAATTACCAATCAACAAAGGAATTAGATAACTCAAGTGTCACTAATTACTCTACCTAGGCCAAGAGGAACAAAATCTACACTAAATCTAGAAGAGGCATTTCAACAAACACATAGAGTGCAATACAAGTAAACAACATAAATTGCAAGAATTAAAGAGAGATCTAACTATAAAGGCAAGAGATCAATAATAAAAAAGCAAAGAAGAACAATTATTATGAGTTACCTCTTATTGAATTGAAAGAATGTAGAGGGAACAATACTAGATCTACAACAAAATGTAAGAACAACATAAAGGAAATTACAACAAACTAGTAGAAGAAGATGAATCTAACAACAAAGAATTGAAATGTAGAAGTAGAAGAAAGCAAAGATTTAAAATCTAGATCTAAGAACTAAACCTAATCCTAATCCTAATTCTAGAGAGAAGTGAGAGCTTCTCTCTCTAGAAAACTACTTCTAAACTAATCCTAATGTGTGTAATGAATGGGATCCCCTTTGCTCTTCAACCCTTGGCTTTAAATAGCATCTTTGGCGCCAAAGTTGGTTAGGATTGGGCCCCACAACCCTTCAGAATTCATTGGCCACGTTTTCATTAAAAAATCATAAACCAACACCGACGCGTACGCGTCCATGGGGTAATTCGCAGGTGCGCGCAAGCGCCAGGTGCGCGCGCGCGGCCATGGGCGAGTTCAACTTCTTTGACTTTTCATGATTTCTCCACTTTGCATGCTTTCCCTCTTCACTCCTTTGATCCATTCCTAGCCCTTTTCAATCTGAAATCACTAACAAACATATCAAGGCATCTAGTGGAATCAAAGGGAGATTAAAACCATCAAATTAAGGGTCTAAAAGCATGTTTTCACATCTAAGCACAAATAAGGAGACAATAACAAAACCATGCTATTTCAATGGATAAATGAGGGTAAAAGGTTATAAAATCCCCTAAAATCAATACAAGATAAACAGTCAAAATCGGGTTTGTCAACCAACCAAATCACAAAATTTAATTTTATTCGTTTTGATTAATTAATTGATTTTTACAGGTATATGTCAAAGTATCTTCAGGGTAAAATAGCAATTGCTTGGATTCACAGAGTTACAGAGGAATTTGGAAGCTCACTGGCGTGAAAAAGCCAATAAGAAACATTTTGGGCGTTGAACGCCCAAAAGAAGCACCCACTGGGCGTTCAACGCCAGTAAGGGTAGCCATCTGGGCGTTAAACGCCAGAAAGGAGCATCTTCTGGGCGTTGAACGCCAGAAAGAAGCACCTTCTGGGCGTTTAACGCCAATTTGACAGCATCCTGGGCGTTCAGAAAAACGCCCAATGACAAAGGACTTCCTAGCGTTCAACGCCAGAAAGAAGCAACAACTGGGCGTTGAACGCCCAGGAGAAGCAGCATTTGGGCGTTAAACGCCCAAAACAAGCAGCATTTGGGCGTTTAACGCCAGGATGGTGGGGAGGAGGTAAATTCGTTTTCCTTTACAAATTTTCTAATTTTTATGTTTCAATTCATGATTTCTTGCATAAACATCTTTCAAAATATCATCCTTCAATTCCAACAATTTTAATCCTAATTTCTAAAAACCCTGATTTCTAAAATCCCTTTTTCAAAAATATTAAATATATCTTAATTCATAAACACAAATCTTTTTCCAATCCAAATCTTTTTCAAATCTTTTTCAACTCATCATATCTTTTGGATTTCGAAATTGCCTCTCCCTCTATTCCTCTTCTATCCTTTATTTTACTTGAGGACAAGCAAACCTCTAAGTTTGATGTGATTTGCCATGATCACTGAGCTAAAACTCATCAAGATCATGGCACCTAAGGGAACAGGAAGAGCAAGGATGTGACTTGAAGGATCAAGCATCCCACAGACTAGAGGAACCCCCACTTCCCAAAATAAAGGTTGTTGAGTCCTAATCTTTGCCTTAACTCTGTGATAACTGTTCTTATTATGAATTTACCTTAGAAGTTATATATTAGTAGTAGTAATTAGTATCTCTATTTTGATTTTATCTCCAATTAAGCTATAATTTATTTTTCTCATCATCATCAAACATGAATAAAATAGTAGATTTTTAGAATAAAGAGGCAATATTTTTTCGAGTTCTTAATAAGGAAAATTCTAATTATTTATATGTGGTGGCAATACTTTTTGTCTTCTGAATGAATGCTTGAACAGTGCATATTTTGGATATTGAATTTTATAAATGTTAAAATTGTTAGCTCCTGAAAGAATGATGAACAAGAGAAATGTTATTGATGATCTGAAAAATCATGAATTTGATTCTTGAAGCAAGAAAAAGCAGTGAAAAAAAATTTACAAGGAATCATTGGATCAAGAAAAGGAATAAGAGCCAATAGCCCTTAAAACCAAAAGGCAAGGGTAAAAAGGATCCAAGGCTTTGAGCATCAGTGGATAGGAGGGGCCAAGGAAATAAAATCCAGGCCTAAGCGGCTAAATCAAGCTGTCCCTAACCATATGCTTGTGGCATGAAAGTCCAAGTGAAAAACTTGAGACTGAGTGGTTAAAGTCATGATCCAAAGCAAAAAGAGTGTGCTTAAGAGCTCTGGACACCTCTAACTGGGGACTCCAGCAAAATTGAGTTACAATCTGAAAAGGTTCACCCAGTTATGTGTCTATGGCATTTGTGTATCCGGTGGTAATACTGGAAAACAAAGTGCTTAGGGCCACGGCCAAGACTCATAAAAGTAGCTGTGTTCAAGAATCAACATACTTAACTAGGAAAATCAATAATACTATCTGACTTCTGAGTTCCTATGGATGCCAATCATTCTGAATTTCAAAGGATAAAGTGAGATGCCAAAACTGTTTGGAAGCAAAAAGCTACTAGCCCCGCTCATCTAATTAGAATCTGAGCTTCACTTAAAACTCTGAGAAATTATTGCTTCTTGATTTCTTTTTATCCTATTTTATTCATCTAGTTGCTTGAGGACAAGCAACAGTTTAAGTTTGGTGTTGTGATGAGCGGATATTTTTTACGCTTTTTGGGGGTAATTTCATGTAGATTTTAGTATGTTTTAATTAGTTTTTAGTAGAATATTATTAATTTTTAGGCAAAAATCATATTTCTGGACTTTACTATGAGCTTGTGTGTTTTTCTGTGATTTCAGGTATTTTCTGGCTGAAATTGAGGGAACTGAGCAAAAATCTGAGTTAGGCTGAAAAAAGGACTGCTGATGCTGTTGGATCCTGACCTCCCTGCACTCGAAATGGATTTTTTGGAGCTACAGGAGTCCAATTGGCGCTCTCTCAACGGCGTTGGAAAGTAGACATCCAGGGCTTTCCAGCAATATATAATAGTTCATACTTTGCGCGAAGATAGACGATGTAACTTGGTGTTGAACGCCAAGTACATGCTGCTGTCTGGAGTTAAACGCCAGAAACACGTCGTGATCTGGAGTTGAACGCCCAAAACACATTATAACTTGGAGTTCATCTCCAAGAAAAGCCTCAGCTCGTGGATAGCTTTAGTCTCAGCCCCAGCACACACCAAGTGGGCCCCAGAAGTGGATTTCTGCACCAATTATCTTAGTTTACTCATTTTCTGTAAACCTAGGTTACTAGTTTACTATTTAAACAACTTTTAGAGACTTATTTTGTACCTCATGATATTTTCAGATCTGAATTTTATACACTTTGACGGCATGAGTCTCTAAACTCCATTGTTGGGGGTGAGGAGCTCTGCAGCGTCTCGATGAATTAATGCAATTGTTTCTATTTCACTCAAACGTGTGTGTGTTCCGATCTAAGATGTTTATTCGCGCTTAAGTATGAAGGAGGGGATGATCGTTGACACTCATCACCTCCCTCAATCCATGAACGTGTGCCTGACAAACACCTCTGTTCTACATCAGACTGAATGAGCTTCTCTTAGATTCCTTAATCAGAATCTCCGCGGTATAAGCTAGAATTGATGGCGGCCACTCTTGAGAATCCGGAAGGTCTAAACCTTGTCTGTGGTATTCCGAGTAGGATTCAAGGATCGAATGGCTGTGACGAGCTTCAAACTCGCGATTGCTGGGCGTGATGACAAACGCAAAAGGATCAATGGATCCTATTCCAACATGATCGAGAACCAACAGCTGATTAGCCGTGCTGTGACAGAGCATCTGGACCGTTTTCACTGAGAGGATGGGAGGTAGCCACTGACAATGGTGACACCCTACATACAGCTTGCCGTAGACGTGCTTTACAAACAATTGAGTTGAATATTACATTGCAGAAATTCAGAGGACAAAGCATCTCCAAAACTCCAACATATTCCCCATTACTGCGCAACAAGTAACAACTATTTATTTTATGCCCTTTTTACTTTACACGAGGCTAAATAATTCTATTGGTATCCTGACTAAGATTAATAAAATAAATATAGCTTGCTTCAAACCAATAATCTCCGTGGGATCGACCCTTACTCACGTAAGGTATTACTTGGACGACCCAGTGCACTTGCTGGTTAGTGGTACGAGATCATAAGAAATTTTGATTTTGATATTGGGATTAAGATTTTGTGCACCAACAGCTCATGGATAAGCCCAGTCCAAGTAGTACCAAAGAAGGGTGGGATGACAGTCATCGTTAATGAGAAGAATGAACTTATTCCCACAAGAACTGTAACAGGATGGAGGATGTGCATTGACTACAGGAGGCTGAATGATGCCACCCGTAAAGACCATTTCCCTCTTCCCTTTATTGATCAGATGCTTGAAAGATTAGCTGGCCATGCTTACTATTGCTTCCTTGACGGCTACTCCGGGTATAATCAGATAGTGGTGGATCCAAAAGACCAGGAGAAGACCTCGTTCACATGCCCATTTGGAGTTTTTCCCTATAGAAGAATGCCATTCGGGTTATGCAATGCCCCAGCCACTTTTCAAAGGTGTATGCTTGCAATATTTTCAGATATGGTCGAAAAATTCTTAGAGGTCTTCATAGACGACTTTTCTGTTTTTGGTGATAATTTCAGTACTTGCTTGCAACATCTAACTCTTGTCTTGAAACGGTGCCAAGAAACCAATTTGGTTTTAAACTGGGAGAAGTGCCATTTCATGGTACCTGAGGGGATTGTTCTTGGTCACAAGGTTTCAAGAAAAGGGATAGAAGTTGACAAGGCAAAGGTGGAAATCATAGAGAAGCTCCCTCCACCAACTAATATGAAATCTGTTAGAAGTTTCTTAGGGCATGCAGGATTTTATAGAAGGTTTATCAAGGATTTTTCTAAAATAGCTAAACCTTTGAGTAATCTACTGATGATGGACACTCCTTTTGTTTTTGATGAAAATTGCCAGCATGCCTTTGAAACTTTAAAAAACAGACTCACAACAGCACCAATCATCACACCCCCAGATTGGGAACTACCTTTTGAACTCATGTGTGATGCAAGTAACATTGCAATTGGTGCTGTGCTTGGACAAAAGAAGGGAAACTTGCATCATGTCATATATTATGCAAGTAAAGTGTTGAATGAGGCTCAAAAAAATTACACCACAACAGAGAAGGAATTGTTAGCTGTAGTTTATGCATTTGATAAGTTTAGAGCATACTTGATAGGATCCAAAATTGTGGTTTATACTGACCATGCTGCCCTTAAGTATTTAATGTCAAAACAGGATGCTAAACCAAGACTTATCAGATGGATACTACTCTTACAAGAATTTGATATTGAAATCAAGGACAGGAAGGGCACTGAAAACCAAGTTGCTGATCATTTATCAAGACTACCACAAGAAACAATTCAAGAAGCCTCACAGCCTGTGAATGAAAGCTTCCCTGATGAACATCTGCTACAGATCCAACAAGCACCTTGGTTTGCTGACATAGCAAACTACAAAGTAGGGAGGAAGATACCTCAAGAACTAACTAGGCAACAAGTGAAGAAGTTAATCAATGAAGCAAGGAAGTTCTTATGGGATGAACCTTTCCTGTTCAAGAGGTGTTCTGATGGAGTAATTAGGAGATGCATCCCTGAGAGTGAAACAAGAGATATACTATGGCATTGTCATGGCTCAGCCTATGGTAGACACTTTGGCCCAGAAAGGACAGCTGCAAAGATACTACAAAGTGGGTTCTATTGGCCAACTATCTTCAAAGATGCTAGAGAATTTGTTCACCAATACAACGAGTGCCAGAGAGCAGGAGGCTTGACAAGAAGGAATGAGATGCCTCAAAACTTCATTTTGGAAGTAGAATTATTTGATCTATGGGGTATTGATTTCATGGGACCTTTCCCCCCTTCCTATTCTTTCAGATATATTTTGGTGGCGGTAGAGTACGTCTCTAAGTGGGTGGAAGCCATAGCCACAACCACCTGTGATGCACAAATTGTCCTTCAATTCCTTAAGAAGCATATTTTCACTAGATATGGAGTTCCCAAGGGTCTTGTGAGTGACGGTGGTAGCCATTTTTGCAACAAACAGATGGAGAAACTCCTCTATAAATATGGAGTGATTCATAAAGTAGCCACACCATATCACCCCCAGACCAATGGACAGGCTGAATTAGCAAATCGGGAATTGAAGAAGATCCTGGAAAAGACAGTGGGAAGTTCAAGAAAGGATTAGGGTCGAAAGCTGGAGGATGCACTCTGGGCATACAGGACAGCTTTCAAAACTCCCATTGGAAAGTCACCCTTCCAGTTATTATATGGCAAATCATGCCACCTCCCTGTAGAGCTTGAACACAAAGCTTTTTGGGCCACTAAACTCCTAAACATTGACTCTGAAGCAGCAGGTGAGAAAAGGTTGTTACAGCTAAATGAGCTAGATGAGTTTAGGCTAGAAGCTTATGAAAGTGCCAAGATATACAAGGAAAAAGCCAAGAGGTGGCATGACAAGAAGGTCATGAAGAAAGAATTCAAACCTGGGCAGCAAGTACTCTTGTACAACTCACGACTCAAGATATTTCCTAGCAAGCTTAAATCTAAGTGGACTGGTCCATATTTGGTGACCAAGGTTTTCCCTTACGGGAGTATTGAATTGCTAGATGAAGCAACAAAGAGTCAATTCACAGCAAATGGTCACAGAGCAAAGTTTTACTTAGGAGGACACTGGGACAAGGAAAAAGAGGTCCAGAACTTACAACCTTCTTAAAGCAAAAAATGAAGAATGTCAAGTTAATGACAATAAAGAAGCGCTTGTTGGGAGGCAACCCAACCGGAGGTTGTTTTATTTTCTAGATTATTTCAATAAAAAGGTTGAATAGTTGGTCTGTATTGCAAGGAGCTAAGTTTGGTGTTTCGCACTAAAACAAATTAGAAGAGAGAATGAGGGATTCTAAGTTTGGTGTTTCACCAAAATTTTATCTAAAAACACATTCTCATTGTCTACTTAATACTAGCTCCAAGCAATCAGACAAATCATTTAACCATAACCTTTAGCAAGGCCAAAAGAATTCATAATTGGAGAGCCTGTTGCATTAGAGACAGTAGCAAGGAATTAAGTTTGGTGTTCCCACACCAAACTAAATCCAAAAGCCACACTCAATACATGCATACTGACCAGTCACCTAAGGGCTTGAGAAGCAAGCAACTTTTGAGAAATTATGCAAGGAACTGACCACCCTTTGAAGACATTATTCATCATAACTGAAAAGGAGGCACATGATGAGCGGATATTTTGTACGCTTTTTGGGGGTAATTTCATGTAGATTTTAGCATGTTTTAATTAGTTTTTAGTTAATTATTATTGGTTTTTAGGCAAAAATCATATTTCTGGACTTTACTATGAGTGTGTGTATTTTTCTGTGATTTCAGGTATTTTCTGGCTGAAATTGAGGGAGCTGAGCAAAAATCTGACTTAGGCTGAAAAAGGACTGCTGATGCTGTTGGATCCTGACCTCCCTGCACTCGAAATGGATTTTCTGGAGCTACAGGAGTCCAATTGGCGCGCTCTCAACGGCGTTGGAAAGTACACATCCAGGGCTTTCCAGCAATATATAATAGTCCATACTTTGCGCAAGGATAGACGACGTAACTTGGCGTTGAACGCCAAGTACATGCTGCTGTCTGGAGTTAAACGCCAGAAAAACGTCATGATCCGGAGTTGAACGCCCAAAACACGTCAAAACCTGGAGTTTGACGCCAAGAAAGGCCTTTACACGTGGAAAGCTTTAGTCTCAGCCCCAGCACACACCATGTGGGCCCCAGAAGTGGATTTCTGCACCAATTATCTTAGTTTATTCATTTTTCTGTAAACCTAGGTTACTAGTTTACTATTTAAACAACTTTTACAGACTTATCTTGTACCTCATGACATTTTCAGATCTGAATTACATACTTTGTGACGGCATGAGTCTCTAAACTCCATTGTTGGGGGTGAGGAGCTCTGCAGCGTCTCGATGATTTAATACAATTCCTCTGTTTTCCATTCAAACACGCTTGTTCTTATCTAAGATGTTTATTCGCGCTTAACTGTGGAGAAGGTGATGATCCGTGACACTCATCACCTTCCTCAACCCATGAACGTGTGCCTGACAACCACCTCCGTTCTACATCAGATTGAATGAATATCTCGTAGATTCCCCAACAGAATCTTCGTGGTATAAGCTGGATAGATGGCGGCATTCATGAGAATCCGGAAAGTCTAAACCTTGTCTGTGGTATTCCGAGTAGGATTCCGGGATTGAATGACTGTGACGTGCTTCAAACTTTAACCTGCTGGGCGTTAGTGACAGACGCAAAAGAGGGATTCTATTCCAGTAGGAGCGGGAACCAACCGGTGATTGGCCGTACTGTGACAGAGTGCGTGAGCATTAGCTTTCACTGCGAGGATGGGAAGTAGCCATTGACAACGGTGACACCCTACATAGAGCTTACCATGGATAGACCTTGCGTGTGAGAAGAGGATTCCAAGGAAGAGTAGAAGTTCAGAGGACAAAGCATCTCCAAAACTCCAACATATTTCTCATTACTGCCTAACAAGTAACGCTGTCCTCTTCTTTTATTTTTATAATCAAATCTAATAATTTCACTTTTAATCATAAACAAGTAACTCTATTGTTCAAGTAGCCCAAACAATTTTCTTTCACATCCTGACTAAGATTAATAAAATAAGTATTAATTGCTTCAAGCCAATAATCTCTGTGGATTCGACCCTTACTCACGTAAGGTATTACTTGGACGACCCAGTACACTTGCTGGTTAGTTGAACGGAGTTGTGGTCACTCGTGCCAATTTCTAAAATCCAATTACAAGGAAAAAGGATCACAATTTCGTCCACCAAGTTTTTGGCGCCGTTGCCGGGGATTATTGAGTTTGGACAATTGAAGGCTTATTTTATTTCTTAGATTAGGAATAATTTATTTTTATTTTTATCCTTATTTTTTATTATAGAGTCATTAAATCAATATTGATAGGATAGTTTCTTTTCAAAAATTTCTTTTCAAAATTTATTATTTTTCTTTTAATTAATTGCTAATTTTCGTGAGTTTAGTGTCTTGTTCTAAGTTTGGTGTCAATTGCATCTTTTATATTTTTCTTTGAAATTTTCGTGTGAGTGTCCTTTGTTTTTCCTTAATCTTCAAGTTGTTCTTGTCTATCTTTCTTGTTTGATCTTTAATTTTTCTTGTTCTGAGTCTTTTCTTGTTTTTCTTGTGCTTTTTCAAAACAATTGTTATATTTGCTGCCCATTTGGCTAGAATAGAAGGGTCATATTCTTGATAAGGGAGCACCAATACTTTTGAAAATCTTTTTCAAAAATAATTTTTCTTGATTTAATCTTGTGCCAAACTCTAAGTTTGGTGTTTTCTTGTTAATTTTAATATAATTTTCGAAAATTTGTCTTGGTTTTCTAAAAATTTTAAGTTTGGTGTTCTTTCTTGTGTTCTTGGTGTTCTTGTGAATCTTCAAAGTGTTCTTGAGTTTTTCTTGTGTCTTGATCTTAAAATTTTTAAGTTTGGTGTTCCTTGGTGTTTTCCCTCCAAAAATTTTCGAAAATAAGGAGCATTGGATCTAAAAATTTTAAGTCTTGTGTCTTTTGTGTGTTTTTCTCTTTCATCATAAAATTCAAAATTCAAAAAAATTTTATTTTCTAACTAATTTTGAACTACTTTTTCGAAAATTTTATATAAAAATTCAATTTTCAATTTCAAAATATTTTCGCTTTCTTTTATTTATTTCATTTCTATTTTGATTTAAAAAAAATTTATTTTTACAAAATATTTTCAAAATATTTTTATATATTTCTTCTTCTTTTTTTTTATTTATTTTATTTATTCCACAACTATAAAATAAATAATTATCAACATATAAATTATCCCTTGTGATCTAGTATGGAAGCAAGTGGGAATGAACAGTCCAAGAGGACTTTGGGGTCATATGCTAACCCCACTACTGCTTCATATGGGAGTAGTATCTGTATACCCTCCATTGGAGTTAGTAGCTTTGAGCTGAATCCTCAGCTCATTATCATGGTGCAGCAAAACTGCCAGTATTCTGGTCTTCCACATGAAGAACCTACAGAGTTTCTGGCACAATTTCTGTAAATTGCTGATACAGTACATGATAAGGAAGTAGATCAGGATGTCTACAGACTACTACTGTTTCCATTTGCTGTAAAAGATCAAGCTAAGAGGTGGTTAAATAACCAGCCTAAGAACAGCATAAAAACATGGACACAGCTGTCAGAAAAATTCCTGAATCACTATTTCCCTCCAAAAAGGATGACACAGCTAAGGCTAAGCATCCAAGGCTTCAAACAAGGAGATAATGAATCTCTTTATGATGCCTGGGAGAGATACAGAGAGTTGCTAAGAAAATGCCCCTCTGAAATGTTTTCGGAATGGGTGCAATTAGACATCTTCTACTATGGGCTTACAGAAAAAGCTCAGATTTCTCTAGACCACTCAGCTGGTGGATCTATACATATGAGAAAAACAATTGAAGAGGCTCAAGAGCTTATTGATACAGTTGCCAGAAATCAACATCTGTACTTAAGAAATGAATCTTTCATGAAAGAAGAAGCTAAAACAGTAACTGCAGAACTCAGTCCAGTGGATCAGGCTAATGAATTCAATCAGCAATTGGACTTTCTAACTCAACAGCTAGCCGAATTCAAGGAAATATTACAGGAAACAAGAATGGCTAACAGGAACATGGAAGTACAATTAAAGCAGACAGAAAAACAACTGTCAAGACAAATAACAGAAGAATGTCAAGCAGTTCAATTAAGAAGTGGGAAAACATTAAATACCTCACTTCAAAGCAGCAGGAAACCAAGAAATGAACAAGTGGATACTCAAAATCCTCCTGAAGACAGTCCGAGCCCAGAAAGGGACAAAGCTGGCGTTCAAACGCCAGTAACAAACAAGGGAGGGGCGTCTAACGCCACTCCAGCTCCCACCACTGGCATTCAAATACCAGTGGGGAATCAGTCACATACAAGTGCTGATAACAACCCTTCTAAAAAGGCTTCCCAACCCACTTCTGTAGGTAATAAACCTGCAGCAACTAAGGTTGAGGAATACAAAGCCAAAATGCCCTATCCTCAAAAACTCCGCCAAGCGGAACAGGATAAGCAATTTGCCCGCTTTGCAGACTACCTCAGGACTCTTGAAATAAAGATTCCGTTTGCAGAAGCACTTGAGCAAATACCCTCTTATGCTAAGTTCATGAAAGAGATCTTAAGTCATAAGAAGGATTGGAGGGAAACTGAAAAAGTTTACCTCACTGAAGAATGCAGTGCAGTCATTCTGAAAAGCTTACCTGAGAAGCTTAAAGATCCTGGGAGCTTTATGATACCATGCACATTAGAGGGTAATTGCACCAAGCAAGCTTTATGTGATCTTGGAGCAAGTATCAACCTAATGCCTGCATCTACTATCAGAAAGCTTGGTTTAACTGAAGAAATCAAACCAACCAGGATATGTCTTCAACTTGCTGATGGCTCCATTAAATACCCATCAGGCGTGATTGAGGACATGATAGTCAAGGTTGGGCCATTTGCCTTTCCTACTGACTTTGTGGTGCTGGAAATGGAGGAGCACAAGAGTGCAACTCTCATTCTAGGAAGACCTTTCCTAGCAACTGGCCGAACCCTCATTGATGTCCAAAAAGGGGAAGTAACCTTGAGAGTCAATGAGGAAGAGTTCAAGCTGAATGTTGTTAAAGCCATGCAACATCCAGACACCCCAAATGACTGCATGAGTGTTGATATAATTGACTCTCTGGTAAGAGAGGTCAATATGGCTGAGAGTCTCGAATCAGAGCTAGAGGAATTTAGACTCAATGCTTATGGATACATAGAGCTTCAGGATAATGACTTTAACAAAAAGTTCATTGTTAATGGACAAAGAGTCAAACATTATCTTGAAGGCAATTTTGAGCAAGAATGCTCAAAACTGAGACTTGATTAAAACTCAGTCCAGCTAATGACGTTAAAGAAGCGCTTGCTGGGAGGCAACCCAGCCAATCACAAAATTTAATTTTATTCGTATTAATTAATTAATTATTTCTTTACAGGTTTGAGTCCAAGTATCTTCAAAAGGTGAAATAGCAATTGGTTGAAGTCACAGAGTTACAGGGAAATTTGGAAGCTCACTGGCATGAAAAAGCCAGTAAGAAATACTTTGGGCGTTAAACGCCCAAAAGAAGCTCCTACTGGGCGTTTAACGCCAGTAAGGGTAGCCATCTGGGCGTTAAACGCCAGAAAGGAGCATCTTCTGGGCGTTAAACGCCAGAAAGATCCACCTTCTGGGCGTTTAACGCCAGTTTGCTAGCATCCTGGGCGTTTAACGCCAGGATGGTGGGGAGGAGGACAAGCAAACCTCTAAGTTTGGTGTGATTTGCCATGATCACTGAGCTAAAACTCATTAAGATCATGGCACCTAAGAGAACAGGAAGAGCAAGGATGTGAACTTAAGGGAGCTGAAGCGCCAAAGGATTAATCCATGAAAAAGCACCACATATTTTAGAGGAGCACCTACTCCCCAAAACAACAGGTTGTTAAGTTCTAATTCCAGCTTTAACTCTGTGATAGTATTATTATAGGATTTTACCTTAGAAGTTATATAGTAGTAGTAGTAATTAGTATGTCTATTTTGATTTTATTTCCAATTAAGCTGTAATTTATTTTTCTCATCATCATCAGGCATAAATAAAGTAGTAGAATTTTTTAGAATAAAGAAGTAATCTATATTTATGAGTTCTTAGTAATAAAGACTATAATTAATTATATGTGGTGGCGATACTTTTTGTTCTCTGAATGAATGCTTGAACAGTGCATAAATTGTACCTTGAATTTGATGAATATTGGCTCCTGAAAGGATGAGGAACACGAAAAATATTATTGATGATCTGAAAAATCATGAAATTGATTCTTGAAGCAAGAAAAAGCAGTTCAAAAAAAAAAATTTACAATCAAAAGGAATAAAAGCCAAGCAGCCCTTAAAACCAAAAGGCAAGGGTAAAAAGGATCCAAGGCTTTGAGCATCAATGGAGAGGAGGGCCCAAGGAAATAAAATCCAGGCCTAAGCGGCTAAAACAAGCTGTCCCTAACCATGTGCTTGTGGCATGCAGGTCCAAGTTACAAGCTTGAGACTGAGTGGTTAAAGTCGTGATCCAAGGCAAAAGAGTGTGCTTAAGAGCTCTGGACACCACTAACTGGGGACTTTAGCAAAGCTAAGTCACAATCTGAAAAGGTTCACCCAGTTATGTGTCTGTGGCATTTATGTATCCGGTGGTAATACTGGAAGACAAAGTGCTTAGGGCCACGGCCAAGACTCATAAGTAGCTGTGTTCAAGAATCAACATACTATACTAGGAGAGTCAATAATACTATCTGAATTCTGAGTTCCTAAGGATGCCAATTATTCTGAAATTCTAAAGATACAGGGAGATGCCAAAACTGTTCAGAGACAAAAAGCTACAAGCCCCGCTCATCTAATAAGAATCTGAGCTTCATTTAAAACTCTAAAATATATATTACTTCTTAAATTCTGTTAGAACCTATTTTATTCATCTAGTTGCTTGAGGACAAGCAACAGTTTAAGTTTGGTGTTGTGATGAGCGGATATTTTGTACGCTTTTTGGGGGTAATTTCATGTAGATTTTAGCATGTTTTAATTAGTTTTTAGTTAATTATTATTGGTTTTTAGGCAAAAATCATATTTCTGGACTTTACTATGAGTGTGTGTATTTTTCTGTGATTTCAGGTATTTTCTGGCTGAAATTGAGGGAGCTGAGCAAAAATCTGACTTAGGCTGAAAAAGGACTGCTGATGCTGTTGGATCCTGACCTCCCTGCACTCGAAATGGATTTTCTGGAGCTACAGGAGTCCAATTGGCGCGCTCTCAAAGGCGTTGGAAAGTAGACATCCAGCGCTTTCCAGCAATATATAATAGTCCATACTTTGCGCAAGGATAGACGACGTAACTTGGCGTTGAACGCCAAGTACATGCTGCTGTCTGGAGTTAAACGCCAGAAAAACGTCATGATCCGGAGTTGAACGCCCAAAACACGTCAAAACCTGGAGTTTGACGCCAAGAAAGGCCTTTACACGTGGAAAGCTTTAGTCTCAGCCCCAGCACACACCAAGTGGGCCCCAGAAGTGGATTTCTGCACCAATTATCTTAGTTTATTCATTTTTCTGTAAACCTAGGTTACTAGTTTACTATTTAAACAACTTTTACAGACTTATCTTGTACCTCATGACATTTTCAGATCTGAATTACATACTTTGTGACGGCATGAGTCTCTAAACTCCATTGTTGGGGGTGAGGAGCTCTGCAGCGTCTCGATGATTTAATACAATTCCTCTGTTTTCCATTCAAACACGCTTGTTCTTATCTAAGATGTTTATTCGCGCTTAACTGTGGAGAAGGTGATGATCCGTGACACTCATCACCTTCCTCAACCCATGAACGTGTGCCTGACAACCACCTCCATTCTACATCAGATTGAATGAATATCTCGTAGATTCCCCAACAGAATCTTCGTGGTATAAGCTGGATAGATGGCGGCATTCATGAGAATCCGGAAAGTCTAAACCTTGTCTGTGGTATTCCGAGTAGGATTCCGGGATTGAATGACTGTGACGTGCTTCAAACTTTAACCTGCTGGGCGTTAGTGACAGACGCAAAAGAGGGATTCTATTCCAGTAGGAGCGGGAACCAACCGGTGATTGGCCGTACTGTGACAGAGTGCGTGAGCATTAGCTTTCACTGCGAGGATGGGAAGTAGCCATTGACAACGGTGACACCCTACATAGAGCTTGCCATGGATAGACCTTGCGTGTGAGAAGAGGATTCCAAGGAAGAGTAGAAGTTCAGAGGACAAAGCATCTCCAAAACTCCAACATATTTCTCATTACTGCCTAACAAGTAACGCTGTCCTCTTCTTTTATTTTTATAATCAAATCTAATAATTTCACTTTTAATCATAAACAAGTAACTCTATTGTTCAAGTAGCCCAAACAATTTTCTTTCACATCCTGACTAAGATTAATAAAATAAGTATTAATTGCTTCAAGCCAATAATCTCTGTGGATTCGACCCTTACTCACGTAAGGTATTACTTGGACGACCCAGTACACTTGCTGGTTAGTTGAACGGAGTTGTGGTCACTCGTGCCAATTTCTAAAATCCAATTACAAGGAAAAAGGATCACAATTTCGTCCACCAGCACAACAGAAGGAAGAACAAAGAAACTGCAAACCAATAGGTTGTATCCATACTTAACTCTTGCTGTTGAGGAATACTTTGACTTATGCCATGCTAAAGTGTTCATCTAGTACAAGTAGAATCATTCTTTACAATAAGTAAGCTAGTCTAAGTGTGTGCTTGTGTGTTTACTTTCACTTAACTAATGCATGCTCTGTTCCCTAAGCCTTTTCGATTCAATAAAAGAAATGTTTGAAACATGAAGTAAAATGGTTCATTGTTAGCTAGGAGTCAAATAATAGTAAGTGGAGGTATGTATGTGTGATTGTGTGACTCACTTTTAGTGAATAAAAGGAATAGAATGTTTTCTTTTTAAGTAGAAAGTAGCTCATTGTCTATGAATCTCAAATAAATAAAAAGTCCTTGGCTGAAAAGAAAAAAAAAGTGGAATAAGAAAAGCCAAAAATGGCAACAACAAGAACAAAAGAAAGAAGAAATAAAGCTAGACACCAATAGCTTGAACCTTAGAGTATATGCCTGTGGTGTCTTTGTACTAGGATCTGCTTGGATTATTAAGTTCTTTGGAGTGCATTAACACTTGGTAACTTGGGTTAACTAACCCGGGATTATCAACTGAAAATCCACCATCAAGAGCAACCTAACTACAAGGCATTTAGTGACCCAAAGAGGTGCTGGGCATCAATGCTCTAAGAAGGAATGTAAGCCAAGTGTCTAAAGTGAATAATGTGTCAAGCACAAATAAAGAAAAGAAGCTTGTTACACATGACACTGAATTAAAGCTTATAAAGAAAATTTTTAGTAAACAAGGACAAAAGAATAATGAGAGGTCATAGCAGTGTGTTGCTTGATGCTTAGAGGAAAATTTCTAGGCCTACAAGTCAATAAGAAGTGAGTAGTTACATATCTGCATAAAACCCCATGAGCTACCAATAATCTATTAATATATAATAGGAGAGTAGTAAGGAGGTCTTTGATCGACAAGTGGAGCATTCCATACTCGACACGTGGAGCTGTGTGTGGTTGACAAGTGTTTGCTTTTAGAGTTGGGCACCTGGCAATTTACAAAGCAAAGAAGTATGCTTATACAAAAAGAGTCCATATACAAAAAGAGTCCATATACATTATGCTTATACAAAAAGTAGACACCTGACAATTTTGTTTCCCATTGTCTACGAAGTAAAAAAAGTCCATATACAAACAAATAAAAATATCATTCAGATAAATAAAGTCAATACTGTCCAGCAGATAATACACATTGGATAGCAATACATTTAATATCTATTTCAAGGACAGATATAAACAAATAGATTTGTGTTCACTCCCCATTCTCCTATTCTTCTAAGGTTGAATCTGTGAGAAAGAAAAATCCTTTCTAGGTTTGTTAGTTGGAACAGAACACAATATGGTTCAATCATATGATTTTATTGAAGATGTTAATGCAAAGAAACTTGCATAGAGTTTTGAAGTTCATGTTATTAGGATTTGGGAGGTTCCTAATAGATTCAACTTGAAGGAGCTTAATTCTATCGAAATGGTTCTTCAAGATAGTAAGGCAAGTACATACAAATTAATGACTACTAGCTATCAATATATTTTGGTTATGAATATTTTGATTACAATGTACATTCTTAATAATGTGTAGGGTGGTAGGATTCAAGCTTCCATTCCAAAATCCTTGGTGAAGAAGTGGAGGGGAGTGATTATTGAGTTCCAAATGTACACTATGAGCAACTTTATTGTAATTAAGGAAACCAATCCTATGAAGAGAGTCACACCAGGAACATGGGTCCTTACTTTCTCACATAGGACTAGGGTTGATCATGTTGTGAATCCAAGTTTTCCACTTCAGCCTTTTCGCTTTAGGACGATTCCACAGCTCATCAATGCTGGAAGCTTGGTCGACAATGATCTTTTTGGTAAGTTAACTTAATATAGTTAATGATATTCATGCTATATGCAAGTCATTTTGTTTTAGCATTCTTTAATTTTTATTGTGGTGTCTTTATGGTTTATAGATCTTATTGGCGAGATTGTTGGGAAGGAAGAGCCAAAAGATTTAATTACTAATAAAGGGAAAGAGACAAGACGTCTGGCGATTGTGTTGCAAGATCTCGAGTACGTTCACTAATAATAGTCATTTTTTAATGATAATCCTAACCAATAGATACGAACAAATGAACATATCCTTTATAATATATGTCAGGAACAATAGGATTAATTGTGTGCTGTTTGGTGGCATGGTGGACCAAATACTACCACATTTTGAGGAAGGAAGGGTGGAACCACTTATTGTCGTGCTGCAGTATTTCAGAGCAACCAGGTGGAATGGTATGTGTTTAGGGTTGTACAAGGTTTTTGTTTTTTGTGAACAAATAAAAATACCATCAATAACAACATTAAGAGCTAACTTGACAAGATATTAACAATATATAACAGAAAAGACATCTATTCAAAGTCACTTCGATGTTTCCAAACTACGCATAGATGACCAGCTAGCAGATGTTGTGGGGTTCCGAAACAGGTTGGTAAACATACAATTAATTGGAGTATCTCCAATACTTTTTTCTGTGTAACAACTAATATGCCTTTCGTTTTGGAGCAACAATACAGTAATGGATTTTGCAATGTCTTTCAGGTTGCTAGGTGGTGCACTACCAACTTCAGTTAGAATAAGTCAGGTTACATCCCAGGGCGCCTGGTCTGCTGCAGATGAACTAAAAAGAGGGGATGTTGTGGTGAAATCTATAGAGGATGTCTTACTCTCCATGGAGGTGAAATTTCATATAAAAAATTATATGAAACTTTTAAGTTATATATTAAATATTCACTCATATATATTCTAAATTTTCAGGAAGGTCCAACTTGGATTGCAGGGAGCATTGTTTCTATAAACGCTGGAAATAGTGATTGGTTTTATAAAGCATGTAGAAAGTGTCCAAAGAAGGTTGAAACTCCAATTGGAAATCGATATGAATGCAGCAAATGTGGCCACACACATGGTACTGCAGCAATCAGGTACAAATGCTTGCCAAATAATTTTATCCGACCAAGGAATAAAATATACACCCAAACCAATGTTTTTAAACTAATACTCACTTTTGATATACAACTATTAGGTTCAAGGTGGAAGTGATGGTATATGATGGGACTGGGAGTATGACGTTGCTGCTGTGGGATAGAGAAACAACCCAGCTTTGTGGGAAAGTAGCTGACAAGATTATGGAAGAGGAGGTAAGTTCAATCAAGAGTTGTGTTGCAAGATCTCGATTAGGTTCAATAACTACATGTAGTTAAATTTAAGTAAAATTGGTTACTAAAAAAGCTTTTAATATTTGTGTTAGTGTTGAAATTTCAGAAGATTAGACAACGGTACTTAAAGTGCTACATATTCATTTGGGTGTAGTGATGAAATGTTTATACAAATTTTCTAGCAAGGTCTGTAAGTAATATATGATACTTATTGTAGGAGTCTAGAGGAGATGAGTATCCAGCAACTCTTGATGCTATGATGGACAGGAAATTACTATTCAAGATTAATGTCAAAACTGCCAATATAAAACAGTATGACCAAGTATATACTGTGATGAAAATCTGTGACGACGATGACTTGATTGAAAAAGTACAATCAAAGGGGGTCCAAAGCATTCCAAGTTCAAATATTACTATATATTTTCTAAGTTATCCCAACTCATGGTTTTTGTTGCATGGATAGATATGAACTGTGATCTATAACTGCTAAGTAGAGCCTAGGTGAATATGTTTTCAGGAAAATGGGTGCAGTAACTCAATTGATACTTCAGCGAATGTGGTCAACCTTAACACTGATACTGATCCTCAGCTGTCTATGGTAAGCGTTTATTATCTTAGAGTTACCATGCTTGCATTAAGAAGTTTTGTTGAAGTGCGATTATTATTGACACATATGTTAATATAGGATTTGGTGGAAGAGTGTGTTGATAGTATCAAGTCCAAAACTCCAGCTAAAAGAACTCCTGGGTGTCTAAAGTCTGCCCCGCTGATACTGAACGACATTGATGAGGAAGGACAGTTCTCTACCAATAAAGTTAACAAAAAGGGGGACAAGAGGCAGAAATTCCGGATTAATGATCCTAACAATTGATATTACTCAAGTGGGTGGGGACTCAATCAAGATTAGTTGTTGCTTGAAATTTGATATGTTATAATTAAATTTGAGATATTATGTAACAACGGTAGTTGGCTAAGACAATATTTAGAAGGATAGTTTCTACTTATGAACCTTAAAACTAATATGATTATTGTTATTAAGTTAACTTTTTGTATGTAGCAAATTTGATAGACCTATCGGCTAAATCTTTTACTCCTTATAAACTATATGCTTCAAGAATACATGATATATCTTTGTAATTAGTACATAATATTTACCTGAGTAGTTGCAGAATAGTGCAATGCGAAAAGCATTAGTCTAGAATCATTTCAAAATTTGATTTGAACAGCCAATGCAGAAGATGGAATAGCAATTGTACCTACCAAAAATAAGGACACAATGTTTCAATTACTGTGGTTGTGTAAAGGTAATTATCAGGCAATATATATCAAATAAAACTGTTGCCTTAAAATGATTATAAGAAAAATTGGGTTAATTTAACATTGATGATACCATCCCGCTTAGTGGTTAGAAAGAACTACATAAGGTACTACTTTTATATTGGGAGAAACACAACAGCTAACATTTCAAAAAGTATGCAAGAGGATTAATACATTCCACATGTAAAAGAAGCAAGATATATTCAAATAGCTATTATCAAATTTCTAAGACTTTTTTTTTAGATTAACATTGCTATAGCTTTCTTGGTCAAACTTTGACATTTTATTGTTGCAAGTTATTTGACAAAAATGTGACTTGCAGCTAATAAAGTACATGATGGCCATAACTCTATGCATGGAGTAATACTGACTTAGAAATAAAATAGCAACAGCATAGGGCATATCAAATTAGTGAAAAACCTGGAAAGAAGTCATCAGTAAGCAATGGTATTCTTAGTATCTATTTTTTATGAGCAGGGATTTTCTGATTTATAGTATAGACCATAAAGCCAGATACACTATGGGAAAGATCAATACACTATCATGGAATAGGTTAATATATAGTGCTCTGTTTTTGAACAGAATTTTTGGACTCTAGAGAAATCAATCCTTTCCAATAAGCTTAACAAATGCACTTACTTTATCAGCATCAAGTAGATAATTAAAATACAAGATAGTCATGATTCAAGCAAAATCATTTCCTGACTCATTCAAACATTAATTTCCTTTTGCAATATTTAGTTTTCAAAAATACTTTATTAGAGCAAGATTCATCCCAAACAGGATACAGTTGAAAGAGTATTATAAAAAAGTAAATGAGAAAGAACCTGCTAAAGTAGTCTACCATTGCACAGTATACTTTCATGATGGTTGTCACATAGAGCTTAACAAATTTATGTAACCTGCAGCTAATAAAGTACATGATGACCATAGCTTTATGCATGGACTAATACTGACTTAGAAACAAAATAACAACAGCATAGGGCATATCAAATTAGTGAAAAACCTGGAAAGAAGTCATCAGTAAGCAATGGTATTCTTAGTATCTATTTTTTATAAGCAGGAATTTTCTGATTTACAGTATAGACAATAAAACCAGATACACTATGGGTAAGATCAATACACTAGCATGGAATAGGTTAATATATAGTGCTCTATTTTTGAACAGAATTTTTGGACTCTACAGAAACCAATCCTTTCCAATAAAGCTTAACAAATGCACTTACTTTATCAGCATCGTATAGATAATTAAAATACAAGATAGTATTGATTCAAGAAAAACTATTTCCTGACTCATTCAAATATTAATTCCCTTTTGCAATATTTAGTTTTCAAAAAGTACTTTATTAGAGCATGATTCATCCCAAACAGGATACAGTTGAAAGAGTATAATATAAAAGTAAATGAGGAAAGACCTGCTAAAGTATTCTACCATTGCACAGTATACTTTCATGATGGTTGTCACATAGGGCTTAACAAATTTATGTAACCTGCAGCTAATAAAGTAAATGATGACCATAGCTTTATGCATGGACTAATACTGACTTAGAAACCAAATAGCAACATCAAAAAGCATATCAAATTAGTGAAAAAACTGGAAAGAAGTCATCAGTAAGCATTGATATTCTTAATATGTATTTTTATAAGCAGGGCTGTTTTGATTTAAAGTATAGCCCATAAAGCAGATACACTGTGGGAAAAATCAATACACTAGCATGGAATGGGTTACTTTATTAGCATCGTGCAGATAATTAAAATACAAGATAGTCATGATTCAAGCAAAACCATTTCCTGACTTATTCAAACATTAATTACCTTTTGCAATATTTAATTTTCAAAAAATAGTTTATTAGAGCATGTTTCATCCCAAACGGGGTACATATGAAAGAGTACTATCAAAAAGTAAATAATAAAGGACCTGCTAAAGTATTCTAGCATTGCATAGTATATTTTCATCATGGTTGTCATAGAGGTTTAACAAATTTATGTAATGAAATTTACAGGTAGTAAACCAATTGTAAAGCTACACAATATTTACTCAAAGTGGAGATATTGGGTTTGGAACCAATTTAAATATAAAAAATAGATTAAGTTACTAACAAAAACCTAAAAGGGACTTTATTAAGTGGAGTATGAAGAAGTACACCAAAACCAAATGGAAAGTGACGCAATATTTATTCAAAGGAGACTAATTGGGTTTCGAACCAAATTAAAAATAGAAAAAGATCTTTATCTGAGGATATTATCTAATTTTTCTATAATGATGTGTATTTTTAAGAGATTTATAAAATTTTTTAGAGAGTTAATATTGAAAAAATATAAAATTTTGAGAGCAAATTACATGTTCAAAAAATTTATAATATTTTTCTTTGAACAAAAAGTATTTTTATATTCATTTTGGTATAAAATATTAAATTACCTTTTTAGCATAGTGATGGGTGTGATTTAGAAATTTAAATTTTTATAAATTAACAAAAAAAATTTTAATCTATTTTAATTCGAGATATTATTTTAACCAGATGAAAAAAATTGACTATATATTCATTAATTTTTTACATTCATAAAATTTATTTTTTATCTGAGTTCTGAATAAAACATAATTTAAGTAGAGTAATGAAATTTTATAGTAATATGTAATTTTTTTTTTACAAAATAATATTTTTTATATTAAAGTTGGTGCAAATTTATTTTTTGGGTTTGGAGCCCATTTAAATACAAATAAGGATATTTGTCTAAGGATATTACTTAATCTATGCAATTGATTTTGATGTAACATGAATAACATATTTTAAAAATGAGGTGCTGGTGAAAAGAAGTTTACTTTTTAATATTGGAATGTGTGCTACTGATATACTTATAATCCTTTGGTTGTCAGAACATAGTCAACTTAGTAATACATCAAAAAAGGATATAAAACTTAGGAAGATAAAACAAATGCCTTACCAAAAAATTATATCTTTGTCTTTTTCGCACTTATAGACTGCACTTAGTTTATTGGGCAAATGGTAGGTTTTTGAGATGCTGTTGTATGAAGGGAAAAGGTGGAACAGATGTCACATGGAAACCCTAAGTTGTAAGGGCCTTGCTGTGTCACGGACACATGTGCTCTCCGATCGATAATAGAAAAATATAAATATGATATTATATGACTATGTTTTGCTCCAAATGGTTATGGCTTTTCTTTTTCTCTATTTGTGAAATTCCAAATGCACTTTACTATCTTATTTTGTGGGATGGAGATAGAAATAGCTAACTCGGCAAGTAAGTTAGACCTAGGCACGTAGCCTTGGGAGTTAAAAAAAGATACAAAACCCAACTAATTAGAAAATCACTAGCTGCATAAAATTACATGTTACGGCTAAAAAATTCATGATTCACCATTAAGAGTAGTCCAAAGATTCTATAATAGGAGAGTATATAAAGGCATTAATAATTATGATAATTTTGGTCATCTACTATGATGAAGTTGAAAACACATAACTTATACTAAATCGTGTAACCAAAAACCTAAAAGCTCCTGTGAAAAGACTAAAGCACTTTTGATTTTTTCAAATAGACTAAGTCATGCTTAATAATTCCATTACCTTCATCAGGATTTTGGCATCAAAATACAAGTTCTTCTAGACTATACCTCTAAACCCATGCATATAAATAGGAAACTACACCGAAGATGGATAACACCAACCAAATTCCTAATTCTAATACTACAAAGAAATTAGCTGAGTTTTTTAAAAATGAGTGACGTATCTCCTAAGAAGTTCGACCTCCCACATCTTGGTGATGAACTGTTGTGGAAGATATTTGTCAAGTCAGATCCTAAGACTGTTGGCAGATGCAGGTCTTTGAACCGAGTTTGGAGTTACCGGCTGTCAACACCCTTATTTGTGAAGCAAAATTTCAGAGAAAACAAGGACAAGGATGGGAGTGTTATTATTGGTATCGGGTATCCGCCTACGGACGAGAACTCACAGTGGTTTGTGAGAGCTGATGTTGAAACTGGTCGCCAGTTTCATTTCGGTGTACCAATGCAGATTAATCACTTTGGCTACTATTCATTGGTAGGAGATGATCATGGTAACCTTTGCATAAGGTTATCCTATGGTGGCCTTAACTCAAGGATCATTATCTGGAACCCCCTCACTAGGGATATCAGATACATATCAGATGAAGCTAGCAAACACTGCTGCCATGCAGTGTCACTATATGCCTTCGGATACTTGCAGGATCAGACTGAGTATCGTATAGTGCACGTGTACAAGAGACACTATGCTGAAAAGAATATGAAGTGGACACTATTTAATTCTATTCAGAGAGACTGGGTTCACTCTGGAACATTCCAAAGTAATGTTCATAAGCTGGGCCCAAAGCCAATTGTGCAAGAAGGAGTTGTTTCTTGGATAGGGTGGGAAGGTGTCAACAATTCAGATCCTGCGGCAATCATCACATTTTCACTGCAACAGAGGAAGTTTTCTGAGGACATAGTTCCTGAGGATGTAAAAGCTTCCTACCATGCCCTTATTCAAATAAACGACAATGTTGGGTTCATGTCTTACAAGAACCTATGTTTCACACGACAAGTTTCTGTGTGGGGACTTAAACGGTCTGCTAATGACAAACATATATGGGAGAAGATGGTAAAGGTAACCGGCCTTGGAATGCCATACAGCCCCACTTTATTTGTGGACAAGGATGTTATTACTTTGATGGAGGCAAGGACTGGATTTGGAACTTCAAACGATGGTGAGAGGACAGATATCCTTCTATCAAGGTTGAAGTATATGCATCAGATCAGGAAACACTTGGTCCATCGCACATGGAATGAAGCTGTTAGTGTCAAGTCAGTCAGTTTGCACTCGAATGGGCTCTACATGGTTTAGATTTTGATCTAAACTATAGGCGCTGACTCAAGCCAAATCATTCACTCCTATTAATTGCTATAATATATGTCAACTAGGCTTTTCTTTATTTTCATGTACGTTATGTCTTAAGTATGGGTCTTTATGTTTTAGTTAATGCATGATTCTAGGTAATGGTTAAGTGTTTACTTTCATGGTAGTTTTATTCTCAAGCACTAATGTTGTGAGAAGTTTGGGAGGCTTTTACATTTTGGAGGCTTTTTAATTCATGTGTGGATTAGTCACTGGTCAGTTAATAGGAGTAATATGTGTATCAAAATGTGGTTGAGAAAAAAATTTGGATGTACACATGATGTCCCCTATCTTTATGTTCTAAAAAGATAGAAACCTTAAAAAAGCTGCATGTAGTGATACTTATTTGTGTTACTAAGGTGAATATTTGCCAATTATCAACGGTAGTTGTTCCGAGGGTTACCTGAAACGTGTAGCTCGGTCGTCTGGAGAGGCCCGAGGTGGGGGTCAGGGACCCGAGCTTGATATGTGGAGTGGTTGGCGGTTGTACCTGCAATGACACTCCGATGCTTAAGTTAGCATGGGTCCAAGCAGATATATGTAGAATTGTAGAATGAATGCTATACCTGGGTGCTCCAGTGTATTTATAGTAGTTTGGCCGTGATCTTCCCTGGATAAGATATTCTTATCTTATCTTATCTTTTGGGAGTTTTATCTCTGTCTTTGTGGAACCGCCTTTTCTAGGCCCTTTCGGCCTTTAGGTTTTGGGCTGCGTTCCTTTTGATGGGCCTTCCTTTGCTTGATTGTCCGAGGTCCGACCTTTAGGCGTGGGCCTTTAGGACGAGGTCGGACCTTTTATGGATTTGCCGAGTTTGGAGGAGTTCGGTCAGGGTATGAACAGTGCCCCTGCCCGAGTTCGTCCTTTTTGGGAGGTCGAGCTCGGGCATAGTAGTTTTTCAAAATTCAAAAATGTGGCCGTTCCTGCATTTATTGCATTTTACCGTTTTTCCTCGATTTCCGTTCGGGCTCTGTGAAGGCTTTATTTATTTGCCCCTTTCCTCCTTTTTTTCTGCGTTTTTGTTTTTCTGCATTGCTTCTTCTTTCTCTTTGCTCTGCTTCCCCGAATCTCTTCGTGTGCCGTCGTCTCGTTCCTCGGAGCTTGTCGTCTTCGTTTTTTCCTTCCAGGTTTGTTCCCATGCTTCTCTTTTCTTGTGCGCATATGCTTCTGTTCTTTGTGTGGCCTTTGTTTCTTTTTCTTTATGCCTGGGTTGCCCCGAAAAGAGGCGCCGCCATTGCTTTGTTGTTTGTATATGGGGGGGGCTCTTTTTTGTTCTCTGGTATTCTGTTCCGGGTTGCTGCATTTTCTTCGTTTGGGTTTCTGTTTCTTGTTTTGCTGAGTGGGTTTTCGCTGTCTGCTTTTATGTGATTTTTGCTTGCTATTGTATTCTTCCTTGTAGGTAAGAATTTTATGTCTCGAAAGGTTCTTCAAGCGATGTCGACCAAGATTCCAAGTGGTCTTGGTTGGGTAGACCCTCTTCCTCTAAAAGTCCCTTCTGTGGTAGATTCTGAGTATTTGGCTAGGTTCCGTAGGCACTG
Source organism: Arachis stenosperma (assembly GCF_014773155.1). Classification (NCBI taxonomy): domain Eukaryota; kingdom Viridiplantae; phylum Streptophyta; class Magnoliopsida; order Fabales; family Fabaceae; genus Arachis; species Arachis stenosperma. Next base: position 38,122,519 of record NC_080383.1, on the reverse strand, counting down.
TAGCATATGTGAAAATAGAGAGTCTGAGAGGGATTATGAACTAGTAGCCCCGGATTCTGAGGAGAGAGTGTGCTTCCCGCCCTTAGATAGTTCCGAGAAGCTCTTCTTTTATGCTTATGATTGTTTTTTCTCTAAGCTGAGTGTCCGACTTCCTTTTACCGACCTGGAGTCCGAGGTGTTATGGTCTTGTAACCTTGCCCCTACGCAGCTCCATCCAAATTCTTGGGCGTTTTTAAAGCTGTTTCAACTTTTGTGTCAGTTTTTGGGCGTCGCTCCCTCTATTTCTCTTTTTTCCTATTTGTTTGTGTTGACGAAGCCGGGGTCGGGTGGAGGGAAGGTATCTTGGGTCTCTTTTAGGGCTAACCAGGGAAGGAAGTTTTGTACCCTGTATGATGAGTCCTTTCATGATTTTAAGAACTTTTATTTCAAGGTTCGGGCTACTGGGGACGTCCGACCTTTCTTTCTAGATGAGAGTGGGGAGCCTTCTTTTCCTCTTTGTTGGCAGGAGAATGTAGTGTCTGCTAAGTATACCTTTGAGAGTCTAGATGAGGTGGAGCAGGCTTTTGTGGGTGTTGTAAGCAGTTTATGGGGTCGGGCACCTCACTTGGACACGAAGAAAATGTTGGGAGATCCAAGCCTTCTCCGTTTCGAGTTAGGTAGTTCCCGACCTCTCCGAGATTCATCTTTTTTTAGTATTTTGGCTTTGCTTGTTTTGGTGGGATTTCTGTTGTGGTAATCCTTTTCTTTTATTTTTGCAGAGATGTCTTCTCAGGCGGATTCTATGAAGTTCCTTCGTCGGACGAATAAGTCCGTGGCTGCTCGGAATATTGAGGCTGAGGCTTCTGCCCGATCTTCTCCGAAGAAGGCTACTGTGGGTGTCACTACTCGGTCGAAGACTATTCCGACTCCCCAGTTCCGAGCTATAAATCAGGATCCTCCGGCCTCTGGACTTGGTCACTCTTCCCCGCCTTCGTCCTCGGGTCCTCCTCCCAAGAAGCAGAAGACCTCTCAAGAGCTTGCGGGTTTTAATGACAAGGATTTTGACGCTCTTGGTTGGATTGAACAGCATATTCTCCCTCAGACTTTTATTTCTACTGATGATGTGTCTATGGAGCACCATTTTCAGTATATGGCGCGGAGCTGTGTCCGGATGGCCAGTCTTCATGCTTCTATCGCCCGGGAGTTCAAGAAATCCCCCATTGGTGCGACCAGCTCCCGACTTGAGAAGGCTCAGTCCGAGTTCGAGAGGATTAGTGAGCTGAAGGCTGCTAGGATTACTGAGCTGGAGGCCTCTTTGGAGAAAGAGAAAGCTAAAGCTACCGCGGCTGTGGCGGCAGCGAAAGCATCTGAGGAGATGGCGAAGGCGGCGACGGAGAATTATACTCGGATATATGCCGAGCTTGTGGAGACAAAGGAGAAGTTGCAATCTGCTCAGGATGATTTTTACGAGCTAGAGGGTCATGTGGCCAAGGGTATGGATGCTATGTTTGGAAATTTGAAGGATCAGGTCCGGGTTCTTGCTCCTGACCTGGATCTGAGCTTATTTAGTACGGATAACGTTGTTGTGGAGGGAAAGATTGTTCCTGCTCCCAACGAGGATGAGGTTCCGGTGTCCGACCCCAATGTTCCGGTTGCGAACCCGACTTCACCTTTGGCCGGGGATGGATCTGGTGTGGAGGTTTCAAACCGAGATGATGGTGCTGTCAAGGCTGTCCCGATTTCTATGGTTCTTCCTCCGCAGCCTTCTACCGATGTGGAATCCGGAAAGGATATTGGCTCTCTGTAATCATTTGTCTTTGGTTTTTTGCCCGGCCTGTGGGCTCTTTAATGCTTTGAACACCTTTTTTTGCTATTTAGCTACTCGTAGTAACCTTTTTGGTGTTTTTGTTGTTTTTGTATAACAACTTTTTAGCTTCGTTTTATCCTTTCCTTCGATTTCGTTTTTTCGCTTGTACTTTTTTAGTTGTTTTTGGATAACAACTTTTTAGTAAGCGTTTTCGAAACTTCGTTTTTATCCTTTCCTTCGATTTCGTTTCTTCGCTTGTACTTTTTTAGTTGTTTTTGGATAACAACTTTTTAGTAAGCGTTTTCGAAACTTCGTTTTTATCCTTTCCTTCGATTTCGTTTCTTCGCTTGTACTTTTTTAGTTGTTTTTGGATAACAACTTTTTAGTAAGCGTTTTCGAAACTTCGTTTTTATCCTTTCCTTCGATTTCGTTTCTTCGCTTGTACTTTTTTAGTTGTTTTTGGATAACAACTTTATAGTAAGCGTTTTCGAAACTTCGTTTTTATCCTTTCCTTCGATTTCGTTTCTTCGCTTGTACTTTTTTAGTTGTTTTTGGATAACAACTTTATAGTAAGCGTTTTCGAAATCTTGGCTTTTGCCGTTTTAAGGCTTCTTTCTTGGACCCGGGCTTTTTCTCGGACCTCGGGCGTTCGAGTACCTCCCTTTGTTGGGTCCGACCTTGTTTGGTCGGCCTTTTAAGTTATTTTTGTAATCTCTTTTTATTTGGCTTTTTGAGCCTTTTCAGAGTTGCTTTATAACTTCTCACATTAATTTGAACCTCGTCGCTTTATCTTTGCCGACCTTGTGTGGTCTCTTGGCAAATGATTTTTTGCGTTTTGCCGAGCATAAATTAATGCGCCTTGGCGGGGTACTTTCTAGGATTTGTTTCATTATGAGGAAGGAGAAAAGAAAATAGAAAAATTTGATTAGTGTTAAAAAAGAAAGAATATTTACAGAGTGTTTACCCTTGACTAGGTCGGGTGTCTTTATTTAACCGGGTGTCTCATTAAAAAACCCTTGTAGGGAAAAAGAGTACACCTCCGGTTAAATTTTTCTAGCTGTAGTACCGTCTTAGATTGCAGGCGTGCCAGGCCCTGGGCAGCTCATTGCCTTCTAGGTCGGATACTTTGTAGTAGCCTGTCCCTAAGACTTCTGTTACTTTGTAGGGTCCTTTCCAATTTGCAGCTAGCTTTCCTTCTCCCGACTTTTGTGTTTCGATGTCATTTCGGATTAGAATCAGGTCGTGAATGGAGAAGCTTCGCTTTATTACTTTCTGATTGTATCTGAGTGCCGTTCGCCGTTTTAAGGCTTCTTCTTGGATTCGGGCTCTTTCTCGGACCTCGGGGAGGAGGTCGAGTTCTTCCCTTTGTGCTTGCGGGTTACCTTTTTCGTTGTAGAAGATGGTTCTAGGTGACCCTTCCTCTATTTCGATAGGAATCATTGCCTCCATCCCATAGGCTAGTCGGAATGGTGATTCTCCCGTTGTAGAGTGTGGAGTTGTCCGATATGCCCATAGCACCTGGGGAAGCTCTTCGGCCCATGCCCCTTTGGCTTCTTGGAGTCTCCGTTTTAACCCGGCCAAGATAACTTTATTTGCAGCCTCTGCTTGTCCATTGGCTTGTGGGTGCTCGACTGAGGTGAATTGCTGTTTGATTTTTAGTTCGGCCACCAAGTTCTGAAAACTTGTGTCTGTGAACTGTGTTCCATTGTCTGTTGTGATGGAGTAGGGGACTCCGAACCTTGTGACAATGTTTTTGTATAGGAATTTGTGACTTTTCTGAGCCGTAATGGTGGCTAAGGGTTCAGCTTCGATCCACTTTGTGAAGTAGTCGACCCCTACTATGAGGTATTTGACTTGCCCCGGTCCTTGGGGGAACGGGCCGAGTAGGTCAAGTCCCCATTTTGCGAAGGGCCATGGTGCGGTGATGCTGATAAGGTCTTCGGGTGGTGCCTTGTGAAAATTGGCGTGTTTTTGGCAGGGGGGCATATTTTCACAAATTCCGTTGCGTCTCTTTGCAAGGTCGGCCAGTAGAAGCCGGCTCGGACTACTTTCTTGGATAATGCCCGAGCTCCGAGATGGTTCCCACACATGCCTCCGTGGACTTCTTCGAGGACGCTCTTTGTTTCTGAGGTCGGGACGCACCTAAGGAGGGGGTTTGAGAATCCTCTTCTGTATAATACGTCGTGAATTAGTGTATAATTCTGGGCGTCTTTCGTGAGTCTTTTAGCTTCCTTTCTTTCGGTGGGGAGAGTTCCCGACTTCAGGTAGTTTAGTATGGGGGTCATCCATCCTTGCTGTTGGTTGGATATATTTAGCGTTTCTTCCTCTCTTATCACGGAGGGAGATTGTAAGGTTTCCTGGAGGAGACTTCTGTTGTTGCCTCCGGGCTTGGTGCTGGCGAGCTTTGAGAGGGCGTCTGCCCGGGCGTTTTGTTCCCGAGGTATGTGCTGGATCTGTATTTCTGAAAAGTGGCGTAATTGTGCCTGTGTTTGGTCCAGGTATTTTTTCATAGTTGGGTCTTTGGCTTGGTAGCTTCCATTTACTTGTGACGTGACGACCTGGGAGTCGCTGAAGATCGTGATTCTCTGGGCTCCGACCTCTTCGGCTAGCTTTAGGCCTGCTAGTAGGGCCTCGTATTCGGCTTGGTTGTTCGAAGCCTGGAACCCGAATTTTAGGGATAGTTCTATCCGCGTTCCTTGGTCGCTTTCGAGTATAACCCCGGCTCCGCTTCCAGTTTTGTTTGAGGACCCGTCGACATACAGGTTCCATGAGAGTGGGGTTCCAGGGGTCTCAGCGTATTCTGCGATGAAGTTAGCTAGATACTGAGATTTTATAGCAGTCCGGGCTTCATAGTGGAGGTCGAACTCGGACAGTTCCACCGCCCATTGCAGTATTCGTCCTGCCAGGTCTGTTTTTTGTAGGATATGTCTCATGGGTTAGTTTGTCCGGATTTTGATGGTGTGGGCTTGGAAGTAGGGACGGAGCCTCCGAGCTGTGAATACTAGGGCGTAGGCGAATTTTTCTATCTTCTGATAGTTTAATTCGGCCCCTTGTAGTGCCTTGCTTACAAAGTATATGGGGCGTTGTCCTTGGTCATTTTCTCGTATTAACGCTGAAGCGACTGCTCGATTTCCAACCGAGAGGTATAGTACGAGTTCTTCTCCTTTTAAAGGTCGGGTTAGGATTGGTGGCTGCCCGAGGAATTCCTTGAATTCTTGGAAGGCTTTTTCGCACTCCGGGGTCCATGAGAAGGGTTTCCCTTTCTTTAGGAGCGAGTAGAGAGGTAGTGATTTTATCGCTGATCCTGCCAAGAATCTTGATAGGGCGGCTAGCCTTCCATTCAGTTGCTGTACTTCTTTGACACACGTCGGGCTCTTCATATTGAGTATTGCTTGGCATTTGTCTGGGTTCGCTTCGATGCCCCTTTGAGTCAGCATGAAGCCTAAGAACTTTCCGGCTTCTGCGGCGAAGGTGCACTTTGTCGGGTTAAGTCTCATGTTGTGTTTTCTGAGGGTGCCGAAGACACTGGTGAGGTCGGTCAGCAAGTTTCTGTCTTCTTGTGTCTTTACCAGCATGTCGTCGACGTACACTTCCAGCTGTAGTCCGATGTGCTCTGAGAACACTTTGTTCATTAGCCTCTGGTAGGTTGCCCTTGCGTTCTTCAGCCCGAAGGGCATTACTACGTAGCAGTAGTTTGCCCTTGGGGTTATGAACGAGGTCTTTTCTTGGTCGGGTCCGTACATCGGGATTTGATTGTATCCCGAATATGCATCCATGAAGGAGAGATATCTGTAGCCTGAGGCTGCGTCTACTAAGGCGTCGATGTTTGGTAGTGGATATGGGTCTTTGGGGCAGGCTTTGTTGAGATCCGTGTAATCGACGCACATCCTCCATTTTCCGTTAGGCTTTTTTACCAGGACCACGTTTGCGAGCCATAGGGGGTATTTCACTTCCCTAATGAACCCTGCATCTAGCAGTGCTTGTACTTGTTCTTCTATCGCTTGCATGCGTTCGGGTCCGAGCTTCCGGCGTTTTTGTTGGACAGGTCTGGATCCCGGGTATACTGATAGTTTATGGCACATTAGGTCGGGGCTTATGCCTGGCATGTCGGAGGCTTTCCAGACGAAGAGGTCGGAATTCCCCTTTAAGAGGGTTATGAGTTCCTCTTTTAGGCCTGCCTCAAGGTTTGCTCCTATGTTTGTTATTTTTTCAGGTGTGTTCCCAATCTGGACTTTTTCGGTTTCTCCCTCTGGTTGTGGCCGAAGATCTTCTCGGGCTTGAACTCGTCCGAGTTCTATTGTGTTGATCTCTTTCCCTTTTAGGCTCAGGCTTTCGTTGTAGCATCGCCGCGCTAGTTTTTGGTCACCTTTTATGGTAGCGATTCCTTTTGCGGTAGGGAACTTCATACAGAGGTGTGGGGTCGAGACTATTGCTGCCAATCTGTTTAGGGTTGGTCGCCCAATGAGGGCATTGTATGCTAAAGTGACGTCGACTATAATGTAGTCGATGCTTAATGTTTTAGATTGCTCGCCTCTTCCAAAGGTAGTGTGTAGCGAGATGTATCCTAAGGGATGGATCGGGGTGTCCCCTAGCCCAAATAGGTTGGTGGGATAGGCCTTTAGCTCTTTTTCTTCAAGTCCGAGCTTGTCGAAGGCCGTTTTGAACAGGATATCTGCTGAACTTCCCTGGTCAATCAGGGTTCGATGTAAGTTGGCGTTTGCTAGAATAATGGTGATTACCATTGGATCGTCGTGCCCGGGTATTATCCCTTGAGCATCTTCTCGGGTAAATGAGATAGTAGGTAACTCGAGCAGGGGACTGTCTTCTCGGACATGATAGACTTCTTTGAGGTGTCTTTTTCGTGAGGATCTGGATGTTCCACCGCCCGCAAATCCTCCATTTATCATGTGTACGTGCCTTTCGGGGGTTCGCGGGGTTTGTTCGGCCCGACCTTCGTTATCTCCCCGCCTTCTCTTTCTGGTCTCTTCTCCTTTCTCTGCTATGTATCTGTCGAGTTTTCCTTCTCTGGCTAGCTTTTCTATAACATTTTTTAGGTCGTAGCAGTCGTTAGTAGGATGACCGTAGAGTTTGTGATATTCACAGTACTCGGACCGATCTCTCCCCGCTCTCTTGTGTTTTAGAGGTCGGGGCGGGGGGATCTTTTCGGTGTGGCATACTTCTCTGTAGACGTCTACCAGGGAGACTCGGAGGGGGGTGTAGTTGTGGTACTTCCGTGGCTTGTCCGAGTTGGGTTCTTCTTTCTTCTTCTGTTCCCGATCTCGATCTCGGAATGGGTAGGTTGATTCCTTCCTAGAAGAGTCTCTTAGCTGGGAGGTTTCCTCCATGTTGATATATTTTTCTGCCCGTTCCTGCACCTCGTATAGGGAGGTCGGGTATCGTTTGGATAGGGATTGGCTGAACGGTCCCTCTTTTAGGCCGTTTGCTAGTCCCATGATGGCTGCTTCAGTGGGTAAGTGTTGTATGTCCAGGCAGGCTTTGTTGAATCGCTCCATGTATTCTCGGAGGGTTTCTTGGTTACCTTGTTTGATCCCGAGTAGACTGGGGGCATGTTTTGTCTTGTCCTTTTGAATAGAGAACCTTGTTAGGAATTTTTGGTCAGGTCTTCGAAGCTGGTGATTGATCTTGGTGGCAGGTTGTCGAACCACTTCATGGCTGACTTGGTGAGAGTGGTGGGGAAGGCTTTGCACCGGATCGCGTCGGAGGCGTCGACTAGGTACATTCTGCTTCTGAAATTGCTGAGGTGGTGACTTGGATCGGTGGTGCCGTCGTAGAGATCCATATCGGGTGGTTTGAAGTTTCGCGGTACTTTCTCCTTCATGATCTCTTGCGTGAAGGGATCATGGTTGCCTTCGGGGGTGGTGCCGCGTTCTGTCCGGCCTTTCAGGTTGGCCTCTATTTTCCGCAGTTTTTCTTCTAATTCTCTGCGCTTTCGAGTCTCCCTCCTCAGATCTTGTTCAGTTTCTTTCTGTTTCTTTATGTCCTCTTCGAGTCGTTTCAGTCGGTTTTGTTGTGCCTGGACTGCTTCTAGAATTTCCGAGCTCTTTTCTTTTTCGGGATTTTGTGGATCTTTGCTTGGGAGCGATGTCTTTGGGTGATTCTGTTTGTTTCCTCCTGGAGTGCGTGGTGATAGAGGGCTGTCTGGACGTTCTCCGGTGTCAATTTCTTCCTCTTGTTCAGATGCAGCGCGGTCATTGTTGTGAGGGTCGTTCGCCATGGTAGAGGGATGACTTCCAGGTCCCCGGCAACGGCGCCAATGTTCCGAGGGTTACCTGAAACGTGTAGCTCGGTCGTCTGGAGAGGCCCGAGGTGGGGGTCAGGGACCCGAGCTTGATATGTGGAGTGGTTGGTGGTTGTACCTGCAATGACACTCCGATGCTTAAGTTAGCATGGGTCCAAGCAGATATATGTAGAATTGTAGAATGAATGCTATACCTGGGTGCTCCAGTGTATTTATAGTAGTTTGGCCGTGATCTTCCCTGGATAAGATATTCTTATCTTATCTTATCTTTTGGGAGTTTTATCTCTGTCTTTGTGGAACCGCCTTTTCTAGGCCCTTTCGGCCTTTAGGTTTTGGGCTGCGTTCCTTTTGATGGGCCTTCCTTTGCTTGATTGTCCGAGGTCCGACCTTTAGGCGTGGGCCTTTAGGACGAGGTCGGACCTTTTATGGATTTGCCGAGTTTGGAGGAGTTCGGTCAGGGTATGAACAGTAGTCAAGTCCAAAAAATCACCATAATTAGAACTTCTTAATAAGAATAAAATACAAATCCAAAACAGACATTTAAAAAGGGACATGGGATCATATATAACTACGGGACTTCAATAAACAGCAAAGTGAAGGAAAAATTATAATTAAAATACTAGACTTCATAGTATACAATTAAGTATCAAATATGAATCTCACATCAATGTACAGCTCAAAACTTACATAAAAGAGCATTATAAAATCACCATGTACTCAAAATGCACAATAATTTTCAACTAACATAGAAACCTGAATTTTCTTATACACTAAAATGTACTTGAAAAGAGCTGCCCACTCTGTCTTCTAATATGTTATTTTCAACTCTAAAGTATCTAGATAAGGTATTTTAATTTATTTAACAAAGAATTCTTAAGGACTTGCCACTAAAGAACATATCAAAGTGAGAGAAGGAGCATTGTTGCAAGGGTATACATAATAAAAGTTCATCGTGACTACAGAAATTCAAAACTATCCTGTTATTTAGGGTTAAGTAAAACAATGTTCATTCAATTGTCAAACCACCACAAAATAGCTAAGGTTAGACCTGGATAGTTTATTTAGTTCTAACTATTTCACCTTCTCAACCAAAATTATACAACATTTAATCCATACCCTATTGAGGAGCTCACATAGAAGGTGCACAGATTATCCCTAACAGTCACACACAGCATAAAAAGTCCTGACATTCATTGAAGACCTTTAAGTAATGGATCCTTCTCAAGCTTCGTGTGCCAGAAAGGAAAGAAGAAATATCATGGATGCCAAACGTAAAAAGTTAAAGACATCAGACTCAGAAATATGGGACCAGAAAGTTGTGAGAAAGCCTCTTCAACCTATTAGCTTGAGCTCAATTCCAGAAAAGCATGGTATGTTCCTTACATAATCTGATTACTTTGTAAAAGTTTTTGATAAAAAGCTTGAATTTTTGGCAGTTGGTTCTTTTGTATTAGTTTGCAAGGTAAAAACAAGTACTAAAATAGAGACAATAGTTAGTCAATTTGAAAAACTATTATGAACATGTCTATACTAAACTAATGCAAAATAAATTGAACCGTAGACCATGCCGAAGGACACTGCTTAAGTAACAAACGAAAGGTCGACATATATTGTGGCAACAATGACTTGACTATGGCGAAGAACTTATCCGGTGATAACCAAATGGATGCTGTTGAAGAAGGATCACATAACTCAGAGTCTCAACTATCAAGTAACTAACAAGTTTTAAAAATTATTAATACTTTATTCAAGTAACTATGTTTTGCTATTTCTAAAAGAGTAAATTTTTTAGGTTGGATTGTAAACACCACCAGTAATCCACCCAAGAGGTGGATAGAAGGAAAGGAAAACACCCTACAAGGACAAGTATGCAATGTAAACCCAGACACACCCAACCTGAACCAGGGAGTTAACCAGTCCCAGATGGCACATCATCACATTGCTACTAATTTGAGTGCACAAACTCATGACTATCAAGGTACATTTCTCCATATACTGTTTTGAAAAGCTTATTTTGGGAAACTATGGTTAATTTGATGACATGTTTGTATTCATAGAAAGAGCCACATTAGCCAGGAAAGAAAGATCATCCAAGGTTGCAGGAAGGAGACAATTGAGTTTAACACTAAACAATAAAGGTAAGTTGTTTCTAATAGGTTTGGTTATAAATATATTTGGAAGGAGCATATGAGATGAGCCACCATACAATAACAGGATTTGGTATCACCCAATATCATTATATATAGCTGATGATGTTAAAAACGTCATGCTATAATAAAACTGCAGTATTGATATATGCTTGGATCAATGTATATGCAGGATCAGCAACTACAATAGACAACAATGCAAATTTTATTGACCTAGACAATTTTCGAGGTAATCTTTTTGACAAGTGTATACATTATGTATAGTTAAAGGAATGCTTTCAATGTGATGTACAATTATTTAATAAAAACATATATTCAATGCAGCCCAGCTAGAGACAGTTCATATGGAATCAGTCTTGAAAGCAAATTCAACCTCAACTTCAAGGATGTCAAATTCTCTTATAGTTGATGATTATGAGGTTAGCAATTCAGGAAATTCAGACATGTGCATAGGTAAATTTCAGCATTGAGTACAAAAGTATATAGTTTTTATAAAACAGAGAATATGATTAATTGATAGTAATGCATTTCAAGTACTGAGTTGTAAAATGCTTTACAACACAGATCGCCAAAAAAAGGCCAGGAAAGACCGGATGATGACACTTGGTTCTAATAGGAAAGCAGCTATAACTGGATGCTGTAAAGGTATAAATTAATCGGCATCAAATGATATTAGAACGGTCTTGATCTGTTTTATTAGGTTAGTGTGTCAAGGATCTTCTGCTGGACTCAGAATTTCACTCGAGAGTGAATTCCATGATGCAGGTCAGACCGATGTCATAAATGGGGATCTTATGAACTATAAAGATAGATCCAAATGCGACCTCAGGCGGGATTCCTTTGTCGCCGTTCATTCCGGGACCACCAACAGTGCCCATGGTACATTTTATATAAGGAGTATTTTATACATTGTGCAAATATTTTATGTTCATGTGTAGTTAAAAGATTATAGAAGAAATTTTATGTTATAATATAGGTCAAGCAAAAGAAGTTAGAATGAAGCGGAGATTCATTTTGGATGGTGCAAAGCAGCACAAAACCAGTTCAGGTGTCTCCAGTGAGGATGGACACAGTCAGTTGTGCATATTTTTTACACAAATTATTACACTTGAAATATCTTACAAGGAAGATTTTTTGTTGTTCATTTATTAGGATCTCAAATAAATGAAGTACCTAGCAATGATAGAAGGAGGCTGAATACTAGCAAAGGTATAATTGTTAGAAAAAAATCATTGTGGTTGGTCAATGAATGATGTTGAAGGGCATCCACCTATTACTATATTCAAGGATTATTGTTGACCGCTTACTCTATCTTTGAAAAATGCAGGCAAAAAAAGATTACAAAAGAATATAGCAAGATCTGTTGGGATAGAAGTATACAACAGTGGTATGTTACTTTATTATTTTAAAATATAAAAAATCTCTTATTACATCTATCACTCTCTTAAAAATAGCCTTCAAAATTAATAAAAGTATTTCATTGAGCAAAAAATAAAACAATTATAACTCATTCAACCGACCCACTTTAAAAAATATTTTATGTCAAAATTGATATAAAAAAACATTTTTATATAAAAGAAAAACATTACAAAGTTATAAAAGACACCCACCACTCTACTTGAATTATGTTTTATCCAAAATTCAGATATGAAATGAATTTTTCTAATGCTAAAATAAAAAAATGATAGCCCATTCCCTTCATCACTTTAGAATAAAGGTTTGCATCAACATAAATGAAAAAATAATTTCTTATTAGGAGAAAAAATCTAACTTTCTAAAGGACACACATCACTCTTCTAAAATATTATTTTGAAGCAAAAAAATAAAACCTAACACTTTCCCCTCATTAAGATAATTTAATATTTACTCCGAAATCAATATAAAAAAAATAATTTTTGTAGATTAAAAAAAATTATAATTCATTTAACATATGCCAATCACTCTCATTAGACTATATATTTTTTAAAAATTACAAAATAAAAATTTTTAATTAAATAACAAAAATTATCGTGCATATCCTTCGCCTGATTATGATTTCATTTTGCCACAAACTTAATTTAAAAATTATTTAAAATGATAATGTTATAGATTTATAAAAAAACACTCATTCTTTTAAAAAAATAATATTTTAATGTAAATTCAGATAAATAATATATTTTATTTCAGTAATAACTATAATATTTTTAAAACTTTTCTCTCACCAAGGTAAATTAATAGTTTACTCCAAAATTTCTTATCACACCCGTCCCTGTTTTGAAATTAAACTTTGACCAAAATTCATAAAGAACCATTCTATAAAAAAAATGTTTCAATAAAACAAAAATAAAATATTTCTAGCATCAGATCCATTTGAAATAATACTACAAACAAGATTGATATAAAAATACATTATCTTTCAAATAAAAACATTACAAAATTCTAAAAGAGACCTATCACTTAACAGAAATTTTGTTTAGTCTAAAATTCAGATAAAATATAATTTTGTAATAATAAGTGATTTAGAACTGAATCACATTTTCTTCAACCGATTATAGTAATAGTATGCACAAAATTACACCATTCCAAATTTCTTATCACACTCATGACCCATCACTCTATTGAATTTATACTTTGATCAATATTAATAAAGTATAATTTCTTAATAAATCCTATAAAATATGAGTTTGTAGCTGTAACTACACAATTCTTATGTGCAGAATATTTGCACATGGGTTCTGCACAACATTCATGTGAATTCTGTCATTCATTATTTTGGTATGCCGAAAGGATCAACAAAAATTACAACACAAGTGAGCCTAAATACACACTATGTTGTAGAGGCGGCCAAGTTCAAATTCCTCATCTTCAAGAAGCTCCCAAGGCATTGTATAATTTGTTATACGGTGATGACATCAAAAGCAAGCACTTTCGGGAGAACATTAGATCTTACAATAGCATGTTTCAATTCACATCTATTGGTGCCAAGATAGACAAAGCGATAAATAATTCGAGAGGGCCACCAACCTTTAGATTATTTGGTGAGAACTATCACCTAATGGGTAGCCTTATCCCACCAGATGGTAGTAGAGCAAAGTTTGCTCAGCTATATGTATTTGATACTCAAAATGAAGTTCAAAACCGCATTTCTGCTATCAGGTTCATATTTAATATAATATAGATAAAATATTGTACTTTGACAAGGTTATATTCCCCATATAATCTATAGTATTTTCTGCTGACAGAATTAACTTTAGTATATTTTAACTCATATAGGGGAGAGGAAAACAATGATATTCACGAAGACATAGTCAAAGAATTGAAGTCAATGCTAGATGAAAACAATGTGTTGGTGAAAGCATTTCGTATGGTTAGGGAATCGATGTCTTCGACCTCTAGGTCCACAGTGAAGCTAAGGCTTATAGGAAAGCGGGGCAAAGATGGGAGAAGATATAATTTACCATCAACCAGTGAGGTTGCTGCATTAATTGTGGGTGATTTTGATGTAGATAAAACTGATAGAGATATTATTGTGGAGACACAAAGTGGAAGGTTACAAAGGATCAACCAGCTAAATCCAGCTTATTTAGGCTTGCAATACCCTTTGCTATTTCCGTACGGAGAAGATAGTTATAAGGAAGATGTTCCACTTAACAAGAGTAATCCAGATGGCGGAAAGGGGCGACAGGATGTAACGACGAGGGAATTTTTTGTGTTTAGAATACAAGAACGATTGTCCGATGGATCCCCATTATTATATTCTAGGAGACTATTCCAGCAATTTTTGGTTGATGGTTTTTCGATGATAGAGTCAGCCAGGTTAAACTACATACGTCTTGACCAAGAGAAGTTCAGATGTGAGATGTACAAGGGTATCAAAGAAGCAGTACTAAGTGGGGAGACAGCACCATCTTCTCGCGGCAAACGTATTATATTGCCGTCTTCATTCACTGGAGGGCCTAGGTACATGATTCAAAACTACCTTGATGCAATGGCAATATGCAAGGTAGTCGGTTACCCAGACCTTTTCATTACATTCACGTGTAATCCAAAGTGGCCTGAATTAGAAGAATTCTTAAAGAACAGAGAACTAAATGCTGAAGACCGACCGGACATGGTATGTAGGGCTTTTAAGATGAAGTTGGATTATTTAGTTAAAGACATAAGAACCAAGAAGATATTTAGACGGGTTTCTGCAGGTAAAAATACTTAAATCATGATCCTTTTATATTGTAAAATAATATGTATCTCCATATAGTTTTTTGGCAAGATTGATTAGAAATAGATGCATGTTGTTTTGTGATTCTCAATTGGTTCAAGTTTGTCAAAATATTTTATAATGGTAGTCATTATCAAACAGATATAGGGCACATAATTTTTTTTGTATGATTGCTTATAATTTATAATGCACTAATGGTTTAGTTCATTTTTTAATTTTCCAGTGATTTACACCATCGAGTTTCAAAAACGTGGGCTACCTCACACACACATGTTGTTGTTTCTACATCGTGATGACAAGTATCCTATTGCAAAAGATATTGACAAGATTATATCCGCTGAAATACCAGATAATGAGACTGATCCAGAATACTATGAAGCAGTGGGGAAGCACATGATGCATGGTCCATGTGGTTCAGCCAAGAAAGATTCACCATGCATGGAAGATGGGAAATGCATCAGACACTTCCCCAAGCGATTTGTTGAAAACACAACAATTGACGAAGATGGTTATCCAGTATACAGACGCAGAGATGATGGAAAGACAATCATGAAGTCAGGTATTGATCTTGATAACCGTTATGTCGTTCCTCATAATAGGTATTTATTGATGAGATATGGAGCACACATCAATGTTGAGTGGTGCAACCAATCTAGATCAATAAAGTATCTATTCAAGTATGTTAACAAAGGACACGACCGTGTAACTGCATCATTTTACAAAAGTGCAACCGAAGATGCGAATAAGGATGAGCACGATGAAATCAGTATGTATTATGATTGTCGATATATATCTCCATGCGAAGCTGCTTGGAGGATTTTTGGATACAACATTCATTATAGAGACCCGTCTGTGGTAAGGTTGGGATTTCACTTGCCAAACGAGCAACCAGTGATTTTCAGAGATGACGAGAATTTGGAAGATGTTGCTAGAAAGGCTTCTGTCAAGGAATCCATGTTTTTGGAATGGTTTGAAACGAACAAGTCATATCCCGAAGCCCGGTCACTTACTTATGCTGAATTCCCAACAAAATTTGTATGGAAAGCAAAGGAGAGGAAATGGTCTCCACGAAAGTCACATGCTGTGATAGGTCGCATTTTCTTTGTCCCTCCGGGGTCGGGTGAAAGTTACTACCTTAGACTACTTCTCAATTATGCTAAAGGGCCTAAATCATATGAAGAAATACGAACAATAGATGGTGTTCTTCATTCATCATTTAGGGATGCATGTTATGCACGAGGTCTTTTAGATGATGATAAAGAATACGTTGATGCAATAAAAAAAGCAAGTCATTGGGGATCAGGAGTTTATTTGAGAAAGCTATTTGCAATATTGTTGTTTTCAAATTCCATGGAAAGGCCAGAACATGTATGGGAAAAGACATGGAATTTGCTTTCAGATGACATACTTCAAAAACAAAGAAGAATAATGAAAAATCCAGGTGAAAATTCATTATTTACTATGCTTAATCTGAGTCAGAAACTATCCTCTTCAATATTTGTTCTAATTACATGTCTACTTATTTAGGCGAATCATATTTTGTGATCATATTTCATATAACTTAATAGGATATCCAATTTCACATAGGGACGAATTCAGGAATTCAGTTGAGGAGGGCCAAAAATTAAAATATTGTATAATCAAATATATTATAGTATAAGTAGTAATATATATAATCAGTATTGGTTTTTTTTTATTTTAAAAAATACTACTAAGTGTTAGTTATATAAAAAAGTGCTCTTAGTTTTGTAAAATTTTCTTTTTCATTTTGGATTCTATAAAATAAAAAAATTATCTATTTTTTAGTTAATTTATTTTGTTTAGTATTATTGTGACAGTAAGTTATATTTTATTCTTCATATCATCAAAAATATGCTACAAAATAAATATAAATCAGGTGTTCTAATAACTTTGTTATATGCATTGAAAATATATTCGTGAATAAAAGATAGAAAATATAATCATTTTATGATATTTACTTAATATGTTATAATTTAAATATCACGTGAAAAATAAATAAACTTTAAAACAATTTACTTTCATGTATATACTATATAAAAAAAATTTCAACACCTAATTACATGTTGTTGTTATTATATATTTTTTAGCCTAATTATACGATAAAAGGTGTAAAAATTAAGGAAAAAATAATTTAAAAGAGAAAAAGATTTTAAATATTTAAAAATTTAAAAATTTATTTAATCGAAAATTGATTGACAATAATATTTTCTTCAATTTACGACTTGGTACTTGCTTTTGAGTTTAACAATTTAAAAATAAATTTAAATAATATATAACAAATTTTTACACTTAAAATTGTTAATTTTAGTTCAAGAAGTTGGAGGGGGCTGTACTATGATTGCCCCCTTTGGAACCGTCCCTGCTTCCACATGAGCTGTAGACATAGGAATTAATCACCTTATAAACTAGAAAATTATCATGTTCACAATGGGGGTAATCAAATGATTAGCTGAATATAAAAATGTTATTACAATAGGATGTGTGTTTATTAGGCATGTTGATATAATAGTCTTTCATAATGAGAATTTTGTATTTCATATTTTGATATCACCATCTTTATGATAATTATTTATTGAAACTTTTTTTTACCCCAGATCTAAGGCTGACAAATGAGGAATTGAAGGAGTTAACTCTAATAGATATTGAGCTAATACTCAAGGGGTACAACAAGAGTCTTAGAGATTTTGAATCCATGCCACAGCCCAACTTTGACTCATGCACCTCTCAGATGATGTCCAATAGGGTCAACAGGCTTCTTTGTGATGAGCTACATTATGATAGACGTAGATTAGCTGAGGAACACTCTATTGGACTAGATCAGATGACAACTGAACAGAGATCAGCATATGATAAAATCATGGAAGCGGTCCATCGTTGTAGCGGAGGAGTTTTCTTCTTATATGGATTCGGTGGAACTGGAAAAACGTTTGTGTGGAAGACATTAGCTTCGGCATTAAGGTCTAGAGGTCAAGTTGTTTTGACCGTTGCTTCAAGTGGAATAGCTTCTTTGTTAATTCCAGGTGGCAGGACAGCTCACTCACGATTTGCTATCCCACTCAATGTAGATGAGTTCTCCACGTGCAACATAAAACAGGGGAGTGATTTAGCTCAGTTGTTGGTTAAAACAAAATTAATTATCTGGGATGAAGCTCCAATGGTTAACAAATATTGTATAGAAGCCCTTGACCGGACAATGCGAGATATTCTAAGATTCAAGAATATTAACAGCCTAGATCAACCATTCGGTGGGAAGACAGTTGTTTTTGGAGGGGACTTTCGACAAATTTTACCCGTTATACCAAAGGGTACAAGACAAGAAATTGTAAACGCAAGCATTAACTCATCGTACATTTGGAATAGCTGCAAGTTGTTGACACTAACAAGAAACATGCGTCTTAGTGTAGGCTCAGGTAATGCAAGCTCAAATGAGTTGAATCAATTTTCCGAATGGATACTAAAAATTGGGGATGGTAACATTGGAATATCTATGGGTGGCGTTGACAAAGTAGAAATTCCCGATGACATCCTTATACATGATTGGATCGACCCCATAGAGGCTATTTGTAAGGCCACTTATCCGGAATTGTTTGGACCCCTAGAATCACATCATTGTTTGCATGATAGAGCCATACTCGCACCGACATTACAACATGTCGATGAAATAAACAACTACATGATGACTTTGAATTCGGCTGAATCGCAAACTTTTTTTAGCTCAGACAAAGCATGCCCCACAGAAGGGAACAATGAGTTACTAGCATCGGTACACACACCTGAATTTCTAAACACTATTAGATGTTCAGGTGTTCCGAATCATGAGCTTACACTAAAAGTGGGGACACCAATCATGCTCTTAAGAAACATTGATCATGCTGCTGGGTTGTGCAATGGGACACGTTTAGTAGTTACGAAGCTTGGAAAACACATTATAGAAGCACAGAGCATTTCAGGAAAACACACAGGCAACAAAGTTTTTATTCCAAGGATGACACTAAGTCCATCGGATCACCGGATCCCATTCAAGTTCCAACGTCGGCAATTTCCTATCATGGTTTCATATGCAATGACTATTAATAAGAGCCAAGGTCAATCATTGTCTAAGGTTGGATTGATTCTCAAAAAACAAGTCTTTACTCATGGTCAACTATATGTGGCAATTTCTAGGGTCACTCATAGGGATGGGTTGAAGATATTGTTATGTCATGATGATAACAATGGCAATCAAACTGAAAATGTGGTTTTCAAAGAAGTTTTTAGGAATGTTGGGTGTACGTGAGAAGAAGGTCCCAAGTCAGCAGCACCAAGCAATGTGAACATTCAATGAGCTATCAGTTATTTACCAGTCCAGGTAAAAAAGAAAGTTGATATCTGACTTCAAAGATTTATATTTTGCATGACTAATCAATATTTTTATAGAATCATTTTGGCATTACTAGACAATTTTTATTGTCACACATACTATATTCCTATGCTTCATATGATGTGTATCTACAACTCAGAGAGAAAGTTTTGAGTAACTATCCTACATTATGACATGGGCTCGGTAAAAATCTTAAAAACTAATAACAAGCAAGCAATATTATAATTGAACCTCATAGTATACTGAAAAAAAAAACATTACCATGCAAACATCAACAACTGAGTGTATGGTATATCAAAGCTAATAGTTCAATGCAGTTAATATGAAACTTACCTGCGAATACCAATTGGCATATTAGCACTGCAGATATGGATCAGGTATATCAATTAAGAAGATCAAGAGGATTGCAAAACATCACACACAAAACAAATACATTCTGAATATCTGTCAAAATGCAAAAAGGAGATACATATTAGTTATAATTTTCCTAATCATTTTTTTTAACAAACAGTGGAGAAACCAACAATTCAATTAAACATTCAATTTGTGTTCGAATTTAAGTCTGTCAACTATGTCATCACTACATATAAGTATAATTGATCAATCAATGCATATTTCAAGTAATGAAACGAAATGTGTATACCTCAAATGATGGTGTCCTTTCGACTTATTTTATGTCAATACTGTTGTCTTCGGCACCAGATCAAGTCAAACGTGACTATAGCAAGTATACCACAAATCACATCAGGCAACTATGAAACTAGCTCTTTTGCTATCAATAAGATCTTTAATTATTGACTGAAAAACTAATTTAAAATACCAATTCAAAAGGGATAAAAATCTAACTGTGAAGAGAGATGGATTCTATCCCCCAAATGTTCTAATTAGCTCCAGATCACTTCCAACTGAACTGCAAATCAATTACACACAGGTAAACCCTAAACAGGGGAGAAACCAACAATCCAATAAAACATTCGATTTGTCATCAGATTCAAGTTTATCAACTATATCATCCCTACATATAAGGAGAACTAATCTATCAATTCATATTAAAAGTAATGAAAAAAAATGAGTATACCTCAAATAATGGTATCCTTTGGACCTTTTTATGCCAATACTGTTGCCCTCTGCACCAGATCAAGCCAAAAGCAACTATAGCAACTATACCACAAATCAAATTAAGAAACTATGAAACCAGCTCTTTTGCAATTGATAAGATCTTTAATTATTGAGTAAAAAAACTAAATTAAATTACCAATTTGAAAGGGATAAAAATCTAATTATCAACAGAGATGGTCTTTATCCCCAAAATTTAAAAATATGCTCCCGATCACTTCCAATTCAATTGCAAATCATCTGCACCCAGCTGGTCATCTCGAAATAGTAGACAAAACCTAATATGTGAAACTCCTTAATTTGCAGAAACAATCACTCTGAGCAAAGATGATCGGGCACAGTTTTAGGGAAACAAGAACCAGGGTATTAAATTGAAAAAATAAAGAAATTCTCAATATGAAGTGCTCACCAAAATTGATCTCGCAGATGCTTGGTAGCAGACATCATCTCAGTGGGTGATTTCTACTAGCTGCTCACCTTAAACCCAATTTTGACTGGCTTTTTGGGCAGAAACTTAGTCAGGATAAGAGATGGAGTAGGTATCTTAACACCAAATTTATTCCTTCCACAACCACCTTATTGTATTTATTGGTAAGCATAGTAAATACCCCAACGGTCAAGTTTTTTTTTTTTTTTTTTAACGGTCAAGTTATTAATGTGTACAAATGTGAGAAATTGAATGAGAACCCAATTTAATGCACCACCAAGGTTCTTTTAGTAAAAAAAAATGCGTACAGAGATTATTTGGTTTGAACATGGGAGGGAAATATAAAATAATGATTATGATTTATGTAAAAAAATTTTAAAAAATAATTCCATTTTAACCTGAGTACAATTACATGCTAATAAAATATTTTTACTATTTCCTTTTTAATATCCCCATCTTACATTAATACCATGTGAAGAATTTTGTCCATTAATGTGTAAAATTGAGTCCCTTCTTGAAGAAGAATAAAAGACCTTGCATCAAATCCATAGCGCTCATTAATTTTGGGTGGAGTATTGGTGTTTCATGTCACTACATGTTTGATAACCAATACTAATTAGTTTGACCCAAATTTTTTACTTTTATTTTCAATTAGAACAAAAAATAGAACAATAGTCTTTTGGTCATGCCATCAAGTATTGATGATTAATTCCTTAACTACTAACTTACTTTTGAATTCTCCATCAGTCTTATGTCCTTGCCATCCAGTTGGATGATAAGATGGTCTTTGCTTTGGTTGAGAGTGGAAAGAACTCATTGACACTTGGTTCATTTAGGAAGGTACTCTTCCTTAATAATGAATTCTATTTTCTTGCAAATTCTTTCATGAATTTTTGGAGGCTGTTTGACCACATCCAATTATTTATATTCTATAACTATCTGTGAAATTGTCTTCGGGTTTTTCTACATGTAAGAGAGTTGAACAATTTCGACAAGTTTTGGATATTTCATCACAATGTGTGTTTGCACAGTATAAACTTGCTTTTGGGACTCTTTTGTTTAGCAAAATATTGCATGAACTTGGAAACTAATAAGCTAAAGGCCTATCTCAATTGTCAAATCCATGAGTTGTAATTATTGAACCAAATAATTTTGACAGTGTAACATTAAGAGTTATAAAATCAGAAAATTCATAACCAGGGAGGTATCAGCTTTATTATAAAGCAGCCCGCGCGTATGCGCGGGTCATACACTAGTACTCTACTAACATGAGCATTCTCTTCCTTTTTCACTCTTTCTTCTCAATAATTCTCTTCTTGCTTGGGGACAAGCAAGTTTTAAGTTTGGTGTTGTGATGACAAGTCATCTTAGCCTAGTTTTACTAGTCTTTTTCTTTGTTTTCATTTAGTTTTATGCACTTTCTTAAGCCATAAGTAAGCCAATTGGGTTGAAATTCATGTTATCTTTGACTCAATTAATCATGTATAAAATGATGCATTTTCATGAGATTTTGTGCTATAATTGTCATATATTATGGAAGAGAAACAATCTCATGATTTGAAGCATAGCTTTGATGTTTTTGATTGATTGATGATAGGTGAAACAAAGCTTGGAAGGAGGTTGCAAGAAGGGGCTTGGAAAGAGAGATTTACGTTTGAGCTAACGTTTGAGGAAAACGTTAACTCAAACGTGAAAAGAAGATGAAGAATGCCCTGGAAGAAGCCAACGTTTGCGCCAACGTTTACCTCAAACGTTGAGGCAAACGTTGGCTGAGAACAAGCCCCTGGGAGAAGCAACGCCTGCGCCAACGTTTGCCTCAAACGTTGAGGCAAACGTTAGCTGAAATCAACACCCTGGGGAGACAAACGTTGGTTGAAAGAAAGCAGGGGAGGGAGGCAACGTTTGCGCCAACGTTTGCCTCAAACGTGAGGTCAAACGTTGGCACCAAAATGAAGGAAAATGGCATCCTGGAAGCATGCAACGTTTGCGCCAACGTTTGCCTCAAACGTGAGGTCAAACGTTGGCTATATCTTAGCAAGGAAAGCACCCCTGATTGATGGTCTAGATGAGCCACGTTTGCGCCAACGTTTGCCTCAAACGTTGGGCCAAACGTTGGCCAAAAAGGGAGCATGGGAAGATCCACGTTTGAGCTCACGTTTGACCTCAAACGTTGAGCCGAACGTGGATGACAGCAAAAATGGCATCTGCATAAGGCTTCAACAAGGGACGTTTGAGTCAACGTTTACCTCAAACGTTGACTCAAACGTGAAAGCTACATGGCCCGGTTCAAGAATTGATTTATTCCCAACACCAAGAGCAAGCAACAGAGGCCTGACTCAACCCAATTCCATCAAGGCCAAGGCCCAAATCAAGGCTTAATGATCATTTGAAGAAAGTGTATAAATAGCTTAGGATTTGAAGTTTTCAGGGAGCTTTTCTTTTGAGAGTTTTCTTTGAGAATTTTCATAGTAAAGGGCTTTTGGGTTTTGAGCTATTTGGAGATTCTGAGTCTTGGGAAGGAGAATTGAATTCTCCTCCTCTTAGTTTTCTTGTTTTCAATTTCAATTGCACTTGTTTTGAATCTTGGGTGTTGAGAATTGAAGGAATTCTGTTTCAATCTCACCCTAAGATCTTTCTGTTTTCTTATTGAAGTTTCTGGATATTGAACTCAGATTTACTTGTCTACACTGTTCTCTTCTTTAATTTTGCAATTGCTCTTTGGATTTGGATCTAGGAAGGTAGTGAGATCTATACTTGGCTATCTAGTCTCTTGGGTCCTGAGATCTATTGATTTCCATTTTAATTTCCTTGTTTAATTGCTACACCAAGCTTATTTTCCTTTTAATCTGAAATCTGGTTGAATTGAATCCATCATCTACTCTTCTGCTTACTTTCCTTGTCTAATTTCTGCAATCCCACATTCCACTTCCCTTTTATTTTTCAAGTCATTTATATTTCTTGCACTTTAAGTTTCTGCAATTTACATTACTTGCACGTTAAGATTCAGCTCTTTTTCTTTTTGTTCCCTTTAATTTCCTGCAAATCACCCACTCCCCTTTACATTCTCTGCAATTTAATTCCTGTCAACACAATTTCACACAACCAACACTTATTTGCTTGACTAAATTAACCACTAAACTAAAGTTTCTCAATCCTTCAATCCTTGTGGGATCGACCTCACTCCCGTGAGTTTTATTACTTGATGCGACCCGGTGCACTTGCCGGTGAGTTTTGTGTCGGATCATTTTCCACACATCAGTGACAGAGGCAAAAGAATCAAGGGATTCTATTCCAACCTGATTGAGAACCGACAGATGATTAGCCATGCCGTGACAGAGCATTTGGACCATTTTCACTGAGAGGATGGGATGTAGCCATCAACAAGGGTGATGCCTCCAGACGATTAGCCATGCAGTGACAGCGCATAGGACCATTTTCCCAAGAGGATAAAAAGTAGCCATTGAAGACGGTGATGCCCTACATACAGCTTGCCATGGAAAGGAGTAAGAAGGATTGGATGAATGTAATAAGAAAGTAGAGATTCGAGATGATCCTAGCATCTCCACACACCTATCTGAAATTCCCGCCATTAATTTACATAAGTATTTCTATCCTATTTTATTTTCTGTTTATTATTAATTTTCAAACTCATCATAAACCAATTTAATCTGCCTAACTGAGATTTACAAGGTGACCATAGCTTGCTTCATACCAACAATCTCTGTGGGATCGACCCTTACTCACGTAAGGTATTACTTGGATGACCCAGTACACTTGCTGGTTAAGTTGAACGGAGTTGTGTCCACACATAGCCAATAGCCATTAAATAAATCTCATGCAAATACAAAGAGGGTCACAATTTCGTCCACCAAATGCCCAAAACACGTTACAACTTGGCGTTCAACTCCAATAAAAGCCTCAGCTCATGGATAGATCAAGCTCAGCCCAAACATACACCAAGTTGGCCTCGGAAGTGGATTTATGCATCAATTACTTACTCATGTAAACCCTAGTAGCTAGTCTAGTATATATAGGACCTTTCACTATTGTACTAGATATCTTTGGTCTCAATTTTGTTTTATTCTTCATCTTAGGAGGCTATTGATCACGTTTTAGGGGGCTGGCCATTCGGCCATGCCTGGACCTTTCACTTATGTATTTTCAACGGTGGAGTTTCTACACACCATAGATTAAGGGTGTGGAGCTCTGCTGTACCTCAAGTTTCAATGCAATTACTACTATTTTCTATTCAATTCTCTTTTTTCCTGTTCTAAGATATTCATTGCACTTCAACTTGATGAATATGATGATCCGTGACACTCATCATCATTCTCACCTATGAACGCGCGTGATTGACAACCACTTCCGTTCTATCTTAGGCCGGGCGCATATCTCTTGGATTCCTTAAACAGAATCTTCGTGGTATAAGCTAGAATTGATGGCGGCATTCATGGGAATCTGGAAAGTCTAACCTTGTCTGTGGTATTCCGAGTAGGATTCCGGGATTGAATGACTGTGACGAGCTTCAAACTCCTGAAGGCTGGGCGTTAGTGACAGACGCAAAAGAATCAAGGGATTCTATTCCAACTTGATTGAGAACCGACAGATGATTAGCCGTGCTGTGACAGAGAATTTGGACCATTTTCAATGAGAGGATGGGATGTAGCCATTGACAACGGTGATGCCCTACATACAGCTTGCCATGGAAAGGAGTAAGAAGGATTGGATGAAGCAGTAGGAAAGCAGAGATTCAGGAGGAGCACAGCATCTCCATACACCTATCTGAAATTCCCACCATGGAAATACATGAGTAATTTTATCTTTATTTCCTGCTTATTATTTATTATATTCGAAAATCCATAATCAATTATAATCCGCCTGACTGAGATTTACAAAGATGACCATAGCTTGCTTCATACCAACAATCTCTGTGGGATCGACCCTTACTCACGTAAGGTATTACTTGGACGACCCAGTACACTTGCTGGTTAGTTGAACGGAGTTGTGTCCACACATAGCAAAGAGCCATAATAATGATTCCATACAATAACAAAGAGTACTACATTGATGTGATCACAATTTCGTCCACCAAGTTTTTGGCGCCGTTGCCGGGGATTGTTCGAGTATGGACAACTGACGGTTCATCTTGTTGCTCAGATTAGGTAATTTTCTTTTCAAAATTTTTCCAAAAATCTTTTTCAAAATTTTCTTTTCTTTTTCGTTTTTTCCAAAAATATTTTCGAAAAAAATTAATAAAAATTCAAAAAAATCATAAAATCATAAAAAAATCAAAAATATTTTGTGTTTCTTGTTTGAGTCTTGAGTCAACTTTTAAGTTTGGTGTCAATTGCATGCTTTAAAAATTTTTCTTCCATTTTTCGAAAATTCCATACATTCATAGTGTTCTTCATGATCTTCAAGTTGTTCTTGACAAGTCTTCTTGTTTGATCTTGATGATTTCTTGTTAGAGTCCATGCATTAAAGATTTCTAAGTGTAGTGTCTTGCATGTTTTCTTTGCATCAAAAAATTTTTCAAAAATATGTTCTTGATGTTCATCATGATCTTCAAGGTGTTCTTGGTGTTCATCTTGACATTCATAGTGTTCTTGCATGCATCATGTGTTTTGATCCAAAATTTTTATGTTTTGGGACATAATTGTGTTTTTCTCTCTCATCATTAAAAATTCAAAAAATCAAAAAAAATATCTTTTCCTTATTTTTCTCATAATTTTCGAAAATTTGAGTTGACTTAGTCAAAAATTTTTAAAATTAGTTATTTCTTACAAGTCAAGTCAAATTTTCAAAATTTAAAAATCTTATTTTTTCAAAATCTTTTTCAAAAATCATATCTTTTCCAATTTGTCCTCTTTTTCGAAAATTTCAAAAATCTTTTTCAAAATATTTTCAAAATTTTTTTTATCTTTATGTCAAATTTTCTAAAATTAGCTAACAATTAATATGATTGATTCAAAAATTTGAAGTTTGTTACTTTCTTGTTAAGAAAGGTTCAATCTTTAAATTCTAGAATCATATCTTGTAGTTACTTGTTAGTTAAGTAATTAATTTTAATTTTAAAAATTAAATCTTTTTCAAACATATCTTTTTATCACATCTTCTTATCTTATCTTTTTATCATATCTTTTTCAAAAATTTGATTTTAAAATATCTTATCTAACTTCTTATCTTCTTATCTTTTCAAATTTGATTTTAATATCTTTTTCAACTAACTCTTTGACTTTGTGTTTGTTTCTTATCTTTTTCAAAATCACCTAACTACTTTTCCTTCTCTAATTTTAGAAAATATCTCATCTCTTTTTCAAAAATTCTTTTTTTTATTTTTAATTTTAATTATATCTTATCTTTAATTTTCAAAAATCACTAACTACTTTTTCAAAATTATTTTCAAAATTCTCTATCTCTTTTCTTATTCTATTTATTTATTTATTTACTAACACTTCTCTTCATCTCTTATCACCTCCCCTATCCTTACTCTTGATACAGACTATTCATTCCTCTCCTTCCATTATCCCCTTTCTTCTTCTACTAATAATAAGGATTCTCTTTACTGTGACATAGAGGATTCCTCTTTCTATTTTTCTTTTTCTCTTCTCTGTCATATGAGCAGGAATAAGGAAAAAGGCACTCTTTTGAAGCTGATCCAGAACCTGAAAGGACTCTGAAGAGGAAACTAAGGGAAGCTAAATTACAACAATCCAGAAACAACCTTTCAGAAATTTTTCGAACAAGAGAAGGAGATGGCAGCTGAACCCAACAACAATAATGCAAGGAGAATGCTTGGTGACTTCACAAAACCAACGTCGAAATTTGATGGAAGAAGCATCTCCATTCCTGCCATTGGAGCAAACAATTTTGAGCTTAAGCCTCAACTAGTTGCTTTAATGCAACATAACTGCAAGTTTTATGGACTTCCATCTGAAGATCCTTACCAGTTTTTAACTGAGTTGTTGCAGATTTGTGAGACTGTTAAGACGAATGGAGTAGATCCTGAAGTCTACAGACTCATGCTTTTCCCTTTTGCTGTAAGAGACAGAGCTAGAATATGATTGGATTCACAACCTAAGAATAGCCTGGATTCTTGGGATAAGCTGGTCACTGCCTTCTTGGATAAATTTTTTCCTCCTCAAAAGCTGAGCAAGCTTAGAGTGGATGTTCAGACCTTCAAACAAAAAGATGGTGAATCCCTCTATGAAGCTTGGGAAAGATACAAGCAGTTGACCAAAAGGTGTCCATCTGACATGTTTTCATAATGGACCATATTAGATATATTTTATTATGGTCTATCTGAATTTTCGAAAATGTCATTGGACCATTCTGCAGGTGGATCTATTCACCTGAAGAAAATGCCAGAAGAGGCTCAAGAACTAATTGACATGGTTGCAAATAACCAATTCATGTACACTTCTGAGAGGAATTCCGTGAATAATGGGATACCTCAGAAGAAAGGAGTTCTTGAAATTGATGCTCTGAATGCCATATTGGCTCAGAACAAAGTGTTGACTCAGCAAGTCAACATGATCTCTCAAAGTCTGAATGGATGGCAAAATGCATCCAACAGTACTAAAGAGGCAGCTTCTGAAGAAGCTTATGATCTTGAGAACCCTACAATGGTAGAGGTTAATTACATGGGTGAACCTTATGGAAACACCTATAACTCATCATGGAGAAGTCATCCAAATTTTTCATGGAAGGATCAACAAAAGCCTCAACAAGGCTTTAATAATGGTGGAAGAAATAGGCTCAGTAATAACAAGCCTTTTCCATCATCTTCTCAGCAACAGACAGAGAATTCTGAACAAAGCTCCTCTAATTTAGCAAATTTAGTCTCTGATCTGTCAAAAGCCACTTTCAGTTTCATGAGTGAAACAAGATCCTCCATCAGAAATCTGGAGGCACAGGTGGGCCAGCTGAGTAAGAAAGTCATTGAAACTCCTCCTAGTATTCTCCCAAGCAATACAGAAGAGAATCCAAAAGGAGAGTGCAAAGCCATTGGTGTGATCAATATGGCCGAATGCACAAGGGAGGAGAAGGACGAAAATCCTAGTGAGGAGGACCTCCTGGGACATCTCTCAAGCAAGAGGGAGTTTCCTATTAAGGATCCAAAGGAATCTGAGGCTCATATAGAGACCATAGAGATTCCATTAAATCTCCTTCTGCCATTCATGAGCTTTGAACACTATTCTTCCTCTGAAGAGGATGAAGATGTGGTTGAAGAGCAAGTTGCTCAATATTTAGGAGCTATCATGAAGCTGAATGCCAAGTTATTTGGTAATGAGACTTGGGAAAGTGAACCTCCCTTGCTCACTAGTGAACTAGACACCTAGATTCAGTAAATTTTACCTCAAAAAAGACAAGATCCTGGCAAGTTCTTAATACCTTGTACCATAGGCACCATGACCTTTAAAAAAGCTCTATGTGATCTGGGGTCAGGGATAAATCTTATGCCACTCTCTGTAATGGAGAAGCTGGGGATCATTGAGGTACAACCTGCCTTATTCTTATTACAATTGGCAGACAAGTCAGTAAGACAACCTTATGGATTAGTAGAGGACGTGTTAGTAAAGGTTGAAGGCCTTTACATCCCTGCTGATTTCATAGTCTTAGACACTAGGAAGGAAGAAGATGAATGCATCATCCTTGGAAGACCTTTCCTAGCCACAGCAGGAGCTGTGATAGATGTCAACAGAGGTGAATTAGTCCTTCAATTGAATGGGGACTACCTTGTGTTTAAGGCACACGGCCATCCCTCTGTGACAAAGGAGAGTAAGCATGAAAAGCTTCTCTCAATTCAGCGTCAAGAAGAGCCCCCACAATCAAACTCTAAGTTTGGTGTTGGGAGGCCACAACTAAACTCTAAGTTTGCTGTTACATCCCCACAACCAAACTCTAAGTTTGGTGTTGGGACTATACAACATTGACCTGATCACCTGTGAGGCTCCATGAGAGCCCACTGTCAAGCTAATGACATTAAAAGAGCGCTTGTTGGGAGGCAACCCAATTTTTATTTATCTAATTTTAATTTTATTTTATTGTTATTTTGTGTTTTATTAGGTACATGATCATGTGGAGTCACGAAAAAAAAATATAAAAATTAAAAACAGAATCAAAAACAGCAGAAGAAAAATCACACCCTGGAGGGAGGACATCCTGGCGTTCAACGCCAGTAAGGAGCATTTGGCTGGCGTTCAACGCCAGAACAGACCATGAATCTGGCGCTAAACGCTAGAAACAAGCAACATCCTGGCATTTGAACGCCAGGAATGTGCCCTGAGGAAAGCTGGCGCTAAACGCCAGTAACAAGCATGGAACTGGCGTTCAACGCCAGAAACATGCTACACATGGGCGTTGAACGCCCAGAACGTGCATCACCTCGGCATTTAAACGCCAGAATGGTATGCAAAGGCATTTTACATGCCTAATTGGTGCAGGGATGTAAATCCTTGACATTTCAGGATCTGTGGACCCCACAGGATCATCTCAGGATCTGTGGACCCCACAGGATCCCCACCTAACATATTCCCACCTTACCTCCTAATCCTATAACACTCTTCCCCAAAACACACTTCCCAACAACTTCAATCCCTCTTCCCAATTACCCCCTTCACCACTCACATCCATCTACTCTTCCCCATAAACCCCACCCACCTTCAAAATTCAGAAACACTTTCCCACCCAAACCCACCCTAAATGACTGAAACTACACCCTCTCCCCTCCCTATATATACCCTTCCATTCTACTTCATTTTCACACAACTCAACCCCCTCTTCTATACCTTGGCTGAATCCATCTCCCCTCACTCTCCTCCATATTTTCTTCTTCTTCTTCTTCTCTTATTTCTTCTCTTGCTCGAGGGCGAGCAATATTTTAAGTTTGGTGTGGTCAAAGCATAATCTTTTTTGTTTTCCATTACCATCAATGGCACCTAAGGCCGGAGAATCCTCTAGAAAAGGAAAAGGGAAGACAAAAGCTTCCACCTCCGAGTCATGGGAGATGGAAAGATTCATCTCCAAAAGCCATCAAGACCACTTCTATGATGTTGTGGCAAAGAAGAAGGTGATCCCTGAGGTCCCTTTCAAGCTCAAGAAAAATGAGTATCCGGAGATCCGACATGAAATCCGAAGAAGAGGTTGGGAAGTCCTAATCAACCCCATGCAACAAGTCAGAATTTTAATGGTTCAAGAGTTCTATGCCAATGCATGGATCACTAAGGATCATGATCAAAGTATGAACCCGAGTCCAAAGAATTATCTCACAATAGTTCAGGGGAAATACTTAGATTTTAGTCCGAAAAATGTGAGGTTGGCATTCCACTTGCCCATGATGCAAGGAGATGAACGCCCCTACACTAGAAGGGTCAACTTTAATCAAAGGTTGGACCAAGTCCTTATGGACATATGTGTGGAAGGAGCTCAATGGAAAAGAGACTCCAAAGGCAAGCCAGTTCAACTGAGAAGACTGGACCTCAAGCCTGTGGCTAGAGGATGGTTGGAGTTCATTCAACGCTTCATCATTCCCACTAGCAACCGATCTGAAGTTACTGTGGATCGGGCCATCATGATTCATAGCATCATGATTGGAGAGGAAGTAGAAGTTCATGAAGTCATCTCCAATGAAATCTACAAAATAGCCGAAAAGCCCTCCACCATGGCAAGGCTAGCTTTTCCTCATTTTATTTGCCATCTATGTTACTCAGCTGGAGTTATCATAGAAGGAGACATCCTCATTGAAGAGGATAAGCCCATCACCAAGAAGAGGATGGAGCAAGCAAGAGAGACCCTCCACGGATCTCAAGAGATGCATGAGGAAGCTCATCATCAAGAAATCCTTGAGAGGCCTCAAGGGATGCACTTTTCTCCCAACAACTATTGGGAACAACTCAACACTTCCTTAGAAGATTTGAGCTACAATGTGGAACAACTAAGGGTGGAACATCATGAGCACTCCATCATTCTCCATGAAATAAGAGAAGATCAAAGAGCAATGAGGGAGGAGCAACAAAGGCAAGGAAGAGACATAGAAGAGCTTAAGGACATTGTTGGTCCTTCAAGAAGAAGACGCCACTAAGGTGGATTCATTCCATGTTCTTATTTCTTTCTTCTTTTCGGTTTTTATGTTGTGTTTATCTATGTTTTGTGTCTCTACTTCATGATCATTAGTAGTTAGTAACTATGTCTTAAAGTTATGAATAATTCCATTAATCCTTCGCCTTTCTTAAATAAAAAATGTTTTAATTCAAAAGAACAAGAAGTACATGGATTTTGAATTTATCCTTGAATTTAATTTAATTATATTGATGTGGTGACAATACTTTTTGTTTTCTGAATGAATGCTTGAACAGTGCATATTTTTGATCTTGTTGTTGAAATTGTTGGCTCTTGAAAGAATGATGAACAAAGATAAATGTTATTGATTATTTGAAAAATCATAAAATTGATTCTTGAAGCAAGAAAAAGCAGTGAAAAGTAAAAAGCTTGCGGAAAAAAAAGGGGAGAAAAAAATGGCGAAAAAAAATAGAAAGAAAAAGAAAAAGCAAGCAGAAAAAGCCAATAGCCCTTAAAACCAAAAGGCAAGGGTAAAAAGGATCCAAGGCTTTGAGCATCAATGGATAGGAGGGCCCAAGGAAATAAAATCCAGGCCTAAGCGGCTAAATCAAGCTGTCCCTAACCATGTGCTTGTGTCATGAAGGTCCAAGTGAAAAGCTTGAGACTGAGTGGTTAAAGTCGTGATCCAAAGCAAAAAGAGTGTGCTTAAGAGCTCTGGACACCTCTAACTGGGGACTCTAGCAAAGCTGAGTCACAATCTGAAAAGGTTCACCCAGTCATGTGTTTGTGGCATTTATGTATCCGGTGGTAATACTGGAAAACAAAGTGCTTAGGGCCACGGCCAAGACTCATAAAAGTAGCTGTGTTCAAGAATCAACATACTTAACTAGGAGAATCAATAACACTATCCGAAATTCTAAGTTCCTAGAGAAGCCAATCATTCTAAACTTCAAAGGGAAAAGTGAGATGCCAAAACTGTTCAGAAGCAAAAAGCTATAAGTCCCGCTCATCTAATTATAATTAATATTCATTGATATTCTGGAATTTATAGTATATTCTCTTCTTTTTATCCTATTTGATTTTCAGTTGCTTGGGGACAAGCAACAATTTACGTTTGGTGTTGTGATGAGCAGATAATTTATACGCTTTTTGGCATTGTTTTTAGGTAGTTTTTAGTATGATCTAGTTACTTTTAGGGATGTTTTCATTAGTTTTTATGCTAAAT
Organism: Arachis stenosperma; assembly: GCF_014773155.1. Lineage (NCBI taxonomy): Eukaryota > Viridiplantae > Streptophyta > Magnoliopsida > Fabales > Fabaceae > Arachis > Arachis stenosperma. Next base: position 38,089,922 of record NC_080383.1, on the reverse strand, counting down.
TCATATTTCTGGACTTTACTAGGAGTTTGTGTGTTTTTTTGTGATTTCAGGTAATTTCTGGCTGAAATTGAGGGACTTGAGCAAAACTCTGATAGGAGGCTGACAAAGGACTGCTGATGCTGTTGGAATCTGACCTCCCTGCACTCGAAATGGATTTTCTGGAGCTACAGAACTCCAAATGGTGTGCTCTCAACGGCGTTGGAAAGTAGACATCCAGAGCAGAAATATACTTTATTCGGGAATTGACGACGTAAACTGGCGCTCAACGCCAGTTCCATGTTGCTGTCTGGAGTAAAACGCCAGAAATACGTCACGACCCGGAGTTGAACGCCCAAAACACGTTACAACTTGGCGTTCAACTCCAATAAAAGCCTCAGCTCGTGGATAGATCAAGCTCAGCCCAAACATACACCAAGTGGGCCCCGAAAGTGGATTTATGCATCAATTACTTACTCATGTAAACCCTAGTAGCTAGTCTAGTATATATAGGACCTTTTACTATTGTACTAGATATCTTTGGTCTCAGTTTTGTTTTATTTTTCATCTTAGGAGGCTATTGATCACGTTTTAGGGGGCTGGCCATTCGGCCATGCCTGGACCTTTCACTTATATATTTTCAACGGTGGAGTTTCTACACACCATAGATTAAGGGTGTGGAGCTCTGCTGTACCTCAAGTTTCAATGCAATTACTACTATTTTCTATTCAATTCTCTTTTTTCCTGTTCTAAGATATTCGTTGCACTTCAACTTGATGAATATGATGATCCGTTACACTCATCATCATTCTCACCTATGAACGCACGTGATTGACAACCACTTCTGTTCTATCTTAGGTCGGGCGCATATCTCTTGGATTCCTTAAACAGAATCTTCGTGGTATAAGCTAGAATTGATGGTGGCATTCATGGGAATCCGGAAAGTCTAACCTTGTCTGTGGTATTCCGAGTAGGATTCCGGGATTGAATGACTGTGACGAGCTTCAAACTCCTGAAGGCTGGGCGTTAGTGACAGACGCAAAAGAATCAAGGGATTCTATTCCAACCTGATTGAGAACCGACAGATGATTAGCCGTGCTGTGACAGAGCATTTGGACCATTTTCACTGAGACGATGGGATGTAGCCATTGACAACGGTGATGCCCTACATACAGCTTGCCATGGAAAGAAGTAAGAAGGATTGGATGAAGCAGTAGGAAAGTAGAGATTTAGGAGGAGCACAGCATCTCCATACACCTATCTGAAATTCCCACCATGGAAATACATGAGTAACTTTATCTTTATTTCCTGCTTATTATTTATTATATTCGAAAATCCATAATCAATTATAATCCGCCTGACTGAGATTTACAAAGATGACCATAGCTTGCTTCATACCAACAATCTCTGTGGGATCGACCCTTACTCACGTAAGGTATTACTTGGACGACCCAGTACACTTGCTGGTTAGTTGAACGGAGTTGTGTCCACACATAGCAAAGAGCCATAATAATGATTCCATACAATAACAAAGAGTACTACATTGATGTGATCACAATTTCGTCCACCACTTTCCTTTTATGCCTTCCAAGTGTTTGATGAAATGCTTGGTTGGATTTTAGAGTAGAATTTTATACTCTTGGCTTGGAAAGGTAACTTAGGAACTCTTGAGTTACTAATGTCCAAGTAATTGATGATCGGGATCCATTGACTCTAGTTCTCACTAATTGAATTAGTGGAGAGTTAGGACTTATGGACTAGGATTGATATAGCTCATTTGGCTTTCCTTTGCTAGCGCTACTAGTTAGAGGATGACTTAGTGAGATTAATCCTTGCCAATTCTCATATTGTGGTTAGTGATTATGATAGAGATCCTTGACCACCAACCCTTGCCAAGACCTTTTTAGGCCTTAGTTTACTTTCTTGCCATTTATCTTTCATGCTTCATATCAAAACCCCAAAAATGACTCACAACCAATAACAAGACACTTTATTGTAAATCCTAGGGAGAACGACCCGAGGTTTAAATACTTCGGTTTATAGATTTTAGGGGTTTGTACTTGTGACAAACAAATTTTTGCATGAAAGGATTATTGTTGGTTTAGAGACTTTTCTTCAACGAGATTTCACTTGTGAAATTCTAAACCGTCAAAAATCCAATCATCAGCTATCCCGAGGAGGACACCAAAAGGCGGGCCGTAATGGCCTCATCTTCGGCAGGCTCCTCCAGTTTTTTTTTACATTTTTTTTACGTCCTGTTGACCCTCCTTCTTTGAATGACGCTATCCCAAGGGTGACACCTAAAGGCGTGCCATAATGGCCTCATCTTTGGCAGGTTCCTCAGGTTTTTTTTTTTCTATTTTTTTTACGTCGTTCTGACCCTCGTTCTTTAAATGACGCTATCCCGAGGAGGACAACTAAAGGCGAGCCGTAACGGCCTTATCATCGCTAGGCTCCTCCCGTTTTTTTTTTGGATTTTTTTCACGTCGTGCTGACCATCGTTATTTAAATAATGCTATCCTAATGAGGACTCCTAAAGGCGATCCGTAATGGCCTCATCTTCGGCAGACTACTCCAATTTTTTCTTTCATTTTTTTTACGTCGTGCTGACCCTCGTCATTCAAATGACGCTATCCCGAGGAGGACACCTAAAGGCGAGCCGTAATGGCCTCATCTTTGGCAGGCTACTACGATTATTTTTTCCCTTTTCTTTTTATGTCATGCTGACCCTCGATCTTTAAATGACGCTATCCCGATGAGGACACCTAAAGGCGAGCCGTAATAGCGTCATCTTCGGCAGGCTCCTCCATTTTTTTTTACGACGTGTTGACCCTCGTTCTTTAAATGACGTTATTGCGAGGAGGACACCTAAAGGCGAGCCGCAACGGCCTCATCTTCGGTAGTCTACTCCGGTTTTTTTTTGCTTTTTTTTATGTTGTGCTAACACTCGTTCTTTAAATGACACTATCCCGAGAGGGACTCCTAAAGGCGAGCTGTAATGACCTCATCTTCGGCAGGCTCCTCCGGTTTTTTTTCGGTTTTTTTTACGTCGTGCTGACCTTCATTATTTAAATGTTGCTATCCCGAGGAGGACAACTTAAGGGGAGCCGTAATGGCCTCATCTTCAACAGGCTTGATGAGCGGATATTTTATACGCTTTTTGGGGGTAATTTCATGTAGATTTTAGTATGTTTTAATTGGTTTTTAGTAGAATATTATTAGTTTTTAGGCAAAAATCATATTTCTGGACTTTACTATGAGTTTGTGTGTTTTTCTGTGATTTCAGGTATTTTCTGGCTGAAATTGAGGGAGCTGAGCAAAAATCTGAGTTAGGCTGAAAAAGGACTGCTGATGCTGTTAGATCCTGACCTCCCTGCACTCGAAATGGATTTTTTGGAGCTACAGGAGTCCAATTGGCGCACTCTCAACGGCGTTGGAAAGTAGACATCTGATGAGCGGATAATTTATACGCTTTTTGGCATTGTTTTTAGTATGTTTTTAGTATGATTTAGTTAGTTTTTAGTATATTTTTATTAGTTTTTAGTTAAAGTTCACTTTTCTGGACTTTACTATGAGTTTGTGTGTTTTTCTGTGATTTCAGGTATTTTCTGGCTGAAATTGAGGGACCTGAGCAAAAATCTGATTCAGAGACTGAAAAGGACTGCAGATGTTGTTGGATTCTGACCTCCCTGCATTCGAAGTGGATTTTCTGGAGCTACAGAAGCCCAATTGGCGCGCTCTCAACGGCGTTGGAAGGTAGACATCCTGGGCTTTCCAGCAATATATGATAGTCCATACTTTGCCCAAGATTTGATGGCCCAAACCGGCGTTCAAAGTCACCTTCAGAATTCCCAGCGTTAAACGCCGGAACTGGCACCAAAGTGGGAGTTAAACGCCCAAACTGGCACAAAAGCTGGCGTTTAACTCCAAGAAGAGTCTCTACACGAAAATGCTTCAATGCTCAGCCCAAGCACACACTAAGTGGGCCCGGAAGTGGATTTTTATGTCATTTACTCATCTTTGTAATTCTTAAGCTACTAGTTCCCTATAAGTAGGACCTTTTGCTATTGTATTAGACATCTTGGTAGCTATCTTTAGTCTTATGCTATCTTAGATCCTTGGGAGGCTGGCCTCACGGCCATGCCTAGACCTTGTTCTTATGTATTTTCAACGGTGGAGTTTCTACACACCATAGATTAAGGTGTGGAGCTCTGCTGTACCTCGAGTATTAATGCAATTACTATTGTTCTTCTATTCAATTCCGCTTGTTCTTGTTCCAAGATATCACTTGTTCTTCAACTTGATGAATGTGATGATCCGTGACACTCATCATTATTCTCACCTATGAACGTGTGACTGACAACCACCTCCGTTCTACCTTAGATTGGGTGAATATCTCTTGGATTCCTGATACACGACGCATGGTTGATCGCCTGACAACCGAGCACTCGCCTGACAACCGAGCCAGCCATTCTGTAACAACCCTGATTTTCGAGTACGCGAGATCTTTTCTGAAAGTACGAATTTCTCCGGAAGATCAGTAAAGGGAGCACCTCTTCTATCTCAACAAGTATATTGATCCTCATTGTCATTATGTCATCCTTAATCTATAACCTCCTCTGAGGCAAGCTCGATAATGCAATCGCAAAGAACTTAGTTTTTGAACCGTATCGGTTAGGAGTTTTGATCCGGTTTTTCGTAGATAGTCTCAGTTTGACGAACTGGACTCGATTCATGAGAGGAGAGAGATAATAGTATAATATTATCATTATATTAGTATTAGAAGATGATTGAATGATATTATAAGGTTACCTGGTCTGTTTTAGTTAAAAACAGAAAATCGGTTTAACCGGGTTCACAGTTTACTGGTACAGCTTAGCACCAGCACTCTCTGATGATTTTAGCAATGCTAAGGCCTCATTATTCATGTTTTATTCTCATAATAAATATGTTACTAGTGTCATTTATGCTAGTAGCTCAGAAAATAATTTTTAGAGACGTTTTTGCAAGTGTTCCGATACACCTAGTTTTAGTAGTTATACACCAGAGATATTTTAATATTATTTTAATCCACCTCCAAGCCAACCAATCACAATTCACCCTACACCCCCAAAACCCCCAAGGCTGCCTCATTTGCTCATTGTGGCCGAAAATCACCAAGAGAAAAAGGAGAGAAAGTTCTTGGTTCATAAATCTTCAAAGCTTGATTTCTTCTGAACTAAAACTCAAATCAAAACACCGATTTCACCAAAATGATCCTCTCTTCTTTCTCTACATAACCATGTGACTTATCAAGGCTGGAAATAAGGTGAGATGGCTGTCTCCCTCCCTCTTCAATTCGGTTTTCAAGGAAAACCATGCAAAACATGTGTTTTCTTGATGTTTTTCCTTAGGAATCATGCTTAACTTGACTTGAGGGCCAAGAAACGTGACTTTCCAGAAAGTCTAAGGTTAGAAATCACTTCCTAACATGCTGAGTGAGATTTGGTTAGTTGAGGGTTTTTGGATTTAAAGTTGTTCTTGATGTGATTTAGGAGGAAAAAGTGCTTAAGGACCACCTGAAAGTTTGATTGAATTAGGAGCAGCAAAACCAGGTAGGGTTTGACAAATTTAATCTTGATTGATTGTGTTTGAGTTGTGTGATTATGATATGGTTTGGCTGTGCTTGAAATTGATTGTTTGTATGAGTAATTCTTGTTGAAATTTTGGTGAAAATTTGATGAAATTTGATGAAATTCAAGCTATGAATGTGTGTTCTTATGGCTGATGAAAAACGAATCCCTAGAGCTTAAATTGGGGTTCAATTTGTGTTAAAATCATGTAGAAAAGATGGGGTTTTAGTGGCTGGGAATTTATTTTGAATTTCGGTAAAAATCGGTTGCTGAAAAGACTGAAAAACAGGTAAAAACAGAGAAAGAATCTGAAGAATTAACGAAGAACACGAAGAACACTTTGAGTGTGGTGAAGAACAATGAAGAACACCTTTTGATTCATAAAAGGGCAAGGAAGTAAATATTTTGGTGTTTGAGGGGTTATTTGGTAATTTCTGAAAGTTAGGGTGGTAAAAGTAGAAATATTAAAAGTTACCGGGGTAAAAAGTTAATTTTGAAAGAGAAAAGGTAAAGGCAAGGTAAATTTCGAAAATTTAATGATAAAATAATAAATAATAATAAAATATTAAATAATAATATTTAATTAAAAATAATATTTTAATAAAAATAATAAAATATTGCGAAAAAGGCAGTTTTCTGTAAAAGCTTTAGAAAGACAACTTTAAGTGCAGAATCTCATAATTACCTTCATAAAACACTTAGGGAGTGGTAATAACATGTTAGTGAGGCAAAGATAAAAGAAAGATAAAAAGTTGAAGAAAAGATAAAAGTCGAAGAAAAAGTCTGTAATGTTTTAATGGCAGAAAAACAGACAGAGATTAGTAAACGAACTAGGGCAACATAGTTAGTCCTTGAGTTGCGACTAGGGTTAGGTATTATATGAAAAGTTAAACTGTTTCAGTATAGACTTAATGAACCTATACTTGGGACAGGCGAACTATTCATACCGAGATTTACATAAGCTTTAAATACATAAGTTAAGCAGAGAAAAGAGTAACCAGAGCAGAGTAAAGAGATACAGAGAACAGAATAAAGAGATAATGAGAAAAGAGTAATATAACAAAAAGAATAAAGGAGAAGAGTATAAGAATAAAGAGTTAAGCCTTGTGGCATGGTGTTCTGTTGTATGTTCATCTGCTGCTTTTCCATTGGCCCTAGAGGTCCTGTAGGCCCAAGTTCACCTACAGTGAGTTGTCATTTCTATAGGTCGAAGTTCACCTATAGAAAGTTGTTGTGTTGTGATTGAACAGAGAAAGAAAGAGGTAATGTATAAGAATGTGAAAGTGATGATGAATAACGAGATTAATAATGAATGATGGTAATGATAATGATTATGTGATGATCTGCTGCATGAAGGCAGTCAGATAGATGGTGGTACGACCACTGAGAACGCTTTCCTGGGATACCTTGCTACAATGCTTTGCTGTAAGACAGAGGTTGCTTACAGAGGTATCAAGATGAATGTGCTCCTGTAAGACAGAGGTTGCTTACAGTGAGTGTGTTGTGGCTCCTGTAAGACAGAGGTTGCTTACAGTGAGTATGTTGTTGCTCCTGTATGACAGAGGTTGCTTACAGTGAGTCTGTTGGGCGTATATCGGCTAATAAGTTTCGCCTTGCAAGACAAAGGTTGCTTGCAGTGGATACCCTGCAAGACAAAGGTTGCTTGCAGTGGGTATTGCCAACAGGAAAGCCTTATCCAGACAGAGGTTGCTGGGTAACGTCGGGAGCGGGTATGTAACCGACAGATGAGCTCATTACCTGCACTAGGGCTAGACATGCATCATACTTGGTTGTGCATTTTTTCTATTATGATTGTTGCATGAATGTATGCGTTCTCTGTTTGTATTCTATTCTCTGTGTTTGTGTCTGTGTTTTACTTTCTTGAATTCTTCTGTTTGTGATCTTTTTCTGTTTTCTCTATTTTCTCTATTTATCTGTCTTCTGTTTACTACTTCTCTATATTCTGCTATTAGTCTGCTAAACAACACAAAATTAATGAACGTAACTAATAACCCCGACCCTACTAAGAACTCCCCAGTTCTTACCCCTTCTCTCTCCCTTCCCCCTCCAGATGGAAGCATGAGTACCTTTCCGTAGTTCACTGATGACCGTTCGTAAAGAGAATTCCGCTCTAGGTAGTCTTCTGAGTCTAGGGTGAATCTCTTTATCTATGTATATGTATATACTGTGAGACCAGCCAACGTCTGCACCCCGTTCGTATGCGCACTTTAACCTGAATCCTGTGTACGAGACTCCCGTTGTGTGGCTACTTGATGAGGTACCAGAGAGACGTCATATGGCAATGTCTGATCGTGCAGAGGAGTAACAAATGATGTTCTACCTTTTGATGATGTTCCACCTGACTTGAGTTTTTGAAGACTTAGAACGTACTCTCTCTCGCTTTAGTAGTTTAGAGGGACTAGGCGAGTATAGAGTCTAGGCTAGCCTGGGTGCCAGCTTAGGGACTTCATGAACAGGTCAGGACCTGGGATGTTGTATATATATATATATATATATATATATGTATATAGATATTATTTAGCTATATCTAGGGGTGTTCTAACTAAAGGTCTATACTCTAATAAAGGCTGGTTCACTGAATCTTGTTAGCTGCTTGTGATGTATTTATGTGTGGTTTTTTATAACTGTTTTATCTGTTATTATTTGTGAATTGATTATAAATGATTATGTTTATTAATCCAAACGTTTTCAGAAAAAAATAATACACCTCGCAAATTAACTACGCTTTTAACAACGGATCAGGCTCATATGATAAATAATAGATAATAACTAGGAAGACAAATTGGTAGCGCTCAGTTTCCGGTGTGTCCTAGGCGTACTGAAAATTGGGTCGTTACAATTTGGTATCAGAGCAGTTCGTTTCCAGTAGAGCCTGGGGAGTGGACTGACTATGCTTCATTGCATACTCTGCTTGTGTGTCTCATGTCGTTAGGGTATCTTTAAGATACATTTGGCATGAATGTCTATGAGTGCTCATTTTGGGAATGTTCATACCTAACTTGAGATATTAAGACTGATCACCTTAATATTGATTGTTTGGTACGGATAAGACCTCAATGACTGTGAATAGGCATGGTTTAATCGAGTTCCGAACGACAAATTCGTGTCAGGCACAACTATTCTTATAGCTGTTATGATTTCCATGGCCATGGCTATGTGATATTTAGATGCTGTAAGGAACGAACTGATATTTTCGTCAGGATGGCTTGAAGGAAATAGACCGCTTAGAGTTGGATTTCTTGCATGCGGCTGAAATTTTGAGGGCAAAATTTTCTTTTAGGAGGGTAGAATGTAACAACCCTGATTTTCGAGTACGCGAGATCTTTTCTGAAAGTACGAATTTCTCCGGAAGATCAGTAAAGGGAGCACCTCTTCTATCTCAACAAGTATATTGATCCTCATTGTCATTATGTCATCCTTAATCTATAACCTCCTCTGAGGCAAGCTTGATAATGCAATCGCAAAGAACTTAGTTTTTGAACCGTATCGGTTAGGAGTTTTGATCCGGTTTTTCGTAGATAGTCTCAGTTTGACGAACTGGACTCGATTCATGAGAGGAGAGAAATAATAGTATAATATTATCATTATATTAGTATTAGAAGATGATTGAATGATATTATAAGGTTACCTGGTCTGTTTTAGTTAAAAACAGAAAATCGGTTTAACCGGGTTCACAGTTTACTGGTACAGCTTAGCACCAGCACTCTCTGATGATTTTAGCAATGCTAAGGCCTCATTATTCATGTTTTATTCTCATAATAAATATGTTACTAGTGTCATTTATGCTAGTAGCTCAGAAAATAATTTTTAGAGATGTTTTTGCAAGTGTTCTGATACACCTAGTTTTAGTAGTTATACACCAGAGATATATTATTTTAATCCACCTCCAAGCCAACCAATCATAATTCACCCTACACCCCCAAAACCCCCAAGGCTGCCTCATTTGCTCATTGTGGCCGAAAATCACCAAGAGAAAAAGGAGAGAAAGTTCTTGGTTCATAAATCTTCAAAGCTTGATTTCTTCTAAACTAAAACTCAAATCAAAACACCGATTTCACCAAAATGATCCTCTCTTCTTTCTCTAGATAACCATGTGACTTATCAAGGCTGGAAATAAGGTGAGATGGCTGTCTCCCTCCCTCTTCAATTTGGTTTTCAAGGAAAACCATGCAAAACATGTGTTTTCTTGATGTTTTTCCTTAGGAATCATGCTTAACTTGACTTGAGGGCCAAGAAACGTGACTTTCCAGAAAGTCTAAGGTTAGAAATCACTTCCTAACATGCTGAGTGAGATTTGGTTAGTTGAGGGTTTTTGGATTTAAGTTGTTCTTGATGTGATTTAGAGGAAAAGTGCTTAAGGACCACCTGAAAGTTTGATTGAATTAGGAGCAGCAAAACCAGGTAGGGTTTGACAATTTAATCTTGATTGATTGTGTTTGAGTTGTGTGATTATGATATGGTTGGCTGTGCTTGAAATTGATGTTTGTATGAGTAATTCTGTTGAAATTTTGGTGAAAATTTGATGAAATTTGATGAAATTCAAGCTATGAATGTGTTCTTATGGCTGCTGAAAAACGAATCCCTAGAGCTTAATTGGGGTTCAATTTGTGTTAAAATCATGTAGAAAAGATGGGGTTTTAGTGGCTGGGAATTTATTTTGAATTTCGGTAAAAATCGGTTGCTGAAAAGACTGAAAAACGGGTAAAAACAGAGAAAGAATCTGAAGAATTAACGAAGAACACGAAGAACACTTTGAGTGTGGTGAAGAACAATGAAGAACACCTTTTTTATTCATAAAAGGGCAAGGAAGTAAATATTTGGTGTTGAGGGGGTATTTGGTAATTTCTGAAAGTTAGGTGGTAAAAGTAGAAATATTAAAAGTTACCGGGGTAAAAAGTTAATTTTGAAAGAGAAAAGGTAAAGGCAGGTAAATTTCGAAAATTTAATGATAAAATAATAAATAAAAAAAAATATTAAATAATAATATTAATTAAAAATAATATTTTAATAAAAATAATAAATAATGCGAAAAAGGCAGTTTTCTGTAAAAGCTTTAGAAAGACAACTTTAAGTGCAGAATCTCATAATTACCTTCATAAAAACTTAGGGAGTGGTAATAACAGTTAGTGAGGCAAAGATAAAGAAAGATAAAAAGTTGAAGAAAAGATAAAAGTCGAAGAAAAAGTCTGTAATGTTTTAATGGCAGAAAAACAGACAGAGATTAGTAAACGAACTAGGGCAACATAGTTAGTCCTTGAGTTGCGACTAGGGTTAGGTATTATATGAAAGTTAAATTGTTTCAGTATAGACTTATGAACCTATACTTGGGACAGGCGAACTATTCATACCGAGATTTACATAAGCTTTAAATACATAAGTTAAGCAGAGAAAAGAGTAACCAGAGCAGAGTAAAGAGATACAGAGAACAGAATAAAGAGATAATGAGAAAAGAGTAATATAACAAAAAGATTAAAGGAGAAGAGTATAAGAATAAAGAGTTAAGCCTTGTGGCATGGTGTTTTGTTGTATGTTCATCTGCTGCTTTTCCATTGGCCCTAGAGGTCCTATAGGCCCAAGTTCACCTACAGTGAGTTGTCATTTCTATAGGCCGAAGTTCACCTATAGAAAGTTGTTGTGTTGTGATTGAACAGAGAAAGAAAGAGGTAATGTATAAGAATGTGAAAGTGATGATGAATAACGAGATTAATAATGAATGATGGTAATGATAATGATTATGTGATGATCTGCTGCATGAATACAGTCAGATAGATGGTGGTACGACCACTGAGAACGCTTTCCTGGGATACCTTGCTATAATGCTTTGCTGTAAGACAGAGGTTGCTTACAGAGGTATCAAGATGAATGTGCTCCTGTAAGACAGAGGTTGCTTACAGTGAGTGTGTTGTGGCTCCTGTAAGACAAAGGTTGCTTACAGTGAGTATGTTGTTGCTCCTGTAAGACAGAGGTTGCTTACAGTGAGTCTGTTGGGCATATATCGGCTAATAAGTTTCGCCTTGCAAGACAAAGGTTGCTTGCAGTGGATACCCTGCATGAATGTATGCGTTTCTCTGTTTGATTCTATTCTCTGTGTTGTGTCTGTGTTTACTTTCTTGAATTCTTCTGTTGTGATCTTTTTCTATTTTCTCTATTTTCTCTATATATCTGTCTTCTGTTTACTATTCTCTATATTGCTATTAGTCTGCTAAACAACACAAAATTAATGAACGTAACTAATAACCCCGACCCTACTAAGAACTCCCCAGTTCTTACCCCTTCTCTCTCCCTTCCCCCTCCAGATGGAAGCATGAGTACCTTTCCGTAGTTCGCTGATGACCGTTCGTAAAGAGAATTCCGCTCTAGGTAGTCTTAGAGTCTAGGGTGAATCTCTTTATCTATATGTATATACTGTGAGACCAGCCAACGTCTGCACCCCGTTCGTATGCGCACTTTAACCTGAATCCTGTGTACGAGACTCCCGTTGTGTGGCTACTTGATGAGGTACCAGAGAGACGTCATATGGCAATGTCTGATCGTGCAGAGGAGTAACAAATGATGTTCTACCTTTTGATGATGTTCCACCTGACTTGAGTTTTTGAAGACTTAGAACGTACTCTCTCTCGCTTTAGTAGTTTAGAGGGACTAGGCGAGTATAGAGTCTAGGCTAGCCTGGGTGCCAGCTTAGGGACTTCTTGAACAGGTCAGGACCTGGGATGTTGTATATATATATATATATATGTATATAGATATTATTAGCTATATCTAGGGTGTTCTAACTAAAGGTCTATACTCTAATAAAGGCTGGTTCACTGAATCTTTAGCTTGTGATGTATTTATGTGTGGTTTTTTATAACTGTTTATCTGTTATTATTTGTGAATTGATTATAAATGATTAGTTTATTAATCCAAACGTTTTCAGAAAAAATAATACACCTCGCAAATTAACTACGCTTTTAACAACGGATCAGGCTCATATGATAAATAATAGATAATAACTAGGAAGACAAATTGGTAGCGCTCAGTTTCCGGTGTGTCCTAGGCGTACTGAAAATTGGGTCGTTACACATTCCGTGAGATTAGAGTCTTCGTGGTATAGGCTAGAACTGATGGCGGCATTCAAGAGAATCCGGAAGGTCTAAACCTTGTCTGTGGTATTCTGAATAGGATTCAATGATTGAATGACTGTGACATGCTTCAAACTCGCGATTGTGGGGCGTTAGTGACAGACGCAAAAGAATCACTGGATTCTATTCCGACATGATCGAGAACCGACAGCTGGATAGCTGTGCCGTGATAGGGTGCGTTGAACATTTCCACTGAGAGGATGGGAGGTTGCCACTGACAACGGTGAAACCGTTGCATAAGCTTGCCATGGAAAGGAGTAAGAAGGATTGGATGAAGACAGTAGGAAAGCAGAGAGACGGAAGGGACAAAGCATTTCCATTCGCTTATCTGAAGTTCTCACCAATGAATTGCATAAGTATCTCTATCTTTATCTTTATGTTTTTTTCATCATCTATACCCATTTGAGTCTGCCTGACTAAGATTTACAAGGTGACCATAGCTTGCTTCATACCAACAATCTCCGTGGGATCGACCCTTACTCGCGTAAGGTTTATTACTTGGACGACCCAGTGCACATGTTGGTTAGTTGTGCAAAGTTGTGTTTATGCCATGGTATTGAGCACCAAGTCTTTGGGGCCATTACTAGGGATTATTTGAGTTGTGAAAAGTAGTGATCACAATTTCGCACACCAAGTTTTTGGCGCCGTTGCCGGGGATTGTGTCGTGTTTGGACAACTGACGGTTCATCTTGTTGCTTAGATTAGGTATTTTTCAGAGTTCTTAAGAATGAATTCTAGTGTTTCAAGGTGACGTTCTTATCATCACCAAAGCTGATTGATTCTCATCAATTTAGCTCTAGAATGCAATGTCCTGCTGAAGCTTGGCTATTCATGTCTAATTCCTTTAGACTGAAGCTTTAGACTAACATTGCATGATTCCTGGAACTCTCATTAAGAATTTTGATACCTTTATTTTCTTTGCCACTTAATTTTCGAAAAAAAAAAAACAAAAAAAATTACAAAATCATAAAAACCAAACATATTTTATGTTTCTTGTTGAGTCCAGTGTCTCATTTTAAGTTTGGTGTCTTGCATGCATTGTTTATTTGATCTTGGTTCTATTTTCAAGTCAATAGTACAGGGAACTGAAGATTCAGAACATGCAGCAGAGGAATTACACAGAAAAAAACTAGGCGTTCAAAACGCCCAGTGAAGAAGGACAGACTGGCGTTTAAACGCCAGCCAGGGTGCCTGGTTGGGCGTTTAACGCCCAAAAGGGTAGTGCATTGGGCGTTAAACGCCAGAATGTGCACCATTCTGGGCGTTTAATGCCAGGATGGCACAAGAGGGAAGATTTTGTTTTCAAATCAATTTTTTTCTAAGTTTTCAAAGTTTTTCAAAATCAAATCTTTTTCAAATCAAATCTTTTCAATCAAATCTTTTTCAAAATCAATTTCTTTCCCTTTTCAAAGATACTTGCTAACAATTAATGATTTGATTCAACATCTCAAGTGTGTTGCCTTTTCTGTTGAGAAAGGTTTAATGTTTGAATCATATCTTTTCTCGTTAGCCAAGTCATTAATTTTTAAAATCAAATCTTTTTAAAATTGTTTTCAAATCATATCTTTTCAATCATATCTTTTTAATCACATCTTTTTCAAAATAGTTTTCAATCATATCTTTTTAAATTCTAATTTCAAAATCTTTTTCAAAAATTACTTGATTTCTTTCCCACTCTTGGTTTTCGAAAATCAATTAAAGTTTTTCAAAATGTTTTTAAAATCTTTTTAATTTAATTTTCGAAATTTCTTCCCCTCTTCTCACATCCTTCTATTTATGGAATACCACTCCTCCTCAATGCACAATTCGAACTCTATCTCACTAAGTTCGAATTCTTCTCCCTCTTCCTTCTATTTTTCTTTTTCTCTGACACCTCAAGGAATCTCTATACTGTGACATAGAGGATTCCATATTTTCTTGTTCTCTTCTCTTTCATATGAGCAGGAACAAAGACAAAGGCATTCTTGTTGAGGCTGACCCTGATCCTGAAAGGACCTTGAAGCGAAAGCTAAGAGAAGCTAAGGCACAACTCTCTATAGAGGACCTGACAGAAATCTTCAAAGAAGAAGAACCCATGGCAGCCGAAAACAACAACAATGCCAACAATGCAAGGAAGGTGCTGGGTGACTTTACTGCACCTACTCCCGACTTCTATGGGAGAAGCATCTCTATCCCTGCCATTGGAGCAAACAACTTTGAGCTTAAGCCTCAATTAGTTTCTCTAATGCAACAGAATTGCAAGTTCCATGGACTTCCATTGGAAGATCCTCATCAGTTTTTAGCTGAATTCTTGCAAATCTGTGACACGGTCAAGACTAATGGGGTTGACCCTGAGGTCTACAGACTTATGCTATTCCCTTTTGCTGTAAGAGACAGAGCTAGGATATGGTTGGACTCACAACCTAAAGAAAGCCTGAACTCTTGGGAAAAGCTAGTCAATGCCTTCTTGGCAAAGTTCTTTCCACCTCAAAAATTGAGTAAGCTTAGGGTGGAAGTCCAAACCTTCAGACAGAAGGAAGGAGAATCCCTCTATGAAGCTTGGGAAAGATACAAACAATTGATCAGAAAGTGTCCCTCTGATATGCTTTCTGAATGGAGCATATAGGTATTTTCTATGATGGTCTCTCTGAACTATCCAAGATGTCATTGGATAGCTCTGCTGGAGGATCTCTTCATCTGAAGAAGACGCCTACAGAAGCTCAAGAACTAATTGAAATGGTTGCAAATACCAATTCATGTACACTTCTGAAAGGAATCCTGTGAACAATGGGACGAATCAGAAGAGAGGAGTTCTTGAGATTGATACTCTGAATGCCATATTGGCTCAGAACAAGATATTGACTCAGCAAGTCAATTTGATTTCTCAAAGTCTGTCTGGAATGCAAAATGCACCAAACAGTACTAAGGATGCTTCATCTGAAAAAGAAGCTTATGATCCTGAGAACCCTTCAATGGAAGAGGTGAATTACATGGGAGAACCCTATGGAAACACCTATAATTCTTCATGGAGAAATCATCCAAATTTCTCATGGAAGAATCAAGAGAGACCTCAACAAGGTTTCAATAACAATAATGGTGGAAGAAACAGGTTTAGCAATGGCAAGCCTTTTCCATCATCTTCTCAGCAACAGACAGAGAGTTCTAATCAGAGCCACTCTAACTTAGCAACCATGGTCTCTGATCTGATCAAAACCACTCAAAGTTTCATGACTGAAACAAGGTCCTCCATTAGAAATTTGGAGGCACAAGTGGGACAGCTGAGCAAGAAAATTACTGAACTCCCTCCTAGAACTCTTCCAAGCAATACAGAAGAAAATCCAAAAGGAGAGTGCAAGGCCATCAACATGGCCGAATTTGGAGAGGAGGAAGAGGCAGTGAACGCCACTGAGGAAGACCTCAAGGGACGTCCACTGGCCTCCACTGAGTTCCCCAATGAGGAACCATGGGAATCTGAGGCTCAAAATGAGACCATAGAGATTCCATTGGACTTACTTCTGCCTTTCATGAGCTTTGATGAGTATTCTTCCTCTGAAGAGGATGAGTATGTAGCTGAAGAGCAAGTTGCTAAATACCTTGGAGCAATCATGAAGCTAAATGACAGGTTATTTGGTAATGAGACTTGGGAGAACGAACCTCCTTTGCTCACCAAAGAAATGGATGACTTGTCAAGGCAGAAATTACCTCAAAAGAGACAAGATCCTGGGAAGTTTTCAATACCTTGCACCATAGGCACCATGACCTTGAAGAAGGTTCTGTGTGACTTAGGGTCAAGTGTAAACCTCATGCCTCTCTCTGTAATGGAGAAGCTAGGGATCTTTGAGGTACAAGCTGCAAGAATCTCACTAGAGATGGCAGACAACTCAAGAAAACAAGCTTATGGACTTGTAAAGGATGTTTTGGTGAAGATTAAAGACCATTACATCCCTGCTGATTTCATAGTCCTAGAGATTGGGAAGTGCATGGATGAATCCATCATCCTTGGCAGACCCTTCCTTGCCACAGCAAAGGCTGTGATTGATGTTGATAGAGGTGAACTGATCATTCAAGTGAATGAAGAACCCTTTGTGTTTAAGGCTCAAGGATATCCCTCTGTCACCATGGAAAGGAAGCATGAAGAGCTTCTCTCAAAGCAGAGTCAAACAGAACCCCATAGTCAAACTCTAAGTTTGGTGTTGGGAGGCCACAACCAAACTCTAAGTTTGGTGTTGAACCCCCACACTCAAACTCTAAGTTTGGTGTTGGGAGGTCCCAACATTGCTCTGAGTATCTGTGAGGCTGCACGAGAGCCCTCTGTCAAGCTACTGACATTAAAGAAGCGCTTGTTGGGAGGCAACCCAATGTTATATTTTATCTATTTTCCTTTGTTATTTTATGTTTTCTGTAGGTTGATGATCATGAGAAGTCACAAAATCAATTGAAAAAGCAAAAACAGAATGAAAAACAGGAAGAAAAACAGCACACCCTGGAGGAAGAACCTACTGGCGTTTAAACGCCAGTAAGGCCAGCAGATGGGCGTTTAACGCCCAGTCTGGCACCATTCTGGGCGTTTAACGCCAGAAAGGGGCACCAGACTGGCGTTAAACGCCAGAAAAGGGCAAGCACTTGGCGTTAAACGCCAGAAATGGGCACCAACCCGGCGTTTAACGCCAGAATTGGCTCAAAACGCATTTTTGCATGCCATTTGGTGCAGGGATGACTTTTCCTTGGCACCTCAGGATCTGTGGACCCCACAGGATCCCCACCACCCTCTTTCTTCTTCACCCATTCACCAATCACCTCAATACCTCTTCCCCAAAAACCCTTCACCTTTCAAATCCAATCTTTCTCTTCACCACTGATGAGGGGATAATTTATACGCTTTTTGGCATTGTTTTTAGTATGTTTTTAGTAGTTTGAGTTGAGTTTTTAGTATATTTTTATTAGTTTTTAGTTAAAATTCACTTTTCTGGACTTTACTATGAGTTTGTGTGTTTTTCTGTGATTTCAGGTATTTTCTGGCTGAAATTGAGGGACCTGAGCAAAAATCTGATTCAGAGACTGAAAAGGACTGCAGATGCTGTTGGATTCTGACCTCCCTGCACTCGAAGTGGATTTTCTGGAGCTACAGAAGCCCAATTGGCGCGCTCTCAACGGCGTTGGAAAGTAGACATCCTGGGCTTTCCAGCAATATATCATAGTCCATACTTTGCCCAAGATTTGATGGCCCAAACCGGCGTTCAAAGTCACCCTCAGAATTTCCAGCGTTAAACGCCGGAACTGGCTCCAAAATGGGAGTTAAACGCCCAAACTGGCACAAAAGCTGGCGTTTAACTCCAAGAAGAGTCTCTGCACGAAAATGCTTCATTGCTCAGCCCAAGCACACACCAAGTGGGCCCGGAAGTGGATTTTTATGTCATTTACTCATCTCTGTACACCCTAGGCTACTAGTTCTCTATATATAGGACCTTTTACTATTGTATTTAGAGAGCTTTTGATCATGTTTTTATGATTGAACTCACTTTGGGAGGCTGGCCATTCGGCCATGCCTAGACCTTGTTCTTATGTATTTTCAACGGTGGAGTTTCTACACACCATAGATTAAGGTGTGGAGCTCTGCTGTACCTCGAGTATTAATGCAATTACTATTGTTCTTCTATTCAATTCCGCTTGTTCTTTGTCCAAGATATCGCTTGTTCTTCAACTTGATGAATGTGATGATCCGTGACACTCATCATTATTCTCACCTATGAACGTGTGACTGACAACCACCTCCGTTCTACCTTAGATTGGGTGAATATCTCTTGGATTCTTGATACACGATGCATGGTTGATCGCCTGACAACCGAGTGCTCGTCTGACAAACGAGCCAGCCATTCCGTGAGATCAGAGTCTTCGTGGTATAGGCAAGAACTGATGGCAGCATTCAAGAGAATTCGGAAGGTCTAACCTTGTCTGTGGTATTCTGAGTAGGATTCAATGATTGAATGACTGTGACGTGCTTCAAACTCCTAGCAGGCGGGGCGTTAGTAACAGACGCAAAAGAATCACTGGATTCTATTCCGGCCTGACCGAGAACCGACAGATGGATAGCCGTGCCGTGACAGGGTGCGTTGAACATTTCCACTGAGAGGATGGGATGTAGCCACTGACAACGGTGAAACCCTTGCATGAGCTTGCCATGGAAAGGAGTAAGAAGGATTGGATGAAGACAGTAGGAAAGCAGAGAGACGGAAGGGAAGGCATCTTCATACGCTTATCTGAAGCTCTCACCAATGATATACATAAGTATCTCTATCTTTATCTTTATGTTTCATTCATCATCTATACCCATTTGAGTCTGCCTGACTAAGATTTACAAGGTGACCATAGCTTGCTTCATACCAACAATCTCCGTGGGATCGACCCTTACTCGCGTAAGGTTTATTACTTGGACGACCCAGTGCACTTGCTGGTTAGTTGTGCGAAGTTGTAGTGATCACGATTTCGCGCACCAAGTTTTTGGCGCCGTTGCCGGGGATTGTTTTGTGTATGGACAACTGACGGTTCATCTTGTTGCTTAGATTAGGTATTTTTCTTCAGAGTTCTTAAGAATGAGTTCTAGTGTTTCATGATGATCTGTTGAAATCTGGCTGGCTGAGAAGCCATGTCTAATCTTATTGGACTGAGTTTTCAACTTATCATCACAATAGCTTGTTGATTTCTATCAATCTTGCTATTGGAGCAATGATCTGCTAAGGCTTGGCTGGCCATTGGCCATGTCTAGTGTTTTGGACCGAAGCTTTCTCTGAAAGCTTGGCTGGCTGTGAAGCCATGTCTAATTCCTGGACCGGAGCCTTAGACTAGCATTGCAATGATTCCTGGAATCCAAACTGAGAATTCTGAAACCTTTATTTTCTATTTTCATATAATTTTCGAAAAAGCACAAAAAAATTTCAAAATCATAAAAACCAAAAAGATTTTATGTTTCTTGTTTGAGTCTAATGTCTAATTTTAAGTTTGGTGTCTTGCATGCATTGTTTATTTGATCTTGGTTCTATTTTCAAGTCAATAGTACAGGGAACTGAAGATTCAGAACATGCAACAGAGGAATTACACAGAAAAAGCTGGGCGTTCAAAATGCCCAGTGAAGAAGGACAGACTGGCGTTTAAACGCCAGCCAGGGTGCCTTGTTGGGCGTTTAACGCCCAAAAAGGTAGTGCATTGGGCGTTAAACGCCAGAATGTGCACCATTCTGGGCGTTTAATGCCAGGATGGCACAAGGGGGAGGATTTTGTTTTCAAAATCAATTTTTTTTCAAGTTTTCAAAGTTTTTCAAAATCAAATCTTTTTCAAATCATATCTTTTCAATCAAATGTTTTCAAAATCAATTTCTTTCCTTTTTCAAAGATACTTGCTAACAATTAATGATTTGATTGAACATTTCAAGTATGTTTCCTTTTCTGTTGAGAAAGGTTTAATGTTTGAATCATATCTTTTCTTGTTAGGCAAGTCATTAATTTTTAATCAAATCTTTTTAAAATTGTTTTCAAATCATATCATTTCAATCATATCTTTTTAAAAGCATAACTTTTCAATCAAATCTTTTTAATCACATTTTTTTTAAAATAGTTTTCAATCATATCTTTTTGATTTATAATTTCAAAATCTTTTTCAAAAATCACTTGATTTCTTTCCCACTTTTATTTTCGAAAATCAATTAAGTGTTTTTTTCAAAATGTTTTCAAAATCTCTTACTCAAATTTTCGAAAATTACTTCCCTTCTTCTCACATCCTTCTATTTATGACTAACACTATTTTTCAATGCACAATTCGAACTCTATTTGACTAAGTTCGAATTCTTCTACCTGTTCCTTCTAATTTTCTTTTCCTCTGACACCTCAAGGAATCTCTATACTGTGACATAGAGGATTCCATACTTTCTTGTTCTCTTCTCTTTCATATGAGCAGGAGCAGAGACAAAGGCATTCTTGTTGAAGCTGACCCTGAACCTGAAAGGACCTTGAAGCGAAAGCTAAGAGAAGCTAAGGCACAACTCTCTATAGAGGACCTAACAGAAATCTTCAAGGAAGAAGAACCCATGGCAGCCGAAATCAACAACAATGCAAGGAAGGTGCTGGGTGACTTTACTGCACATACTCCCGACTTCTATGGGAGAAGCATCTCTATCCCTGCCATTGGAGCAAACAAATTTGAGCTTAAGCCTCAATTAGTTTCTCTAATGCAACAGAATTGCAAGTTCCATGGACTTCCATTGGAAGATCCTCATCAGTTCTTAGCTGAATTCTTGCAAATCTGTGACACTGTCAAGACTAATGGGGTTGACCCTGAAGTCTACAGACTTATGCTATTCCCTTTTGCTGTAAGAGACAGAGCTAGGATATGGTTGGACTCACAACCTAAAGAGAGCCTGGACTCATGGGAAAAGCTAGTCAATGCCTTCTTGGTAAAGTTCTTTCCACCTCAAAAATTGAGTAAGCTTAGAGTGGAAGTCCAAACCTTCAGACAGAAGGATGGAGAATCCCTCTATGAAGCTTGGGAAAGATACAAACAATTGATCAGAAAATGTCCTTCTGACATGCTTTCTGAATGGAGCATCATAGGTCTTTTCTATGATGGTCTCTCTGAACTATCCAAGATGTCTTTGGATAGCTCTGCTGGAGGATCTCTTCATTTGAAGAAGACGCCTGCAGAAGCTCAAGAGCTAATTGAAATGGTTGCAAATAACCAATTCATGTACACTTCTGAAAGGAATCCTGTGAACAATGGGACAAGTCAGAAGAAAGGAGTTCTTGAGATTGATACTCTGAATGCCATATTGGC
Source organism: Arachis stenosperma (assembly GCF_014773155.1). NCBI lineage: Eukaryota > Viridiplantae > Streptophyta > Magnoliopsida > Fabales > Fabaceae > Arachis > Arachis stenosperma. Next base: position 38,068,393 of record NC_080383.1, on the reverse strand, counting down.
TCAGAATAAAATATTGACTCAACAAGTCAATTTGATTTCTCAAAGTCTGTCTGGAATGCAAAATGCACCAAGCAGTACTAAGGATGCTTCATCTGAAGAAGAAGCCTATGATCCTGAGAACCCCTCAATGGAAGAGGTGAATTACCTAGGAGAACCCTCTAGAAACACCTATAATTCTTCATGGAGAAATCACCCAAATTTCTCATGGAAGAATCAAGAGAGACCTCAACAAGGTTTCAACAACAATAATGGTGGAAGAAACAGGTTTAGCAATGGCAAGACTTTTCCATCATCTTCTCAGCAACAGACAGAGAATTCTAAGCAGAACCCCTCTGACTTAGCAACCATGGTCTCTGATCTAATTAAAACCACTCAAAGTTTCATGACTGAGACAAGGTCCTCCATTAGAAATTTGGAGGCACAAGTGGGACAGCTGAGCAAGAAAATTAGTGAACTCCCTCCAAGTACCTTTCCAAGCAATACAGAAGAAAATCCAAAAGGAGAGTGCAAGGCCATCAACATGGCCGAATTTGGAGAGGAAGGAGAGGAAGTGAACGCCACTGAGGAAGACCTCAGTTGGCATGCACTGACCTCTACTGAGTTCCCCAATGAGGAACCATGGGAATCTGAGGCTCAAAATGAGACCATAGAGATTCCATTGGACTTGCTTCTGCCCTTCATGAGCTCTGATGAGTATTCTTCCTCTGAAGAGGATGAGTATGTCACTGAAGAGCAAGTTGCTAAATACCTTGGAGCAATCATGAAGCTAAATGACAAGTTATTTGGAAATGAGACTTGGGAGGATGAACCCACTTTGCTCACCAAAGAACTGGATGACTTGTCTAAGCAGAAATTACCTCAAAAGAGACAAGATCCTGGGAAGTTTTCAATACCTTGTACCATAGGCACCATGACCTTCAAGAAGGCTCTGTGTGACTTAGGGTCAAGTGTAAACCTCATGCCTCTCTCTGTAATGGAGTAGCTAGGGATCTTTGAGGTGCAAGCTGCAAGAATCTCATTAGAGATGGCAGACAACTCAAGAAAACAAGCTCATGGGCTAGTAGAGGATGTTCTGGTGAAGATTGAAGACCACTACATCCCTACTGATTTTATAGTCCTAGAGACTGGAAGTGCATGGATGAATCTATCATCCTTGGCAGACCCTTCCTAGCCACAGCAAAGGCTGTGATTGATGTTGATGGAGGTGAACTGATCATTCAAGTGAATGAAGAATCCTTTGTGTTCAAGGCTCAAGGATATCCCTCTGTCACCATGGAGAAGAAGCATGAAGAGCTTCTCTCAAATCAGAGTCAAACAGAGCCCCCACAGTCAAACTCTAAGTTTGGTGTTGGGAGGCCACAACCAAACTCTAAGTTTGGTGTTGAACCCCCACATTCAAACTCTAAGTTTGGTGTTGGGAGGTTCCAACATTGCTCTGAGTATCTGTGAGGCTCCATGAGAGCCCTCTGTCAAGCTACTGACATTAAAGAAGCGCTTGTTGGGAGGCAACCCAATGTAATATTTTATCTATTTTCTTTTGTTATTTTATATTTTTTTGTAGGTTGATGATCATGAGAAGTCACAAAATCAATTGAAAAAGCAAAAACAGAATGAAAAACAGGAAGAAAAATAGCACACCCTGGAGGAAGAACCTACTGGCGTTTAAACGCCAGTAAGGTTAGCAGTTGGGCGTCTAACGCCCAGTCTGGCACCATTCTGGGCGTTTAACGCCAGAAAGGGGCACCAGACTGGCGTTAAACGCCAGAAAAGGGCAAGAACCTGGCGTTAAACGCCAGAAATGGGCACCAGCCCGGCGTTTAACGCCAGAATTGGCTCAAAACGTGTGTTTTCATGCCATTTGGTGCAGGGATGACTTTTCCTTGACACCTTAGGATCTGTGGACCCCACAGGATCCCCACCAACTGTAACGACCCAATTTTCAATATGTCTAGATCATACCGGAAACTGAGCGCTACCAATTTGTCTTCCTAATTATTATCTATTATTTATCATATGAGCCTGATTCGTTGTTAAAAACGTGGTTAATTTGCGAGGTGTATTTTTATTTTTTTGAAAACATTTGGGTTAATAGATGGAATCAGTCATAATCAATTCACAAGTAATAACAGATAAGTCAATTATAAACAACCACACATAAATACATCACGAGTAGCTAGAAACATTCATTTATCCAGCCTTTGTTAGAGTATAGACCTTTAGTTAGAACACCCCTAGATATAGCTAAATAATATCTATATACATATATATATATATACAACATCCCAGGTCCTGACCTATTCAAGAAGTCCCTAAGCTGGCACCCAGGCTAGCCTAGACTCTATACTTGCCTAATCCCTCTAAACTACTAAAGCGAGGGAAAGCACGTTCTAAGTCTTCAAAACTCAAGTCAGGTGGAACGTCATCAAAAGGTGGAAGGTCGTATACTACTCCTCTGCACGATCATATGACATCAAGAGCATCTCTCAAGTACTTCATCGAGTGGCCACATAACAGCAACATCGTACGAAGGAGTTAGGCTAAAGTTTGTAGATAAGAGGGGTGCAGACATTGGCTGGCCTCACCGTATATACATATGAACAGAAAACGGAATTCACCCTAGACTCAGAAGACTACCTAGAGCAGAATCCTCTTCTTGCGAACGGTCATCAGCGAACTACGGTAAGGTACTCTTACTTCCATCTGAAGGGGAAGGGAGAGAGAAGGGGTAAGAACTGGGGAGTTCTTAGTAGGGCCGGGGTTATTAGTTACGTTCATTAATTTGGGGTCGATTAGCAGACGAATAATAGAATATAGCGAAGCAGTAAACAAAGGACAAAGACAGAAAGAGAAAGTAAAGACAATAGAAAGCAGAATACAAACAAAAGAATACAAGCAAATAAAACATAGAAATAGCATACAAGCAGACAAACACAAAGAAATAGCTCACACACAGAAAGGAATGCAACAGAGAATGATGCGCAGACAAGAATGATGCATGTCTAGTCCTAGTACAGGCCATGAGCTCATGTGTCGGTTAGCACCTGCATTCCCGACATTTATCCGGTCACGAGTTCACGATTTCCCGGATACGATTTTCCGTTCAAATAAATGCGCATATAATTATTAGCAGCTCTATTGAGACAGCCTCTGCTTTCTACTCGCAGGAAATATACTCTTGGGAACGGAAAATTTCTCTTGGGTTGCATTACGCAACATATATATATAATATCTCTTGGGTTGCATTACGCAACATATATATATCATATCTCTTGGGTTGCATTACGCAACATATATATATACATAATATCTCTTGGGTTGCATTACGCAACATATATATATATAATATCTCTTGGGTTGCATTAGGCAACAAATATATATATATCTATATATATATATATATATAATATCTCTTGGGTTGCATTAAGCAACATACATATATATAATATCTCTTTATTATAATACTCTTCTCCTTATATATCTTTACTCTGTTCTAGTTTCTCTTTTCTCTGTATCTCTTTACTCTGTTTTAATTTCTCTGTTCTCTGTATCTCTTTTCTCTTCTCTGATTACTCTTTTCATCTGTATCTATATTACTCTTTTTCTCTTTAACTCTTTACTTTACTCCGGTTACTCTATTTTCTGTGTTTTTCTACTCTGCTCTGATTTCTCTGCTTAACGTATGTATTTAAAGCTTATGTAAATTTCGGTATGAATAGTTAGCTTGTCCCAAGTATAGGTTCATTAAGTCTATACTGAAACAGTTTAACTTTTCATATTATACCTAACCCTAGTCGCAACTCAAGGACTAACTATGTTGCCCTAGTTCGTTCACTAATGTCTGTCTGTTTTTCTGTCATTAAAACATTACAGACTTTTCTTCGACTTTTAGCTTTTCTTCAACTTTTTATCTTTCTTTAACTTTTATCTTTTCTTTATCTTTTCCTCACTAACATGTTATTACCACTCCCTAAGGGTTTTATGAAGGTAATTATGAGATTCTGCACTTAAAGTTGTCTTTCTAAAGCTTTTACAGAAAACTACCTTTTCTGCATTATTTTATTATTTTTATTAAAATATTATTTTTATTAAAATATTATTATTTAATATTTTATTATTATTTATTATTTTATTATTAAATTTTCGAAAATTACCTTGCCTTTACCTTTTAACCTTTAAAATTTACTTTTTACCACCCGTAACTTTTAATATTTCTACTTTTACCACCCTAACTTTCAGAAATTACCAAACAACCCCTTAAACACCAAAAATTTTACTTCCTTGCCCTTTTTAAGATCTAAGGCCTGTTCTTCATTGTTCTTCATCACACTCAAAGTGTTCTTCATGTTCTTCATAAATTCTTCATATTCTTTCTCTGTTTTTACCCGTTTTTCAGTCTTTTCAGCAACCGATTTTTACTACAATTCATAATAAATTAGCAGCCACTAAAACCCCATCTTTTCTACATGATTTTAACACAAATTGAACCCCAATTTAAGCTCTAGGGTTTCGTTTTCCAGCAGCCATAAGAACACACATTCATAGCTTGAATTTCATCAAATTTCATCAAATTTTCACCAAAATTTCAACAAGAATTACTCATACAAACAATCAATTTCAAGCACAGACAAACCATATCATAATCACACAACTCAAACACAATCAATCAAGATTAAATTCGTCAAACCCTACCTGGTTTTGCTGCTCTTAATTCGGTTAAACTTTCAGGTGGTCCTTAAGCACTTTTTCCTCCTAAATCACATCAAGAACAACTTTAAATCCAAAAACTCTCAACTGACCAAATCTCACTCAGCATGTTAGGAAGAGATATATCACCTTAGAGTTGCTGGAAATTCACGTTTCTTGGCCCTCAAGTCAAGTTAAGCATGATTCCTAAGGAAAAACATCAAGAAAACACATGTTTACATGGTTTTCCTTGAAAACCGAATTGAAGAGGGAGGGAGACAGCCATCTCACCTTATTTCCAGCCTTGATAAGTCACATGGTTATGTAGAGGAAGAAGAGAGGATCATTTTGGTGAAATCGGAGTTTTGATTTGAGTTTTAGTTCAGAAGAAATCAAGCTTTGAAGATTAAAGGGTCATGAAAGTTTCTCTCTTTTCTCTCTTCACATTTTCGGCCAAATGGAGTAAATGACCAGCCTTTGAGTGTCTTGGGGGTGTAAGGAGAGTTGTGATTGGTTGGCTTGAAGGTGGATTAAAATAATATTAAAATATCTCTGGTGTACAACTACTAAAACTAGGTGTATCGGAACACTCGTAAAAACATCTCTAGAAATTATTTTCTAAGCTACTAGCATAAATGACACTAGTAACATATTTATTATGAGAATAAAATATGAATAATGAGGCCTTAGCATTGCTAAAGTCATCAGAGAGTGCTGGTGCTAAGCTGCGCCAGGAAATTGTGAACCCGGTTAAACCGATTTTCTGTTTTTAACTAAAACTGACCAGGTAACCTTATAATATCATTCAAGAAACTTTTATTACTAATATAATGATAATATTACCCTATTATCTCTCTTCTCTCATGAATTGAGTCCGGTTCGTCAAACTGAGACTATCTACGAAAAACCGGATCAAAACTCCTAACCGATACGGTTCAAAAACTATGTTCTTCGTAACTGCATTATCGAGCTTGCCTCATAAAAGGTTCTAGCTTAAAGATGTCATAATGACAATGAGGATTGAGATGCTTGATGATATAACAGAGGTGTTCCCTTTACTGATCTTCCGGAGAAATTCGTACTTTCAGAAAAGATCTCGCGTACTCGAAAATCAGGGTTGTTACATTCTACCCTCCTAAAAGAAAATTTTGCCCTCAAAATTTCAGTTACCTAGGAATAGATGCGGGTAATTAGCTTTCATCTTACCTTCCAGTTCCCAAGTGTGCTCTTCTTCTCCCCTTGGTTTTCATGTTACTTTGACTAAGCGAACAGTCTTGCCTCTTAGCTGCTTATCACTTCTTTCTACGATCTGAACTAGTGATGCTTGATATGTCAAATGATTTCATAACTGTACTGTTTCTGGTCGTAAAATGTGACTCTCATCGGAAATATATTTCCTAAGTCGTGAGACATGAAAAACATCATGAAGGTTTGATAAATAAGGAGGAAGGACTATTTGATAAGCTACTAGACCGACTCTTTTAAGTATTTGGAAAGGTTCTATGTATCGTGGGTTAAGCTTTTTAGTCTTAAAGGCTCTACCCATTCCAGTAATCGAAGTTATTTCTAGAAAGACACGGTTTCCGTCACTAAACTCTAAGGGTCTACGTCTATTATCGGCATAGCTCTTTTGACGACTCTGTGCGGTCTGGATCTTCTGGCGAATACCCTTTATCTTCTCAGTAGTTTCTTGCACTAAGTCTGGACCTAAGACACTAACTTCTCCATCGTCATTCCAACACAATGGTGTCCGACATCTTTTTCCATAGAGAGCTTCATATGGTGCCATCCCGATACTTTGTTGGTAACTGTTGTTGTAGACGAACTCGACCAATGGCAAACACTTATCCCAACTGCCCTGGTTATCCATCCCACAAGATCTTAACATGTATTCCAATGTCTGGATTGTTCGCTCTGATTGTCCGTCTGTCTGAGGATGGTATGCTGTACTCATATGCAATTCTGTTCCTAAAGCTTTCTGGAAAGCTCCCCAGAATCTGGAAGTAAACCTCGGATCTCGGTCTGAAACAATTGATGAAGGTATTCCGTGCAATCGTACGATTTCTTGAATATATATCCGTGCCAGCCTTTCTAATGTATAATCAACTCGAATCGGAAGGAAGTGCGCTGATTTTGTCAACCTGTCCATAATTACCCAAATGGCATCATGTCCTGTTGAAGTCCTTGGCAATCCCATGACAAAATCCATAGTGATCTGCTCCCATTTCCATTGTGGTATTTCTAAGGGTTGCAGGGTTCCTGACGGCTTCTGATGTTCCACATTCACCTTCTGGCAAGTTAAACATCTTGAGACATAATTAGCTACTTTTCTCTTTAAGCCCGGCCACCAGAACATTTGTTTCAAGTCTCGATACATCTTTGTCACTCCAGGATGCATAGAAAGTCTGCTTTGATGAGCTTCTGTAAGAATCTTTTGTTGCAATTCTCCCGAGTTAGGCACACAAATTCTGTTCTTGTACCTCCATAGGCCACTACGATCCTATCTCATAGCTTCTTCAGCTTTGCAAGCGATGGTGACATCCGGTACGGTGCTATGAAAATTGGTCCGGTTCCAGGTACTAGATCAATGCTGGATTTTATCTCTTGCTGAGGAAGAAACTCAGGTATGTTGTCCAAGAAAACATCAGGAAATTCTTTCACCATTTGGATTCGTTCTAAGCTTAATTCACTATCATTCGAGCTAGCCGCTAACAGAACGCACCCCTCATAATCACTCCCGCCTAAGGTAACTCTTACAGAATTCAGATATAAGGTGTAGGACAGAAATGGTTTAGTACATAGACTATCAGATGGGATAACATCAGTTCTTTTAAAATAATCAAGGAAAACATGATACTTAGATAACCAATCTAATCCTAAAATAACTTCTAAACCAGATGGAGATAAACAGATTAGATCATGTATAAAAGTCCTGTTCCTAATAGCGAATGGTACTTGCAGGCACACTAAACTGGTCAAAGCATTTTGGGTTGCAGGTGTATGGAAAATCAAGTAAAAATTCAATTTAAAGAAATATAATCCTAACTCGTGAGCAATAATTAGAGAAATAAAGAATGCGATGCACCTGAATCATACAGTACAGTTAGAAATCGATTCTTGACATAGCCTGACCTTGAATGAGGGTGTTCGATTGTACAACATCGTCAATAGTGATAGCAAACACTCGTCCTTGTTGTTGAGTGCTAACTAGATTTCGAGTAAATCCCTTTGGACAATCCTTGGCAATATGTCCAAGTTCTCTACAAGCATAGCAGTTGGGTGATCCAAACTGGCAAGACCTGTTATCATACTCTTTTCCGCATTACTTACATGCAGTGTTTAGGTAAGCCTGATGGGCTCGTTTACCATTACCTTGCCTTACTTTACCTCCATTCTTACCCATACGGCGATCAGTAATGTTACCAACTTGTAGGTTCTTACGCTGTCGTATGCCACGTGCTTTGAAATGCACCCTTCTCCCAGCTGTCTGATGATTGCTAAGACGCCTTGGTGGAAATCCTTGGCGACTCACTTTAGCCACAGTCACTTTCTTAATACATTTTTCCACTAACTTGCTCTTGTTGACTAATTCGGCAAAATTATGTATCTCCAGCGAAACTATTGAACTCATCAGATCAACACAAAGGCCTCCTTCAAACTTCAAGCACTTCCATTCTTCAAGGTCAGCAGGATTCCCTTGACAAATCTTGGAGAAACAACACAAGTCATCAAACTTACGGGCATACTCAGCAATAGTCATATCCCCTTGTTCCAACTGCATAAGCTCCATCTTCCTAGCATCTCGTGCTGCTCCCGGAAAAATTTTTTATAAAATTTGTCCCTACAGATATCCCAAGGAATGTTATTTTCATTCTGTTGTAGCAGTCGCTGTATCCCCTGCCACCAATACTCAGCTTCTCCCTCGAGCATATAAGTAGCAAACTCCACGTGTTGTCCTTCTGGAACATGCTGCGCTCTCAGTGATCGTTCAATACCTCGAAACCAGTTATCAGCGTCAGTCGCAACGAGTGTACTCTTGAACTCAGGCGGATTAACCTTCAGAAAGGTCGCTAGGGTCATAGGTCTTTCAGAATGCCCTAAGTTGTTATCATCGTTTCCATTATCTTCTCCATATTCATTCTCGTTCCCATTTCTCACTCCGAGACGTTCAACAGCCCTAGCCGCTCCTACAGCAGCTTCACGCACTACTTTAGCCACGTCGTTCATGGTAGCCATAAACGTTTCCTGTTCCCTCTCGTAGTTAACATTAGGAATTCCTTCCCGTACGCCTTGTCTCTGTGAACCCATCGTGGTCCCGTTCACACCAAACAATCATTATTAAGGTGATCAGTCTTAACACTTCAAGTCAAGTGTGAACATTCCCAGAATGAAAACACAGAAACAATCATGCAACATATATCACTGGGATATCCTATACGCATGAGACACACAACAGAGTATGCAATGAAGCATAGTCAGTCCACTCCCCAGGCTCTACTGGGAACGAACTGCTCTGATACCAAATTGTAACGACCCAATTTTCACTATGTCTAGATCATACCGGAAACTGAGCGCTACCAATTTGTCTTCCTAATTATTATCTATTATTTATCATATGAGCCTGATTCGTTGTTAAAAACGTGGTTAATTTGCGAGGTGTATTTTTATTTTTTTGAAAACATTTGGGTTAATAGATGGAATCAGTCATAATCAATTCACAAGTAATAACAGATAAGTCAATTATAAACAACCACACATAAATACATCACGAGTAGCTAGAAACATTCATTTATCCAGCCTTTGTTAGAGTATAGACCTTTAGTTAGAACACCCCTAGATATAGCTAAATAATATCTATATACATATATATATATACAACATCCCAGGTCCTGACCTGTTCAAGAAGTCCCTAAGCTGGCACCCAGGCTAGCCTAGACTCTATACTTGCCTAATCCCTCTAAACTACTAAAGCGAGGGAAAGCACGTTCTAAGTCTTCAAAACTCAAGTCAGGTGGAACGTCATCAAAAGGTGGAAGGTCGTATACTACTCCTCTGCACGATCATATGACATCAAGAGCATCTCTCAAGTACTTCATCGAGTGGCCACATAACAGCAACATCGTACGAAGGAGTTAGGCTAAAGTTTGTAGATAAGAGGGGTGCAGACATTGGCTGGCCTCACCGTATATACATATGAACAGAAAACGGAATTCACCCTAGACTCAGAAGACTACCTAGAGCAGAATCCTCTTCTTGCGAACGGTCATCAGCGAACTACGGTAAGGTACTCTTACTTCCATCTGAAGGGGAAGGGAGAGAGAAGGGGTAAGAACTGGGGAGTTCTTAGTAGGGCCGGGGTTATTAGTTACGTTCATTAATTTGGGGTCAATTAGCAGACGAATAATAGAATATAGCGAAGCAGTAAACAAAGGACAAAGACAGAAAGAGAAAGTAAAGACAATAGAAAGCAGAATACAAACAAAAGAATACAAGCAAATAAAACATAGAAATAGCATACAAGCAGACAAACACAAAGAAATAGCTCACACACAGAAAGGAATGCAACAGAGAATGATGCGCAGACAAGAATGATGCATGTCTAGTCCTAGTACAGGCCATGAGCTCATGTGTCGGTTAGCACCTGCATTCCCGACATTTATCCGGTCACGAGTTCACGATTTCCCGGATGCGATTTTCCGTTCAAATAAATGCGCATATAATTATTAGCAGCTCTATTGAGACAGCCTCTGCTTTCTACTCGCAGGAAATATACTCTTGGGAACGGAAAATTTCTCTTGGGTTGCATTACGCAACATATATATATAATATCTCTTGGGTTGCATTACGCAACATATATATATACATAATATCTCTTGGGTTGCATTACGCAACATATATATATCATATCTCTTGGGTTGCATTACGCAACATATATATATAATATCTCTTGGGTTGCATTAGGCAACAAACATATATATATATATATATATATATATATATATATAATATCTCTTGGGTTGCATTAAGCAACATACATATATATATAATATCTCTTTATTATAATACTCTTCTCTTTATATATCTTTACTCTGTTCTAGTTTCTCTTTTCTCTGTATCTCTTTACTCTGTTTTAATTTCTCTGTTCTCTGTATCTATTTTCTCTTCTCTGATTACTCTTTTCATCTGTATCTATATTACTCTTTTTCTCTTTAACTCTTTACTTTACTCCGGTTACTCTATTTTCTGTGTTTTTCTACTCTGCTCTGATTTCTCTGCTTAACGTATGTATTTAAAGCTTATGTAAATTTCGGTATGAATAGTTAGCTTGTCCCAAGTATAGGTTCATTAAGTCTATACTGAAACAGTTTAACTTTTCATATTATACCTAACCCTAGTCGCAACTCAAAGACTAACTATGTTGCCCTAGTTCGTTCACTAATGTCTGTCTGTTTTTCTGTCATTAAAACATTACAGACTTTTCTTCGACTTTTAGCTTTTCTTCAACTTTTATCTTTCTTTAACTTTTATCTTTTCTTTATCTTTTCCTCACTAACATGTTATTACCACTCCCTAAGGGTTTTATGAAGGTAATTATGAGATTCTGCACTTAAAGTTGTCTTTCTAAAGCTTTTACAGAAAACTGCCTTTTCTGCATTATTTTATTATTTTTATTAAAATATTATTTTTATTAAAATATTATTATTTAATATTTTATTATTATTATTATTTTATTATTAAATTTTCGAAAATTACCTTGCCTTTACCTTTTAACCTTTAAAATTTACTTTTTACCACCCGTAACTTTTAATATTTCTACTTTTACCACCCTAACTTTCAGAAATTACCAAACAACCCCTTAAACACCAAAAATTTTACTTCCTTGCCCTTTTTAAGATCTAAGGCCTGTTCTTCATTGTTCTTCATCACACTCAAAGTGTTCTTCATGTTCTTCATAAATTCTTCATATTCTTTCTCTGTTTTTACCCGTTTTTCAGTCTTTTCAGCAACCAATTTTTACTACAATTCATAATAAATTAGCAGCCACTAAAACCCCATCTTTTCTACATGATTTTAACACAAATTGAACCCCAATTTAAGCTCTAGGGTTTCGTTTTCCAGCAGCCATAAGAACACACATTCATAGCTTGAATTTCATCAAATTTCATCAAATTTTCACCAAAATTTCAACAAGAATTACTCATACAAACAATCAATTTCAAGCACAGCCAAACCATATCATAATCACACAACTCAAACACAATCAATCAAGATTAAATTCGTCAAACCCTACCTGGTTTTGCTGCTCCTAATTCGGTTAAACTTTCAGGTGGTCCTTAAGCACTTTTTCCTCCTAAATCACATCAAGAACAACTTTAAATCCAAAAACTCTCAACTGACCAAATCTCACTCAGCATGTTAGGAAGAGATATATCACCTTAGATTTGCTGGAAATTCACGTTTCTTGGCCCTCAAGTCAAGTTAAGCATGATTCCTAAGGAAAAACATCAAGAAAACACATGTTTACATGGTTTTCCTTGAAAACCGAATTGAAGAGGGAGGGAGAAAGCCATCTCACCTTATTTCCAGCCTTGATAAGTCACATGGTTATGTAGAGGAAGAAGAGAGGATCATTTTGGTGAAATCGGAGTTTTGATTTGAGTTTTAGTTCAGAAGAAATCAAGCTTTGAAGATTAAAGGGTCATGAAAGTTTCTCTCTTTTCTCTCTTCACATTTTCGGCCAAATGGAGTAAATGACCAGCCTTGGAGTGTCTTGGGGGTGTAAGGAGAGTTGTGATTGGTTGGCTTGAAGGTGGATTAAAATAATATTAAAATATCTCTGGTGTACAACTACTAAAACTAGGTGTATCGGAACACTCGTAAAAACATCTCTAAAAATTATTTTCTAAGCTACTAGCATAAATGACACTAGTAACATATTTATTATGAGAATAAAATATGAATAATGAGGCCTTAGCATTGCTAAAGTCATCAGAGAGTGCTGGTGCTAAGCTGCGCCAGTAAATTGTGAACCCGGTTAAACCGATTTTCTGTTTTTAACTAAAACTGACCAGGTAACCTTATAATATCATTCAAGAAACTTTTATTACTAATATAATGATAATATTACCCTATTATCTCTCTTCTCTCATGAATCGAGTCCGGTTCGTCAAACTGAGACTATCTACGAAAAACCGGATCAAAACTCCTAACCGATACGGTTCAAAAACTATGTTCTTCGTAATTGCATTATCGAGCTTGCCTCATAAAAGGTTCTAGCTTAAAGATGTCATAATGACAATGAGGATTGAGATGCTTGATGATATAACAGAGGTGTTCCCTTTACTGATCTTCCGGAGAAATTCGTACTTTCAGAAAAGATCTCGCGTACTCGAAAATCAGGGTTGTTACACCAACCCCACCACTCTCTCTCTTCTTCACCCATTCACCAATCACCTCAACACCTCTTCCCCAAAAACCCTTCACCTATCAAATCCCATCTTTCTCTTCACCACTCACATCCATCCTTCATAAAACCCCACCTACCTCACCCTTCAAATTCAAACCACTTCCCCCTCTTTGGCCGACCACAAAGCCATTCGCTTCTTCCTCATTTCTTCTTCTTCTACTCTCTTCTTTCTTCTTTTGCTCGAGGACGAGCAAACCTTTTAAGTTTGGTGTGGTAAAAGCATTGCTTTTTGTTTTTCCATAACCATTTATGGCATCCAAGGCCGGAGAAACCTCTAGAAAGAGCAAAGGGAAGGCAAAAGCTTCCACCTCCGAGTCATGGGAGATGGAGAGATTCATCTCAAGGGTGCATCAAGACCACTTCTATGAAGTTGTGGCCTTGAAGAAGGTGATCCCCGAGGTCCCTTTTTCACTCAAAAAGAGTGAATATCCGGAGATCCGACATGAGATCCGAAGAAGAGGTTGGGAAGTTCTCACCAACCCCATTCAACAAGTCAGAATCTTGATGGTTCAAGAGTTCTATGCCAATGCATGGATCACCAAGAACCATGATCAAAGTGTGAACCCGGATCCAAAGAATTGGCTTACTATGGTTCGGGGGAAATACTTGGATTTTAGTCCGGAAAATGTAAGGTTAGCATTCAACTTGCCCATGATGCAAGGAGATGAACATCCTTACACTAGAAGGGTCAACTTTGATCAAAGGTTGGACCAAGTCCTCACTGACATATGTGAAGAGGGCGCACAATGGAAGAGAGATTCAAGAGGGAAGCCGGTTCAATTGAGAAGGCATGACCTCAAACCCGTGGCTAGAGGATGGTTGGAGTTTATCCAACGCTCAATCATTCCCACTAGCAACCGGTCTGAAGTTACTCTAGACCGGGCCATCATGATTCATAGCATCATGATTGGAGAAGAAGTGGAAGTTCATGAGGTTATAGCCCGAGAACTCTATAAGGTGGCGGATAAGTCCTCTACCTTAGCAAGGTTAGCCTTTCCTCATCTCATTTGTCACCTCTGTTATTCAGTAGGAGTTGACATAGAAGGAGACATCCTCATTGATGAGGATAAGCCCATCACTAAGAAAAGGATGGAGCAAACAAGAGACCCCTCTCATCATGAGATCCCTGAGATACCTCAAGGGATGCACTTTCCTCCACAAGACTATTGGGAGCAACTGAACACCTCCCTAGGAGAATTGAGTTCCAACATGGGACAACTAAGGGTGGAGCACCAAGAACATTCCATCCTCCTCCATGAAATTAGAGAAGATCAAAGAATCATGAGAGAGGAGCAACAAAGACAAGGAAGAGACATTGAGGAGCTCAAGCACTCCATAAGACCTTCAAGAGGAAGAACAAGCCGCCATCATTAAGGTGGACCCGTTCTTTAATCTCCTTGTTCTTTATTTTCTTGTTTTTCGAAAATTTATGCTTATGTTTATCCATGTTTGTGTCTTATGATCATTAGTGTCTTAGTGTCTATGCCTTAAAGTTATGAATGTCCTATGAATCCATCACCTTTCTTAAATAAACAATGTTCTTAATTGAAAAAGATAAGAATTGCATGAATTTTGAATTTTATAACAAGTTAATTATTTTGATGTGGTGGCAACACTTTTGTTTTCTGAATGTATGCTTAAACAGTGCATATGTCTTTTGAATTTGTGGTTCATGAATGTTGGCTCTTGAAAGAATGATGAAAAAGGAGACATGTTACTGAGGATCTGAAAAATCATAAAAATGATTCTTGAAGCAAGAAAAAGCAGTGAATACAAAAAAAAAAGAGGGAAGCAAGCGAAAAAAAAACGAAAAAGAAAGAGAAAAAGAAAGAAAAAAAAAGAAATAAAGTTGTGATCCAAGGCAATAAGAGTGTGCTTAAGAACCCTGGACACCTCTAGTTGGGGACTCTAGCAAAGCTAAGTCACAATCTGAAAAGGTTCACCCAATTATGTGTCTGTGGCATGTATGTATCCGGTGGTAATACTGGAAGACAGAGTGCTTTGGGCCACGGCCAAGACTCATAAAGTAGCTGTGTTCAAGAATCATCATACTTAACTAGGAGAATCAATGACACTATCTGGATTCTGAGTTCCTAAAGAAGCCAATCATTCTGAGTTTCAAAGGATGGAGTGAGATGCCAAAACTATTCAGAGGCAAAAAGCTAAAAGCCCCGCTCATCTAATTAATACTGATCTTCATAGATGTTTTTGGAATTCATTGCATATTCTCTTCTTTTTATCTTATTTGATCTTCAGTTGCTTGAGGACAAGCAACAATTTAAGTTTGGTGTTGTGATGAGCGGATAATTTATACGCTTTTTGGCATTGTTTTTAGTATGTTTTTAGTAGTTTGAGTTGAATTTTTAGTATATTTTTATTAGTTTTTAGTTAAAATTCACTTTTCTGGACTTTACTATGAGTTTGTGTGTTTTTCTGTGATTTTAGGTATTTTCTGGCTGAAATTGAGGGACCTGAGCAAAAATCTGATTCAGAGACTGAAAAGGACTGCAGATGCTGTTGGATTCTGACCTCCCTGCACTCGAAGTGGATTTTCTGGAGCTACAGAAGCTCAATTGGAGCGCTCTCAACGGCGTTGGAAAGTAAACATCCTGGGCTTTCCAGCAATATATAATAGTCCATACTTTGCCCAAGATTTGATGGCCCAAACCGGCGTTCAAAGTCACCCTCAGAATTTCCAGCGTTAAACGCCGGAACTGGCACCAAAATGGGAGTTAAACGCCCAAACTGGCACAAAAGCTGGCGTTTAACTCCAAGAAGAGTCTCTGCACGAAAATGCTTCATTGTTCAGCCCAAGCACACACCAAGTGGGCCCGGAAGTGGATTTTTATGTCATTTACTCATCTCTGTACACCCTAGGCTACTAGTTCTCTATATATAGGACCTTTTACTATTGTATTTAGAGAGCTTTTGATCATGTTTTTATGATTGAACTCACTTTGGGAGGCTGGCCATTCGGCCATGCCTAGACCTTGTTCTTATGTATTTTCAACGGTGGAGTTTCTACACACCATAGATTAAGGTGTGGAGCTCTGCTGTACCTCGAGTATTAATGCAATTACTATTGTTCTTCTATTCAATTCCGCTTGTTCTTTGTCCAAGATATCACTTGTTCTTCAACTTGATGAATGTGATGATCCGTGACACTCATCATCATTCTCACCTATGAACGTGTGACTGACAACCACCTCTGTTCTACCTTATATTGGGTGAATATCTCTTGGATTCCTAATACACGATGCATGGTTGATCGCCTGACAACCGAGCGCTCGTCTGACAAACGAGCCAGCCATTCCGTGAGATCAGAGTCTTCGTGGTATAGGCAAGAACTGATGGCGGCATTCAAGAGAATCCGGAAGGTCTAACCTTGTCTGTGGTATTCTGAGTAGGATTCAATGATTGAATGACTGTGACGTGCTTCAAACTCCTAGCAGGCGGGGCGTTAGTGACAGACGCAAAAGAATCACTGGATTCTATTCCGGCCTGACCGAGAACCGACAGATGGATAGCCGTGCCGTGACAGGGTGCGTTGAACATTTCCACTGAGAGGATGGGAGGTAGCCACTGACAACGGTGAAACCCTTGCATGAGCTTGCCATGGAAAGGAGTAAGAAGGATTGGATGAAGACAGTAGGAAAGCAGAGAGACGGAAGGGAAGGCATCTTCATACGCTTATCTGAAGCTCTCACCAATGATATACATAAGTATCTCTATCTTTATCTTTATGTTTCATTCATCATCTATACCCATTTGAGTCTGCCTGACTAAGATTTACAAGGTGACCATAGCTTGCTTCATACCAACAATCTCCGTGGGATCGACCCTTAGTCGCGTAACGTTTATTACTTGGACGACCCAGTGCACTTGCTGGTTAGTTGTGCGAAGTTGTAGTGATCACGATTTCGCACACTAACCACTCACATCCATCCTTCATAAAACCCCACCTACCTCACCATTCAAATTCAAACCCACCCATAATGGCCGAACCCTACCCCTCCCCTCACCCCTATATAAACCCTTCTTCACTCCTTCATTTTCACACAACATAAACACTACTTCTCCCCCTTTGGCCGAACCACAAAGCCTCCTCCATCTCCTTCAATTCTTCTTCTTCTAATCTCTTCTTTCTTCTTTTGCTCAAGGACGAGCAAACCTTTTAAGTTTGGTGTGGTAAAAGCATTGCTTTTTGTTTTTCCATAACCATTTATGGATTCCAAGGCCGGAGAAGCCTCTAGAAAGAGGAAAGGGAAGGCAAAAGCTTCCACCTCCGAGTCATGGGAGATGGAGAGATTCATCTCAAGGGTGCATCAAGACCACTTCTATGAAGTTGTGGCCTTGAAGAAGGTGATCCCCGAGGTCCCTTTCAAACTCAAAAAGAGTGAATATCCGGAGATCCGACATGAGATCCGAAGGAGAGGTTGGGAAGTTCTTACCAACCCCATTCAACAAGTCGGAATCTTAATGGTTCAAGAGTTCTATGCCAATGCATGGATCACCAAGAACCATGATCAAAGTGTGAACCCGGATCCAAAGAATTGGCTTACAATGGTTCGGGGGAAATACTTAGATTTTAGTCCGGAAAATGTGAGTTTGGCATTCAACTTGCCCATGATGCAAGGAGATGAACATCCTTACACAAGAAGGGTCAACTTTGATCAAAGGTTGGACCAAGTCCTCACTGACATTTGTGAAGAGGGCGCCCAATGGAAGAGAGATTCAAGAGGGAAACCGGTTCAATTGAGAAGGGCATGACCTCAAGCCCGTGGCTAGAGGATGGCTGGAGTTTATCCAACGCTCAATCATTCCCACTAGCAACCGGTCCGAAGTTACTATAGACCGGGCCATCATGATTCATAGTATCATGATTGGAGAGGAAGTGGAAGTTCATGAGGTTATAGCCCAAGAACTCTATAAGGTGGCGGACAAGTCTTCTACCTTGGCAAGGTTAGCCTTTCCTCATCTCATTTGTCACCTCTGTTATTCAGTTGGAGTGGACATAGAAGGAGACATCCTCATTGATGAGGATAAGCCCATCACTAAGAAAAGGATGGAGCAAACAAGAGACCCCACTCATCATGAAATCCCTGAGATACCTCAAGGGATGCACTTTCCTCCACAAAACTATTGGGAGCAACTAAACACCTCCCTAGGAGAATTGAGTTCCAACATGGGACAACTAAGGGTGGAGCACCAAGAACATTCCATCCTCCTCCATAAAATTAGAGAAGATCAAAGAATCATGAGAGAGGAGCAACAAAGACAAGGAAGAGACATTGAGGAGCTCAAGCACTCCATAAGACCTTCAAGAGGAAGAACAAGCCGCCATCACTAAGGTGGACCCATTCTTTAATCTCCTTGTTCTTTACTTTTCTGTTTTTCGAAAATTATGCTTTATGTTTATCCATGTTTGTGCCTTATGATCATTAGTGTCTATGCCTTAAAGTTATGAATGTCCTATGAATCCATCACCTTTCTTGAATAAAAAAAAATGTTCTTAATTGAAAAAAAAGAAAAGAATTGCATGAATTTCAGATTTTATAACAGATTAATTATATTGATGTGGTGGCAATACTTTTGTTTTCTGAATGTATGCTTGAACAGTGCATATGTCTTTTGAATTTGTTATTCATGAATGTTAAAACTGTTGGCTCTTGAAAGAATGATGAAAAAGGAGACATGTTACTGAGGATCTGAAAAATCATAAAAATGATTCTTGAAAAAAAAAAGGAATAGAAAAGAGAAAAAGAAAGAGCAAGCAGAAGAAGCCAATAGCCCTTTAAACCAAAAGGCAAGGGTAATAAAAAGGATCCAAGGCTTTGAGCATCAGTGAATAGGAGGGCCTACAGGAATAACATCCTGGCCTAAGCGGCTAAACCAAGTTGTCCCTAACCATGTGCTTGTGGCGTGAAGCTGTCAAGTGAAAACTTGAGACTGAGCGGTTAAAGTCGTGATCCAAGGCAAAAAGAGTGTGCTTAAGAACCCTGGACACCTCTAATTGGGGACTCTAGCAAAGCTGAGTCACAATCTGAAAAGGTTCACCCAATTATGTGTCTGTGGCATGTATGTATCCGGTGGTAATACTGGAAGACAGAGTGCTTTGGGCCACGGCCAAGACTCATTAAGTAGCTGTGTTTAAGAATCATCATACTTAACTAGGAGAATCAATAACACTATCTGGATTCTGAGTTCCTAAAGAAGCCAATCATTCTGAATTTCAAAGGATAAAGTGAGATGCCAAAACTGTTCAGAGGCAAAAAGCTAAAAGCCCCGCTCATCTAATTAATACTGATCTTCATAGATGTTTTTGGAATTCATTGCATATTCTCTTCTTTTTATCTTATTTGATTTTCAGTTGCTTGGGGACAAGCAACAATTTAAGTTTGGTGTTGTGATGAGCGGATAATTTATACGCTTTTTGGCATTCTTTTTAGTATGTTTTTAGTATGATTTAGTTAGTTTTTAGTATATTTTTATTAGTTTTTAGTTAAAATTCACTTTTCTGGACTTTACTATGAGTTTGTGTGTTTTTCTGTGATTTCAGGTATTTTCTGGCTGAAATTGAGGGACCTGAGCAAAAATCTGATTCAGAGACTGAAAAGGACTGCAGATGCTGTTGGATTCTGACCTCCCTGCATTCGAAGTGGATTTTCTGGAGCTACAAAAGCCCAATTGGCGCGCTCTCAATGGCGTTGGAAAGTAGACATCCTGGGCTTTCCAGCAATATATGATAGTCTATACTTTGCCCAAGATTTGATGGCTCAAACCGGCGTTCAAAGTCACCTTCAGAATTCCCAGCGTTAAACGCCGGAACTGGCACCAAAGTGGGAGTTAAACGCCCAAACTGGCACAAAAGCTGGCGTTTAACTCCAAGAAGAGTCTCTACACGAAAATGCTTCAATGCTCAGCCCAAGCACACACCATGTGGGCCCGGAAGTGAATTTTTATGTCATTTACTCATCTTTGTAATTCTTAAGCTACTAGTTCCCTATAAGTAGGACCTTTTGCTATTGTATTAGACATCTTGGTAGCTATCTTTAGTCTTATGCTATCTTAGATCATTGGGAGGCTGGCCTCACGGCCATGCCTAGACCTTGTTCTTATGTATTTTCAACGGTGGAGCTTCTACACACCATAGATTAAGGTGTGGAGCTCTGCTGTACCTCGAGTATTAATGCAATTACTATTGTTCTTCTATTCAATTCCGCTTGTTCTTGTTCCAAGATATCACTTGTTCTTCAACTTGATGAATGTGATGATCCGTGACACTCATCATTATTCTCACCTATGAACGTGTGACTGACAACCACCTCCGTTCTACCTTAGATTGGGTGAATATCTCTTGGATTCTTGATCGCCTGACAACCGAGCGCTCGCCTGACAACCGAGCCAGCCATTCCGTGAGATTAGAGTCTTCGTGGTATAGGCTAGAACTGATGGCGGCATTCAAGAGAATCCGGAAGGTCTAAACCTTGTCTGTGGTATTCTGAGTAGGATTCAATGACTGAATGACTGTGACGTGCTTCAAACTCGCGATTGTGGGGCGTTAGTGACAGACGCAAAAGAATCACTGGATTCTATTCCGACATGATCGAGAACCGACAGCTGGATAGCCGTGCCGTGACAGGGTGCGTTGAACATTTCCACTGAGAGGATGGAAGGTAGCCACTGACAACGGTGAAACCCTTGCATAAGCTTGCCATGGAAAGGAGTAAGAAGGATTGGATGAAGACAGTAGGAAAGCAGAGAGACGGAAGGGACAAAGCATCTCCATTCGCTTATCTGAAGTTCTCACCAATGAATTACATAAGTATCTCTATCTTTATCTTTATGTTTTATTCATCATCTATACCCATTTGAGTCTGCCTGACTAAGATTTACAAGGTGACCATAGCTTGCTTCATACCAACAATCTCCGTGGGATCGACCCTTACTCGCGTAAGGTTTATTACTTGGACGACCCAGTGCACTTGCTGGTTAGTTGTGCAAAGTTGTGTTTATGCCATGGTATTGAGCACCAAGTCTTTGGTGCCATTACTAGGGATTATTTGAGTTGAGAAAAGTAGTGATCACAATTTCACACACCAACATCCAGGGCTTTCCAGCAATATATAATAGTCCATATTTTATGCGAAGATAGACGAAGTAAACTGGCGTTCAACGCCAGTATCATGCTGTTGTCTGGCGTCCAGCGCCAGAAACAGGTTACAAGTTGGAGTTCAACGCCAGAAACAGGTTATAACCTGGCGTTGAACGCCCAAAACAGCCCCAGGCACGTGAGAAGCTTAAGCCTCAGCCCCAGCACACACCAAGTGGGCCCCAGAAGTGGATTTCTGCATCATCTATCATAGTTTACTCATTTTCTGTAAACCTAGGTTACTAGTTTACTATTTAAACAACTTTTAGTGACTTATTTTGTATCTCATGACATTTTCAGATCTGAATTTTATACACTTTGACGGCATGAGTCTCTAAACTCCATTGTTGGGGGTGAGGAGCTCTGCAGCGTCTCGATGAATTAATGCAATTGTTTTTATTTCTCCACTCAAACGGTTGTATGCTCCTATCTAAGATGTTCATTCGCGCTTAATTATAGAGAAGGTGATGATCCGTGACACTCATCACCTTCCTAAACTCATGAACGCGTGCCTGACAAACACCTCCGTTCTACATCAGATTGAATGAGCTTCTCTTAGATTCTTTAATTAGAATCTTCGTGGTATAAGCTAGAATTGATGGCGGCCATTCTTGAGGATCCGGAAAGTCTAAACCTTGTCTGTGGTATTCCGAGTAGGATTCAAGGATTGAATGGCTGTGATGAGCTTCAAACTCGCGATTGCTGGGCGTGATGACAAACGCAAAAGGATCAATGGATCCTATTCCAACATGATCGAGAACCAACAGCTGATTAGCCGTGCTGTGACAGAGCATCTGGACCGTTTTCACTGAGAGGATGGGAGGTAGCCACTGACAATGGTGACACCCTACATACAGCTTGCCATAGACGTGCTTTACAAACAATTGAGTTGAATATTAAATTGCAGAAATTCAGAGGACAAAGTATCTCCAAAACTCCAACATATTTCCCATTACTGCACAACAAGTAACGATTTTATTCTCTTTTATTTTTCCAATCTAATAATTCCAATTGATAATTTTAATTAATATCCTGACTAAGAATAATAAAATAAACATAGCTAGCTTCAAACCAATAATCTCCGTGGGATCGACCCTTACTCACGTAAGGTATTACTTGGACGACCCAGTGCACTTGCTGGTTAGTTGTGCGGATTGCAAAAAGTGTGAGTGCAATTTTGTGCACCAAGTTTTTGGCACCGTTGCCGGGGATTATTCGAGTTTGAACAACTGAAGGTTTATTTTGTTGCTTAGATTAGGAAGAATTTATCCTCTTTTCACTAGAATTGCATCTTTTATTATCCCTTTTTAAAAAATTTTTCAAAAATATTATTTTTCTTTATCAATTTTTAATTTTTTTTCGTGAGTTTAGTGTCTTGTTCTAAGTTTGGTGTCAACTATATATTTGATATTTTTTTTTTAAAGATTTTCGAACTTGTGTTCTTTGTTCTTCATTGATCTTCACGTTGTTCTTGTTTATTTTTCTTGTTTAATCTTAAGTTTTTCTTGTTTTGTGTCTTTCCTTGTTTTTCTTGTACTTTTTCAAAACATTAACTTTCAAAAATTATTCTTTTATCCATAAAAATAATACATCTTTAAAATACGTTACATTTTTAGCTCAGTTGGTTATAGCGTGGGTTTATGTTCTTAGCAATTGGGCACCTTCTTTTTAAAATCCTTTTTCAAAACTAATTTTTCTTGATTTAATCTTGTGCCAAACTCTAAGTTTGGTGTTCTCTTGTTAATTTTAATATAATTTTCGAAAATTTATCTTGATTTTCTAAAAATTTTAAGTTTGGTGTTCTTTCTTTTGTTCTTGGTGTTCTTGTGAATCTTCAAGGTGTTCTTCAGTTCTTCTTGTGTTTTGATCTTAAAATTTTTAAGTTTGGTGTTCCTTGGTGTTTTCCCTCCAAAATTTTCGAAAATAAGGAGCATTAGATCTAAAAATTTTAAGTCTTGTGTCTTTTATGTGTTTTTCTCTTTCATCATAAAATTCAAAATTCAAAAAAAATTTATATCTTTTCTAACTAATTTTAAACTACATTTTCAAAATTTTTATATAAAAATTCAGATTTCAATTTCAAAAATTTTTCGAAAAATTTTCTCAAAATATTTTCAAATTTTTTTTTATATATTCCGTTTTTATTTATTCCACTTCTATAAAATAAATAATATCAACATACATATCATATCCCTTGTTCCATCATGGAATTAAGTGGAAATGAACAGTCCAGGAGGACTCTGGGGTCATATGCTAACCCCACTACTGCTTCATATGGGAGTAGTATCTGTATACCCTCCATTGGAGTTAGTAGCTTTGAGTTGAATCCTCAGCTCATTATCATGGTGCAGCAAAACTGCCAGTATTCCGGTCTTCCACATGAAGAACCTACAGAGTTTCTGGCACAATTTTTACAAATTGCTGACACAGTACATGATAAGGAAGTAGATCAGGATGCCTACAGATTATTACTGTTTCCATTTGCTGTAAAAGATCAAGCTAAGAGGTGGTTAAATAACCAACCTAAGAACAGCATAAAAACATGGAAACAGCTATCAGAAAAATTCTTGAATCACTATTTCCCTCCAAAACGGATGACACAGCTAAGGCTAAGCATCCAAGGCTTCAAACAAGGAGATAATGAATGCCTTTATGATGCCTGGGAGAGATACAGAGAGATGCTAAGAAAATGCCCCTCTGAGATGTTTTCAGAGTGGGTGCAATTAGACTTCTTCTATTATGGGCTAACAGAAAAAGCTCAGATTTCTCTAGATCACTCAGCTGGTGGATCTATACATATGAGAAAAACAATTGAAGAAGCTCAAGAGCTTATTGATACAGTTGCCAGAAATCAGCATCTGTACCTAAGCAGTGAATCTTCCATGAAAGAAGAAGCTAAAACAGTAACTGCTGAACTCAGTCCTGTAGATCAGGCTACTGAATTCAATCAGCAATTAGACTTTCTAACTCAGCAGCTAGCCGAATTCAAGGAAATACTACAGGAAACAAGAATGGCTAACAGGAATATGGAAGTACAGTTAAAGCAAACAGAAAAGCAATTGTTAAAACAAATAGCAGAAGAATGCCAAGCAGTTCAATTAAGAAGTGGGAAAACATTAAATACCTCACTTCAAAGCAGCAGGAAGCCAAGAAATGAACAAATGGCTACTCAAAATCCCTCTGAGGACAATCAGAGCCCAGAGAGGAATAAGGCTGGCGCTGAACGCCTAGACCATGCTCATTCCTGGCGTTCAACGCTAGAAACAAGCATGAATCCGGCGTTGAACGCCCAAAGGGAGCACAGTTCTGGCGTTCAGACGCCAGTAACAAATAAGGAATTGGCATTTAACGCCACTCCAGCTTCCACCCCTGGCATTCAAATGCCAGTGGGGGATCAGTCACACACAAGTGCTAATAACAACCCTTCTAAAAAGGCTTCCCAACCCACTTCTGTAGGTAATAAACCTGCAGCAACTAAGGTTGAGGAATATAAAGCCAAAATGCCTTATCCTCAAAAACTCCGCCAAGCGGAACAGGATAAGCAATTTGCCCGCTTTGCAGACTATCTCAGGACTCTTGAAATAAAGATTCCGTTTGCAGAAGCACTTGAGCAAATACCCTCTTATGCTAAGTTCATGAAAGAGATCTTATGTCATAAGAAGGATTGGAGAGAAACTAAAAAAGTTTACCTCACTGAAAAATGCAGTGCAGTCATTCTGAAAAGCTTACCTGAGAAGCTTAAAGACCCCAGGAGCTTTATGATACCATGCACATTAGAGGGTAATTGTACCAAGCAAGCTCTATGCGATCTTGGGGCAAGTATCAACCTAATACCTGCATCTATTATCACAAAGCTTGGTTTGACTGAAGAAGTCAAACCAACCCGGATATGTCTTCAACTTGCTGATGGCTCCATTAAATACCCATCAGGCGTGATTGAAGACATGATCGTCAAGGTTGGGCCATTTGCCTTCCCTACTGACTTTGTGGTGCTGGAAATGGAGGAGCACAAGAGTGCAACTCTCATTCTAGGAAGACCTTTCCTAGCAACTGGCCGAACCCTCATTGACGTCCAAAAAGGGGAAGTAACCTTGAGAGTCAATGAGGATGAGTTCAAGTTGAATGTTGTCAAAGTCA
The DNA here is from genome assembly GCF_014773155.1 of Arachis stenosperma. Taxonomy (NCBI): domain Eukaryota; kingdom Viridiplantae; phylum Streptophyta; class Magnoliopsida; order Fabales; family Fabaceae; genus Arachis; species Arachis stenosperma. Next base: position 38,042,954 of record NC_080383.1, on the reverse strand, counting down.
TGCAACATCCAGACACCCCAAATGACTGCATGAGTGTTGATATTATTGACTCTCTGGTAAGAGAGGTCAATATGGCTGAGAGTCTTGAATCAGAGCTAGAGGACATCTTTAAAGATGTTCAGCCTAATCTGGAGGAATCAGAGAGAATAATAGAACCTCTGAAAATCCCTCAGGAAGAGGAGAAACCTCCAAAACCCGAGCTCAAACCATTACCACCATCCCTGAAATATGCATTTCTGGGAGAAGGTGATACCTTTCCTGTAATCATAAGCTCTACCTTAGAGCCACAGGAGGAGGAAGCACTAATTCAAGTGCTAAGAACACACAAGACAGCTCTTGGGTGGTCCATCAGTGATCTTAAGGGCATTAGCCCAGCCAGATGCATGCACAAGATCCTATTAGAGGGTGACGCCAAGCCAGTGGTCCAACCACAAAGGCGGCTGAATCCAGCCATGAAGGAAGTGGTGCAGAAGGAAGTCACTAAATTACTAGAGGCTGGGATTATTTATCCTATCTCTGACAGCCCCTGGGTAAGCCCTGTCCAAGTCGTCCCTAAGAAGGGAGGCATGACAGTGGTTCATAATGAAAAAAATGAACTGGTTCCTACAAGAACAGTTACAGGGTGGCGTATGTGTATTGATTATAGAAGGCTCAATACAGCCACCAGAAAGGATCCTTTTCCTTTACCATTCATAGACCAGATGCTAGAAAGACTAGCAGGTCATGAATACTACTGCTTCCTGGATGGATATTCAGGTTATAATCAAATTGCAGTAGATCCCCAAGATCAAGAGAAAACGGCATTCACATGTCCATCTGGAGTATTTGCATATTGAAGGATGCCATTTGGCCTGTGCAATGCACCTGCAACCTTTCAGAGGTGCATACTCTCAATTTTCTCTGATATGGTGGAAAAATTTCTGGAAGTCTTCATGGATGACTTTTCAGTGTTTGGAGACTCATTCAGCTCCTGCCTTAACCATCTAGCACTTGTTCTAAAGAGATGCCAAGAGTCTAACCTAGTTTTAAACTGGGAGAAGTGTCACTTTATGGTGATTGAAGGAATTGTCCTTGGGCACAAAATCTCGAACAAGGGAATAGAGGTGGATCAAGCTAAGGTAGAGGTAATTGAAAAATTACCACCACCAGCCAATGTTAAGGCAATCAGAAGCTTTCTGGGGCATGCAGGATTCTATAGGAGGTTTATAAAGGATTTTTCAAAAATCGCCAAACCTCTAAGTAATCTGCTAGCTGCTGACACACCATTTATCTTTGATAAGGAGTGTCTGCAGGCATTTGAGACTCTGAAAGCTAAGCTGGTCACATCACCAGTCATCTCTGCACCAAACTGGACATTACCATTTGAATTGATGTGTGACGCCAGTGATCATGCCATTGGTGCAGTATTGGGACAGAGGCATGACAAGCTCATGCACGTCATTTACTATGCTAGCCGTGTTTTAAATGACGCATAGAAGAACTACACAACCACAGAAAAAGAATTACTTGCAGTGGTTTATGCTATTGACAAGTTCAGATCCTATTTAGTAGGATCAAAAGTGATTGTGTACACTGATCATGCTACACTTAAATATTTACTCACAAAGCAGGATTCAAAACCCAGACTTATAAGATGGGTGTTGCTTCTGCAAGAGTTTGATATAGAAATAAGAGACAGAAAAGGGACAGAGAATCAGGTAGCAGATCACTTGTCCCGAATAGAACCAGTAGAAGGGGCGTCCCTCCCTCTTACTGAGATCTCTGAAAACTTTCCGGATGAGCAACTATTTGCCATCCAGGAAGTGCCATGGTTTGCAGACATTGCAAACTACAAGGCAGTGAGGTTCATACCCAAAGAGTACAGTAGGCATCAATCAAAGAAATTGATCACAGATGCAAAATACTATCTTTGGAATGAACCATATCTCTTCAAGAGATGTGCAGACGGAGTAATCCGTAGATGTGTGCCTAAGGAAGAAGCGCAGAAGATCCTATGGCACTGCCATGGATCACAATATGGAGGACATTTTGGAAGTGAGCGAACAGCCACAAGAGTCCTCCAATGTGGCTTCTACTGGCCTACTCTCTATAAAGATCCCCGAGTGTTTGTACTTAATTGTGACAGTTGCCAAAGATCTGGCAATCTGCCTCACAGTTATGCCATGCCTCAACAAGGGATCTTGGAGATTGAGTTGTTTGATGTATGGGGTATTGACTTCATGGGACCTTTTCCACCATCATACTCAAACACTTATATTCTGGTGGCAGTGGATTATGTATCCAAATGGGTGGAGGCTATTGCAACACCCACTAATGACACTAAAACAGTGTTAAAATTCCTCCAAAAACACATCTTCAGCAGATTTGGTACCCCTAGAGTATTAATCAGTGATGGGGGCACTCATTTCTGCAATAAACAGCTTTACTCTGCTTTGGTTCGTTATGGAGTTAGCCATAGGGTAGCTACTCCATATCACCCACAGACTAATGGGCAAGCTGAAGTCTCAAATAGAAAACTCAAAAGAATCCTGGAACGAACTGTAATTAACCGTAGAAGGGATTGGGCAAGAAGCTTGGATGATGCTCTATGGGCATACAGAACAGCATTCAAGACCCCTATAGGGACCTCTCCATACCAGCTTGTGTATGGAAAGGAATGTCACTTGCCAGTGGAACTGGAACACAAGGCCTACTGGGCAACCAGATTCCTAAACCTTGATGCCAAGTTAGCTAGAGAAAAACGTTTGCTCCAGTTAAATGAGCTGGAGGAATTTAGACTCAATGCTTTCGAGAATACAAAAATTTACAAAGAGAAAGCGAAAAGATGGCATGATAAGAAATTGTCATCCAGAGTCTTTGAGCCGGGGCAGAAAGTTCTGCTATTTAATTCTAGGCTCAAATTATTCCCTGGGAAATTAAAATCCCGGTGGAGAGGTCCATATGTGATTACAAGTGTATCACCATATGGATACGTAGAGCTTCAGGATAATGAATCTAACAAAAAGTTCATTGTTAATGGATAGAGAGTTAAACATTATCTTGAAAGCAATTTTGAGCAAGAATGCTCAAAACTGAGACTTGATTAAAAACTCAGTAATAGTCCAGCTAATGACATTAAAGAAGCGCTTGCTGGGAGGCAACCCAACCATTCACAAAATTTAATTTTATTTTTGCTAATTAAATTGATTTTTACAGGTATATGTCAAAGTATCTCCAAGAGGTAAAATAGCAATTGATTGAATTCACAGAGTTACAGGGAAATTTGGAAGCTCACTGGCATGAAAAAGCCAGTAAGAAACGTTTTGGGCGTTGAACGCCCAAAAGAAGCACCCACTGGGTGTTCAACGCCAGTAAGGGTAGCCATCTGGGCGTTAAACGCCAGAAATGAGCATCTTCTGGGCGTTTACCGCCAGATTGTTAGCGTCCTGGGCGTTCAGAAAAACGCCCAGTGACAATGGACTTCCTGGCGTTCAACGCCAGAAAGAAGCAACAGCTGGGCGTTGAACGCCCAGGAGAAGCAACAATTGGGCGTTAAACGCCCAAAACATGCAGCAGTTGGGCGTTTAACGCCAGGATGGTGGGGAGGAGGTAAAATTCGTTTTTCTTCACAAAATTTCTAATTTTTATGTTTCAACTCATGATTTCTTGCATAAACATGTTTAAAAATATCATCCTTCAATTCCAAAATTTTTAATCTTAGTTTCTAAAAACCCTAATTTCTAAAATCCCTTTTCAAAATATCAAATGTAGCTTCATACATAAACATAAATTTTTTCAATCCAATCAAACTCTTTTTCCAATTTCTTTTCAAACTTAATTATCTTTTAAAATCTTTTTCAAAATTATAAAATTCAAATTTATTTTTAAATATCATTCATATCTTTTTAAATTATATCCTTTTCTTGTCATATTTATCTTTTATAAATCATATCTTTTATCTTATATCTCTTTCTTATTTTCGAAAACCCACCCCCTCCCTTTATATTCACTTTCGGCGCCCCTCTCCTCATCCACCATTCCACACTTGCTCTCCTCCTATCCCTCTTCTCTCTCTTCTTTTGCTTGAGGACAAGCAAACCTCTAAGTTTGGTGTGCTTATCCGTGATCACAAAAACATACTCATTTTGATCATGGCCCCTAAAGGAAAACAACCCAACCCAAAAGGAAAGAAAGAGAATACTCCAAAGCCACTTTGGAATCAAGGGAAGTTTTTAACTAAAGAACATTCAGACCATTACTACAAAACAATGAGTGTAAGATCAGTGATCCCGGAAGTCAAGTTCGATCTGAAAGAAGATGAATATCCGGAGATCCAAGAACAAATTCGAAACAGGAACTGGGAAATCCTAGCTAATCCTGAAACGAAAGTGGGAAGGAACATGGTTCAAGAGTTCTATGCTAATCTATGGCAGATAGACAGGCAAAGAATAATTGGAGCTGCCCTCTATGACCATCGGACCTTAGTCAGAGGAAAGATTGTTCATGCCCATCCTGACAAAATCAGGGAGATCTTTAAGCTTCCTCAGCTGAAAGACGACCCAAACTCCTTTAATAGGAGAATGATGAGGGTAAATAAAGGTTTGGACAAGATTCTAGAGGATATATGCATCCCTGAAGCCAGGTGGACCACCAGCACGACTGGCATCCCAAATCAACTCAAAAGAGAATATCTCAAACCAGTAGCCAGAGGCTGGCTGGATTTCATTGGGCATTCTATATTGCCCACCAGCAACCGTTCTGAAGTTACTATTAAAAGAGCAGTGATGATTCACTGCATCATGTTGGGAAAAGAAGTAGAAGTCCATCAACTGATCTCGTGTAAATTATACAAAATAGCAAACAGGAATTCCTAGGATGCCAGATTGGCCTATCCAAGCTTAATTTCTATGCTCTGCAAAGATGCCGGAGTGAAGATGGGAATAACAGAGTATATTTCAGTTGAGAGGCCAATCACTAGAATATCAATGCACAGACAACAGCTGCAGGATGATCCAGTCAATAGGAGAGCATAGGAAGTCCTCCCAGAACTCCCTCAATTCGAATATTGGGAACATCTTGAGGCATCTATTTCCAAATTGCAAGAAGCTATGGACCAAATAAAGGAAGAACAGAACAATCAAAGTAGCATGCTTTGCAAACTGCTTAAGGAACAAGAAGAGCAAGGGCGTGATTTAAGGGAGCTGAAGCGCCAGAAATTAATCCTTGAAGGACCAAGTACCCCACAGATCAAAGGAACATCTACTTCTCAGAACACAGGTTGTTAAGTTCTAAATTTAGCTTTAACTATGTGATAATGTTATTATAGAAATTTACCTTAGGAGATATATATAGTAGTAGTAGTAGTAATTAGTATATCTATTCTGGTTTTATTCCCAATTAAGTTATAATTTATTTTTCTCATCATCATCAGACATCAATAAAATAGTAGATAATTAGACTAAAGAAGTAATTTGTTTTTCGAGTTCTTAATAATAAAAATTATAATTAACTAGATGTGGTGGCAATACTTTTTGTTCTCGGAATGAATGCTTGAACAGTGCATAATTTTTATCTTGAATTTTATGAATATTGGCTCCTGAAAGAATGAGGAACACGAAAAAATATTATTGATGATTTGAAAAATCATGAATTTGATTCTTGAAGCAAAAAAAAAAAATTTTACAAGAAATCATTGGATTAAGAAAAGGATCCAAGGCTTTGAGCATCAGTGGATAGGAGGGTGGTGCACGAAATTGCAATCACACTTTTGCAACCTCACACAACTAACCAGCAAGTGCACTGGGTCGTCCAAGTAATACCTTACGTGAGTAAGGGTCGATCCCACGGAGATTGTCGGCTTGAAGCAAGCTATGGTTATCTTGTAAATCTTAGTCAGGATATCAGAAATTATCAGGATTGATTGTGAAAAGCAAAAGAACATGAAATAAGTACTTGTTATGCAGTAATGGAGAATAGGTTGAGGTTTTGGAGATGCTCCGTCTGCTGAATCTCTGCCTTCCTACTGTCTTCTTCATCAAACACGCAAGGCTCCTTCCATGGCAAGCTGTATGTAAGGTTTCACCGTTGTCAGTGGCTACCTCCCATCCTCTCAGTGGAAATGTTCAACGCACCCTGTCACGGCACGGCTATCCATCTGTCGGTTCTCGATCAGGCCGGAATAGAATCCATTGATTCTTTTGCGTCTGTCACTAACGCCCCGCCTTCAGGAGTTTGAAGCTCGTCACTGTCATTCAATCATTGAATCCTACTCAGAATACCACAGACAAGGTTTAGACCTTTCGGATTCTCTTGAATGCCGCCATTAGTTCTAGCTTATACCACGAAGATTCCGGTTAAAGAATCCAAGAGATATTTACTTAATCTAAGGTAGAAAGGAGGTGGTTGTCAGGCACACGTTCATAGTTGAGAATGATGATGAGTGTCACGGATCATCATATTCATCCGGTTTAAGAACAAGTAATATCTTAGAATGGAAGCAAGCATGATTGAATGAGAAACAGTAGTAATTGCATTAATCCATCAAGACACAGCAGAGCTCCTCACCCCCAACCATGGGGTTTAGAGACTCATGCTGTGGAAGGTACACAAAGAAACGTGTAAAGTGTCATTCGGTCCAGATACAATGTCAAAAGATCCTATTAATAGTAAACTAGTAACCTAAGGTTTTACAGAAATGAGTAAATGACAGAAAAATCCACTTCCGGGCCCACTTGGTGTGTGCTTGGGCTGAGCATTGAAGCTTTCATGTGTAGAGACCTTTTCTGGAGTTAAACGCCAGCTTTCATGCCAGTTTGGGCGTTTAACTCCAAGTTTTATGCCAATTCCAGCGTTAAACGATGGAAATTCTGGACTATTATACATTCCTGGAAAGCCCAGGATGTCTACTTTCCAATGCCGTTGAGAGCGCGCCAATGGGGCTTCTGTAGCTCCAGAAAATCCACTTCGAGTGCAGGGAGGTCAGAATCCAACAGCATCTGCAGTCCTTTTCAGTCTCTGAATCAGATTTTTGCTCAGGACCCTCAATTTCAGCCAGAAAATACCTGAAATCACAGAAAAACACACAAACTCATAGTAAAGTCCAGAAAAGTGAATTTTAACTAAAAACTAATAAAAATATACTAAAAACTAGCTAGATCATACTAAAAACGTACTGAAAATAATGCCAAAAAGCGTACAAATTATCCGCTCATCACAACACCAAACTTAAATTGTTGCTTGTCCCCAAGCAACTGAAAATCAAAATAGGATAAAAAGAAGAGAATATACTATAGACTCAAAAATATCAAGGAAACTTAGCTCTAATTAGATGAGCGGGACTAGTAGCTTTTTGCCTCCGAACAGTTTTGGCATCTCACTCTATCCTTTAAAGTTCAGAATGATTGGCATCTATAAGAACTCAGAACTCAGATAGTGTTATTGATTCTCCTAGTTAAGTATAATGATTCTTGAACATAGCTAGTGTATGAGTCTCGGCTGTGGCCCAAAGCACTCTGTCTTCCAGTATTACCACCGGATACATACATGCCACAGACGCATAATTGGGTGAACCTTTTCAGATTGTGACTCAGCTTTGCTAGAGTCCCCAATTAGAGGTGTCCAGGGTTCTTAAGCACACTCTTTTTGCCTTGGATCACAACTTTATTTCTTTCTTTTTTTCTTTTTCTTCTCTTTTTTTTTTCGAAATTTTTTTTTGTATTCACTGCTTTTTCTTGCTTCAAGAATCAATTTGATGATTTTTCAGATCCTCAATAACAGTTCTCTTTTTCCTCATTCTTTCAAGAGCCAACAATTTTTTAACATTCTCAAAACAACAAATTCAAGAGACACATGCACTGTTCAAGCATTCATTCAGAAAACAAAAAGTATTGTCACCACATCAAACTAATTCAACTAGTTTCAAGGATAATTTTCGAAATCCTGTACTTCTTGTTCTTTTGTGATTAAAGCATTTTTCATTTAAGAGAGGTGATGGATTCATAGGACATTCATAGCTTTAAGACATGAATTCTAAATTTTATTAATTATGAATTAAGAACAAGACTCAAAAAATAGATATAAGATGAGACTAAAAGAAAATATTAGAAAACAAAAATTTAAACTAGGCTCCTAATGATAGAGGTTTTCACAGAGTTAAGACTCAACAACCTTGATTTTGAGAAGTGGATGCTTCCTCAACTTGAGAGGAAAGCTTTTGGCGTTTCAACTCTTGGAGTTTACGCCCCTGCTTCTCTTGCTCCTTCCATTGACTTCTTGGTGATTGGATGTTCAATGGGTATGAATTCATCTGCTCCCATCTTTACCCCAGCCTCTTTACAGAGCAAGGAGATCAAGCTTGGGTAAGCCAATTTGGTTACAGTGGAATTCTTATTTGCAATTGTGTAGATCTCACAAGCAATCACATGATGCACCTCCACTTCTTTTCCAAGCATAATGCAATGAATCATCACTGCTCTCTTGATAGTGACCTCAGAACGGTTGCTAGTGGGCAATATGGAACGCCCAATAAAGTCTAGCCAACCCCTTGCAATTGGTTTGAGGTCTCCCCTCTTGAGTTGGTTTGGGACACCCTTTGAATTGGTTATCCACTTAGTTCCAGGGAGGCATATGTCCTCTAGAACTTGATCCAACCCTTTATCTGCTCTCACCATTCTCCTATTAAAGGAGTCAGGATCATCTTGCAGTTGAGGCAATTTGAAGATTTCTCTTATTTTGTCCAGATGGAAGTACATAACTTTCCCTCTGACCATGGTTCTGTAGGTATGGTAAGCAGTTCCAGTCATTCTCTGCTTATCTGTTAGCCACAGATTTGAGTAGAATTCCTGAACCATGTTCCTTCCAACCTTTATTTCAGGATTGGTTAGAACTTCCCATCCTCTGTTTCGAATTTGCTCTTGGATCCCTGGATATTTATCTTCTTTCAGATCAAACTTCACTTCCGGGATCACTGACCTCAGACCCATTATTTTGTGATAATGGTCTTCATGTTCTTTGGTTAAGAACTTCTCTTGATTCCAAAGATTCTTTGGATTGTTCTCTTTCTTTCCTCTTAAATTGGTTTGTTTTCCCTTAGGAGCCATGATCTTGATGAATCTTGGCTTAGTGATCACGGAAGAGCACACCAAACTTAGAGGTTTGCTTGTCCTCAAGCAAAAGAAAGGAAAGAAGAGAGAGAGAGAGGAAGAGCAAATTCGAATGGTGTGGGCAATGAGGGGTCCAAACTTGTATTCATAAAGTGGGGAGGAAAGATTTCGAAAAAAAAGAAAAATTTGAAAGAAGATTTGAGGAGATATGGAAAGAATTTGAGAGAATGGTGAGTTTTTGAACAAGATTTGGGATTGATTTGAGAAAATTTGATTTGAAAACAAAATTGTGGTCCCCCCACCTTTCTGGCGTTAAACGCCCAGAATGGCACCCATTCTGGCGTTTAACGCCCACTTGTTGCCCCTTTTGGGCGTTTAACGCCCAGCCAGGTGCCCTGGCTGGCGTTAAACGCCAGAATTCCTTTATCACTGGGCGTTTTTCTAAACGCCCAGGATGCTGCACACCTGGCGTTAAACGCCCAGAATGGTGCCCATTCTGGCGTTTAACGCCCAAAATGACACCATTCCTGGCGTTAAACGCCCAGAATGGTACCCATTCTGGCGTTTAACGCCCAAAATGTCCCTTACTGGCGTTTTTTCGCCAGTAAGCTCTTTTTCTCTGCTTTTTGAGCTGAATCCTTCTGTAACTTTGTGAATTCCTTCATTTTTGATACTTGCCTCTGTAAAAACAAATCATATAGCCTCCTAATGACTGGGTTGCCTCCCAGCAAGCGCTTCTTTACTGTCTTTAGCTGGACCTTTACTGAGAATCACTCAAGTCTCAGTTTTGAGCATTCCTGCTCAAAATTGCCTTCAAGATAATGCTTGATTCTCTGTCCATTAACAATGAACTTTTTGTCAGAATCAATATCCTGAAGTTCAACATATCCATATGGTGACACTCCTATAATCACATACGGACCCCTCCACCGGGATTTAAGTTTTCCTGGAAACAATTTGAGCCTAGAGTTGAAGAGCAGAACTTTTTGTCCTGGCTCAAAGACTCTGGTTAACAACTTCTTGTCATGCCACTTCTTTGCCTTTTCCTTATAAATTTTTGCATTTTCAAAGGCATTGAGTCTGAACTCCTCTAGCTCATTTAACTGGAGCAATCTTTTCTCACCAGCTAACTGAGCATCCATGTTTAGGAATCTGGTTGCCTAGTAGGCTTTATGTTCCAGTTCCACGGGCAGATGATAGGCCTTCCCATACACCAGTTGGTATGGAGAGGTTCCTATAGGAGTCTTGAATGCTGTTCTGTATGCCCACAGAGCATCATCCAAGCTCTTTGCCCAATCCTTTCTTCAGGCTATCACAGTCCGTTCTAGGATTCTTTTTAGCTCTCTATTAGAGACTTCAGCTTGCCCATTTGTCTGTGGATGATACGGAGTTGCCACTTTGTGGCTAATTCCATATCTAACCATAGCAGAGTATAGTTGTCTATTGCAGAAATGAGTGCCCCCGTCACTGATTAGTACTCTAGGAATACCAAACCTGCTGAAGATGTGTTTCTGGAGGAATTTCAGCACAGTCTTGGTATCATTAGTGGGTGTAGCAATTGCTTCTACCCACTTAGATACATAGTCCACTGCCACTAGAATGTAAGTGTTTGAGTATGATGGTGGGAACGGACCCATGAAGTCAATTCCCCATACATCAAACAATTCTATCTCTAATATCCCTTGTTGAGGCATGGCATATCCGTGAGGCAAGTTACCAGCTCTTTGGCAACTGTCACAGTTACGCACAAACTCTTGGGAATCTTTATAGAGAGTAGCCAGTAGAAGCCACATTGGAGGACTTTAGTGGCTGTTCGCTCACTTCCAAAATGTCCTCCATAGTGTGATCCATGGCAATGCCATAAGATCCTTTGTGCTTCTTCTCTGGGTACACATCTGCGGATCACTCCGTCTGCACATCTCTTAAAGAGATATGGCTCATCCCATAGGTAGTACTTGGCATCTGAAATTAATTTCTTTCTTTGCACTCTACTGTACTCCTGGGGTATGAACCTCACAGCTTTGTAGTTTGCAATATCTGCAAACCATGGAGCTTCCTGAATGGCAAAGAATTGCTCATCTAGGAAAGTCTCAGAGATCTCAGTAGAAGGGAGGGATGCCCCAGCTACTGGTTCTATTCGGGACAGATGATCAGCTACTTGGTTCTCTGTCCCTTTTCTGTCTCTTATTTCTATATCAAACTCTTGCAGAAGCAACACCCATCTTATTAGCCTGGGTTTTAAATCCTGCTTTATGAGTAAGTATTTAAGAGCAGCATGGTCAGTGTACACAATCACTTTGGATCCTACTAGATAGGATCTAAACTTGTCAATGGCATAGACCACTGCAAGTAACTCCTTTTCTGTGGTTGTGTAGTTCTTTTGTGCGTCATTTAGAACACGACTGGCATAATAAATGATGTGCAAAAGCTTGTTATGCCTCTGTCCCAACACTGCACCAATGGCATGGTCACTGGCATCACACATTAGTTCAAATGGCAATGTCCAATCTGGTGCAGAGATGACTGGTGCTGTGACCAGCTTAGCTTTCAGGGTCTCAAATGCCTGCAGACACTGTGTGTCAAACACAAATGGTGTGTCAGCAGCTAGCAGATTACTCAGAGGTTTTGCAATTTTCGAAAAATCTTTTATGAACCTTCTGTAGAATCTTGCATGCCCCAGAAAGCTTCTGATTGCCTTAACATTGGCAGGTGGTGGTAATTTTTCAATTACCTCTACCTTTGCCTTATCCACCTCTATTCCCCTGCTTGAAATTTTGTGCCCAAGGACAATTCCCTCAGTCACCATAAAGTGACATTTCTCCTAGTTTAAAACCAGGTTAGTCTCTTGGCACCTTTTCAGGACAAGTGCTAGGTGATTAAGACAGGAGCTGAATGAGTCTCCATATACTGAGAAGTCATCCATGAAGACTTCCAGAAATTTCTCTACCATATCTGAGAAGATAGAGAGCATGCACCTCTGAAAGGTTGCAGGTGCATTGCACAGACCAAAAGGCATCCTTCTGTAGGCAAACACGCCAGAAGGGCAAGTAAATGCTGTTTTCTCTTGGTCCTGAGGATCTACTGCAATTTGGTTGTAGCCTGAATAGCCATCCAAAAAGTAGTAATAATCATGACCAGCTAGTCTTTCTAGCATTTGGTCTATGAATGGTAAAGGAAAACGATCTTTTCTGGTGGCTGTATTGAGCCTTCTGTAGTCAATACACATACACCACCCTGTGACTGTTCTTGTTGGGACCAGTTCATTTTTTTCATTATGAACCACTGTCATGCCTCCCTTTTTGGGGACAACTTGGACAGGGCTCACCCAGGGGCTATCAGAAATAGGATAAATAATCCCAGCCTTTAGTAATTTAGTGACCTCTTTATGCACCACCTCCGTCATGGTTGGATTTAGCCTCCTCTGTGGTTGGACCACTGGTTTGGCATTATCCTCCAACAGGATCTTGTGCATGCATCTAGCTGGGCTAATGCCCTTAAGATCACTTATGGACCACCCAAGAGCTGTCTTGTGTGTCCTTAGCACTTGAATCAGTGCTTCCCCTTCCTGTGGATTCAAAGCAGAGCTTATAATCACTGGAAAAGTGTCACCCTTTCCCAGAAATGCATACTTCAGGGATGGTGGTAGTGGTTTGAGTTCAGGTTTGGGAGGCTTATCCTCCTCTTGAGGAATTTTCGAAAATTCCTTTGTTTCCTGTGGTTCTTCTTGATCAGGCTGAGCATCCTTGAAGATGTCTTCAAGCTCTGATTCTAGGCTTTCAGTCATATTGATCTCTTCCACCAAAGAGTCAATAATGTCAGCGCCCATGCAGTCATTTGTTGTGTCTGGATGCTGCATAGCTTTTACAGCATTCAACTTGAACTCATCCTAATTGACTCTCAGGGTTACTTCCCCTTTTTGTACATCAATGAGAGTTCTTCCAGTTGCTAGGAAAGGTCTTCCTAGAATGAGAGTTGCACTTTTGTGCTCCTCTATTTCCAGCACCACAAAGTCAGTTGGAAAGGCAAATGGCCCAACCTTGACAATCATGTCCTCTATTATGCCTGATGGATGTTTAATGGAGCCATCAGCAAGTTGGAGGCATATCCGGGTTGGTTTGACTTCTCCAGTCAACACAAGCTTTCTGATAGTGGATGCAGGTATTAGATTGATGCTTGCTCCAAGATCACACAGGGCTGTCTTGGTGCAAGCACCTTCTAATGTGCATGGTATCATAAAGCTTCCTGGATCTTGAAGCTTTTCTGGTAAGCTTTTCAAAATGACTGCACTAAATTCTTCAGTGAGAAATATTTTTTCAGTTTCTCTCCAATCCTTCTTATGACTTAAGATCTCTTTCATGAACTTAGCATAAGAAGGTATTTGCTCAAGTGCCTCTGCAAATGGAATCTTTATTTCAAGAGTCCTTAAATAATCTGCAAAGCGGGCAAATTGCTTATCCTGCTCTGCTTGGCGGAGTTTCTGAGGATAAGGCATCTTGGCTTTATATTCTTCAACCTTAGTTGCTGCAGGCTTATTCCTTACAGAAGTGGTTGAAGAAGCCTTTTTAGAGGGATTACTGTCAGCACTCTCAGGTGTCTGATCCTCCCTTGGCGTCTGAACGCCAGGAATGGGTGAAGATTGGGCGTTAAACGCCAACTTCTCTCCCTTTTCTGGCATTTGAACGCCAGAACTAGATAAGGAATGGGCGTTTAACGCCAGCTTTCCTTCCCCTTCTGGCGTTTGAACGCCACTAGCATTCCTCTCTGGGCTCTTACTGTCCTCAGAGGGATTTTGAACAGGGGTTTGGTTATTCTCTGTCAATTGTTCCTTATTTGACTTTTTGCTCTTTTGAGTGGTGTTGTTCAGTGTCTTCCCACTCCTCAGTTGAACTGCTTGACACTCTCCTGTTATCTGTTTAGATATCTGCTGTTTTGCTTGATTCAACTGCAGTTCTATGTTCTTGTTAGCAACTTTAGTTTCATGGAGCATCTCTTTAAATTCTGCCAACTGTTCTGTCATCAGGAGTAACTGTTGATTAAGCTCAATCATCTGTTCTTGAGGATTAGGATCAGTGACTACTGCCATGACTTCCTCTTTTGGAGAGAACTCATTGCTAGAGTATAAGTATTGGTTTTTAGCAACAGTGTCTATAAGCTCTTGAGCTTCTTCAATTGTCTTCCTCATGTGTATAGATCCACCAGCTGAGTGGTCTAAAGACATCTGAGCTTTTTCTGTAAGCCCATAGTAGAAGATGTCTAACTGTACCCACTCTGAAAACATTTCAGAGGGGCATTTTCTAAGCATACCTCTATACCTCTCCCAGGCATTATAAAGGGATTCATTATCCTCTTGTTTAAAGCCTTGGATGTCCAGCCTTAGCTGTGTCATCCTCTTTGGAGGGTAAAAATGATTCAGGAATTTGTCTGTTAACTGTTTCCATGTCTTTATGCTTGCTGTAGGTTGGTTATTTAACCACCTTTTAGCTTGATCTTTTACAGCAAATGGAAACAGTAGTAGTCTGTAGACATCCTGATCCACCTCTTTATCATGTACTGTGTCAGCAATTTGCAAGAACTGTGCCAGAAACTCAGTAGGTTCTTCCTGTGGAAGACCGGAATACTGGCAATTTTGCTGCACTATGATAATGAGTTGAGGATTTAGCTCAAAGCTGCTTGCCTTGATGGGAGGTGTACAGATGCTACTCCCATATGCAGTTGTAATGGGGTTAGCATATGACCCCAGAGTTCTTCTGGACTGATCAATCCCACTTAGGTCCATAATGGATAAAGGAAAATGATATGGATTGCAAATAGATAAATGTTGTTTTTTTTTTTGAATTAATAGAAAAAAATAAAATAAAGCAAAAGAAAAAAATAAAAATTCGAAAATCAAAAAGAAAATAAGATCAAAGCAAATTGAAAACTGAATCAATTAGTTAATTAAAAAGATTTTGAGATTAGCAATTAGAAAGATATGATTGAAAAATTTTTATGAAAAAGATTTGATTTCTGAAATGAGGAAAGAGAAAAAACAACAAAATGACACCAAACTTAAAATTTTAGAAAATCAAACACAATTTTTTTTCGAAAATTTTAAAGGAAAAACATAAAGAGGACACCAAACTTAGAATTTTTACGAATCAAAGAGGGACTAAAGACATGCAAATTCGAAAATTAAAAGAAAAAAAAATAAAAAGTATGCAATTGACACCAAACTTAAAATATGAAACTAGACTCAACTAAAAGACTCTAAACCAACAAAAATAAAACAGTCCTAATCTAAGCAACAAGATAAGCCGTCAGTTGTCCAAACTCGAACAATCCCCGGCAACGGCGCCAAAAACTTGGTGCACGAAATTGCAATCACACTTTTGCAACCTCGCACAACTAACCAGCAAGTGCACTGGGTCGTCCAAGTAATACCTTACGTGAGTAAGGGTCGATCCCACGGAGATTGTCGGCTTGAAGCAAGCTATGGTTATCTTGTAAATCTTAGTCAGGATATCAGAAATTATCAGGATTGATTGTGAAAAGCAAAAGAACATGAAATAAGTACTTGTTATGCAGTAATGGAGAATAGGTTGAGGTTTTGGAGATGCTCCGTCTGCTGAATCTCTGATTTCCTACTGTCTTCTTCATCAAACACGCAAGGCTCCTTCCATGGCAAGCTATATGTAGGGTTTCACCGTTGTCAGTGGCTACCTCCCATCCTCTCAGTGGAAATGTTCAACGCACCCTGTCACGGCACGGCTATCCATCTGTCGGTTCTCGATCAGGCCGGAATAGAATCCATTGATTCTTTTGCGTCTGTCACTAACGCCCCGCCTTCAGGAGTTTGAAGCTCGTCACAGTCATTCAATCATTGAATCCTACTCAGAATACCACAGACAAGGTTTAGACCTTCCGGATTCTCTTGAATGCCGCCATCAGTTCTAGCTTATACCACGAAGATTCCGGTTAAAGAATCCAAGAGATATTTACTTAATCTAAGGTAGAACGGAGGTGGTTGTCAGGCACACGTTCATAGTTGAGAATGATGATGAGTGTCACGGATCATCACATTCATCCGGTTTAAGAACAAGTAATATCTTAGAATGGAAGCAAGCATGATTGAATGAGAAACAGTAGTAATTGCATTAATCCATCAAGACACAGCAGAGCTCCTCACCCCCAACCATGGGGTTTAGAGACTCATGCTGTGGAAGGTACACAAAGAAATGTGTAAAGTGTCATTCGGTCCAGATACAATGTCAAAAGATCCTATTAATAGTAAACTAGTAACCTAAGGTTTTACAGAAATGAGTAAATGACAGAAAAATCCACTTTCGGGCCCACTTGGTGTGTGCTTGGGCTGAGCATTGAAGCTTTCATGTGTAGAGACCTTTTCTGGAGTTAAACGCCAGCTTTCATGCCAGTTTGGGCGTTTAACTCCAAGTTTTATGCCAGTTCCAGCGTTAAACGCTGGAAATTCTGAGGCTGATTTGCCACGCCGGTTTGGGCCATCAAATCTCGGGCAAAGTATGGACTATTATACATTGCTGGAAAGCCCAGGATGTCTACTTTCCAATGCCGTTGAGAGCGCGCCAATTGGGCTTCTGTAGCTCCAGAAAATCCACTTCGAGTGCAGGGAGGTCAGAATCCAACAGCATCTGCAGTCCTTTTCAGTCTCTGAATCAGATTTTTGCTCAGGACCCTCAATTTCAGCCAGAAAATACCTGAAATCACAGAAAAACACACAAACTCATAGTAAAGTCCAGAAAAGTGAATTTTAACTAAAAACTAATAAAAATATACTAAAAACTAGCTAGATCATACTAAAAACGTACTGAAAATAATGCCAAAAAGCGTACAAATTATCCGCTCATCAGAGGGCCCAAGGAAGTAATTCCAGGCCTAAGCGGCTAAATCAAGCTGTCCCTAACCATGTGCTTGTGGCATGCAGGTACGAGTAAAAAGCTTGAGACTGAGTGGTTAAAGTCGTGATCCAAAGTAAAAGAGTGTGCTTAAGAGCTCTGGACACCTCTAACTGGGGACTCTAGCAAAGCTGAGTCACAATCTGAAAAGGTTCACCCAGTCATGTGTCTGTGGCATTCATGTATCCGGTGGTAATACTGGAAAACAAAGTGCTTAGGGCCACGACCAAGACACATAAAGTAACTATGTTCAAGAATCAACATACTACACTAGGAGAATCAATAATACTATCTGAATTCTGAGTTCCTATGGATGCCAATCATTCTGAATTTCAAAAGATAAAGGGAGATGCCAACACTGTTCAGAAACAAAAAGCTACAAGCCCCGCTCATCAAATAAGAATCTGAACTCCATTTAAAACTCTTAGATATTATTGCTTCTTAATTTCTTTTCATCCTATTTTATTTATCTAGTTGCTTGAGGACAAGCAACAGTTTAAGTTTGGTGTTGTGATGAGCGGATATTTTATACGTTTTTTGGGGGTAATTTCATGTAGATTTTAGTATGTTTTAATTGGTTTTTAGTAGAATATTATTAGTTTTTAGGCAAAAATAATAATTCTGGACTTTACTATGAGTTTGTGTGTTTTTTTGTGATTTCAGGTATTTTCTGGCTGAAATTGAGGGAGCTGAGCAAAAATCTGAGTTAGGCTGAAAAAGGACTGCTGATGCTGTTGGATCCTGACCTCCCTGAACTCGAAATGGATTTTCTAGAGCTACAAGAGTCTAATTGGCGCGCTCTCAACGGCGTTGGAAAGTAGACATCCAGGGCTTTCCAGCAATATATAATAATCTATACTTTGCGCGAAGATAGATGACGTAAATTGGCGTTCAACGCCAGTATCATGCTGCTGTCTGGCGTCCAGCGCCAGAAACAGGTTACAAGTTGGAGTTCAACGCCAGAAACAGGTTATAACCTGGCGTTGAACGCCCAAAACAGCCCCAGGCACGTGAGAAGCTTAACCCTCAGCCCCAGCACACACCAAGTGGGCCCCAGAAGTGGATTTCTGCATCATCTATCATAGTTTACTCATTTTCTGTAAACCTAGGTTACTAGTTTACTATTTAAACAACTTTTAGAGACTTATTTTGTATCCCGTGACATTTTCAGATTTGAATTTTATACACTTTGACGGCATGAGTCTCTAAACTCCATTGTTGGGGGTGAGGAGCTCTGCAGCGTCTCGATGAATTAATGCAATTGTTTTTATTTCTCCACTCAAACATTTGTATGCTCCTATCTAAGATGTTCATTCGTGCTTAATTATAGAGAAGGTGATGATCCATGACACTCATCACCTTCCTCAACTCATGAACGCGTGCCTGACAAACACCTCCATTCTACATCAGATTGAACGAGCTTCTCTTAAATTCTTTAATCAGAATCTTCGTGGTATAAGCTAGAATTGATGGCGGCCATTCTTGAGGATCCGGAAAGTCTAAACCTTGTCTGTGGTATTCCGAGTAGGATTCAAGGATTGAATGGCTGTGACGAGCTTTACAAACAATTGAGTTGAATATTACATTGCAGAAATTCAGAGGACAAAATATCTCCAAAACTCCAACATATTTCCCATTACTGCACAACAAGTAACGATTTTATTCTCTTTTATTTTTCCAATCTAATAATTCCAACTGATAATTTTAATTAATATCCTGACTAAGAATAATAAAATAAACATAGCTTGCTTCAAACCAATAATCTCCGTGGGATCGACCCTTACTCACGTAAGGTATTACTTGGACGACCCAGTGCACTTGCTGGTTAGTTGTGCGGATTGCAAAAAGTGTGAGTGTAATTTCGTGCACCAAGGCTACTCTGGTTATTTTTTTCCGTTGTTTTACGTCGTGCTGACCATCAATCTTTAAATGACGCTATTCCGAGGAGGACACCAAAAGGCGGGCCGTAATGGCCTCATCTTCGGCCGGCTACTCCGGTTATTTTTTTTCTGTTTTTTTTATGTCCTGCTGACCCTCCTTCTTTGAATGATGTTATCCCGAGGGTGACACCTAAAGGCGAGCCGTAATGGCCTCATCTACGGCAGGTTCCTTCGGTTTTTTTTCTATTTTTTTACGTCGTTCTGAACCTCGTTCTTTAAATGACGCTATCCTGAGGAGGATACCTAAAGGCGAGCGGTAATGGCCTCATCTTCGTCAAGCTACTATGGTTATTTTTTTTCCTTTTCTTTTTACGCCCTGCTGACCTTCGATCTTTAAATGACGCTATCTTGAGGAGTACACATAAAGGCGAGCCGTAATGGCCTCATCTTCGGCAGGCTCCTCCATTTTTTTTACGACGTGTTGACCCTTGTTCTTTAAATGACGCTATTCCGAGGAGGACACCTAAAGGCGAGCCGTAACAGCCTCGTCTTTGGCAGACTACTCCGGTTTTTTTTTCGATTTTTTTACGTTGTACTGATGGTGGACGAAATTGTGATCCATATTCTTTAAGACTAACTCCTTGTAAAATTATGGAATTTGAAATTGGCACGAGTGAACACAACTCCGTTCAACTAACCAGCAAGTGTACTGGGTCGTCCAAGTAATAAACCTTACGTGAGTAAGGGTCGATCCCACATAGATTGTTGGTATGAAGCAAGCTATGGTCACCTTGTAAATCTCAGTTAGGTAGATTAAATTTGTTTATGGGTTCGAAAATAGAAATAAGAAAATAGAAATAATAAAAGGGATAGAATACTTATGCAGATTCATTGGTGGGAATTTCAGATAAGCGAATGGAGAGACTGTATGGCTCAAGAACGCCTACTTTCCTACTGCTTCAACTCAATCTTTCTTACTCCTTTCCATGGCAAGCTGTATATAGGGGTTCACCGTTCGACGATGGCTACTTTGAATCCTCTCGGGAAAATGGTCCTCTGCGGCTGTCACTCGCATGGCTAATCGTCTGGAGGCATCACCTGGTCGAAGGCTACATCCCATCCTCGCAGTGAAAACTACGCTCACGCGCTCTGTCACAGCACGGCTAATCACTGGTTGGTTCCCGCGCCTACTGGAATAGAATCCCTTGAATCTTTTGCGTCTGTCACTAACGCCCAGCACTTGCGAGTCTGAAGCACGTCACAGTCATTCATTACCGGAATCCTACTCGGAATACCACAGACAAGGTTAGACTTTCCGGATTCCCAGGATCCTACTCGGAATACCACAGACAAGGTGAGACTTTCCAGATCCTCATAAATGCCGCCATCTATCTAGCTTATACCACGAAGATTCTGTTGGGGAATCTAAGAGATACACATTCAAGCTCTGTTGCATGTAGAACGGAAGTGGTTGTCAATCACGCGCGTTCATAGGTGAGAATGATGATGAGCGTCACATAATCATCACATTCATCATGTTCTTGGGTACGAATGAATATCTTGGAATAAGAATAAGAGAGATTGAATAAAAGAAAATAGAATTGCATTAATACTTGAGGTACAGCAGAGCTCCACACCCTTAATCTATGGTGTGCAAAAACTCCACCGTTGAAAATATATAAGTAAAAGGTTCAGGCATGGCCGAATGGCCAGCCCCGTTGGTCTAAGAACTATGCGTTCAAAGATGTCAAATACATTAGTTAAATGTTCTATTTATAATAAACTAGCTCCTAGGGTTTACATGATTAAGTATTTGATGCATAAATCCACTTCCGGGGCCCACTTGGTGTATGTTTGGGCTGAGCTTGATTAATCCACGAGCTGAGGCTTCTCTTGGAGTTGAACTCCGAGTTATGACGTGTTTTGGGCGTTCAACTCCGGATCATGACGTTTTTCTGGCGTTTAACTCCAGACAGCAGCATGAACTTGGCGTTCAACGCCAAGTTACGTCGTCAATTTCCGAATAAAGTATGGACTATTATATATTGCTGGAAAGCCCTGGATGTCTACTTTCCAACTCCGTTGAGAGCACGCCAATTGGAGTTCTGTAGCTCCAGAAAATCCATTTCGAGTGCAGGGAGGTCAGATTCCAACAGCATCAGCAGTCCTTTTGTCAGCCTTTTTCAGAGTTTTGCTCAAATCCCTCAATTTCAGTCAGAATTTACCTGAAATCACAGAAAAACACACAAACTCATAGTAAAGTCCAGAAATGTGAATTTAACATAAAAACTAATGAAAACATCCCTAAAAGTAACTTAAACTTACTAAAAACTACCTAAAAACAATGCCAAAAAGCGTATAAATTATCCGCTCATCAACTGACACTCGTTCTTTGAATGACACAATCACGAGGGGGACACCTAAAGGTGAGCCATAATGGCCTCATCTTCGGCAGGCTCCTCCGGTTTTTTTTCATTTTTTTTATGTCATGCTGACCTTCGTTATTTAAATGATGCTATCCTGAGGAGAACACCTAAAGGCGAGCCGTAATGGCCTCATCTTTAGCAGGCTACTCCAGTTATTTTTTTTCATTTTTTTACGTCATGCTGACCGTCGATCTTTAAATGACGCTATCCCAAGGAGGACACCAAAACGCGGGCCGTAATGGCCTCATCTTCGACAGGCTACTCCAATTATTTTTTTCTGTTTTTTTTATGTCCTGCTGACCCTCTTTCTTTGAATGATGTTATCCCGAGGGTGACACCTAAAGGCGAGCCGTAATGGCCTCATCTACGGCAGGTTCCTTCGGTTTTTTTTTCTATTTTTTTACGTCGTTCTGAACCTCGTTCTTTAAATGACGCTATCCCGAGGAGGACACCTAAACGAAAGCCGTAATGTCCTCATCTTCGGCAGGCTCCTCTGGTTTTTTTTTTGGGTTTTTTTTTTCAAGTCGTGCTGACCCTCGTTCTTTAAAAGACGTTATCCCGATGAGGACTCTTAAAGGCGAGCCGAAATGGCCTCATCTTCGGCAGGCTCTTCCCTTTTTTTTTCATTTTTTTTACGTTGTGCTGACCCCTGTCATTTAAATGACGCTATCCCGAGGAGGACACCTAAAGGTGAGCCGTAATGGCCTCATCTAAGGCAGGCTACTACGGTTATTTTTTTTCCTTTTCTTTTTACGTCGTGCTGACCCTCGATCTTTAAATGACGCTATCCCGATGAGGACACCTAAAGGCGAGCCGTAATGGCCTCATCTTTGGCAGGCTCCTCCGTTTTTTTACGACGTGCTGACCCTCGTTCTTTAAATGACGCTATTGCGAGAAGGAAACCTAAAGGCGAGCCGTAACGGCCTCATCTTCGGCAAGCAAAACTTTTTTTTTCGTTTTTTTTACGTTGTGCTGACACTCGTTCTTTAAAAGACGCTATCCCGTGGGGGACACCTAAAGGCGAGCCGTAATGGCCTCATCTTCAGCAGGCTCCTCCGGTTTTTTTCGGTTTTTTTTACGTCGTGCAGACCTTCATTATTTTAATGATGCTATCCTGAGGAGGACACCGAAAGACGAGCCGTAATGGCCTCATCTTCAGTAGGCTACTCCGGTTATTTTTTTCAGTTGTTTTACATCGTGCTGACCGTCGATCTTTAAATGAAGCTATCCCGAGGAGGTTACCAAAAGGCGGGCCGTAATGGCCTCATCATCGGCAGGCACCTCTAGTTTTTTTTCCCATTTTTTTTACGTCCTGCTGACCCTCCTTCTTTAAATGACGCTATCCCAAGGGTGACACCTAAAGGCGAGCCGTAATGGCCTCATCTTTGGCAGGTTCTTCAGTTTTTTTTTTCTATTTTTTTTATGTCGTTCTGACCCTCGTTCTTTAAATGACACTATCCCGAGGAGGACACCTAAAGGCAAGACGTAATAGCCTTATCATCGCCATGCTCCTCCGGTTTTTTTATTCGATTTTTTTTTCACGTCGTGCTGACCATCGTTCTTTAAATAACGCTATCCCGATGAGGATTCCTAAAGGCGAGCTGTAAGGGCCTCATCTTCAGCAGGCTCCTTCGGTTTTTTTTTTTCATTTTTTTTACGTCGTGCTGACCCTCGTTATTTTAATGACGCTATCCTGAGGAGGACAGCTAAAGGCGTGCCGTAATGGCCTCATCTTCGGCAGGATACTATGGTTAATTTTTTTTTCCTTTTCTTTTTACGCCGTGCTGACCCTCGTTCTTTAAATGACGCTATCCTGAGGAGTACAGATAAAGGAGAGCCGTAATGGCCTCATCTTCGGCAGGCTCCTCCATTTTTTTTACGACGTGTTGACTCTTGTTCTTTAAATGATGCTATTCCGAGGAGGACACCTAAAGGGGAGCCGTAACGGCCTCATCTTCGGTAGGCTACTCCGGTTTTTTTTCCATTTTTTTTACGTTGTGCTGACACTCGTTCTTTAAATGACACAATTTCGAGGGGGACACCTAAAGGCGAGCCGTAATGGCCTCATCTTCGGTAGGCTACCCTGGTTTTTTCGATTTTTTTTACGTCGTGTTGACCTTCGTTATTTAAATGATGTTATCCCGAGGAGGACACCTAAAGGCGAGCCGTAATGGCCTCATCTTCAGCAGGCTACTCCAGTTATTTTTTTTTTCATTTTTTTTACGTCGTGCTGACCTTCGTTATTTAAATGATGCTATCTCGAGGAGGACACCTAAAGGCGAGCCGTAATGGCCTCATCTTCAGCAGGCTACTCCAGTTATTTTTTTTCACTTTTTTTACGTCATGCTGACCGTCGATATTTAAATGACGCTATCCCGAGGAGGACACCTAAAGGCGAGCCGTAATGGCCTCATCTTTGGCAAGTTCCTCAGTTTTTTTTTTCTATTTTTTTACGTCGTTCTGACCCTCTTTCTTTAAATGACGCTATCCTGAGAAGGACACCTAAAGGCGAGCCGTAATGGCCTTATCATTGCCAGGCTCTTCTGGTTTTTTTTTTGGATTTTTTTTCACGTCGTGCTAACCATCGTTCTTTAAATAACGCTATCCCGGTGAGGACTCCTAAAGGCGAGCCGTAATGGCCTCATCTTCGGCAGACTACTCCAGTTTTTTTTCGTTCTTTTTACATCGTGCTGACCCTCGTCATTTAAATGACGCTATCCCGAGGAGGACACCTAAAGGCGAGCCGTAATGGCCTCATCTTTGGCAGGCTACTACGATTATTTTTTTCCTTTTCTTTTTACGTCGTGCTGACCCTCGATCTTTAAATTACACTATCTCGATGAGGACACCTAAAGGCGAGCCGTAATAGCGTCATCTTCGGCAGGCTCCTCCATTATTTTTACGACGTGTTGACCCTCCTTCTTTAAATGACGTTATTGCGAGGAGGACACCAAAAGGCGAGCCGCAACGGCCTCATCTTTGGCAGGCTACTCCGGTTTTTTTTTTTTTTTTTTTACGTTGTGCTAACACTCGTTCTTTAAATGACACTATCCCGAGAGGGACTCCTAAAGGCGAGCCGTAAAGGCCTCATCTTCGGCAGTCTCCTCTGTTTTTTTTTTTCAGTTTTTTTTATGTCGTGCTGACCTTCATTATTTAAATGTTGCTATCCCGAGGAGGACACCTAAAGGCGAGCTGTAATGGCCTCATCTTCAACAGGCTACTCTGGTTATTTTTTTTCGTTGTTTTACGTCATGCTGACCGTCAATCTTTAAATGACGCTATCCCGAGGAGGACACGAAAAGGCAGGCCGTAATGGCCTCATCTTTGGCAGGCTACTCCGGTTATTTTTTTCTGTTTTTTTTATGTCCTGCTGGCCCTCCTTCTTTGAATGATGTTATCCCGAGGGTGACACCTAAAGGCGAGCCGTAATGGCCTCATCTACGACAAGTTCCTCCGGTTTTTTTTCTATTTTTTTACGTCGTTCTGAACCTCGTTCTTCAAATGACGCTATCCCGAGGAGGACACCTAAGGCGAGCCGTAATGGCTCATCTTCGGCAGGCCACCATGGTTAATTTTTTTTCCTTTTCTTTTTACGTCGTGCTGACTTTCGATCTTTAAATGACGATATCCTGTGGAGTACACATAAAGGCGAGCCGTAATGGCCTCATCTTCGGCAGGCTCCTCCATTTTTTTTACGACGTGTTGACCCTCGTTCTTTAAATGATGCTATTCCGAGGAGGACACCTAAAGGCGAGCCGTAACGGCCTCATCTTTGGCAGGCTACTCCAGTTTTTTTTCCTATTTTTTTACGTTGTGCTGACACTCGTTCTTTGAATGACACAATCCCGAGGGGGACATCTAAAGGCGAGCCGTAATTACCTCATCTTTGGCAGGCTCCTCCGGTTTTTTTTCGGTTTTTTTTACGTCGTGCTGACCTTCGTTATTTAAATGATGCTATCCCGAGGAGGACACCTAAATGCGAGCCGTAATGGCCTCATCTTCAGCAGGCTACTCCAGTTATTTTTTTTCACTTTTTTTACGTCATTCTGACCGTCGATCTTTAAATGACGCTATCCCGAGGAGGACACCTAAAGGCGAGCCGTAATGGCCTCATCTACGGCAGGTTCCTTCGGTTTTTTTTCTATTTTTTTTACGTCGTTCTGAACCTCGTTCTTTAAATGACGCTATCCCGAGGAGGACACCTAAAGGCAAGCCGTAGTGGCCTCATCTTCGGCAGGCTTCTCTATTTTTTTTACGTCGTGCTGACCCTCGTTCTTTAAAAGACGCTATCCTGATGATGACTCTTAAAGGCGAGCCGTAATGGCCTCATCTTCGGCAAGCTGCTCCGATTTTTTTTCGTGTTTTTTACGTTGTGCTGACCCTCGTCATTTAAATGACGCTATCCCGAGGAGGACACCTAAGGGTGAGCCGTAATGGCCTCATCTAAGGCAGGCTACTACAGTTTTTTTTTCCTTTTCTTTTTACGTCGTGCTGACCCTCGATCTTTAAATGACGCTATCCCGATGAGGACACCTAAAGGCGAGCCGTAATGGCCTCATCTTGGGCAGGCTCCTCCGTTTTTTTTACGACGTGTTGACCCTCGTTCTTTAAATGACGCTATTGCGAGGAGGACACCTAAAGGCCAGCCGTAACGGCCTCATCTTCGGCAGGCTACTATAGTTTTTTCTTTTGTTTTCTTACGTTGTGCTGACACTCGTTCTTTAAATGACACTATCCCAAGGGGGACACCAAAAGGCGAGCCGTAATGGCCTCATCTTCGGCAGGCTCCTCCGGTTTTTTTTTTATTTTTTTTACGTCGTGCTGACCTTCATTATTTAAATGATGCTATCCCGAGGAGGACACCTAAAGGCGAGCGGTAATGGCCTCATCTTCAGCAGGCTACTCCGGTTATTTTTTTCCGTTGTTTTATGTCGTGCTGACGTCGATCTTTAAACGACGCTATCACGAGGGGGACACCAAAAGGCGGGCCGTAATGGCCTAATCATCGGCCGACTCCTCCTGTTTTTTTTTCATTTTTTTTACGTCGTGCTGACCCTCCTTCTTTGAATGTCGCTATCCCAAGGGTGACACCTAAAGGCGAGCCGTAATGGCCTCATCTTTGGCAGGTTCCTCAGCTTTTTTTCAATTTTTTTACGTCGTTCTGACCCTCGTTCTTTAAATGACGCTATCCCGAGGAGGATACCTAAAGGCGAGCCATAATGGCCTTATCTTCGCCAGGCTCCTCCGGTTTTTTTTTCGGTTTTTTTTCACGTCGCGCTGACCGTCGTTCTTTAAATAACGTTATCCCGATGAGGACTCCTAAAGGCGAGCCATAATGGCCTCATCTTCGGCAGGCTACTCCGGTTTTTTTTTTTGTTTTTTTTACGTTGTGCTAACACTCGTTCTTTAAATGACACTATCCCGAGAGGGACTCCTAAAGGCGAGCCGTAAAAGGCCTCATCTTCGGCAGGCTCCACTGTTTTTTTTTTAGTTTTTTTTATGTCGTGCTGACCTTCATTATTTAAATGTTGCTATCCCGAGGAGGACACCTAAAGGCGAGCTGTAATGGCCTCATCTTCAACAGGCTACTCTAGTTATTTTTTTCCGTTGTTTTACGTCATGCTGACCGTCAATCTTTAAATGACGCTATCCCGAGGAGGACACGAAAAGGCAGGCCGTAATGGCCTCATCTTCGGCAGGCTACTCCGGTTATTTTTTTCTGTTTTTTTTTATGTCCTGCTGGCCTTCCTTCTTTGAATGATGTTATCCCGAGGGTGACACCTAAAGGCGAGCCGTAATGGCCTCATCTACGACAGGTTCCTCCGTTTTTTTTCTATTTTTTTACGTCGTTCTGAACCTCGTTCTTCAAATGACGCTATCCCGAGGAGGACACCTAAGGCGAGCCGTAATGGCCTCATCTTCGGCAGGCCACTATGGTTAATTTTTTTTCCTTTTCTTTTTACGTCGTGCTGACTTTCGATCTTTAAATGACGATATCCAGTGGAGTACACATAAAGGCGAGCCGTAATGGCCTCATCTTCGGCAGGCTCCTCCATTTTTTTACGACGTGTTGACCCTCGTTCTTTAAATGATGCTATTCCGAGGAGGACACCTAAAGGCGAGCCGTAACGGCCTCATCTTTGGCAGGCTACTCCAGTTTTTTTTTCCTATTTTTTAACGTTGTTCTGACACTCGTTCTTTGAATGACACAATCCCGAGGGGGACATCTAAAGGCGAGCCGTAATGGCCTCATCTTTGGCAGGCTCCTCCGGTTTTTTTTCGGTTTTTTTTACGTCGTGCTGACCTTCGTTATTTAAATGATGCTATCCCGAGGAGGACACCTAAAGGCGAGCCGTAATGGCCTCATCTTCAGCAGGCTACTCCAGTTATTTTTTTTCACTTTTTTTACGTCATGCTGACCGTCGATCTTTAAATGACGCTATCCCGAGGAGGACACCTAAAGGCGAGCCGTAATGGCCTCATCTACGACAGGTTCCTTCGGTTTTTTTTTCTATTTTTTTTACGTCGTTCTGAACCTCGTTCTTTAAATGACGCTATCCCGAGGAGGACACCTAAAGGCAAGCCGTAGTGGCCTCATCTTCGGCAGGCTTCTCTATTTTTTTTACGTCGTGCTGACCCTCGTTCTTTAAAAGACGCTATCCTGATGATGACTCTTAAAGGCGAGCCGTAATGGCCTCATCTTCGGCAAGCTGCTCCGGTTTTTTTTCGTGTTTTTTACGTTGTGCTGACCCTCGTCATTTAAATGACGCTATCCCGAGGAGGACACCTAAGGGTGAGCCGTAATGGCCTCATCTAAGGCAGGCTACTACGGTTATTTTTTTTCCTTTTCTTTTTACGTCGTGCTGACCCTCGATCTTTAAATGACGCTATCCCGATGAGGACACCTAAAGGCGAGCCGTAATGGCCTCATCTTGGGCAGGCTCCTCCGTTTTTTTTACGACGTGTTGACCCTCGTTCTTTAAATGACGCTATTGATGGAATATTTTGTGTTGAAAAATGAATTTCTCCCAAAAACACACCAATCTAACCGGCAAGTGCACCGGGTCGCATCAAGTAATAAAAACTCACGGGTGTGAGGTCGATCCCACAGGGATTGAAGGATTGAGCAATTTTAGCTTAGTGGTTGAATTAGTCAAGCGAATCAAGATTTGGTTGATTGATTGGTAATTGGCAGAATTTAAATTGCATTGAAAGTAAAGGGAATGGGAAATTGGCATGAATTTAAAGAGAACAAAAATTAAAGTGCTGAATCTTAAGAAACAAGAAATTAAGTGGCAGAAACTTAAAGAGCAAGAAATGTAAATTGCAAGAATCTTAAATGGCAAGAAATGTAAATGACTTGAAATGTAAAGGGGATTGGGACTTGGATTTGCAGGAATTAAACAAAGAGAAGTTGAATTACATCAAACAGAAGAGTAAATTGGAATTGGGGTTGGATCGGATTTAAAACAGGAAAGTAAATGAACAAGTGAAGCAAGAAACAGAGAATTGAAATGGGAAAATTAGATCTCAGGACCCAGAGACTAGAAAACCAAGTCTAGATCTCAATGCCTTCGTAGATCCAACAAGAACAATAGTAAAAGAATTGTAAATTGCAAAGAAAATAGAAGAAGAACAATTAACAGAGAACTAAATTCAATTAAGCCGTAAAAAGAGATCCAAGGATGAGATTGAAACAGAATTCCTTCAATTCTCCAACCCAAGATCCAAGACAATTATAATTGAAATTAAAAGCAATAAAACTAAGAGGAAGAGAATGGAATTCTCCTTCCCCAAACTAAGAAACTAAAGATCACTCTCTGTAACTAAAATGAAAGGAAAGCTCTATGAAAAATTCTAAAAAGGGAACTCCCCGAATAACTTGAATTCTAGCCTATTTATACACTTTCTTCAATTGATCTTCAAGCCTTGAGTTGGGCCCTTACTCTTGGTGGAATTGGGTTGAAAGAGGCCTTGGTTAATTGCTCTTGAAGTTTGGAGAGAAACCCAAGTGAACCATGTGAACCGGATTTGAGTTTTGTAAAGTTGGATTCAAAGTTTGAGTTGAAGTTAGGGGGCTAACTTTAAGGCCAACTTTTCATATCAGCAAACCCATTTTTCTGGTGCCAAAGTTGGCCTTCAAGTTTGGGGTCTAACTTGAGCGCAAACTTTGGCCCTTCCTTAAACACAATTGGCGCCAACGTTAGCCTCCAAGTTTGGGGGCTAACGTTGGCGCAAACTTTGGCCACCCCTGGGAGAAATTAACATGCCAACGTTAGCCTCCAAGTTTGGGGGCTAACGTTGGCGCAAACTTTGGCTACCCTGGGTGAGAATTGTCATGCCAACGTTAGCCTCCAAGTTTGGGGGCTAACGTTGGCGCAAACTTTGAGTGGCCCAGGGAAGAAAATTCAACTTCTCAAGTTAGCCTTCAAGTTAGGGGGCTAACTTTGAGGCTAACTTTGCACCAAAAGTTTGTGCCAAAGTTTGAGGGCTAACTTCAACTCCAACTTTATGTTTCCTGGTTCAAATTCACTTGTTTCATTGTCTCCTCTTTGCTTCTAGCCGTTCCTTCTTTCTTCCACTTTTCTCCAAGCTTTCTTCACCTATCATTAATCAACCAAACACATCAAAGCTATGCCCAAAATCATAAGATATTCAATTTATCATAATATGCAACAATTATAGCATAAAACCTCATGAGTTTGCATTAATTTATCTATGGTTGATTCAATCAAAGGAAGCATAAAAATCTACCTAAATTGGCTTGCTTGTAACTCAAGAAAGTACATAATTCAATTAAAAACAAAAGAAAAAGGCTAGTGAAACTAGGCTAAGATGACCTGTCATCAGCTATTGCGAGGAGGACACCTAAAGGCCAGCCGTAATGGCCTCATCTTCGGCAAGCTGCTCCGGTTTTTTTTCGTGTTTTTTACGTTGTGCTGACCCTCGTCATTTAAATGACGCTATCCCGAGGAGGACACCTAAGGGTGAGCCGTAATGGCCTCATCTAAGGCAGGCTACTACAGTTTTTTTTTCCTTTTCTTTTTACGTCGTGCTGACCCTCGATCTTTAAATGACGCTATCCCGATGAGGACACCTAAAGGCGAGCCGTAATGGCCTCATCTTGGGCAGGCTCCTCCGTTTTTTTTACGACGTGTTGACCCTCGTTCTTTAAATGACGCTATTGCGAGGAGGACACCTAAAGGCCAGCCGTAACGGCCTCATCTTCGGCAGGCTACTATGGTTTTTTCTTTTGTTTTCTTACGTTGTGCTGACACTCGTTCTTTAAATGACACTATCCCAAGGGGGACACCAAAAGGCGAGCTGTAATGGCCTCATCTTCGGCAGGCTCCTCCGGTTTTTTTTTTTTTTATTTTTTTTACGTCGTGCTGACCTTCATTATTTAAATGATGCTATCCCGAGGAGGACACCTAAAGGCGAGCGGTAATGGCCTCATCTTCAGCAGGCTACTCCGGTTATTTTTTTCCGTTGTTTTATGTCGTGCTGACGTCGATCTTTAAACGACGCTATCACGAGGGGGACACCAAAAGGCGGGCCGTAATGGCCTAATCATTGGCCGACTCCTCCTGTTTTTTTTTCATTTTTTTTACGTCGTGCTGACCCTCCTTCTTTGAATGTCGCTATCCCAAGGGTGACACCTAAAGGCGAGCCGTAATGGCCTCATCTTTGGCAGGTTCCTCAGGTTTTTTTCAATTTTTTTACGTCGTTCTGACCCTCGTTCTTTAAATGACGCTATCCCGAGGAGGATACCTAAAGGCGAGCCATAATGGCCTTATCTTCGCCAGGCTCCTCCGGTTTTTTTTTCGGTTTTTTTTCACGTCGCGCTGACCGTCGTTCTTTAAATAACGTTATCCCGATGAGGACTCCTAAAGGCGAGCCATAATGGCCTCATCTTCGGCAGGCTCCTCTGGTTTTTTTTTTTATTTTTTTACGTCGTGCTGACCCTCGTTATCTAAATGACGCTATCCCGAGGAGTACACCTAAAGACGAGCCGTAATGGCCTCATCTTCGGCAGGCTACTACGGTTATTTTTTTCTTTTTATTTTTACGTCGTGCTGACCCTCGATATTTAAATGATGCTATCCTGAGGATGACACCTAAAGGCGAGCCGTAATGGCATCATCTTCGGCAGGCTCCTCCATTTTTTTTACGACATGTTGACCCTCGTTCTTTAAATGACGCTATTGCGAGAAGGACACCTAAAGGTGAGTCGTAACAGCCTCATCTTCGGCAGGCTACTCTGTTTTTTTCCAATTTTTTTATGTTGTGCTGACATTCGTTCTTTAAATGACGCTATCTCGAGGGGGACACCTAAAGGCGAGCCGTAATGTCCTCAACTTCGGCAGGCTCCTCCAATTTTTTTCCGGTTTTTTTTACATCGTCCTGACCTTCTTTATTTAAATGATGCTATCCCGAGGAGGACACCTAAAGGCGAACCGTAATGGCCTCATCTTCAGCAAGCTACTTCGGTTATTTTTTTTCCATTTTTTTACGTCGTGCTGACCCTCGTTCTTTTAATGACGCTATCCCGAGGAGGAAACCTAAAGGCGGGCCATAATAGCCTCATCTTTGGCAGGCTCCATTTTTTTCCATTTTTTTATGTCGTTTTATCCCTCGTTCTTTAAATGACACTATCACAAGGAGGACACCTAAAGGCGAGCCGTAATGGCCTCATCCTCGACAGGTTCCTCTGGTATTTTTTTTTCGGGTTGTTTTCACGTCGTGCTGACCATCGTTCTTTAAATGACGGTATCCCGATGAGGACACCTAAAGGCGAGCCGTAATGGCCTCATCTTCGGCAGGCTCCTTCGGTTTTTTTTTCATTTTTTTTATGTCGTGCTGACCCTCGTTATTGAAGCTATCCCGAGGAGGACACCTAAAGGCGAGCCGTATTGGCCTCATCTTCGGCAGGCTTCTCTGGTTTTTTTTTTTTCTGGTTTTGTTTTTTTGTTTTTTTTTTTACGTTGTGCTGACCCTCGTTCTTTAAATGATGCTATCCCGAGGCGAACACCTAAACATGACATCCAAAATAGCATTTTCAACCCCAAAACATATTATTCATCAAAAACACATAATCTAAACTAAAATCTAATCAAATTAAGCTTGAAATTAAACTAAACCTAAGCTATGTACAAGAAATAAAATGCAATAAATTGAAACTATGTACAAAGAGATGGTTAGAAAGGTGTTACCATGGTGGGGTATCTCTCACCTAGTACTTCTATTTAGAGTCCTTAAGTTGGACTTTATTGAGAAGCTCTAATGGAGACTTGTACTTGTATTCATCATAGAGCTTCCAACAATGCTAGAATCTCCACAATTCCCAATTGATTGCACCAAGCCTGGATGGAGTGTCCAACAAGCCATGAGCTCCCAACAAGAAAAGCATATTCACAAAATCAACATCTTCACAATAGCAACCAAAAAGCAAACTATTCACATATTAACATATTTACAAAAGCCATAAACAAGCAAGCAACATATATACAATCAACCAAAAAGCAAACTATTTACAATATTCACAATATGTACAATAGCCAAAAACATACACCATTACAACTCTCCGGCAACGACGCCAAATTTGATAATGAGGAATTTATCGTCAATCTAGATTTTCACAAAATAGAATTCCATCGTTGAAAGTATAGTCTAGACCAACAATTAATTCCCACATCAAATGTTTTAAATTCAAATTATAATAACCGAGATCGAGAGTAATTCAACCTCGGGTCGTTCTCCGTAGGAGTTGCAATGAAATGTACATTTATTGGCTGTGGAAGAGAGAGAGCATGGGGATTGTGAATGTAAGCAAGAGAGCAAAACATGTAAATAACAAGGAATTAAATAAACATGTAAGAAATGTAAATGGCAACTCTTGGCAAGGATTGGGGAGTTTAGGATTCCTATCCTAGTTATGGACCACAAACTTGGCAATTGTGTGGAATCAATCTAAATTAGTCAATCCTCCTTGAGAATTAGTCAAAAGGGTGTAATTGATCTCAATCCATAAGTCCTAGTCAACTCACTAATTACTTAGTGAAGGACTAGTGTCAATAGAAACCAAACCAATTAACTATTCTCACACAATGCGGAATGGACATCCACAACTCAATTCCACCCAAACACCCAATTTCTCAACCAAGAGTGTGAAAACTAAACATGCAAGAATTTAACATCAAAGCAATTAAATGCAAGGAAAGGAACCTTCAAATGCAAGAAACATCTTGGCAAGTAATTGAGAGTAAAGGTTACCTATCCTAGTCATTGACCATAAACACATGATGATTTTGAAGAGTTAATCCTACTTAGTCAACTCTAACATGGAGGATAGGTCAAATAGGTATAGTTGATTTCAATCCCTAAGTCCTATGTCAACACTAATGGGTCACATAGAGTCAAGGAGACCAAATCAACTAACTACTCTAATGTATCAAACAAGAATGGACATCAATGACTCAAGGATCACCAAAGTCAACAATTTCAAGCCAAGAGTAGAGAAAAACTAAGTAAAAACTAAGCCAAGCATTTTATCAAACACTTGGTGTGCATGAGAATAAAATAATATTAAATTGCAATAAAATAAATTCCAAAGCTACCAAAGTAAGAAAATAACAATAACAACTAAAAAAAGCAATAAATGACATGGAATCATAAATTTGCATTAATTGGAATTAAAATAACAAAAGTGTGCATAAACATAAAAATGACAAAATAAAGGAAATAACAAGAGAAATGAAGAAGAACAAGATGAAAGAACATGAAAACATAAAGAAAATTACACTAAAACAAGAATTAAAGACGGACATTAAAGAGAAATTAAACTAATAAACCTTAATTCTAGAGAGAGTGGGGAGCTTCTCTCTCTAGAAACTAACAAACATGATAAAAGCTAAACCTAATTGCCCCCCCTTCATCCTTCTTCAATTTGGCCTTAAATAGCTTCAAAAAAATGAGTTGGATTAGGTTTTGGGGGCCCAGAAATCGTTGCCAGCGAGTTGCAATTAATGAGGTCACGTGCAAGGACCTGTGTGGACGCACAGACATGTGCATCCGCTCACGTAAACTTATGTCCACTACAGAAAATTGTATATCATTTTAAAGCCCCAGACGTTAACTTTCCAAT
Organism: Arachis stenosperma; assembly: GCF_014773155.1. Classification (NCBI taxonomy): domain Eukaryota; kingdom Viridiplantae; phylum Streptophyta; class Magnoliopsida; order Fabales; family Fabaceae; genus Arachis; species Arachis stenosperma. The sequence goes on along the minus strand of NC_080383.1, from coordinate 38,008,514 downwards.
GCCACTAAAAGCGCCTCATTTGGACCTCTGTAGCTCAAGTTATGACCAATTTAGTACAGAAAGGTCAGGGTTGATGGTGCACGAAATTGTGATCACTACAACTTCGCACAACTAACCAGCAAGTGCACTGGGTCGTCCAAGTAATACCTTACGTGAGTAAGGGTCGATCCCACGGAGATTGTTGCTATGAAGCAAGCTATGGTCACCTTGTAAATCTCAGTCAGGCAGACTCAATTGGGTATAGTGATAAACGAATAAAGCATAAAGATAAAGATAGAGATACTTATGTATATCATTAGTGAGAGCTTCAGATAAGTGAATGAAGATGCCTTCCCTTCCGTCTCTCTGCTTTCCTACTGTCATCATCCAATCCTTCTTACTCCTTTCCATGGCAAGCTCATGTAGGTTTTCACCATTGTCAGTGGCTACCTCCCATCCTCTCAGTGAAAATGTTCCCATGCTCTGTCACAGCATATGGCTAATCAGCTGTCGGTTCTCGGTCAGGCCGGAATAAAATCCATCGATCCTTTTGCGTCTGTCACTAACGCCCCGCCTGCTAGGAGTTTGAAGCACGTCACAGTCATTCAATCATTGAATCCTACTCAGAATACCACAGACAAGGTTAGACCTTCCGGATTCTCTTGAATGCCGCCATCAGTTCTCGCCTATACCACGAAGACTCTGATCTCACGGAATGGCTGGCTCGTTTGTCAGGCGAGCACTCGGTTGTCAGGCGATCAACCATGCATCGTGTATCAGGAATCCAAGAGATATTCACTAAGCCTCGTATGCTTGTAGAACAAGAGTGGTTGTCAGTCACTTTGTTCATGAGTGAGAATGATGATGAGTGTCACGGATCATCACATTCATCAAGTTGAAGAACAGGTGATATCTTGGAACAAGAACAAGCGGAATTGAATAGAAGAACAATAGTAATTGCATTAATACTCGAGGTACAGCAGAGCTCCACACCTTAATCTATGGTGTGTAGAAACTCCACCGTTGAAAATACATAAGAACAAGGTCTAGGCATGGCCGTGAGGCCAGCCTCCCAAATGATCTAAGATAGCATGAAACTCAAAGATAGCTACCAAGATGTCAAATACAATAGTAAAAGGTCCTACTTATAGAAAACTAGTAGCCTAAGGTGTACAAAGATGAGTAAATGACATAAAAATCCACTTCCGGGCCCACTTGGTGTGTGCTTGGGCTGAGCAATGAAGCATTTTCGTGTAGAGACTCCTCTTGGAGTTAAACGCCAGCTTTTATGCCAGTTTGGGCGTTTAACTCCCATTTTGGTGCCAGTTCCGGCGTTTAACGCTAGAATTTCTGTAGGTGACTTTGAACGCCGGTTTGGGCCATCAAATCTTGGGCAAAGTATGGACTATCATATATTACTGGAAAGCCCAGGATGTCTACTTTCCAACGCCGTTGAGAGCGCGCCAATTGGGCTTCTGTAGCTCCAGAAAATCCACTTCGAGTGCAGGGAGGTCAGAATCCAACAGCATCTGCAGTCCTTTTGAGTCTCTGGATCAGATTTTTGCTCAGATCCCTCAATTTCAGCCAGAAAATACCTGAAATCACAGAAAAACACACAAACTCATAGTAAAGTCCAGAAAAGTGAATTTTAACTAAAAACTAATAAAAATATAATAAAAACTAACTAAAAGATACTAAAAACATACTAAAAACAATGCCAAAAAGCGTACAAATTATCCGCTCATCACAACACCAAACTTAAATTGTTGCTTGTCCTCAAGCAACTGAAAATCAAATAAGATAAAAAGAAGAGAATATACTATAGACTCCAAATTATCAATGAAACTTAGCTCCAAATTAGATGAGCGGGACTAGTAGCTTTTTGCCTCCGAACAGTTTTGGCATCTCACTCTATCCTTTGAAATTCAGAATGATTGGCTTCTTTAGGAACTCAGAATCCAGATAGTGTTATTGATTCTCTTAGTTAAGTATGATGATTCTTGAACACAGCTACTTTATGAGTCTTGGCCGTGGCCCAAAGCACTCTGTCTTCCAGTATTACCACCGGATACATACATGCCACAGACACATAATTGGGTGAACCTTTTCAGATTGTGACTCAGCTTTGCTAGAGTCCCCAATTAGAGGTGTCCAGGGTTCTTAAGCACACTCTTTTTGCCTTGGATCACAACTTTATTTCTTTCTTTTTCTTTTCTTTTTCTTTCTCCCCTTTTTTTTTTCGTTTTTCTCCTTCTTTTTTTTTTGTATTCACTGCTTTTTCTTGCTTCAAGAATCATTTTTATGATTTTTCAGATCCTCAGTAACATGTCTCCGTTTTTTCATCATTCTTTCAAGAGCCAACAATTTTAACATTCATGAACAACAAATTCAAAAGACATATGCACTGTTCAAGCATACATTCAGAAAACAAAAAGTATTGTCACCACATCAAACTAATTAAGCTAGTTTTAAAGATGAATTCGAAATCCTGTACTTCTTGTTCTTTTGTAATAAAAACAGTTTTCTTTTAAGAAAGGTGATGGATTTCATAGGACATTCATAACTTTAAGGCATAGACACTAAGACACTAATGATCATAAGACACAAACATGGATAAACATAAAGCATAATTTTCGAAAAACAAGAAAGTAAAGAACAAGGAGATTAAAGAACGGGTCCACCTTAGTGATGGCGGCTTGTTCTTCCTCTTGAAGGCCTTATGGAGTGCTTGAGCTCCTCAATGTCTCTTCCTTGTCTTTGTTGCTCCTCTCTCATGATTCTTTGATCTTCTCTAATTTCATGGAGGAGGATGGAATGTTCTTGGTGCTCCACCCTTAGTTGTCCCATGTTGGAACTCAATTCTCCTAGGGAGGTGTTTAGTTGCTCCCAATAGTCTTGTGGAGGAAAGTGCATCCCTTGAGGCATCTCAGGGAACTCTTGATGAGAGGGGTCTCTTGTTTGCTCCATCCTTTTCTTAGTGATGGGCTTGAGGTCATGCCTTCTCAGTTGAACCGGCTTCCCTCTTGAGTTTCTCTTCCATTGGGCGCCCTCTTCACAGATATCTATGAGGACTTGGTCCAACCTTTGATCAAAGTTGACCCTTCTTCATGGCCACAACTTCATAGAAGTGGTCTTGATGCACCCTTGAGATGAATCTCTCCCTCTCCCATGACTCGGAGGTGGAAGCTTTAGCCTTCCCTTTCCTCTTTCTAGAGGTTTCTCCGGCCTTGGATGCCATAAATGGTTATGGAAAAACAAAAAGCAATGCTTTTACCACACCAAACTTAAAAGGTTTGCTCGTCCTCGAGCAAAAGAAGAAAGAAGAGAGTAGAAGAAGAAGAAATGGAGGAGAGGGAGATGGCTTTGTGGTTCGGCCAAAAGGGGAAGAAGTAGTGTTTAGGGTGTGTGAAAATGAAGGAGTGAAGATGATAGTGGGATTTGATAGGTGGGGGGTTTTTGGGAGAGAGGTGTTGAGGTGATTGGTGAATGGGTGAAGAAGAGAGAGAGAGTGGTGGGGTTGGTGGGGATCCTGTGGGGTCCACAGATCCTGTGGTGTCAAGGAAAAGTCATCCCTGCACCAAATGGCATTCAAAATCACGTTTTGAGCCATTTCTGGCGTTAAACGCTGGGCTGGTGCCCATTTCTGGCGTTTAACGCCAGGTTCTTGCCCTTTTCTGGCGTTTAACGCCAGTCTGGTGCCCCTTTCTAGCGTTAAACGCCCAGAATGGTGCCAGACTGGGCGTTAAACGCCCAACTGCTAGCCTCACTGGCGTTTAAACGCCAGTGAGTTCTTCCTCCAGGGTGTGCTGTTTTTCTTCCTGTTTTTCATTCTGTTTTTGCTTTTTCAATTGATTTTGTGACTTCTTATGATCATCAACCTACAAAAAACATAAAATAACAAAGGAAAATGGATAAAATATAACATTGGGTTGCCTCCCAACAAGCGCTTCTTTAATGTCAGTAGCTTGACAGAGTGCTCTCATGGAGCCTCACAGATACTCAGAGCAATGTTGGAACCTCCCAACACCAAACTTAGAGTTTGAATGTGGGGGTTCAACACCAAACTTAGAGTTTGGTTGTGGCCTCCCAACACCAAACTTAGAGTTTGACTGTGGGGGCTCTGTTTGTCTCTGATTTGAGAGAAGCTCTTCATGCTTCTTCTCCATGGTGACAGAGGGATATCCTTGAGCCTTAAACACCAAGGATTTTTCATTCACTTGAATGATCAATTCACCTCCATCAACATCAATCACAGCCTTTGCTGTGGCAAGGAAGGGTCTGCCAAAGATGATAGATTCATCCATGCACTTCCCAGTCTCTAGGACTATGAAATCAGTAGGGATGTAATGGTCTTCAACTTTCACCAAAACATTCTCTACAAGTCCATAAGCTTGTTTCTTTGAATTGTCTGCCATCTCTAGTGAGATTCTTGCAGCTTGTACCTCAAAGATCCCTAGCTTCTCCATTACAGAGAGAGGCATGAGGTTTACACTTGACCCTAAGTCACACAGAGCCTTCTTGAAGGTCATGGTGCCTATGGTACAAGGTATTGAAAACTTCCCAGGGTCTTGTCTCTTTTGAGGTAATTTCTGCCTAGACAAGTCATCCAGTTCTTTGGTGAGCAAAGGGGGTTCATCCTCCCAAGTCTCATTTCCAAATAACTTGTAATTTAGCTTCATGATTGCTCCAAGGTATTTAGCAACTTGCTCTTCAGTGACATACTCATCCTCTTCAGAGAAAGAATACTCATCAGAGCTCATGAAAGGCAGAAGTAAGTCCAATGGAATCTCTATGGTCTCATTTTGAGCCTCAGATTTCCATGGTTCCTCATTGGGGAACTCATTGGAAGCTAGTGCACGCCCATTGAGGCCTTCCTCAGTGGCGTCCACTTCCTCTCTTCCCTCTCTAGATTCAGCCATGGTTATGGCTTTGCACTCTCCTTTTGGATTTTCTTCTGTATTACTTGGGAGAGTACTAGGAGGGAGTTCAGTAACTTTCTTGCTCAGCTGTCCCACTTGTGCCTCCAAGTTCCTAATGGAGGACCTTGTTTCAGTCATGAAACTTTGAGTGGTTTTGATTAGATCAGAGACCATGGTTGCTAAGTCAGAGGGGTTCTGCTTAGAATTCTCTGTCTGTTGCTGAGAAGATGATGGAAAAGGCTTGCCATTGCTAAACCTGTTTCTTCCACCATTGTTGTTGTTGAAACCTTGTTGAGGTCTCTCTTGATTCTTCCATGAGAAATTTGGGTGATTTCTCCATGAAGAATTATAGGTGTTTCCATAGGGTTCTCCTAGGTAATTCACCTCTTCCATTGAAGGGTTCTCAGGATCATAGGCTTCTTCTTCAGATGAAGCATCCTTAGTACTGCTTGGTGCATTTTGCATTCCAGACAGACTTTGAGAAATCAAATTGACTTGTTGAGTCAATATCTTGTTCTGAGCCAATATGGCATTCAGAGTGTCAATCTCAAGAACTCCTTTCTTCTGACTTGTCCCATTGTTTACAGGATTTCTTTCAGAAGTGTACATGAATTGGTTATTTGCAACCATTTCAATGAGCTCTTGAGCCTCTGTAGGCGTCTTCTTCAGATGAAGAGATCCTCCAGCAGAGCTATCCAAAGACATCTTGGATAGTTCAGAGAGACCATCATAGAAAATACCTATGATGCTCCATTCAGAAAGCATGTCTGAGGGACATTTTCTGATTAATTGTTTGTATCTTTCCCAAGCTTCATAGAGGGATTCTCCATCCTTCTGTCTGAAGGTTTGGACTTCCACTCTAAGCTTACTCAATTTTTGAGGTGGAAAGAACTTTGCCAAGAAGGCATTGACTAGCTTTTCCCAAGAGTCCAGGCTTTCTTTAGGTTGTGAGTCCAACCATATTCTAGCTCTGTCTCTTACAGCATAAGGGAATAGCATCAGTCTGTAGACCTCAGGGTCAACCCCATTAGTCTTGACTGTGTCACAGATTTGCAAGAACTCAGCTAAAAACTGATGAGGATCTTCCAGTGGAAGTCCATGGAACTTGCAATTCTGTTGCATTAGAGAAAATAATTGAGGCTTAAGCTCAAAGTTGTTTGCTCCAATGGTAGGGATAGAGATGCTTCTCCCATAGAAGTCGGGAGTAGGTGCAGTAAAGTCACCCAGCACCTTCCTTGCATTGTTGGCATTGTTGTTGTTTTCGGCTGCCATGGGTTCTTCTTCTTTGAAGAATTCGGTCAGGTCCTCAACAGAGAGTTGTGCCTTAGCTTCTCTTAGCTTTCGCTTCAAGGTCCTTTCAGGTTCAGGGTCAGCTTCAACAAGAATGCCTTTGTCTCTGCTCCTGCTCATATGAAAGAGAATAGAACAAGAAAATGTGGAATCCTCTATGTCACAGTATAGAGATTCCTTGAGGTGTCAGAGGAAAAGAAAAATGGAAGACAGAGGTAGAAAATTCGAACTTATCAAAGAAGATGGAGTTCGAATTTTGCATTAAGGGATAGTGTTAGTCCATAAATAGAAGGATGTGAGAAGGAGGGAAGTAATTTTCGAAAATTAAGTAAAGAATTTTGAAAACATTTTGAAAAACACTAATTGATTTTCGAAAATAAAAGTGGGGAAGAAATCAAGTGATTTTTGAAAAAGATTTTGAAATTAGAAATCAAAAAGATTTGATTGAAAACTATTTTGAAAAAGATGTGATTAAAAAAGATATGATTGGTTTTAAAAAGATGTGATTGAAAAGATATTATTTGAAAACAATTTTAAAAAGATTTGATTTTAAAAATTAATGACTTGCCTAACAAGAAAAGATATGATTCAAACATTAAACCTTCCTCAACAGAAAAGGCAACATACTTGAAATGTTCAATCAAATCATTAATTGTTAGTAAGTATCTTTGAAAAAGGAAAGAAATTGATTTTGAAAACATTTGATTGAAAAGATATGATTTGAAAAAGATTTGATTTTGAAAAACTTTGAAAACTTGAAAAAAAATTGATTTGAAAAACAAAATCTTCCCCCTAGTGCCATCCTGGCGTTAAACGCCCAGAATGGTGCACATTCTGGCGTTTAACGCCCAAAACTCTACCCTTTTGGGCGTTAAACGCCCAGCCAGGTACCCTGGCTGGCGTTTAAACGCCAGTCTGTCTTCTTCACTGGGCATTTTTGAATGCCCAGCTTTTTCTGTATAATTCCTCTTCAGTATGTTATGAATCTTCAATTCTCTATATTATTGACTTGAAAAGACACAAATTAAAAATATTTTTGGATTTTTAATAATCAAAATGCAACTAAAATCAAATAACAATGCATGCAAGACACCAAACTTAGCAGTTTGTATACTACTGACACTGACAAAATGAGAATGCATATGGAGAACAACAAAACACTCAAGTCAAGAGAATTCAAAGATCAGAGTAAGAAATAATCAAGAATTACTTGAGGATCCTTAAGACACATGAATGAATGCATGCAATTGACACCAAACTTAAGATGAGACACTAGACTCAAACAAGAAATATTTTTTTTTTTGTTTTTATGATTTTGTAATTTTTTTTTTGATTTTTCGAAAATTAAGTGGAAGAAGAAAATAAAGGTATCAAAATTCTTAATGAGAATTCCAGGAATCATGCAATGTTAGTCTAAAGCTTTAGTCTAAAGGAATTAGACATAGCTAGCTAAGCTTCAGCAGGACATTGCATTCAAGAGCTAAATTGATGATGATCAATCAGCTTTGGTGATGATAAGAACATCACCTTGAAACACTAGAATTCATTCTTAAGAACTCTGAAGAAAATAAATACCTAATCTAAGCAACAAGATGAACCGTCAGTTGTCCATACACAAACAATCCCCGGCAACGGCGCCAAAAACTTGGTGCACGAAATTGTGATCACTACAACTTCGCACAACTAACCAGCAAGTGCACTGGGTCGTCCAAGTAATACCTTACGTGAGTAAGGGTCGATCCCACGGAGATTGTTGCTATGAAGCAAGCTATGGTCACCTTGTAAATCTCAGTCAGGCAGACTCAATTGGGTATAGTGATAAACGAATAAAGCATAAAGATAAAGATAGAGATACTTATGTATATCATTAGTGAGAGCTTCAGATAAGTGAATGAAGATGCCTTCCCTTCCGTCTCTCTGCTTTCCTACTGTCATCATCCAATCCTTCTTACTCCTTTCCATGGCAAGCTCATGTAGGTTTTCACCATTGTCAGTGGCTACCTCCCATCCTCTCAGTGAAAATGTTCCCATGCTCTGTCACAGCATATGGCTAATCAGCTGTCGGTTCTCGGTCAGGCCGGAATAAAATCCATCGATCCTTTTGCGTCTGTCACTAACGCCCCGCCTGCTAGGAGTTTGAAGCACGTCACAGTCATTCAATCATTGAATCCTACTCAGAATACCACAGACAAGGTTAGACCTTCCGGATTCTCTTGAATGCCGCCATCAGTTCTCGCCTATACCACGAAGACTCTGATCTCACGGAATGGCTGGCTCGTTTGTCAGGCGAGCACTCGGTTGTCAGGCGATCAACCATGCATCGTGTATCAGGAATCCAAGAGATATTCACTAAGCCTCGTATGCTTGTAGAACAAGAGTGGTTGTCAGTCACTTTGTTCATGAGTGAGAATGATGATGAGTGTCACGGATCATCACATTCATCAAGTTGAAGAACAGGTGATATCTTGGAACAAGAACAAGCGGAATTGAATAGAAGAACAATAGTAATTGCATTAATACTCGAGGTACAGCAGAGCTCCACACCTTAATCTATGGTGTGTAGAAACTCCACCGTTGAAAATACATAAGAACAAGGTCTAGGCATGGCCGTGAGGCCAGCCTCCCAAATGATCTAAGATAGCATGAAACTCAAAGATAGCTACCAAGATGTCAAATACAATAGTAAAAGGTCCTACTTATAGAAAACTAGTAGCCTAAGGTGTACAAAGATGAGTAAATGACATAAAAATCCACTTCTGGGCCCACTTGGTGTGTGCTTGGGCTGAGCAATACAGCATTTTCGTGTAGAGACTCCTCTTGGAGTTAAACGCCAGCTTTTATGCCAGTTTGGGCGTTTAACTCCCATTTTGGTGCCAGTTCCGGCGTTTAACGCTGGAATTTCTGTAGGTGACTTTGAACGCCGGTTTGGGCCATCAAATCTTGGGTAAAGTATGGACTATCATATATTGCTGGAAAGCCCAGGATGTCTACTTTCCAACGCCGTTGAGAGCGCGCCGATTGGGCTTCTGTAGCTCCAGAAAATCCACTTCGAGTGCAGGGAGGTCAGAATCCAACAGCATCTGCAGTCCTTTTGAGTCTTTGGATCAGATTTTTGCCAGATCCCTCAATTTCAGCCAGAAAATACCTGAAATCACAGAAAAACACACAAACTCATAGTAAAGTCCAGAAAAGTGAATTTTAACTAAAAACTAATAAAAATATAATAAAAACTAACTAAAAGATACTAAAAACATACTAAAAACAATGCCAAAAAGCGTACAAATTATCCGCTCATCAGTTGACAGCTTTACAAATCCGTCATTTCTTGAATTCTTCCTTTTTGCATGCTCTTTTCCTCACTTCTTCAACCCATACTTGCCTTGGAAACCTGAAAATCACTTAACAAATACATTAAGGCACCAAATGGGATTAAAGTGAATAAAATTGACTAAATTAAGCACAAAAGAGCATGTTTTCACTTTCAAGCACAATTTAGGAAGAAATCTCAAAAGCATGCTATTTATTTGAATAAATGTGTGTTTATATGATGGAATCCACGCAAATCTAACCAAAATATATCGGAAAATATGGACTCATCAGTCATGCTGACCCTTGATCTTTAAATGACGCTATCCCGAGGAGGACACCTAAAGGCGAGCCGTAATGGCTTCATCTTCGGCAGGCTCCTCCGGGTTTTTTTTTTTTTTACGTCGTGCTGAGCCTCCTTTTTTTAATGACGCTATCCCGAGGAGGACACCTAAAGGCGAGCCGTAATGGCCTCATCTTCGGCAGGCTATTCTGTTTTTTTTTTCATTTTTTTAAGTCGTGCTGACCCTCGTTCTTTAAATGACGCTATCCGAGGAGGACACCTAAAGGCGAGCCATAATGTCCTCATCTTCGGCAACCTCCTCCGATTTTTTTCGTTTTTTTTTGCGTCGTGCTGACCCTCATTATTTAGATGATGCTATCCCGAGGAGGGCATCTAAAGGCGAGCCCTAATGGCCTCATCTTCAGCAGGCTACTCCGATTATTTTTTTTTTCGTTTTTTTTATATCGTGCTGACCCTCGATCTTTAAATGACGCTATCTCGAGGAAGACACCTAAAGGCGAGTCATAATGGCCTCATCTTCAGCAGGCTCCTCCGATTTTTTTTCCATTTTTTTTACGTCATGCTGACCCTCGTTCTTTAAATGATGCTATGCTGAGGAGGACAGCTAAAGGCGAGCCGTAATGGCCTCATCTTCAGCAGGCTCCTCCGTTTTTTTTTTTCATTTTTTACGCCGTTTCTGACCCTCGTTCTTTAAATGATGTTATCTCGAGGAGGACTCCTAAAGGCGAGCCGTAGTGGCCTCATCTTTGGCAGGCTACTCTGGTTTTTTTTTCCGGTTTTTTTTCCGTCGTGCAGACCCTCGTCCTTTAAATGACGCTATCCCGATGAGGACAGCTAAAGGCGAGCCGTAATGGCCACATCTTCGGCAGGCTCCTTCGATTTTTTTTTCATTTTCATTTTACATCGTGTAGACCTTCATGAATTAAATAACGCTATCCCGAGGAGGACACCTAAAGGCGAGCCTTAATGGCCTCATCTTCCGCAGGCTATTCCGGTTTTTTTTTTTTTTGTTTTTACATCATGCTGACCCTCGATCTTTAAATGACGCTATCCCGAGGAGAACAACTAAAGACGAGCCGTAATGGCCTCATCTTCGACAGGCTCCTCCGGTATTTTTTTCGTGTTTTTACGTCGTGCTGACCTTCGTTATTTAAATGATGCTATCCCAAGGAGAACACCTAAAGGCGAGCTGTAATGACCTCATCTTCAGCAGGCTACTCCGGTTATTTTTTTTCTTTTTTTTTTTTTACGTCGTGCTGACCGTCGATCTTTAAATGACACTATCCCGAGGAGGACGTTAAAAGGGGAGCCGTAATGGCCTCATTTTCGTAGGCTTCTCCAGTTTTTTTTCCATTTTTTTACCTCGTGTTAACCCTCGTTTTTTAAATGACGCTATCCCGAGGAGGACACCTAAAGCTGAGCCGTAATGGCCTCATCTTCGGCAGGCTCCTCCAATTTTTTTTTCGTTTTTCTTACGTCGTTCTGACTCTCGTTCTTTAAATGACGCTATCCCGAGGAGGACACCTAAAGGCCCGTAATGGCCTCATCTTCGGTAGGCTCTTCCGTTTTTTTTTCACGTCGTGTTGACCCTCGTTCTTTAAATGATGCTATCCCGATGAGGACACCTAAAGGCGAGCCGTAATGGCCTCATTTTCAACAGGCTCCTCCGGTTTTTTTTTTCATTTTTTTACGTCTTTCTAACCCTTGTTCTTTAAATGACGCTGTCCCGAGGAGGACACCTAAAGGCCCGTAATGGCCTCATCTTCCGCAGGCTCTTCCATTTTTTTCGTTTTTTTTTTCACGTTTTTTTTTTCGTTCTTTAAATGACGCTATCCCGATGAGGACACCTAAAGGTGAGCCGTAATGGCCTCATCTTCGGGAGGCTCCTTTGTTTTTTTTTTTGTTTTTTTTTTACGTCGTGCTAACCCTCGTTATTTAAATGACGCTATCCCGAGGAAGAAACCTAAAGGCGAGCTGTAATGGCCTTATCTTCGGCAGGCTACTAGGGTTATTTTTTTTCCTTTTCTTTTTACGTCGTGTTGATCCTCCATGTTTAATTGACGCTATCCCGAGGAGGACACCTAAAGGCGAGCCGTAATGGCCTCATCTTCGGCAGGCGCCTCCATTTTTTTTTCATTTTTTACGTCGTTTCTGACCCTCGTTCTTTAAATAATGTTATCTCGAGGAGGACTCCTAAAGGCGAGCCGTAGTGGCCTCATCTTTGGCAAGCTACTCTGGTTTTTTTTCTGGTTTTTTCTTTCGTCGTGCAGACCCTCGTCCTTTAAATGACGCTATCTCGATGAGGACAGCTAAAGGCGAGCCGTAATGGCCACAACTTCGGCAGGCTCCTTCGATTTTTTTTTCATTTTCTTTTTACATCGTGCAGACCTTCGTTAATTAAATAACGCTATCCCGAGGATGACACCTAAAGGCGAGCCTTAATGGCCTCATCTTCGGCAGGCTATTCCGGTTTTTTTTCTTTTTGTTTTTACATCATGCTGACCCTCGATGTTTAAATGACGCTATCCCGAGGAGAACAACTAAAGACGAGCCGTAATGGCCTCATCTTCGGCAGGCTCCTCCGGTATTTTTTTCGTTTTTTTATGTCGTGCTGACCTTCGTTATTTAAATGATGCTATCCCAAGGAGAACACCTAAAGGCGAGCTGTAATGACCTCATCTTCAGCAGGCTACTCCGGTTATTTTTTTTCTATTTTTTTTTACGTCGTGCTGGCCGTCGATCTTTAAATGACGCTATCCCGAGGAGGACGCTAAAAGGGGAGCCGTAATGGCCTCATTTTCGGTAGGCTTCTCTAGTTTTTTTTTTCTATTTTTTTACCTCATGTTAACCCTCGTTTTTTAAATGACGCTATCCCGAGGAGGACACCTAAAGCTGAGCCGTAATGGCCTCATCTTCGGCAGGCTCCTCCAATTTTTTTCGTTTTTCTTACGTCGTTCTGACTCTCGTTCTTTAAATGACGCTATCCCGAGGAGGACACCTAAAGGCCCGTAATGGCCTCATCTTCCGCAAGCTCTTCCATTTTTTTCGTTTTTTTTTTCACGTTGTGCTGACCCTCGTTCTTTAAATGACGCTGGCCCGATAAGGACACCTAAAGGTGAGCCATAATGGCCTCATGTTCGGGAGGCTCTTCCGGTTTTTTTTCGTTTTTTTTACGTCGTGCTGACCCTCGTTATTTAAATGACGCTATCCCGAGGAAGAAACCTAAAGGCGAGCTATAATGGCCTTATCTTCTGCAGGCTACTAGGGTTATTTTTTTTCCTTTTCTTTTTATGTCGTGTTGACCCTCCATGTTTAATTGACGCTATCCCGAGGAGGACACCTAAAGGCGAGCCGTAATTGCCTCATCTTCGGCAGGCGCCTCCATTTTTTTTCATTTTTTACGTCGTTTCGGACCCTCGTTCTTTAAATAATGTTATCTCGAGGAGGACTCCTAAAGGCGAGCCGTAGTGGCCTTATCTTTGGCAAGCTACTCTGGTTTTTTTTCTGGTTTTTTCTTTCGTCGTGCAGACCCTCGTCCTTTAAATGACGCTATCTCGATGAGGACAGCTAAAGGTGAGCCGTAATGGCCACAACTTCGGCAGGCTCCTTCGATTTTTTTTTTCATTTTCTTTTTACATCGTGCAGACCTTCGTTAATTAAATAACGCTATCCCAACGAGGACACCTAAAGGCGAGCCTTAATGGCCTCATCTTCGGCAGGCTATTCCGGTTTTTTTTTTCTTTTTGTTTTTACATCATGCTGACCCTCGATCTTTAAATGACGCTATCCCGAGGAGAACAACTAAAGACGAGCCGTAATGGCCTCATCTTCGGCAGGCTCCTCCGGTATTTTTTTCGTTTTTTTACGTCGTGCTGATCTTCGTTATTTAAATGATGCTATCCCAAGGAGAACACCTAAAGGCGATCTGTAATGACCTCATTTTCAGTAGGCTACTCCGGTTTTTTTCTATTTTTTTTACGTCGTGCTGACCGTCGATCTTTAAATGACGCTATCCCGAGGAGGACGCTAAAAGGGGAGCCGTAATGGCCTCATTTTCGGTAGGCTTCTCCAGTTTTTTTTTCATTTTTTTACCTCGTGTTAACCTTCGTTCTTTAAATGACGCTATCCCGAGGAGGACACCTAAAGCTGAGCCGTAATGGCCTCATCTTCGGCAGGCTCCTCCAATTTTTTTTCGTTTTTCTTACGTCGTTCTGACTCTTTTTCTTTAAATGACGCTATCCCGAGGAGGACACCTAAAGGCCCGTAATGGCCTCATCTTCGACAGGCTCTTCCGTTTTTTTTCACGTCGTGCTGACCCTCGTTCTTTAAATGACGCTATCCCGATGAGGACACCTAAAGGCGAGCCGTAATGGCCTCATTTTCGACAGGCTCCTCCGGTTTTTTTTTCATTTTTTTACGTCATTCTGACCCCTGTTCTTTAAATGACGTTGTCCCGAGGAGGACACCTAAAGGCCCGTAATGGCCTCATCTTCGGCAGGCTCTTCCATTTTTTTCGTTTTTTTTTTCACGTTGTGCTGACCCTCGTTCTTTAAATGACGCTATCCCGATGAGGACACCTAAAGGTGAGCCATAATGGCCTCATCTTCGGGAGGCTCCTCCGGTTTTTTTTTTCGTTTTTTTTACGTCGTGCTGACCCTCGTTATTTAAATGACGCTATCCCGAGGAAGAAACCTAAAGGCGAGCTGTAATGGCCTTATCTTCGGCAGGCTACTAGGGTTATTTTTTTCCTTTTCTTTTTACGTCGTGTTGACCCTCCATGTTTAATTGACGCTATCCCGAGGAGGACACCTAAAGGCGAGCCGTAATGGCCTCATCTTCGGCAGGCGCCTTCATTTTTTTTTTCATTTTTTACGTCATTACTGACCCTCGTTCTTGAAATAATGTTATCTCGAGGAGGACTCCTAAAGGCGAGCCGTAGTGGCCTCATCTTTGGCAAGCTACTCTGGTTTTTTTTTCTGGTTTTTTCTTTCGTCATGCAGACCCTCGTCCTTTAAATGACGCTATCTCGATGAGGACAGCTAAAGGCGAGCCGTAATGGCCACATCTTCGGCAGGCTCCTTCGATTTTTTTTTTCATTTTCTTTTTACATTGTGCAGACCTTCGTTAATTAAATAATGCTATCCCGAGGAGGACACCTAAAGGCGAGCCTTAATGGCCTCATCTTCGGCAGGATATTCCGGTTATTTTTTTCTTTTTGTTTTTACATCATTCTGACCCTCGATCTTTAAATGACGCTATCCCGAGGAGAACAACTAAAGACGAGCCGTAATGGCCTCATCTTCGGCAGGCTCCTCCGGTATTTTTTTCGTTTTTTTACGTCGTGCTGATCTTCGTTATTTAAATGATGCTATCCCAAGGAGAAC
Source organism: Arachis stenosperma (assembly GCF_014773155.1). Lineage (NCBI taxonomy): Eukaryota > Viridiplantae > Streptophyta > Magnoliopsida > Fabales > Fabaceae > Arachis > Arachis stenosperma. The sequence continues at coordinate 37,993,332 of NC_080383.1, read as the reverse complement.
ACCTAAAGGCGATCTGTAATGGCCTCATTTTCAGTAGGCTACTCCGGTTTTTTTTTTCTGTTTTTTTTACGTCGTGTTGACCGTCGATCTTTAAATGACGCTGTCCCGAGGAGGACGCTAAAAGGGGAGCCGTAATGGCCTCATTTTCGGTAGGCTTCTCCAGTTTTTTTTTCATTTTTTTACCTCGTGTTAACCCTTGTTCTTTAAATGACGCTATCCCGAGGAGGACACCTAAAGCTGAGCCGTAATGGCCTCATCTTCGACAGGCTCCTCCAATTTTTTTTCATTTTTCTTACGTCGTTCTGACTCTCGTTCTTTAAATGACGCTATCCCAAGGAGGACACCTAAAGGCCCGTAATGGCCTCATCTTCGGCAGGCTCTTCCGTTTTTTTTCACATCGTGCTGACCCTCGTTCTTTAAATGACGCTATCCCGATGAGGACACCAAAAGGCGAGCCGTAATGGCCTCATTTTCGACAGGCTCCTCCGGTTTTTTTTTTCATTTTTTTACGTCATTCTGACCCTTGTTCTTTAAATGACGCTGTCCCGAGGAGGACACCTAAAGGCCCGTAATGGCCTCATCTTCGGCAGGCTCTTCCATTTTTTTCATTTTTTTTTTCACGTTGTGCTGACCCTCGTTCTTTAAATGACGCTATCCCGATGAGGACACCTAAAGGTGAGCCGTAATGGCCTCATCTTCGGGAGACTCCTCCGGTTTTTTTTCGTTTTTTTTACGTCGTGCTGACCCTCATTATTTAAATGACGCTATTGGTGGACGAAATTGTGATCCTCTTTGTATTTGCATGAGATTTAAAAATTGGCTATATTGGAATTTATGATCACAACTCCGTTCAACTTAACCAGTAAGTGTACTGGGTCATCCAAGTAATACCTTATGTGAGTAAGGGTCGATCCCACAGAGATTGTTGGTATGAAGCAATCTATGGTCACCTTGTAAATCTCAGTTAGGCAGATTAAATGGTTATGGGTTTCGAAAATCAATAATAAATAGAAAATAAAAAGGGATAGAAATACTTATATAAATCAATAGTGGAAATTTCAGATAGGCGTGTGGAGATGCTGTGCTCCTCTCGGATCTCTACTTTCTTATTGCTTTCATCCAATCCTTCTTACTCCTTTCCATGGCAAGCTGTATGTAGGGCATCACCGTTGTCAATGGCTATATCCCATCCTCTCAGTGAAAATGGTCCTATGCTCTGTCACAGCACGGCTAATCATCTGTCGGTTCTCAATCAGGTTGGAATAGAATCCCTTGATTTTTTTGCGTTTGTCATCACGCCCAGCCTTCAGGAGTTTGAAGCTCGTCACAGTCATTCAATCCCGGAATCCTACTCGGAATACCATAGACAAGGTTTAGACTTTCTGGATCCTCATGAATGCCGCCATCTATCTAACTTATACCACGAAGATTCTATTGGAGAATCTAAGAGATATGCGCCCGGCCTAAAGTAGAACGGAAGTGGTTGTCAATCACGCGCATTCATAGGTGAGAATGATGATGAGTGTCATGGATCATCACATTCATCAAGTTGAAGTGCAACGTATATCTTGGAATAAGAATAAAAGAGAATTTAATAGAAAGTAATAATAATTGTATTGAAACTTGAGGTACAGCAGAGCTCCACACCCTTAATCTATGGTGTGCAGAAACTCCACCGTTGAAAATACATAAGCAATGTTCTGAAAACCGGACCGGACCGGCCGGTTCAACCCGGTTAACCAGAAACCGGTCACTTAACTGGTCCGGTCCATGCACAAAACCGCACAGCAAAAAACTGGCGAAAAAACCGGCCGAACCGGTGGTTAACCGGTGAACCGGGCGAACCGGGTCGGTTTTTATAGGTGCCGGTTTTTTCCCCTACAAGACAAACGGCGTCGTTTCTTTAAAAAAAAAAAAGAAAAAGGGGATGAGGAACGCGTGACTTGCTGAGGCTGCCACTCCCAAAATTGAAAACCCAAAGCCAAAATCCCTAATCTCTATTCTCCTTCTCCAAAATCTTCGAAGAAGTGAAGGCTGAAGAGTGAAGAACTGAAGATTGAAGAACCCTCCACCACCACTCCCAACCATCAGCTCCACTCCCAATCTATTCTCCACTCTCCAACATTGAAGCAGCTTCTGCATACAACGGATCAGAGGAGGAAGTGAAGAACACCCGATGTTCGGCCACCTTCAGGCACCGTCGCCGACGTCCGCGCACCGTCGCGCACCGTCGCCCACGCTCGCGCACCTGGGTTTCTGGGTTTCTCCATTTCTGGCTTCTGGGTTTCTCCGCTTCTGGGTTTCTGGATTTCTGGGTTTAGGGCTTCTGGGTTTGTGGCTTCTGTTCATGGCTTCGTGCTGTGTTGTTTTCTGGCTTTTCTTCGTTCTTCTCTTGAGGTAAGATCGGGTTTCTGGCGTCTGTTCAGTGTATACTGTTTTAATTTTTTTTTCTGGCTTCTGTTCTTTTATTTTTTTTATATGATTAATCAAATGTGGAATGAATTTGTTGTATACTTGTATGTTGGATTTGAGAATAAAATTGATGCATGTTGAAATTGAAAATTATGTTCTGCTCTGTTCTTCAATTTTTATTTTTTTTTGAATCTTTTCAAGTATGCTCTGTTTAGTTTTTTTATTTTGTCGATTCTGCTCTATTTTTTTGATTCTGCTCTATTGGTCTGGATTCTGGGTTGCTGGCATTCTGAATTTAGATGGAACAGTCACAAAATGATCAACAACAACAACATTCTGTTTTTGGCTTTCTATTATGATGCGTTTATTGGTGACTTGGGATTGAATGATGATCATTGCAAGCAAATTGAGGCTGGGGCGTTGAAGGCAGCTGGGGAATTTCTCATCCTTCTTTTCTCTGTGTGTTTATGTGTGCTTATTTATAGAGTTGTTTCTTGTTACTCAATAGCCAATAGTTGTTAGATTGTTATCTATTAGCTTGACAATTTTTGTAATAATGTACTGAATGGTATGTCAAAATTTCTGTGGCTTTGAGACTATTTGTACTTTTTGCTGCTTCTGTTTGCTGCTTCATGAATCTATTTAGAAATAGGGTTTTGTTGCTTCTGTTTGCTTCAGTGACGAGTACAGGGGTAATTCATGATTCATCCATTGTTTGCTTCTATTTTTTTGCCATTTTGTTCTTATTGCTTCTTGCCTTTGGTGTTTGATTTGGATCTGCCGATCTGATGCTTTTCGATTTGAAATTATGCAGCTCATTCAAAATTTTTCAGATTCTGCCGCAACAGATTTTTTATTTTTTATTTTTTTTGCATTAACTTTCAAAATAATTTGGTTTTGTTCAAGCGTTTACAATTTTTATGGTTGGGGGATATTTTTCTTTGATTCATCATTCATGTGCTTTTGCCTTTCAAGTTTTTCTAGCTGGCTGGCTTTGTGGTATAATAGAATTTGTGGCTATGTGGCATACTTTTATTAAATTTTATTAAGTTATAAATTATTGAATTTTATTAAGTTTATTAAATTTTATTTAATATTTAATTAAACCGGTTGAATCCCGATTGAACTCCGGTCGAACCAGTGAACCATTGAACCAGTGACCTCACCGGTTTATTGACCGGTCCGATTTTCGCAACCTTGTACATAAGTGAAAGGTTCAGGCATGGCCGAATGGCCAGCCCCCTGAGTGATCAGAAGACCGAATAATCAAAGGCTAAATAGTCAAAAGATTAAACTGTCAAAAGATATCTAATACAATAGTAAATTGTCCTATTTATACTAGACTAGCTACTAGGGTTTACATGAGTAAGTAATTGATGCATAAATCCACTTCCGGGGCCCACTTGGTGTATGCTTGGGCTGAGCTTGATCTATCCACAAGCTGAGGCTTTTCTTGGAGTTGAACTCCAAGTTATAACGTGTTTTGGGCGTTCAACTCCTGATCATGACATGTTTCTGGCGTTTAACTCCAGACAGCAGCATGTACTTGGCGTTCAACGCCAAGTTACGTCGTCAATTTCCGAGTAAAGTATGGACTATTATATATTGCTGGAAAGCTCTGGATGTCTACTTTCCAACGCCGTTGAGAGCGCGCCATTTGAAGTTCTGTAGCTCCAGAAAATCCATTTTGAGTGCAGGGAGGTCAGATTCCAACAGCATCAGCAGTCCTTTTGTCAGCCTTTTTCAGAGTTTTGCTCAAGTCCCTCAATTTCAGCCAGAAATTACCTGAAATTACAGAAAAACACACAAACTCATAGTAAAGTCCAGAAATGTGAATTTAACATAAAAACTAATGAAAACATCCCTGAAAGTAGCTTGAACTTACTAAAAACTACCTAAAAACAATGCCAAAAAGCGTATAAATTATCCGCTCATCACAACACCAAACTTAAATTGTTGCTTGTCCCCAAGCAACTAAAAATCAATTAGGATAAAAAGAAGAGAATATACTATAAATTCTAAAATATCAATGAATATTAATTATAATTAGATGAGTGGGACTTGTAGCTTTTTGCTTCTGAATAGTTTTGGCATCTCACTTTTTCCTTTGAAGTTTAGAATGATTTGCTTCTCTAGGAACTTAGAATTTTGGATAGTGTTATTGACTTTCCTAGTTAAGCATGTTGATTCTTGAACACAGCTACTAATGAGTCTTGGCCGTGGCCCTAAGCATTTTGTTTTCCAGTATTACCACCGGATACATAAATGTCACAGACACATAACTGGGTGAACCTTTTCAGATTGTGACTTAGCTTTGCTAAAGTCCCCAGTTAGTAGTGTCCAGAGCTCTTAAGCACACTCTTTTGCTTTGGATCACGACTTTAACCACTCAGTCTCAAGCTTTTTACTTGGACCTGCATGCCACAAGCACATGGTTAGGGACAGCTTGATGTAGCCGCTTAGGCCTGGATTTTATTTCCTTGGGCCCTCCTATCCATTGGTGCTCAAAGCCTTGGATCCTTTTTACCCTTGCCTTTTGGTTTTAAGGGCTATTGGCTTTTTCTGCTTGCTTTTCCTTTTTCTTTCTATTTTTTTCGCCATTTTTTTTTTTCGCAAGCTTTTTACTTTTCACTACTTTTTCTTGCTTCAAGAATCAATTTCATGATTTTTCAGATCATGAATAACATTTCTCTTTGTTCATCATTCTTTCAAGAGCCAACAATTTTAACATTCATAAACAACAAGATCAAAAGACATATGCACTGTTCAAGCATTCATTCAGAAAACAAAAAGTATTGTCACCACATCAATATAATTAAATTAAATTCAAGGATAAATTCGAAATTCATGTACTTCTTGTTCTTTTGAATTAAAACATTTTTCATTTAAGAGAGGTGAAGGATTAATGGATTTTATTCATAGCTTTAAGACATGGTTACTACATACTAATGATCATGAAGTAGAGACACAAAACATAGATAAACATACAACATAAAAACCGAAAAGCAGAAAGAAAATAAGAACAAGGAATGAATCCACCTTTAGTGGCGTCTTCTTCTTGAAGGACCAACAATGTTCTTAAGCTCTTCTATGTCCCTTCCTTGCCTTTGTTGCTCCTCCCTCATTGCTCTTTGATCTTCTCTTATTTCTTGGAGAATGATGGAGTGCTCATGATGTTCCACCCTTAATTGTTCCACATTGTGGCTCAAATCTTCTAAGGAGGTGTTGAGTTGTTCCCAATAGATATTGGGAGGAAAGTGCATCCCTTGAGGCATCTCAGGGATTTCTTGATGATGAGCTTCCTCATGCATCTCTTGAGAACCGTGAAGGATTTCTCTTGCTTGCTCCATCCTCTTCTTGGTGATGGGCTTATCCTCTTCAATGAGGATGTCTCCTTTTATGATAACTCCAGCTGAGTAACATAGATGGCAAATAAGGTGAGGAAAAGCTAACCGTGCCATGGTGGAGGGCTTGTCGGCTATTTTGTAGAATTCATTGGAGATGACTTCATGAACTTCTACTTCCTCTCCAATCATGATGCTATGAATCATGATGGCCCGATCCATAGTAACTTCAGATCGGTTGCTAGTGGGAATGATGGAGCGTTGAATGAACTCCAACCATCCTCTAGCCATAGGCTTGAGGTCCAGTCTTCTTAGTTGGACTGGCTTTCCTTTGGAGTCTCTCTTCCATTGAGCTCCTTCCACACAGATGTCCATAAGGACTTGGTCCAACCTTTGATTAAAGTTGACCCTTCTAGTGTAGGGGCGTGCATCTCCTTGCATCATTGGCAAGTGGAACGCCAACCTCACATTCTCCGGACTAAAATCTAAGTATTTCCCCCGAACCATTGTGAGATAATTCTTTGGACTCGGGTTCATACTTTGATCATGGTTCCTAGTGATCCATGCATTGGCATAGAATTATTGAACCATTAAGATTCTGACTTGTTGCATGGGGTTGGTTAGGACTTCCCAACCTCTTCTTCGGATTTCATGTTGGATCTCCGGATACTCATTTTTCTTGAGCTTGAAAGGGACCTCAGGGATCACCTTCTTCTTTGCCACAACATCATAGAAGTGGTCTTGATGGCTTTTGGAGATGAATCTTTCCATCTCCCATGACTTAGAGGTGGAAGCTTTTGTCTTCCCTTTTCCTTTTCTAGAGGATTCTCCGGCCTTAGGTGCCATTGATGGTAATGGAAAAACAAAAAGCTTATGCTTTACCACACCAAACTTAAAATATTGCTCGCCCTCGAGCAAGAGAAGAAAGAAGAGAAGAAGAAGAAGAAGAGAATATGAAGGAGAAGGAGAGATGTAGGTTTGGCCAAGGTGAGGGAGAGGGGGTTGTGTTGTGTAAAAATGAGGTAGAATGGAAGGGTATATATAGGGAGAGGGGGGAGTGTATGTTCGGCCATTTAGGGTGGGAATGGGTGGGAAAATGGTTTTGAATTTTTGAAGGTAGTGGGGGTTTATGGGGAAGAGTGGATGGATGTGAGTGGTGAAGGGGGTAATTGGGAAGAGAGATTGAGGTGATTGGTGAAGGGTGTTGGGAAGTGTGACATGGGGAAGAGTAATCACAAAAATAGGATTAGGAGGTAAGGTGGGAATATGGTAGGAGGGGATCCTATAGGGTCCACAGATCCTGAGGTGATCCTGTGGGGTCCACAGATCCTGAGGTGTCAAGGAATTCCATCCCTGCACCAAATAGGCATGTAAATTGCCTTTGCACACCATTCTGGCGTTTAAACGCCGTGTGGTGCACATTCTGGGCGTTCAACGCCCATGTAAAGCATGTTTCTGGCGTTGAAAGCCAGTTTCTTGCTTGTTACTGGCGTTCAGCACCAGCTTTTCCTCTTAGGCACATTCCTGGCATTCAGCGCCAGAATGTTGCTTGTTTTTGGCGTTCAGCGCCAGGTTGATGCTCTGTTCTAGCGTTGAACGCCGGCCAGATGCATCTTATTGGCGTTGAACGCCAGCCTGTGCTTTCTCCAGGGTGTGAATTTTTTTCTTCTGCTGTTTTTGATTCTGTTTTTAATTTTTATATTTTTTTTCGTGACTCCTCATGATCATGTACCTAATAAAACACAAAATAATAATAAAATAAAATAAAATAAAAATTAGATGATTAAAATTGGGTTGCCTCCCAACAAGCGCTTCTTTAATGTCAATAGCTTGACAGTGGCTCTCATGGAGCCACAAGGTGATCAGGTCAATGTTGTATAGTCCCAACACCAAACTTAGAGTTTGGATATGGGGTCTTAACACCAAACTTAGAGTTTGGTTGTGGCCTCCCAACACCAAACTTAGAGTTTGACTGTGGGGGCTCTTCTTGACTCTGAACTGAGAGAAGCTCTTCATGCTTACTCTCTTTTGTCACAGAGGGATGGCCATGTGCCTTAAACACAAGGTAGTCCCCATTCAATTGAAGGACTAGTTCACCTCTGTTGACATCTATCACAGCTCCTGCTGTGGCTAGGAAAGGTCTTCCAAGGATGATGCAATCATCCTCTTCCTTCCTAGTGTCTAAGATTATGAAATCAGCAGGGATGTAAAGGCCTTCAACCTTTACTAGCACGTCCTCTACTAATCCATAAGCTTGTCTCAATGACTTGTCTGCCAATTGTAATGAGAACAAGGCAGGTTGTACCTCAATGATCCCCAGCTTCTCCATTACAGAGAGTGGCATAAGATTTATCCCTGACCCCATATCACACAGAGCTTTTTCAAAGGTCATGGTGCCTATGGTACAAGGTATTAAGAACTTGCCAGGATCTTGTTTCTTTTGAGGTAAAATTTGCTGAATCCAGGTATCCAGTTCACTAATGAGCAAGGGAGATTCACTTTCTCAAGTCTCATTACCAAACAACTTGGCATTCAGCTTCATGATAGCTCCTAAATATTGAACAACTTGCTCTCCAGTTACATCTTCATCCTCTTCAGAGGAAGAATAGTCTTCAGAGCTCATGAATGGCAGAAGGAGATTTAATGGAATCTCTATGGTCTCTACATGAGCCTCAGATTCCTTTGGGTCCTTAATAGGAAACTCCTTCTTGCTTGAGGGACGTCCCAGGAGGTCTTCCTCACTAGGATTTTCGTCCTCCTCCTCCCTTGTGCATTCGGCCATATTGATTATATCAATGGCCTTGCACTCTCCTTTTAGATTCTCTTCTGTATTGCTTGGGAGAATACTGGGAGGAGTTTCAATGACTTTCTTACTCAGCTGGCCTACTTGTGCCTCCAGATTTCTGATGGAGGATCTTGTTTCACTCATGAAACTGAAAGTGGCTTTTGACAGATCAGAGACTAGATTGGCTAAATTAGAAGTGTTTTGTTCAGAATTCTCTGTCTGTTGCTGAGAAGATGATGGATATGGCTTGCTATTGCTCAGCCTATTGCGTCCACCATTGTTAAAGCCTTGTTGAGGCTTTTGTTGATCCTTCCATGAGAAATTTGGATGATTTCTCCATGATGAGTTATAGGTGTTTCCATAAGGTTCACCCATGTAATTAACCTCTGCCATGGCAGGGTTCTCAGGATCATAAGCTTCTTCAGAAGCTGCCTCTCTAGTACTGTTGGATGCATGTTGCCATCCATTCAGATTTTGAGAGATCATGTTGTCCTGTTGAGTCAACACTTTGTTCTGAGCCAATATGGCATTCAGAGCATCAATTTCAAGAACTCCTTTCTTCTGAGGTATCCCATTATTCACGGAATTCCTCTCAGAAGTGTACATGAATTGGTTGTTTGCAACCATATCAATGAGTTCTTGAGCCTCTTCAGGTGTTTTCTTTAGGTGAATAGATCCACCTGCAGAATGGTCCAATGACATTTTCGAAAATTCAGATAGACCATAATAGAATATATCTAATATGGTCCATTCTGAAAACATGTCAGATGGACATCTTTTGGCCAGCTGCTTGTATCTTTCCCAAGCTTCATAGAGGGATTCACTATCTTTTTGTTTGAAGGTTTGAACATCCACTCTCAGCTTGCTCAGCTTTTGAGGAGGAAAGAATTTATCCAAGAAGGCTGTGACCAGCTTATCCCAGGAGTCCAGGCTATCCTTAGGTTTTGAATCCAACCATATTCTAGCTCTGTCTCTTACAGCAAAAGGGAAAAGCATGAGTCTGTAGACTTCAGGATCAACTCCATTTGTCTTTACAGTCTCACAGATCTGCAAGAACTCAGTTAAAAACTGATAAAGATCTTCAGATGGAAGTCCATAAAACTTGCAGTTTTATTGCATTAAGGCAACTAGCTGAGGTTTCAGCTCAAAGTTGTTGGCTCCAATGGCAGGAATGGAGATGCTTCTTCCATCGAATTCGGACGTTGGCTTTGTGAAGTCACCAAGCATTCTCCTTGCATTATTATTATTTTTGGCTGCCATCTCCTTCTCTTGTTTGAAAATTTCTGAAAGGTTATTTCTGGATTGTTGTAATTTAGTTTCTCTTAGTTTCCTTTTCAGAGTCCTTTCAGGTTCAGGATCAATTTCAACAAGAGTGCCTTTTTCCCTGTTCCTGCTCATATGAAAGAGAAGAAAACAAGAAAAGAAGAGGAATCCTCTATGTCACAGTATAGAGATTCCTTTATGTTAGTAGAAAAAGAAAGGGGAGAAGAATGTAGAAGAGGGGATTGATGAGCGGATAATTTATACGCTTTTTGGCATTGTTTTTAGTATATTTTTAGTAGATTTAGTTAGTTTTTAGTATACTTTTTATTAGTTTTTAGTTAAAATTCACTTTTCTGGACTTTACTATGAGTTTGTGTGTTTTTATGTGATTTCAGGTATTTTCTGGCTGAAATTGAGGGACCTGAGCAAAAATCTGATTCAGAGACTGAAAAGGACTGCAGATGTTGTTGGACTCTGACCTCCCTGTACTCGAAGTGGATTTTCTAGAGCTACAGAAGCCCAATTGGCGCGCTCTCAACGGCGTTGGAAAGTAGACATCCTGGGCTTTCCAGAAATATATGATAGTCCATACTTTGCCCAAGATTTGATGGCCCAAACCGGCGTCCAAAGTCACCTTCAGAATTCCCAGCGTTAAACGCCGGAACTGGCACAAGAATGGGAGTTAAACGCCCAAACTGGCACAAAAGCTGGCGTTTAACTCCAAGAAGAGTCTCTACACGAAAATGCTTCAATGCTCAGCCCAAGCACACACCAAGTGGGCCCGGAAGTGGATTTTTATGTCATTTACTCATTTCTGTAAACCCTAGGCTACTAGTTCTCTATATATAGGACCTTTTGCTATTTGTATTTTCATCTTGGGATCTTAGATCATCTTTAGGTCTTTGAATCCTTTGATCATGTTTTGGGAGGCTGTCCTCACGGCCATGCCTAGACCTTGTTCTTATGTATTTTCAACGGTGGAGTTTCTACACACCATAGATTAAGGTGTGGAGCTCTGCTGTACCTCGAGTATTAATGCAATTACTACTGTTCTTCTATTCAATTCAGCTTGTTCTTATTCCAAGATATTCATTCGCACTCAAGAACTTGATGAATGTGATGATTATGTGACGCTCATCATCATTCTCACTTATGAACGCGTGCTGACAACCACCTCCGTTCTACAAGCAAACAAGGCTCTAATGTTTATCTCTTGGGTTCTTTAACCGGAATCTTCGTGGTATAAGCTAGAATTGATGGCGGCATTCAAGAGAATCCGGAAGGTCTAAGCCTTGTCTGTGGTATTCTGAGTAGGATTCAATGATTGAATGACTGTGACGAGTTTCAAACTCGCGATTGTGGGGCGTTAGTGACAGACGCAAAAGAATCACTGGATTCTATTCCGACATGATCGAGAACCAACAGATGGATAGCCGTGCCGTGACAGAGTGCGTTGAACATTTCCACTGAGAGGATGGGAAGTAGCCACTGACAACGGTGAAACCCTTGCATACAGCTTGCCATGGAAAGGAGTAAGAAGGATTGGATGAAGACAGTAGGAAAGCAGAGAGACGGAAGGGACAAAGCATCTTCATACGCTTATCTGAAGTTCTCACCAATGAATTACATAAGTATCTCTATCTTTATCTTTATGTTTTAGTCATCATCTATACCCATTTGAGTCTGCCTGACTAAGATTTACAAGGTGACCATAGCTTGCTTCATACCAACAATCTCCGTGGGATCGACCCTTACTCGCGTAAGGTTTATTACTTGGACGACCCAGTGCACTTGCTGGTTAGTTGTGCGAAGTTGTGTTTATGCCATGGTATTGAGCACCAAGTCTTTGGGGCCATTACTAGGGATTATTTGAGTTGTGAAAAGTAGTGATCACAATTTCTCATGTCAAGATTTTGGCGCCATTGCCGGGGATTGTTTCGAGTATGGACAACTGACGGTTCATCTTGTTGCTTAGATTAGGTATTTTTCAGAATTCTTAAAAATGAGTTCTAGAGTTTCATGATGATCTGTTGAAGTCTGGCTGGCTGTGAAGCCATGTCTAATCTTATTGGACCGAGGTTTCAACTTATCATCACAAGAGCTTGTTGATCTCCATCAATCTTGCTGTTGGAGCAATGATCTGCTAAGGCTTGGCTGGCCATTGGCCATGTCTAGTGTTTTGGACCGAAGCTTTCTTTGAAAGCTTGGCTGGCTGTGAAGCCATGTCTAATTCCTGGACCGGAGCCTTAGACTAGCATTGCAAGGATTCCTGGAATTCTCATTAAGAAGTCTGAAACCTTTATTTTCTTTTTTCATATAATTTTCGAAAAAGCACAAAAAAATTACAAAATCATAAAAACCAAAAAAATATTTTATGTTTCTTGTTTAAGTCTAGTGTCTTATTTTAAGTTTGGTGTCTTGCATGCATTGTTTATTTGATCTTGGTTCTATTTTCAAGTCAATAATACAGGGAACTGAAGGTTCAGTACATGCAGCAGAGGAATTATACAGAAAAAGCTGGGCGTTCAAAACGCCCAGTGAAGAAGAAAAAAACTGGCGTTTAAACGCCAGCCAGGGTACCTGGCTGGGCGTTTAACGCCCAAAAGGGTAGCAAATTGGGCGTTAAACGCCAGAATGAGCACCATTCTGGGTGTTTAACGCCAGGATGGCACAAGAGGGAAGATTCTGTTTTTAATTCAATTTTTTTCAAGTTTTCAAAGTTTTTCAAAATCAAATCTTTTTCAAATCATATATTTTCAATCAAATCTTTTTCAAAATCAATTTCTTTCTTTTTTCAAAGATACTTGCTAACAATTAATGATTTGATTGAACATTTCAAGTATGTTGCCTTTTCTGTTGAGAAAGGTTTAATGTTTGAATCATATCTTTTCTTGTTAGGCAAGTCATTAATTTTTAAAATCAAATCTTTTTAAAATTGTTTTTCAAATCATATCTTTTTCAAAATAGTTTTCAATCATATCTTTTTGATTTCTAATTTCAAAATCTTTTTCAAAAATCACTTGATTTCTTTTCCACTTTTAGTTTTCGAAAATCAATTACTTTTTTTTCAAAATGTTTTTAAAAATCTTTTACTTAATTTTCGAAAAATCTCTTCCCCTCTTCTCACATCCTTCTATTTATGGAGTACCACTCCTCCTCAATGCACAATTCAAACTCTATCTCACTAAGTTCGAATTCTTCTACCTCTTTCTTCTATTTTTCTGTTCCTCTGACACCTCAAGGAATCTCTACACTGTGACATAGAGGATTCCACATTTTCTTGTTCTCTTCTCTTTCATATGAGCAGGAGCAAAGACAAAAGCATTCTTGTTGAGGCTGACCCTGAACCTGAAAGGACCTTGAAGCGAAAGCTAAGAGAAGCTAAGAAACAACTCTCTGAGGACCTAACAGAAATCTTCAAAGAAGAAGAAGCCATGGCAGCCGAAAACAACAACAATGCCAACAATGCAAGGAAGGTGCTGGGTGACTTTACTGCACCTACTCCCGACTTCTATGGGAGAAGCATCTCTATCCCTACCATTGGAGCAAACAACTTTGAGCTTAAGCCTCAATTAGTTTCTCTAATGCAACAGAATTGCAAGTTCCATGGACTTCCATTGGAAGATCCTCATCAGTTTTTAGCTGAATTCTTGCAAATCTGTGACACTGTCAAGACTAATGGGGTTGACCCTGAGGTCTACAGACTTATGCTATTCCCTTTTGCTGTAAGAGACAGAGTAGAATATGGTTGGACTTACAACCTAAAGACAGCCTGAACTCTTGGGAAAAGCTAGTCAATACCTTCTTGGCAAAGTTCTTTCCACCTCAAAAATTGAGTAAGCTTAGAGTGGAAGTCCAAACTTTCAGACAGAAGGAAGGTGAATCCCTCTATGAAGCTTGGGAAAGATACAAATAATTGTTCAGAAAGTGTCCCTCTGATATGCTTTCTGAATGGAGCATCATAGGTATTTTCTATGATGGTCTGTCTGAACTGTCCAAGATGTCTTTGGATAGCTTTGCTGGAGGATCTCTTCATCTGAAGAAGACGCCTGCAGAAGCTCAAGAACTAATTGAAATGGTTGCAAATAACCAATTCATGTACACTTCTGAAAGGAATCATGTGAACAATGTGACAAATCAGAAGAAAGGAGTTCTTGAGATTGATACTCTGAATTGCCATATTGGCTCAGAACAAAATATTGACCCAACAAGTCAATTTGATTTCTCAAAGTCTGTCTGGAATGCAAAATGCACTAGGCAGTGCTAAGGATGCTTCATCTGAAGAAGAAGCTTATGATCCTGAGAACCCTTCAATGGAAGAGGTGAATTACATGGGAGAACCCTATGGAAACACCTATAATTCTTCATGGAGAAATCATCCAAATCTCTCATGGAAGAATCAATAGAGACCTCAACAAGGTTTCAACAACAATAATGGTGGAAGAAATAGGTTTAGCAATGGCAAGCCTTTTCCATCATCTTCTCAGCAACAGACAGAGAATTCTAAGCAGAACCACTCTGACTTAGCAACCATGGTCTCTGATCTAATCAAAACCACTCAAAGTTTCATGACTGAAACAAGGTCCTCCATTAGAAACTTGGAGGCACAAGTGGGACGACTGAGCAAGAAAATTACTGAACTCCCTCCTAGTACTCTTCCAAGCAATACAGAAGAAAATCCAAAAGGAGAGTGCAAGGCCATCAATATGGCCGAACTTGGAGAGGATGAAGAGGCAGTGAACGCCATTGAGGAAGACCGCAATGGACGTCCACTGACCTCCAATGAGTTCCCTGATGCGGAACCATGGGAATCTGAGGCTCACACTGAGACCATAGAGATTCCATTGGATTTACTTCTGCCATTCATGAGCTCTGATGAGTATTCTTCCTCTGAAGAGGATGAATATGTCATTGAAGAACAAGTTGCTAAATACCTTGGAGCAATCATGAAGCTAAATGACAAGTTATTTGGTAATGAGACTTGGGAGAACGAACCTCCTTTGCTCACCAAAGAACTGGATGACTTGTCTAGGCAGAAATTACCTCAAAAGAAACAAGATCCTAGGAAGTTTTCAATACCTTGCACCATAGGCACCATGACCTTCAAGAAGGCTCTGTGTGACTTAGGGTCAAGTGTAAACCTCATGCCTCTCTCTGTAATGGAGAAGCTAGGGATCTTTGAGGTACAAGCTACAAGAATCTCACTAGAGATGGCAGACAATTCAAGAAAACAAGCTCATGGACTTGTAGAGGAAGTTATGGTGAAGATTGAAGACCATTACATCCCTGCTGATTTCATAGTTCTAGAGACTGGGAAGTGCATGGATGAATCCATCATCCTTGGCAGACCCTTCCTAGCCACAGCAAAGGCTGTGATTGATGTTGACAGAGGAGAATTGATCATTCAAGTGAATGAAGAATCCTTTGTGTTTAAGGCTCAAGGATATCCCTCTATCACCATGGAGAGGAAGCATGAAGAGCTTCTCTCAAAACAGAGTTAAACAGAGCCCCCACAGTCAAACTCTAAGTTTGGTGTTGGGAGGTCACAACCAAATTCTAAGTTTGGTGTTGAACCCCCACATTCAAACTCTAAGTTTGGTGTTGGGAGGTTCCAACATTGCTCTGAGTATCTGTGAAGCTCCATGAGAGCCCTCTGTCAAGCTACTGACATTAAAGAAGCACTCGTTAGGAGGCAACCCAATGTTGTGTTTAATCTATTTTCCTTTGTTATTTTATGTTTTCTGTAGGTTGATGATCATGAGAAGTCACAAAACCAATTGAAAAAGCAAAAACAGAAAGAAAAACAGAAAGAAAAATAGCACACCTGGAGGAGAACTGCTGGCGTTTAAACGCCAGTGAGGCTAGCGATGGGCGTTTAACGCCCAGTCTGGCACCATTCTGGGCGTTTTAACGCCAGAAAGGGGCACCAGACTGGCGTTAAACGCCAGAAAAGGGCAAGCACTTGGCGTTAAACGCCAGAAATGGGCACCAGCCCGGCGTTTAACGCCAGAATTGGCACATAGTGTGTTTTTGCACGCCACTTGGTGCAGGGTTGAATTTTCCTTGACACCTCAGGATCTGTGGACCCCACAGGATCCCCACTACCCACCACCCTCTCTCTTCTTACCAATCACCTCAACAACCTCTTCCCAAAAACCTTCA